>NC_134829.1:35375462-36110598 GCF_004210375.1 Tachypleus tridentatus
TTATCAGCTTAGCATCAGAATTGTGTGAGGTTATAGTTAAGATTATTGAAGTGTCAAAGTTCAAGATGTAATGCTGCTGATCACACACATTTTGGACAATATTTTACTTCTGTTTAATTGGTTTATTTTTTGTGCTTCAAGGAAAGATAAAGAAAAAGTGTAAGCTAACAAATTCTTAGGGGAACTTCTGTTGGTATATCTTACTAGTTTCAAGTTTTATATGATTGATATCATAGCAAGTATTGAATATTCACGATTAATAACGAGGTGAAGTAACAGCTGGTGGTCAGTTTGTGGTCAAAGCTGTGCACGTGACGATTTCCGCCATGCCTTTAAAAGCAGGTGTGCGATGTTTTTGTGATTTGTTAAATATTCCCATCGTTCGTATTTTTAATAACAGTAACATACACTGCACCTGGCTCTAATATGTCCACTTCTTATTTCCCTAGGTTAACGTGCACAGAGCCGTACTTCGTGAGCGAGCTCCTTTACGCTCCGGCAACAGATCTGGAGAGACCTCGGGAGATCACCCTTGGAGTGTGTACCGTTGGCGGTACCGAAGGGCGAAACACTGGACACGATGTTTTGACGGCCATTCACACAGATCTTACCAACTTGCTATCCTCCGGCACGAACGAAGAGTCACGCAAAAAGTTAACTCGTCAAACAACTTCTGAACCGAGGTCACTCGCACCCCGTACCCCAGGGGCTTCACATGGCCATATTACGGATCAAGCAAAATACTCCAGAGAAGGTTTGGAGAATCTTGAGTCCCCTTCCCAACAGGGGACTGAGGCAGAGTATCCCATTCAGTTTGAAATACCGGGGCAAAATCCAGGAACTTGTTCCCGGGAAAATAAGAAACATTCTGTTGGTTTTCAACCTGCCCCTATAATAAGCAGTAGCAAGGAGAACAACGGTATGTCACAGACTTTCTTACAGACTCTAGAACAAACAAGCGCTACAGCCTCGTGTGCTTCTGTTCAACCGCAAGTCGTTTCTGTCGCTCAGCTTTCGAGCACAAAACACAGCCTGCCAGACACTATTCCTCATGTCCAAAAAGGCGCAGTAGACGGGTTAAAAAGTGAAGTGGAAACAAATAGCAGAAAAACTGAATCATCGTTGAAATCCCAAGAATTGGTGCACGAGCACTGTATAACAAAAGGGGAAATTGATCGACATCATAACCCGGCCGACCCGATTGAGAATACCAAATCTAGGGCAAGTTTCTTATCATTTAGAGAATCAAAAGTAGGTCCTTATAGCAAAGTTGAAGACAATCTAATAAAAGGACAAATGCCACATAGAAACATGGAGTCCGGGTTCGGTCATGTTTTAGACATTGATTTAGATTTCTATTCTACCCAAAACCCTTTCAAACTTATGTTTACGGAATTCCAGTTTGAAAAATTAAAACGACTCTATCAGTTTGAAAAGCCTGCAACTAGTAATGTACAGGTAAGAAACATAAGCTAGTCCAAACTTCTCATTTGACTAAAGAGAAATTCAAGTAACACTCGAATATACCTCAGTTAGGTAAGCATCACCAGAGGTCTCAGTTTTTGAAACGTTGCTGATAAGTGTTCGTGATTGGCAGCGATTACCATAAAAATAGGAAAGGATGGAACAAATCAACAATTTAGCAAATATAATTTATTTTGTTACCTTGCACTAAAATGCATTATTTACTCTCTTCGGCATTCCAGAAAAATCCTCTGATTGGTCATGGGCTTAATTTATCATTCTAGAAAATTTTCTGTGCTCTGCTCTGGATCGATGCCAACTTCAGAAAACTGGTATTGTAAATACAATTTTATTTCTCTTATTTTAATAACAATGCTAGAATACAAACGCTGAGAATTTGAGAGTTTTAGTTACTCAAGGTCTGCCTCTTTCTCTGTAAGACGATATATAGAAATATCATTTTGTGGCAATCACTATAACAAACCTATCATTTTACGAAACTGCGGAGCTCAGTCTAATGATAGAGCAAATTATTGTTGTTGTTTTTGAATTGTGAGGAAGCCATATATTACATGAAGAAATTCACTTAGTGAAAATAAGTTATTAAACCTCTACTTGGTTCCCCTTTTTAAGTTAGACGTGATAGATCTCATAAGTGTTTCTGAATAAAATTTAATTCAGACAAATAGATACATTGCCTCGATATCAAACTAACGCCTGCCTGTCTATCTACACAGTATAGTGGAAGATGCATGAATTATCGTGAAATGTTGCAAGCGTAAAACCGCCTGGATATTTATAGCTTTGTATGCCTTTATGGTGGTTCAACAGTAAACATCAGGGCTTATATAGATAAAATTCGGAACTCATATCCTATAGTAGAAATAGTCCAGTCTTTTAAAAAAAGAGTCGACTTAACGAAACTAACCGTGACCAGTTTCTGGTTTGAGCGTTTCTCTACGGCGTCCAACATGAAATCCTCTCAGTCTCAAGTAAACGTTATAATTCATGTTCTTCGCTGCCCCTTCCTCGATGTTGCTGTGGTATTTATTTGTAACTTTGTAGCAAGCAACAGGAGAGGTCGCTGTGGTATTTACATGTAACTTTGTAGCAAGCAACAGGAGAGGTCGCTTCTGTATCTCATGCCAATTTTTTAAAAAAAGTTCTATTTTTTAATTCGTTATTTATTTTCCACATATTTTCCAGTTTATCAACAATCAAGGGAGTTTTAACTTTACATGATTTTCCTTAACTCGTAATTCTTTGCTTGGGTGCCCTCTACATTTGTCCTACCTCGTTCAGACTTTAAGAGGTTCGGTTCACTAAACCTATATAGGCCAAAACTACCCTCGCCGAAAAAATTAAAAATAGAAAAGAGATAGAAACTGCGTACGAAGAAGGGGCAAAGGAGGCAGAATGAGACGTGAAGATAATTGTATAGTTTGGTGGTGGGAGTTGTTTTTATAGTGAACGTCTCATGGGAAGGAAGGACAGAGATCAAGGCCTGTTCTACGGAACGTACTCTCTCTGGAAAAAAGAAAGAAAACGTTGTTAAGTTGTCCCTTGATAAGTGGCAGATGGCAGCACCATACCTCAACATTCCTGTGTAATAGGTCCAGCAGGATTCTATTTTGAGCTTTCGTAAAAAAACTTGTTCGATAACGCTTTAGGGGTATGCACTTTTTCTTCTTCCGTACGTGTGCAATTACTTTGATTTAAATCTTGTCTCCTTTATCGAAGCTGAATAAATGTCAGTTATTACGTTTCCCAGCACGAAAAAAAAAACGCTATGATACTTTACTAAGAAAACGAACTTGCCGAATTTAACTGTATTGAACGTTTATACCTAAATTATGTGACAGATACAGAATATTTCTAAATTGCAAACCAAATAGTAGATAGTTATGTTTTGGCTTTGAGAAGATTCAAGAATTGCTAGGAAACTTAAAAGTTAGTTTCTCAAATCGAAATAATGAAAGTATTGATACGGAGAAAATAATACTCTGGATCAAAAATTAAATTAATCATAATATAAAAATCCTGATAACCTAGCCGTTATTTGAACCATAAAATAAGAAACCTGATAACCTGAGCGGCAGTTGAATCATAAAATAATGACCCTGATAACCAGGCCGCTAGATGAATAAATGAATTAAATAAATATCTGATAACCAGGCTGCTAGAGGAAACAAAAAATATCTGATAACCAGGCTGCTAGATGAAACAAAAAATATCTGATAACCGTGTTGCTAGCTGAAATAAAAAAATATCTGATAACCGTCCGTTCCGCTAGCTGAAATAAAAAATATCTGATAACCGTGCCGCTAGCTGAAACAAAAAAATATCTGATAACCGTGCCGCTAGCTGAAATAAAAATATCTGATAACCGTGTTGCTAGCTGAAACAAAAAATAGGAATTCCAATTATCCCTAGTGCTTGTTGAATCACAAAATAAAAACTCCGACAATTTGACCGTCGGCGTGCGCTGACATGCAACCCGACATGTCCGCTCGCGGGAGGTGAAACATGCCAGCCAAAGTGTAGGTGCCGTACCCACAACTTTAAGCCTTGTTCCTTCTATAATTGATGTGTTCTAGTTATTCTTTAACGAGTTTTTTTTTATATAAAATTGATAGATATAAAAACTAAACGTTTCTACCTGACTAATACTTTAGTTTATATAGTTAAACGAAATATTGTAAAACTTAAGCCTATATTTTTGTTTATGTATTTTGTATCATAAGAAATGAAAGTGCGTTTCTATATTTGTGAGACGAGTTTCTCATTCTGTTGGATATTCCATTTACTTTAAGAAACTTGCGAACAGCATATAATGGCCAGTCTCAGCAAGCTAATAGGGCTGAGTTTGGGCCAGTAGTTTTTGTCTTCTTATTTAAAAAAAAACACAACAAAAACACGTTCCGTACTTTCAGAGTCAGTACGTTATAAGGGTGACAATAATGTTCCACTGTTTAGTCAGAAAAGAGTAGCCTAAGAGTTGGCGATTAATACAGGTGATCAGCTGTCTTCTGTCTAGTATACCAGATGAAAGTTTAAGAATTCTATCACAAACAGTGTTTGTTTTGTTTGAATATCCGAAGTCTAACAAACAACTAGACTGCTTGTGATAACTAAAGTCATACCCATGTTTGATAACAAAAATTCTACTTTGTTCGAAAGTATTGTTTGAAGTGATTTCATTTTCCAGTTTTTCGAAAGTAAAATCAAACCTTATTAGATATTCAGAATACCAACCTCGTTCATTGTACTATTGGCCCTCCAAGAGGCACAGAGGTATGTCTGCGAATTCACACCACTAAAAACCGGGTTTCGATACCTGTGGTGGGCAGAGCACAGATAGCCCATTGTGTAGCGTTGTGCATAGTTCCAAACAAACCAAACCATTGTACTATTTTCTATGCAACTCATATTGCAGATATTAACAGAAAAGGCAGATTCTACCCATTTTTAATTAGTGCAATTCGTGTATTTGTTATTGTTGCACTTTTATATTTGTATTCATTGCACTCATACGATTTATTATGCATTTTCCTTCTATTTTTGTAATTATTCTACTTCATATATTAATTTATTCATTGCGTATTCTCCTTTTACATGTGTAATAATGTCACTTCTTGATACAAGTAACGAATCGTACATCTGTACGTAAAAACTTTTCCATGACAAGATTTATTTATTATTTATCGAACTTCTGTAAGTATTCCACTACTAGACGTATGTATTACTTATAATACATTGAATTATACAGTACTTCGTGCTCCTCCAAAATATTAACAAAATACACCTGTGGGTACAAATAATAAAACACTGAAATATCGTAATTTTCCTTTTATTTCATCCATTGCTTCTACCGGTTTCATTGCTTAAAAAGTCACTACTCTTCATGGTAGTAATAAGTGAGTAGAAGAAATTTATTGTGTGAAGTTAGTGGAAACTGTGAAAACTAAGACTGATAGAAAAGGAAAAATTCCCAGTAAAACTATTACCTGAAGAGTGACCGACCCTCAAAGTCACGAAACCCGTAGAAGAAATTGATAAAACGAAAACAGACTGAAATTCCAGTGTTTTACTTGTATGTTTGCATGTATGTATTACATTTCCGTAAAGAAACCTACAGCATACAGATTTAATAGTAACTAAAACGTCCAGTCTAAGTTTACAAACGTGGATTTATAGTTTTAATGTAAAAAAGCTCTGTACGAATTAGAACGTCAACTTCGTTTAGCTAAGCACAAATATAATTATTTCTGTAGCAAACCGTGTGACGAATATGAAACCTGTAAGCTCAATTCGACAACGAGCGAGGGAAAAATTATCCTTTGGAACACAAAAATAGCACTCATGTTAATGCTCTTCCTCTCTTGGCATAAAAATATTAACGGTGCTTATAATTTTTAGATATTTTATTTTGAGGTACATATTTTACACTTCATACTTTTAAAGAAATACTATTGCTAAGTGGTTCAAATATACACCGATCCAACAATACATTGGAGACTTCACTAGCATTAGGACAAAGCGTAATTAGAAACACCAACTAAATTATATAAGAACTTTATTTGACGAAGATAAACCCCAAATATGTTTCTGTATTTTCTATGTTAAAAATAGTTAAGATAATTATGTGAGCCTGTATAATGTCGACGAAACGTTTACGAAACGTTGGAACAATACGGTTTATAACTCTCTCTTTTTTTTAAATCAGAAATTGCATTATTTTTCTTGTAGAGTGAAGTATAGAAGTGCAAATCAACTTAATATCCAACTATAAATTATAATATTTTAACTGAAGACATTTTGCATTTTTATTCAACAAATGTAAGCCATCTTTCTTACCTTTACTTCAGTGTTATTGGTTCTTCGTCCTCTACCGTACTGGTTGGTTATATCATTCTGTAACTGTGTAATTACAGGCTATTACTAATAATTATTTAAAGAAAATTATCGTTAACGTATGCTACTAAACGACGTGAAAAGTAATCGAGTTAGGCCTAACTGTACTCGTCGTTGGGATGGATATTTGGTATGTTACGTCAGGACTAGCCTTGATGGTGTGGACTTGGAATCATCGCGAGCATGGTATGAAGTTCCTACGTTTAAAACTACTCTGTAAGAGCTCCATACCTCGCTCTCGAGAACCCAATTAATATCTCCATTTGAACTCTTCGGTTCGACTCCACTAACCCTTTTTTCTTGCTTGAGCGAAGATTGGGATGTTTAGCGGGGGATTGCACAAGTTTTTAGGGCTAAATTATTTGATTTTAAACAATCTTTCAACTGAATGACAAATCTGGTTTTCTGCAAAGTTTTTTTTTTTCACATACCTCCATAGTTTACTTTTCTTGCTTGGGTTAAATCTTTTAATTTGTCAAGATAAACTGTTCAACTACTGCTACTGTTCACTTAGTGCTATGAAAGGAAGTGTCACTTCAGTCGTTGTCGTTTATCTTGGAGACTTTGAGAAGTTTTAAAGTTAAAAGTTATTATTAAGTAAGCTTCTTTTTTAAAATGGACAAATATGTGCTTACGTCATGTGTTTCTGGAACGCTGCTGCATTGCCAAAAGAAACCGGGCTTTCCTCTTTTGCGACAAGACGCGTTCGCACAGCGAACACTAAGCCGAACCTCCATGGCTTCCCAGTTCTTATCCACAGTAAGGCTGTAGTTCAGAGTTCGTGATACAATGTTTATTCTCCTTATGTGCCAAGAATGACATCCCAAACCACCGCACCTTACAGCATTAAAGACTAAAACTGTTAAGAAAAAATAATAAAAATTCTGCTCGAATCGCTCAGTCTTTCCACAGCCAACGCAGACAAGCAACTGCCTTTATCATCTATCTGCCCTTGTCTATCTCGGGTCGAGCGCCAGCTTTCCCCGCTGGTACTGTCAAGCATTTTCCACAACAGACTCTGGATTGGATAACTCGCTCTGACGGTACCTCCTTCCTCCTGGCTAGATATCCATTCGCGGTTAGTTTCGTATAACTCCAACCAATCGCCAAGCAACAGGACTAAAGTCATCTGGCAGTATAACTTTTTTGCATATTACCTTCAACGCATTTGTCGGGAATTGGCCGCAATGAAGCAAGAGATGATATTAAACAAAACAGTTTCTAGTAGCACACTGCGCAGTCGTAGTGATGGGGAGGGGGTTGTCTTGGAGAAAAATTTCAGCCAAATGCTGTGTTAGAAATAAGTATATCATTAATGAAGAGACTCCGGTCTCTGTGTAAATCAGTCTAAAGTTTTATTGAAGATAAAGTGACAAGAATATGAGACTTGAAAATTCACACACACAATATTTTTGTTGTTGTTAAATAGATGGTTGTGGGTGATTATCTTGTGTCAGCACCCTGCTGATCGTGGTACTTTCCCTTTCTGTTGTACTGTTTTCAGTGATTATTAGTTCCAACTAAGGATTTTTATTGTCTGCTGCTAACTTTGTTTAAATCCTTTAATTTTAAGCATTCCTTATAATTAGCTTTAGGAACATGTTTTCCACCAATAAACAAAGACAATTTTTGTTTCTGTTCTTACAGCTCGTTTTTGTGTTTTACCTTTTTGATCACAAATTCTACCTCCCCGCACCGTTTCTAAGTCTGAATTTAAGCCATCGAAAGTGCAGTTTGGAATTATAATGAACGGCCTTTTCTTTCTTTCTTTTTTTTATTTTTTATGGGTGACTGGATTCTCACATCCGCTTTCAACACAGGTGTGTGTCAGGCTCATCTTAATGAGAAAATAGAAGTCTTAGATATGGATGTATGATCCAAATGAGCATACAAATTAAAATACAAAAACTGAAATTGCTTACAATAGTAGAGATGCATCAATTCCCGCATACTATTACTGGCCTAAAGTCTTTGAGGGTAAAAAAAAAAGAACAAAAGAGCTGTAAGCCATGTGAATATCCGTTTGGATTGTAGAAAGCTATTGCCTTTTATGGTGGTTTCACTTACTTCGCTAAAAACAGACTTTTCATTTGCTACCATGCAGTTGTGATAAACCTTTTATTTCGTTGTGTCCACTCCTAATTGCGCGCTTAAAAGAACACGTCACGGAGGAGGGGCTTGTTTATATATGTCTACTGTTACGAATGCGTGAGGAAATATAAATATATATTTTTAAAATTTATGCATGTTCTAACCACTGCCTAAAATTGTATATTGTACAAATACATTATGTGCGAAATGAAAGTATACATATGCGACGGTTAAAAATTGTGGCATGCTATGCAGACATGTGCCATATCTGTGAATACGTAGACCTGTACCAAATTAAAACGACTTACCTCACACAAATGCTAATCTTTGTGAATTTCGATATATCTGTATGTTTGTTTGTTTTTTCACAAATCACCGTAACCACTTCTTTGTGGTCTACTTTACTGCATAACACGATTTAAAACAACTTCCTAACCATATGTTATAATTTTTACAGTAAATTAAGATTAGCTAGTTCCTCTCACTAGTAGAAACAGAGAGAAATGATGTGCTTGCTAAACGCGGGCTTCATGTTATATAGGATAAAAGTATTCATACAACAGCACAGATCTGTGTTGCTGAAAGTTTGTATATTGTGTTTTTGTTTTGTTTTCATTTATCACTTATATTAGGCTTAGTAACACAAATTTAATAACTTTAGTAAATAATTTGTACTTTAATATGCCTCTAAAGTATTTTGATATATAAACATTTAACGTCATGTTGACTGTGTTTGGTTTCATGCTATTTAATAGATTCTGCAGGAAACTTTAGTGGCTGTTTTTGGTTGAGTGACATACCACAAGACTTGTCATTTCCACAAACCTCATACTATATTATTGACTCTCGCATACCTTCTCCAGACTAGAGATTTCTCACTAAATACCTCAGCAACACCGTTATACTTCAATATTTATGTACCCCCCCCCCCAGTATAACAGCGGAATGTCTGCGGAATTAGATACCTCAACACCCGTGGTAAGCGGAGCACAGGTAGCCCTTTGTGCTGATCCTTTGTGCATAACACTGTTATCCTCATCAACATTTATGGCATTAGATACTCGAAGATACTTTCCGTAAACAAGAGTTTTGCCACTCAGTATCGTAATGTTTCACTTATCACTTCAAAATTAGTAGCGTCTAGTGCCGATTGCCCTCGAATAGCGAAATTCACAAAAACAAACTATTTTGTACTTAATACCAAATCAGTACTGTGACACTCAACTTGTACATCACTAAAACATTCCTTCTACAAGAAGGAATTTTGTCATTCGGTATCAAAATGTTCGAATGCATGATATTGTAGCTGTTGAAGTATCATGGTACTACTGTGATACTGAGTGACAAAACTGTCTCCAGAAGGAATATTCGAATGCATGATGTTGGAGTTGTAGATTTCTTCTACAGGCAATTTTGTCACTCAGTATCACCGCAGTACCATCACACTCCAACATCATTCACTCAAACATTCCTTCTGCTGACAGTTTTGTCACTCAGTATCACCGCAGTACCATCACACTCCAACATCATTCACTCAAACATTCCTTCTGCTGACAGTTTTGTCACTCATTATCACCGCAGTATCATCACACTCCAACATCATTCACTCAAACATTCCTTCTGCTGACAGTTTTGTCACTCAGTATCACCGCAGTACCATCACACTCCAACATCATTCACTCAAACATTCCTTCTGCTGACAGTTTTGTCACTCAGTATCACAGCAGTACCATCACACTCCAACATCATTCACTCAAACATTCCTTCTGCTGACAGTTTTGTCACTCATTATCACCGCAGTATCATCACACTCCAACATCATTCACTCAAACATTCCTTCTGCTGACAGTTTTGTCACTCAGTATCACCGCAGTACCATCACACTCCAACATCATTCACTCAAACATTCCTTCTGCTGACAGTTTTGTCACTCAGTATCACCGCAGTACCATCACACTCCAACATCATTCACTCAAACATTCCTTCTGCTGACAGTTTTGTCACTCAGTATCACAGCAGTACCATCACACTCCAACATCATTCACTCAAACATTCCTTCTGCTGACAGTTTTGTCACTCATTATCACCGCAGTACCATCACACTCCAACATCATTCACTCAAACATTCCTTCTGCTTTGACGGTTTTGTCACTCAGTATCACAGCAGTACCATCACACTCCAACATCATTCACTCAAACATTCCTTCTGCTGACGGTTTTGTCACTCAGTATCACAGCAGTACCATCACACTCCAACATCATTCACTCAAACATTCCTTCTGCTGACAGTTTTGTCACTCACTATCACAGCAGTACCATCACACTCCAACATCATTCACTCAAACATTCCTTCTGCTGACAGTTTTGTCACTCAGTATCACAGCAGTACCATCACACTCCAACATCATTCACTCAAACATTCCTTCTGCTGACAGTTTTGTCACTCATTATCACCGCAGTATCATCACACTCCAACATCATTCACTCAAACATTCCTTCTGCTGACAGTTTTGTCACTCATTATCACCGCAGTATCATCACACTCCAACATCATTCACTCAAACATTCCTTCTGCTGACAGTTTTGTCACTCATTATCACCGCAGTATCATCACACTCCAACATCATTCACTCAAACATTCCTTCTGCTGACAGTTTTGTCACTCAGTATCACCGCAGTACCATCACACTCCAACATCATTCACTCAAACATTCCTTCTGCTGACAGTTTTGTCACTCAGTATCACCGCAGTACCATCACACTCCAACATCATTCACTCAAACATTCCTTCTGCTGACAGTTTTGTCACTCAGTATCACAGCAGTACCATCACACTCCAACATCATTCACTCAAACATTCCTTCTGCTGACAGTTTTGTCACTCATTATCACCGCAGTACCATCACACTCCAACATCATTCACTCAAACATTCCTTCTGCTGACAGTTTTGTCACTCAGTATCACAGCAGTACCATCACACTCCAACATCATTCACTCAAACATTCCTTCTGCTGACAGTTTTGTCACTCAGTATCACAGCAGTACCATCACACTCCAACATCATTCACTCAAACATTCCTTCTGCTGACAGTTTTGTCACTCACTATCACAGCAGTACCATCACACTCCAACATCATTCACTCAAACATTCCTTCTGCTGACAGTTTTGTCACTCAGTATCACAGCAGTACCATCACACTCCAACATCATTCACTCAAACATTCCTTCTGCTGACAGTTTTGTCACTCAGTATCACAGCAGTACCATTATCTACTTATATATATGTATTTTGCAACTAAAAAATGAAGTAACAGGTTCCTTCTATAATTTATCGTCGTTGTGTGTATATAATTTTTTCTCACGTATGCCAACTTGCAATTGAAACTGTAAGAGACACGCATAGAATATTTTGAACAATGTGAACTATCGTTATTTTAACCTTTCATAAAGTTCGCCATTATCACCAAATGTATCTATAGCTAGTACAAAGGGGGGGGAGGTCTGTGCCCGAAGACAATCCTCATTAGAACATCTGCTCCTCATACTTGAGCATGTGTGCCGCATTTGGTTGCGCCAACTTCTTACTGAGAGTATAAAACATTACACCCTCAGAGTCCGATGGGAAGAGGGGTGATATCCAATGCTGGATTCGGGCTTAGTGACTTTGAACTTCATCATCACACCTGGGTAATATTTTGGAAGAATTTTAGCCCCCTTTGTAGGCGAGGTAAGTTACATAATTATTACAGGCACACACATCCTTCGGACCAGCCCGAATCCTCTTGTAAAATTTGATCCTGCTAGTTCCAAAAGTGTGGAAAGAATACGTAAACAAACAAATTCACGAACACAACTGAATGAATATAGAGCACATGAATTAACCTTGTATCACAAGTCTCTCACAACATGCGTGTATGCTTTTGGGCACATCTTTCAAAAACACATATGTCCCATACACGATGACTCGATGTAAGACCCACGATAACTTTGGACCAGCGCTAAGAGCTTGTGAGTGATAAAACTAGAACAACCGACAGCTATTTTATCATTTTTCACGGATGCTGTTTAAGTGACTGCTCTGTTGAGTATTCTAGTTATATGTTATTCTTACAAGATGGGTCGTAAGGAATCCTCCCCCCCCCCCATCAGTAAAGATACTGCGAGTTTGTTTGTTTTTTACGTGGAGATAGTTAAATCATAAAGTATTCACGTGGGACATTTGTAATTATTAATAATAAAACAAAGAAAAACATGTAATAAAATGTCAATCATGCTAATATATCTGCTGTATTCAGCCCCGAAAATACCTTACATTCAATACCAGTGCTTTTAAGACCTGCTGAGATACAACAGATAGATTACTCGTTAAGATGCAATTAGTATTACGTAAGTTTTCATCAATTTATCTATATTATAACATATCAAAATGTGAGCAAAGATTTATGAACATTATGTTATTAATTTTAACACTGTATGCTGATAATTACTGTTGCCTTATATTAACCAAACCAAACTGACGAACCAGCGATTTGTTTTGTTTGTTTGTTTTGAATTTCACGCAAAGCTACTCAAAGACTATCTGTGCTAGCCGTCCCTAATTTTGCAGTGTAAGACAAGAGGGAAGGCAGCTAGTCATCACCATCCACTGCCACCTCTTGAGCTACTCTTTTACCAACGATAGTAGGATTGACCGTACATTATAACACCCCCACGACTAAAAGGGCGAGCATGTTTGGCGCGATGGGGATGCGAACCCGCGACCCTCAGATTACGAGTTGCACGCCTTAACCCACCTGGCCATGCCGGGGCCCGAACCAGCGAACTCGTTTTCTTGTAATTTTATACTGATTTAGTGATACCAACAGTACCAAAACATCTTTCGTAGAAAAACTCTTGTTTTTAAACAACGAAAAACCAATTCTGTAATATGTATATGTTACAAGAGCACCAAGTGTCTTGACCAATAGCTTTGGTGAAAACATCTCTCTTGTAACACAAACACAGTATTAGTGTCTGGAAAATGCCAAAGTGCAACATTTTTTCATGTCAACATTTAAGTGACATTCAAATTGTTTTATTACCAGCTTAATCATTGAGAGAGGCATGGGCGCCCACAGGAAAGGGTGAGACGGGGGATTTGCCTCCATTCCCGTACATTTCACAGAAAAATTGCATGTAAGATGTAAACTTAACCTCGTAGTTGAACTAAATATTTTTAGTAATTTATTTTAAAACTGTAAACTTATTTTTGCGTTTATGCACATATTTTTTAGCCTGTTTACTTACACTGTAAAAACTGATCCCTACATGTATGTTTTGCCTCCGCTCCCCCGAAAATATTTCTGGGGGTCGTCCCCCCACGTATGTAACTGGTAGTATTAAATGTATTCTATACGAACGTGAGTATATAACAAAACTTTTACGAACGTCTTCACGTGGCTGGCAGGCGAACCCGAAGAAGGAGACAATTTGTCTTCCCGAATCACGTTCGTGAGGCCTATCGTAAATCTTGTTTTGCGTTACGTGGTTTTTGTCGTTTGGAAGTCTGTTTTGTTCTCGAGGCCATTCATTTTCTATAGCAGTTCATTTATTGGATTCTTATGAAGATCTAGCCCAAGTTTTAAAAACGTTTTGTTCTTCTCACCAACTGGATGTTTAGGCTGGCTTATTGTTTCTCAAGCACGTGAGAACATATGGACTGAGTGTGTCGACAAAGTGCGAGCGACGACCGTCTCCAGCGGTGTCTGCAGGGCATTTTACAACTGTTACAAAAATGTATTCTTTGTTTAGATAACCTGTAACATAACCACCCTAACCATTATTAGAAGATACAACTACACACTACAATACATTTTACCCCTTTTTTTTTTACGATATTGTTAATGTGATTGTTAAATTCGTGGATTTGGGTTTCGTTTCTGTCTGTAAAAGTATTATTCCTTCCCAAAATAGGCAAGTTACGCTATATGTTGAGTATTATTATATTCACTAGTATTTTTTATCTTCACTAGTATTGGATCATACTATTTATAAATGCTCCGAAACCAGACGGATGGCGTTACGTATTTGAATTTTCTATTCTACTTTTTTTTTAACGGTGTGTCTGCAGACAGCTATCGTTTGTTCCATTGTGTAGCTCTGGGCTTGGCTCGGCATGACCAGGTGGTTAAGGCACTCGACTCGTAATCCGAGGGTCGCGGGTTCGAATCCCCGTTACACCAAGCATGCTCGCCCTTTCAGCCGTGAGGGCGTTATAATGTTTCTGTCAATCCCACTATTCAATCCTTACTAAAAGAGTAGCCCAAGAGTCGGCGGTGGGTGGTGATGACTAGCTGCCTTTCCTCTAGTCTTACACTGCCAAATTAGGGACAGTTAGCGCAAATAGCCCTCGTGTAGTTTTGCGCGAAATTCAAAAACAAACAAACCACAAGATCTGTGCTTAATAACAAACAAACAAAAACACATCAGCCGTTTATCTACGTATTGTAAGATCAAGTAAAGAAGTCATTGTTACCTAACTGTCGTTGCTCTACCTGTTGTAAGATCAAGTAAAGACATTGTTACGTAACGGCCGTTTCTCTAGCTGTTGTGGTTCCCCGCTGGGACAGCGGTAAGAATACAGATTTACAACGGTAAAAATCATTGGATCGATTATCCTCGGTAAATACAGTAGATAGCCTAATGTGGCTTTGCTATAAGAAAAACACACAAAACAATTTGCCTGTTGTGATGTCAAATAAAACCATTGTTATGTAACAACAGTTTCCCTATCTATTGTTAGGTCAAGTAAAAACCACTGTTACGTCACAGCCGTTTCTTTACCTGTTGTAAGATCAAGTAATACCACTGTTACGTCACAGCCGTTTCTTTACCTGTTGTAAGATCAAGTAAAACCACTGTTACGTCACAGCCGTTTTTCTATTAGTTGTATGGTCAAGTAAAATCATTGTTACTTCACAGCCGATCCCTAATGTGTCTGTTTGTTCCTTGTTTCCATTCGCATAAACTGATATTTTTCGTGTTTATTAATTATGGTTGAAATGGCACGAAGGCCTTAGTTCGTCCAAACTTGCGTTTCTTTTTCTTGAATGATATTTTGCATGAAGTTAATGAAAAACCGAATGGCAGCTAGTTATATACACGGGCTCATAATGAAACTAATAATAATATAGTCTGCAGGCTTTCGAAAATTTATTTTACGGTTTTTAATGTAATTTTCATATTAAAAATAAACTGACACACGAACACGCACGCAAAAAAAATTGAAAACTTAAAAATCAATCAGATAACAAAGATAATTCCGTAATGCGTATTTGGTAATCCTCATACACCAAGAGCCTCCCGCAAGTACAGCGGTAAGTCTACGGATTTACAAAGCTAAAATCAGGGATTCGATTCCCCTCGGTGGACTCAGCAGATAGCCCAATATGGCTTTGCTATAAGAAAACACGCATACACCAATAAAAACTTCAAATTAAATTGGCTCGTTAATTGTATTGTAACTACCAACAACAATTGTTAGACGAGTCTTATGTTAAAATTTCGATTTTTTTCTTTAATAATCTATTGTACTTTTTGAAGAACAGAGTAAATTAATTCCTCTTCTGTCATGACGGTGGCGTTGTAGTACACTTTCTAGAAAAGCTTGAACTGTGGGTTCAATATCAACATACCTGAAGTTCGTCTGTTTAACGGCAATAAACTCTCGCCCTGAATGAAATAAAGTACACCCACATAACACCCTAGCGGAGACAATGTCTAACTGAACGTTCATCTTTAAATTTAAGTGTGTAGGTTGTGACTTCGTGCATGGAAACTGGGATTTTATACCATAATTACACCACACCTATAAAACAGAAAATACAACCGATTGAGAACTTAAACAGGAAGGCCTAGTTCATGTCCCTCTATACTGCTACGTTAAAAACAGAAAATTTGTTTAAATACTTTAGTAGTAGATAGCCCGATGTGGCTTTGCTGTAAGAAAAACACACACATAACTTAGTAGCTAGTTATTTATTGAGAACATTATGTATTTTGATCAACAGTGTTTGCAGTTAGGAATGATGAAACATATTATTTTTGGAACGTACTTATAAGTGTGATGCAATTCGTGTATATCGAAGTGAATTAACCTTCACATAAGAATTGTTTAGTATTAAAGTAATTTAGTTAGTATACGTAATTACTGTTTCTAACAGTAGTTTATGTTTATTTTTATGCCTATACAATAAGATTATTAATAATATGTTATGTTTATTTTTATGCCTATACAGTAAGATTATTAACAATATGTTATGTTTATTTTTATGCCTATACAGTAAGATTATTAACAATATGTTATGTTTATTTTTATGCCTATACAGTAAGATTATTACCAATATGTTATGTTTATTTTTATGCCTATACAGTAAGATTATTACCAATATGTTATGTTTATTTTTATGCCTATACAGTAAGATTATTAACAATATGTTATGTTTATTTTTATGCCTATACAATAAGATTATTAATAGTATGTTATGTTTATTTTTATGCCTATACAATAAGATTATTAATAATATGTTATGTTTATTTTTATGCCTATACAATAAGATTATTAACAATATGTTATGCTTATTTTTATGCCTATACAATAAGATTGTTAATAATATGATTTCGTTAAGCGTTAGTTCAAGTTCAGTTTGACTTTCAAGTAGTTTATGGTATTCGCTAACCATCTACATTTCTACGTGTCTCTCTATATGCGGTACCCACCATTGCAGACCTAGTTTCTTATTGCTGTAGCAGGTTTACATCTACGGATCTGTTCATAAAGACTTGTTTTGGGGATTTATATAATGACTAACCTGAATCAAATGTGGAAAAAAAAAAAACAAAGGGGCATTTTATCTATCAATGATGTCTGCGTATCGTAAAACTTCAGTCTTGTTTGGCAGGACTTGCTGGAGGCAACAGCTGCCAGAGAAAACCAACTTCAAGACTTGGAAACGTTGATTCAACACGTCAGAGCAGGTGGCGACTTAGAAACTAGCCCCCAGGGATCAAAACGGTAGGATATTTATCTAACGTTATGTCTGTACTGTCTGTATCAGTGAAGGTTAAAAGATAACAGAGTAACTGTCCGCATCTATTTCGTTTTCTGTGCATAATACATTATTCTTGCACCATCCTCTCGACAAAACAACAACAACAAAAGTGATGGTGGCTTCAGTTAGTGTTTTTCTTTCTCCCCATTCTTTATCTTTACCCCCCATACTACACAAGCACCCCCGTGCGCTGTCTGGCCGATGACCTGAGTCTTGAGAAGAAACACATACCACAGTAAAAATTAGTAAATAACCTGGGGAGAGCAGTGTGTGGAGGGCTGATAATAAAGGAATAACGTGTATAATGTATATTTTCGTAATATGCTACGAATTTATAAAAACTCTCACACAGACACACACACATACACAAAAAACTTTTTTAAAATTCTTCAGATTTTTTTCTAAAATTAAGGTGTCCAATATAATTAAATCACGTGATCTATGAGTTGTAAACTCTAGTTTGTGAGCATCGATTTTTGTAGTAACATCAGTATTTGAAAGTAAAGTTAGCAGTTTCTGTTGGCGGTTTTGTTTAAACAAAAGATTAAAAAAATTAAAAGAATTTTTGTATAACATCTGTTGTGTGCTATTTCACCTATGAATTACCTTATCATTATTTGACTCTGACATTACAATAACAGGACAACTTGCTACACAGGGAGATCCTAAAAGTATGTTCATAAGTTACATGTATAATTTTGTTAACGTTATTTTTGGATACCCCTTATCAGTCACCAATCTTGGTTTTTACATTATTCCTATAAATAATGGTACAGTATTAAAAGATCTTTTTCTGGGTTGCTCATGAAACAGTTTGACTGTTGTTCCATGTACCACCTTTGTTCTGTAATTAATCAAAAGTGGTTTTTGAACACAAATTATTATCATTGTGTGTTTTTTTTGTTTTGTGAATGATTGACTCTTGTATTATTGAAAGTTTTTGATGATATATGATATAATTATTTACTAGTAATTTTAATTATCGTGCCAGAAATAATAGTCCTGTTTTGGGTGAAACAAGTGATTTGATTTATTTGGAAAATTGTAAGTCACTTATAAAATCAATTTCCAATTAAATCAAATCACTTGTTTCACCCAAAACAGGACTACTATTTCTTGCATGAAAATTAAAATTACTAGAAAAAATTACATCAAGAAATGGGAAGTAAGGAAGTTGGTAATTTGTATTAAATTTTGAGAAAAACAAATGAAAATTGTTTTTAGAAAAATTGAATTGTATTAAAAATATGATGGAATTGATGCAAATAATAAAATGTGGTTTGACATGTTTCTGTTTTGTCAGGTGGTGTAAAATGGTTCGAATAAAAAAAACATTTACTTTGTTGATGTGATAGGTTTCCCTTATTCCCTTTAATTGAATACTTAGTTTGTCACTCAACATAAAGGACCCAAAAATATTTGGTGAAAGTATTATTTGTGTAAAATTCATTCCAGGAGTAATTAATGCGATTGTGTGTATGACTTATGGTAGTAAGTAGGCATTCTATAACTAACAAAATTATGGACTTATAAACAGCTTGGTTTATCAACAGATTAAAAACATTGTATGTAGAGTGGAGAAAATCTTATGGGGAATCATAGTGGTTCCCAACCTGTGGGGTACATGTCCTCAAGTAGATGTGCAGGATGAATTAAAACAACCTTGAAATAATTATATCAGTCACAAAGGATGACCAAATAGTGGAGAAAAAAATGGATGATTTGTGACATTTCCTTGTGTTTTCATTGCTAGAAGAAGAAATTGGGGGTAGAGGGACTAAACATAGTTATACTTAAGGAAAAGACTTCTAATTATTTTAGATATATGTGTTCCCTAAAAGATTATGTTAATCAAAAGATATATATTAATCCCTTTTACAGAAACCAGGTTAGATTTCAGATTTTATCCCATTGGTAGCCAGAGTGAATAAATAATTAAATGTAATTGTTAAAAAGGAAAGACAAAGGTGTTTACTGTTAAGGTGACTTGTATGTAACTAATGTTATTGGGCCTACATTGCACTTTGGTAAAGTACGTATACATTTCATAATAGATAATGTATTTAAATTATATACTTGATAATTTATTTAAAGGCACTTTACATGTGATGTGGAATTATGGGAAAGTTAATCTGGCAGATGTTCAAATTGAAACCCGTCACTGTTCACACAATCCTGGAGTCTGCCTGCCACACTTCTGCAAACTTTCTGACCCATGTCTGTCTGTCCATGAAGTTCTGTAAATGTGTCTGTAATGTACCCTTCATATACTCAACATTTCATGATTTCTTACTGTACATTTTGTCCTTTAGTTCTCCCCAGAAGAATAACATAACATTTTGGAACAACAATGGACCTATTGATCTATCTCAGCTTTTCCATCTTCTAATATAAATTAAAATAATTTTTAAAATCTTAATGCCAGACCTTATAATTCATATCCTTATAAAGCTTTATCTTAAACTCACTTAAATTTACTGCCTCTACAACATCCAGAAGCAACCCATTTCAAATGTCAATCACCCTATTATAAAAATGATACTATCTTAACTGAAGATGATTCCTTTCTGCCAAAATTTATATTTTTGTCCCCTAGTCCTATTATATTCACTGTTAAGTATAAAGAACATGATGCTTCAACACTATCATTTCCTTTAACAATCTTAAACATCTCAATCAGATCCTCTCTAACTCTTCTTTCTTTTTTCAGGAGAAAACAATTAGAGAGATTACAGCCTCTCCTCATATGACAACCCCTCCATTCCAGCCATCATTCTAGTAATTCTTTTCTGAACCATTTCTGAAAATGCAATGTCTTTTGTTAGGTAAAGAGCCTAGGACTGAATACAGTATTCTAAATCTGGCCTAACCAATGATCTGTTCAATGAAGTTATAACCACTTTAGACTTGTATTCAGTATTTCTGTAAATACAACATAAAATCCTATTTGCCCTGTCACTAGCAACAACATGTTGCTTGGATGGCTGATTGAGTATTACACCAAGATCCCTTTTCATCATAACACTGTTAAGGTTATTCTCATCTAAAGTATACTTATAATTCAAAATATGATAACCCACTTGCATAAACTTGCATTTATTATAGTTAAAACTCATCACCCATTTATTTGCCCAACATAATAAATCTAAATCTTTTTATAAAGCAGTAGTGTCCTCTTCACAGCTTGAAACACCCAAGATTTTAATATCATCTGCAAATTTAAGTACTTTATTGAATATTTCTTTATCTGTGGTATTCAATTAAGTCTAAAATGGCACAAGTGCTCAGACTAATCCCAGATGTGCCCCATTTGGGACATTATTCCATTTAGACTGAACTCCATCTTGAACAGTTTCCAAAATCGTTTCACCCACATGGATTGATTTTTAGCATTTCTCAATCTGTATGCTTGAAATTAAAATCACTCAAAATTAAGACTTTACTACCAGCTGAAAATTTAATCTCACTGTAAAGTTTCTCATTAATGTCATCAGTATTACCTGATTGTCTGTAAATAATTCCCACTGAAAGCCTTTTATCTTTATAACCATTAATAGGAACCCAAATGGATTCAACTTCCTTGCTATTGTCTTACTATTTTTAACTTCAACATGATGTAACTCGTACTTTACATATAAAGCCACTCCTCCCCTACTCTCTAATATTCTATCCATATTAAATTTCCTGTAAGCCTGTATTTCAAAAATCTATGTTTCATTTATTCCCATTATATCAAAATTCTTCTTCTTTACCACTGCTCTGAAGTCATCTGTTTATTTCTTGTACTTCTAGTATCGCAATAATAACAGTTAAGCCTATCCCTACAACTACTTCTATACTAGTTTACCCTTGCCCTCACCACTGTCTAGTCCTACAATTAGGACTGAGTTAATAGCCTTAGCCAACAAGACACCCTCATCCTATTTAAATGTAAACCATCCAAAAAAACTTCTTTCTTCCACAAAACTGATCCCACAAGCCCAACCAACCAAGCTGTTTATACTTATATACTAACCTAAACCTAGCATTTAGTCCTAGTGACCTACTTATAACTTAATCCACGCAGTTAATTCTGGGCAGTATCCCTGACAAAGTAGAGTTATGGTCTTTTACTTTAAAAGTCTTTATCAACCCCTTGTACTTATTAATTAGCTATATGCACCACAAAAACTGCATCTCTGCTAACCCTCCTTATTTACTCTTCTGCTATGTCAGTTATATCCTCAATTGCACCCATTGATAGTATAATCTGATTCTATTTACCCCACAGACTATTCTATCCACAGAGAGTCACCTATAACTGTAACCGTCTGATCATTCACATCTTTCGCTGACCCTTTCTTTTTCCTTCAATAGCTAAAGCTCACAGACAACTGTATACGTGCTTTTGCGCTAGTCTGTTATTTATATAAAATTCTGCACATTTTTTACTGGATTTGGTTTTGTTATCGACCTTGAGTGATCTGATTTAACCAATAATTTTAACTGACTGCTGCACCGTGTAGTATTCAGTAGACTAGCATTAGTCCTAGTGGAGTGATCAATCTGTGTGATACGGTACATCTGCGGACTTGGAACGCTAGAAACAGGGTTTCAATACTTGTAGTGGGCATAGCACAGGTAGCCCATTGTGTAGCTCTGTACTTAAAAATAACAAACAAACACATCTGTGTGGCAATCAATTTTTGACTTGAATAAAACTTGTGTAATGCATCAAAAGATTCGGTTACCTTTATTTCATTTCTCCAGCAACTGTTTTTACTGAAGTAAAACTAACAACAGAAACAACAAACATACATTGACAAATTTTTCATTGTCGTCTTTTTCAGTCTCAATTTTGATTTTTTAATAAATTCATTTTTAACTCATTTTTGTAGTCATTATTTTTATTTTCGGTAAGGTATAATTTAACTGTAACTTATTACCGGTATGGCAAATAATAGTCCACTTGACAATTTATCTTCTATTTATTTCGAAGCGCGTATCTTTAACGATAAAAAATAATAATAAAAGACGTACATTATTTATTTAAGTGAATGTAGTTCTTCGTTGTAAAAGTTTCACTCTTTTAATATAAGCAACTTAATGTTTTTAACTGTACGAGCCAACAATCATCTTCTTGAATTGAGAGGATGTAACGTTTTACAATCATGTGAATATATAATACTTGGCCAGGTGATTAAGGCGCTCGACTCGTAATCCGAGGGTCGCGGATTCGAATCCCCATCACACCAAACATGCTCACTCTTTCATTCGTGGGGCGTTATAATGTGACGGTTAATCCTACTATTCGTTGGTAAAAGTTGTTGGCGGTCGGTAGTAAAGGCTAGCTGCCTTCCCTGCTACATTAAGGACGGCTAGCGCAGATAGCCCTCGTGTAGCTTTGCGCGAAATTCAAAACAAAACTAAACCGAACCAAGAAGTTTTTATGTATGCATTGGTAATGCAGGTCTGCCCATCAGCCTCGCTAAGTCAGCGTTGGAGGCACAGGTTTGTGAAATTTTTGTTTGTTTGATTTTTTTACATAATTGAGAAATAATTAATTAAATGTTAATTATTAATAAAGGGCCAAAATATCAAAACAGAGGTGTTGCAGTTGCGGGTATCGCATAGAACCTGTTCTTGAACGTTGCGAATGGTCTGTTGTCTGCAGTCCTGTTTGTTTCGTCTATTAATATTAAAGAATAAAACATATCATTGCAGAACATAAAGTTATAATTTATTATAACAGGAGAGTCTTATTTGTTTAAATAGAAAGCATTAAAGTTAGGCTTAAAACAAACAAAGCTTCTATTAAATATTTCAAACGCGCATACCGAGCAATGGTTTGAATCACAACCTTCACTCAACGCTGTATCAATGTATTGAATAAGACTATAATTTGCTGTCCACGTTTACGCCCTTTGAAGGTTAATTAGTAGGTAGAACCCTGAAGGTCTCTTTGAACCTGTCAAGGCTCGCACGTGCACGAGGTAGGTAAGAAAACATGGAGGCGAGAATGGCCAAGGGGGGAACAGGTGTTTTATATATATTTGTTTGTTTGTTGACATTCGTTTGATTACGTCATCAACAAGTTATGTTTATGTTGTACAAAATACATGTATTCTTTTTGTTTGCTATCACTTAATCCCATTTTTGTTCCCAATTACACCAAAACTGCCGTGTTTTACAATGTTCAAAGTTCAAGTGTATCTACTGCACCAGTTTACCATCGTGCCTATAGGTTTTACTTTGAACATCTGGAAAGGAAACTGATAATTAATTTCTTTGTGGCCTGGCATATTTCAGGTTCATATCTGTCCATTAACTACCAATGACCTATGTATATATTTACACACAAACACTCATATATTTATGGTTCACAAATCTACGTATCGAACATTGTACTTGTTGTTTTCTAAGAGTCACTTCAGTACAAATTATACACGTGTTTGTGTTGCCAGTGGAGTTACAATATGAGTGGCTCAATGAAACACTTCATACAAGGCTAATAAACGAGAATTTGAGGTTCGATCTTAGCGGCGTACAGAGAGTCCATTTAGTAACGTTGCGCTAAACGAAAAATAATTCATTGCATTGAAAAACGTCATTTACGTTTCTATCGACTTTGTACAAATTATATCCACACCAAAATCTGTTTTATTAATATGATCCTAGTTAAAAATCCTTTTTATGTTACGATCTTTATATGTGTGCGAATCAGGCAATACTCCCAGCACACTTTCTAATTCAGGCAATACTCCCAGCACACTTTCTAATAGTGAATTTTAATAATGCCAGATGATATCATTTTTGTTGTAGATCTTCAGCAGAATAAGGATTTCTTGATGACGAGGTTTCAGGATGAGCTGAAGATGACTCTCAAAGTCGAAACGTTGTTCTCTGCTTATCAATAAAAGTGGTAATACCCATACCAGCCATTCTGAGATACAGAATAACGGTTTATTCTGTTGCTATTGTTTAAAGTTGTAGAATATGTTAGTTTGTTGATAATATGAAGTCCTTCTTTGTGTGCTTGTGTGGTGTTTCTCCGAAGAACCCAACATCAGACAACTTTTGTTTTGTGTATAGTAATATAATGTTATGCATTTAGTACGCCTCTAAATACAGAAGACTGAGTTTGTTATATTAAACTGATTTAGAATGTGCAAACTAGCAAGTCACTTGAGAACACAGCCGATATAAAGTCAAGGTGAAACAGGTCGTATTAGAAATATTGTTTGTCATTGTGTAGGTAATGTAATGCAAGTGAAACTTTATCGCTTTGGGAAACGGTATGTAATAACAAAATATTCATACACTCAACTGTAGGGCTATGTTTAGATCGAGGATTTAGAATTGCCAAACTGGGGATATTCATTATGCTTATCTGTACTGAAAAACAGAGAAATATTGATCAACGAAGGGAACTAAGGCCATCAAGAAAGATACTTGCAAAAAGAAGTCGTATCGAAGCCGTAGTTAGAAAAGTGCAATGTCTTGTAATAAATGAGAATCCACAAACACAAGGGTGAGTGTTTAAAGATGTGCACGTTTTCTAGGCAATATTACAGGACATAGTCAAAGATTCCAGTCTGGAAAAATGGCATAAATTACTTTCACGACATATCCATTCAACCTCAAGCAGGTGGAGAATGAAATGTATATTCTTGCTATTTGATTCGAAGACATACTAGTCAAGTAGCCTATTGATTTCTATGCGATTGAGCTGTAGAAAGAGCATTAGGTTTGTTTTTTGGAATTTCGCGCAAAGCTACACGAGGGCTATCTGCGCTATCCGTCCCTAATTTAGCAGTGAAAAACTAGAGAGGAGGCAGCTAGTCATCATCACCCACCGCCAACTCTTGGGCTACTCTTTTACCAGCGAATAGTGAGACTGACCTTCACATTATAACGCCCTCACTGCTGAAAGGGCGAGCATATTCGGTGCGACGGGGATTCGAACCCGCAACCATCAGATTACTAGTCGAACGCCTTAACCCACCTGGCCATGCCGGACCAAGAGCGTTAGGAAACTCTTACATTTGTTGGACTATACAAAGCAACAAGGAAGGAGTACTATGACTCAAACGTGACGTCCTAACGACGGATCCTTTTGCAATGGAAACTGTATGGAGACACAGACTATAACGACGTGTTGAAGCTATAAAGTCATTTTATTACAATGTACTCCTTCTTTTTGTAACTGTTAGTATAGTGGTTTATACCTTCTAACGTAAGTGGTAGTTTACGTGTTTATTATTTGTGTGTGTTTTTTTTTTTCTCAAGAGCTCTTAAGACGAATTTATTTTGTGACCACAATATTTGCTTATAGGATACTTTGTAAAAGTGCTTGTAAAACTTTACAGTTTATATTTCGGCAATTATTGGAACAAAAGAGGTATTATCGGTATCATTTAGTGTTTGTTTTCATTTAAAGCGGATTTTTTCAAATAACATGAAAAGACGACAGATTAGGACTGAACGTTTGACATATACAGAACAGTTTTGAAACATTATTTATAATAAGTTGTGTCTTTTAATTTATTTTTATTTTAAGAACTTTTCGCTTCGTACGTTTTAAATATATATATATGTGTGTGTTTGTTTTTGATTTTCGCGCAAAGCTACACGAGGGTTATCTGCACTAGCCGTCCCTAATTTAGCATTGTGAGACTAGAGGGAAGGCAACTAGTCAACACCACCCACCGCCATCTCCTGGGCTACTCTTTTACCGACGAATAATGGGATTGACCGTCACATTATAACGCCCCCACGACTGAAAGGGGAGCATGTTTTTTTTTTTTTATGCGACTGGGGTTCGAACTCGCGACTCTCGGATTACGAGTCGAACGCCTTAACACGCTTGGCCCTGCCGGGCCCATATAGATATGTAATATATATAAAAAGATCGTAATTTGCATATTTTGATATACGCTACTGTAGTACAGTTTTTTTCTACATTTTTTTTTATTTCTGCAACGAAGATTTTAACTTTTCTAATTATTACACACCTATGACAGCCATCCCTATGCATCTTTATTATTCATTTTGTAACCAAAACTTTTGTTTTGACAGCATCTATGTTACAGTTATTGTTCTGTTACTTGTGGCTCAACAGTAATTATGACAACGCTAAAATCGGGTTTCGATACCCGTGGTGGGTAGCGCACACTTAGTTCCATGTGTGACTTTATGGTTTTCAACAAATAACCGGTCTGTTATTTTCTCTAACTACCACTGTTCCGGTCTCGCCTTCGATTTGTATTATAATAACAGTTGGTGTGCTTATTAAAACTTTAATTAAAATAAAGTACAGAACAACATTTCGACCTTCTTAGGTCATCTTTAGGTTAATACTCTCATCCCTAAGACATAGGCCCGGAAAGAGTCAGTTGTAAACTCTGTTTGTTAACCTGAATATGACCTGAAAAGGTCGACATGTTGTTCTGCATATTATTTTAATTAAAGCCGTCTTTAAAATAAATGTTTACTTCAAGTGGGTTTCTTGTCATCATGAATCACTTCGTCCTCGGTTTGTATTCCACTAAGTTATGGAACACTCACTATAATTTGTTCAAGTCTGCTCTAAAGCCTTCACTTGTTTAAGTTCGTAAAATATGCAAATAATTTTCTTTGTTAGGAACAATTCAATTTCAGCCTTTTTTATGCATAAAATAGACAGTGATAATTATCTTCACAGCGGCCCAGCATGGCCAGGTGGGTTAAGACGTTCGACTTACAACCTGAGCGGCGCGGGTTCGAATCCCTGTGCCACCAGGGACATTAAGACATAAAATTTGTGCAACAAACAGCTTAATAACAAATATGTATAGCGTGTTTGGATGCTTTAAGACACGGTGTTATATTTTTTTCACAAAACTGAACTGACACTTTGAAAACAGTACATATGGTTCGCA
Source organism: Tachypleus tridentatus (assembly GCF_004210375.1). Classification (NCBI taxonomy): domain Eukaryota; kingdom Metazoa; phylum Arthropoda; class Merostomata; order Xiphosura; family Limulidae; genus Tachypleus; species Tachypleus tridentatus. Next base: position 35,402,921 of record NC_134829.1, read on the forward strand.
TCCCCGTCGCACCTAACATGCTCACCCTTTCAGCAGTGGGGGCGTTATAATGTGACGATCAATCCCACTATTCATTGGTAAAAGAGTAGCCCAAGAGTTGGCCGTGGGTCGTGATGACTAGCTGTCTTCCCTCTAGTCTTACACTGCTAAATTAGGGACGGCTTGCGCAGATAGTCCTCGTGTAGCTTTGTGCAAAATTCCAAAACAAACAGTCTTCACAGAATGCATTTACGATTTACTCTCTGTTTAGTGGTTATCACTGTTAATTTATAATTTGGATGGCATTATAAATATTTTCAGCAATAATTATTTATGATGGTAAAGTGTAAGAAAAAAAATATAAATCAATAAATCTGTTACCTGTGGACAGTACATGTGGTATCTTAGAGACAAGTAAGTCCACCATATACCATATATTTTTGAAGATATTCAAGCAGTGAAACAAAAGCCCAAAGGGGACAATTTTTAAAACGTATGCATATATAAGTAGCAGTCAACAGTGGTTTTGAAATAATAAATATCAACCTACCCTTAAGTGTTCCTCCACCCTCCACCAAATAAATGAATAAATAAATATGAAATATCGTTCATCTTACCAAATATCAATGATTTATACCTGTTTCGGAAATTCCACCCCTCATTAGTAATCCCGGGGAAGGGGAAATCGATAGGATAGGACTAGGCTTCGTGTAATAGTGGAGTATACACAGTAAAACCTGTCTGAGGCGGAATCGCACTGGACCGATTAAAATTTCCGACTTAAACAGTGAACATGCATTTCCTTAATTATACATAATTTTTGAGCGGAACGTTATATTGTCTTGACTCAAGGGAAGAAAGACGTTTGTGAATGAAGTTATTGTACTGTTTATGCTATATTTATTAGAATAAGAACAAAATAGACATTCAGAATATACATAACTACACAAAATCTTAAATTTATTTGAAGAAAGTGTCCAGTTTCAACTGTTTCATTTTTTCAATGGGCTTTCTCATGCGGTTAAAAGTGAACTCCAATTCTACGGCCTTTTCATGAAGTTCATTTACCCCTTTAATTCTTCCATACAAGACTGGTTTTACAGTATTATATTACTGGTGGTGTTTGGAAATGTCTGTTATTCGCACACTGATCCTGCATTTATAGAGGGTTTTTATAATGCGTACCATTGATAGTAATAATTTATGATTGTAAATTATTCAATCCTTCTACGAGGTTATTGATTTGGGGCGGAATTCCCCTAATCCGGGCTATTGAGTTTCACATTTTTTGTTTAGTATTTTAAACAGCTAGTTTGGCTGAATAAGTCATAAGAATAAATTAGTTGCATCAATATTGTGAGTTCTTGAGTCTCCCAGTGGGACAGCGGTAAGTCTACGAATTTACAACGTTAAAATCAGGGGCTAGATTCCCTCTCGCTGGAATGGCCAGGTGATTAGAGCGCTCGACTCGCAAGGTGCGTGTCGCGAGTTCGAATCCTCGTCCCACCAAACATGCAGGCCCTTCCAGCCATGAGGACATTATAACGTGACGGTCAATCCTACTTCGTTGGTACGAGAGTCAGCAGTGGGTGGTAATAACTAGCAGCCTTTCCTCGGTAGGCTCAGCAGATAGTCCGACGTGGCTTTGCTATAAGAAAAACACACATTAGAAATACTTACGGCTAAACGTAAATGTATTTCTGGGCTGATCCATTCGGCCGTAGGGTAGTAAAAGCGGTATTCTTTTTTTTGCATAAAACGATAATGCGCAGAAATCTTAATGGCAAGATATGAGAATTTTGTTTGTTTGTTTGTTTGGAAATTTCGCAAATTGTAGTGTTCATCACCACCCACCGAATACCAGCAAACAGCGTCACATTATACACCCCACGGCCTTTCGGTAAGTTTTAGCACCAGTAGTAAAGTCACGTGATCATACGTATGTACATATTTAATCCGCAGCGGTGGATCGTTTTAGACCGGGAGAAAGGGGTTCCAATAGAGTCCAGGGTTAGAGTCCCCAGGAAACTTGCGAGTTTTTAACATTCAGTGAGATGAAATATTACCTGTACAATTTTTGAGCTGCAAGTCAAGCTTGAAACAATATGAAAAAAAGTGGAATACACACAAACAGACAAGGAGTTTCACGTGGCCACCTCACAATGATTTTATTTAGTTACACTTTGTTTTACTTGGCCAATAAAGGTTTTAGTTAGACGGAGAGTTACATGGCCACTTTATAAATATTTCAGTTAGGTAGGCTTCTACCTGGCTACGTTATAAAGATTTTGTTAGACAGAGTTTTACATAACTACGCTATAATGGTTCCAGATAGACTTTTACTTGGCTACGTTATAAAGATTTAAGTAAACAGTTTTACACAGCCACGTTATAAAGGTTTTAGTTAGTTAGGCAGAGTTTTACGTGACCACGCTATAATGGTTTCAATTAGACAGTTTTACGTGGCCACGTTATAGTGGTTTTAGTTAGCGTTTCACGTGGCCCCATTATAAAGGTTTTAGTTGAGAGATTTTACATGGCCATATTATAAATATTTTAGTTAGACGAACACCAGAGTTTGTACTTCAGTAATGTTCGTAATATATAGTATAGCGTACACACGAAGATATCAGGCCGTGTCAAAACGGGGTCAATCATTTCATGAAATTGTATCCGAAAGTTTCTTCTTGTTAAAACTGTTACAAAACAAAGTTGTTGTTGTTGCTATTTTTTTCCATTGGTGCGAAAGTACAAGAAACTAAATGTGTAAACTGTCTATTTCTTCTAAGTTTATTAATTTGACGAATATAATAATATATTGTTTTCTGCATGTGACTAATCATTAATTTTACTGTCAATAGTTCAGTAGTGTGAACAATACTAAACATTTACCTATCAACAGTTCAGTAGTGTGAACAATACTAAACATTTACCTGTCAACAGTTCAGTAGTGTGAACAATACTAAACATTTACCTGTCAACAGTTCAGTAGTGTGAACAATACTAAACATTTACCTGTCAACAGTTCAGTAGTGTGAACAATACTAAACAATACTAAACATTTACCTGTCAACAGTTCAGTAGTGTGAACAATATTAAACATTTACCTGTCAACAGTTCAGTAGTGTGAACAATACTAAACATTTCACTATCAACAGTTCAGTAGTGTGAACAATACTAAACATTTCACTATCAACAGTTCAGTAGTGTGAACAATACTAAACATTTACCTATCAACAGTTCAGTAGTGTGAACAATACTAAACATTTACTTGTCAACAGTTCAGTAGTGTGAACAATACTAAACATTTAACTATCAACAGTTCAGTATTGTGAACGATACTAAACATTTAACTTTCAACAGTTTAGTAGTGTGAATAGTACTATACATTTAACTATCAACAGTTTGTCCTCGCTGGTACAGCGGTAATTCTACGAATTTACAATGCTAACATCAGGGGCTCGATTTCCCTCGGTGGACTCAGAAGATAGCCCGATGTGCTTTGCTATAAAGGAATACATACAAACTCTTGCACATACATCAGCAGTTCGGTAGTGTGAACAGTACTAATCATTCCACTGTTAACAATACTAAACATTTAAATATCGAGAGTTTAGTCGTGTGAACAATACTAAACATTTAACTTTCAACAGTTCAGTAGTGTGAACAATACTAAACATTTAACTTTCAACAGTTCAGTAGTGTGAACAATACTAAACATTTAACTTTCAACAGTTCAGTAGTGTGAACAATACTAAACATTAAACTATCAACAATTCAGTAGTGTGAACAATACTAAACATTTAACTGTCAACAATTCAGTAGTGTGAACGATACTAAACATTTAACTATCAACAATTCAGTAGTGTGAACGATACTAAACATTTAACTATCAACAATTCAGTAGTGTGAACAATTCTAAACATATAACTAACTATCAACAGTTCAGAAGTGTGAACAATACTAAACATTTAACTTTCAACAGTTCAGAAGTGTGAACAATACTAAACATTTAACTTTCAACAGTTCAGAAGTGTGAACAATACTAAACATTTAACTTTCAACAGTTCAGAAGTGTGTACAGTACTAAACATTTAACATTCAACAGTTCAGAAATGTGAACAATGCTAAACATTTATCTTTCAACAGTTCAGAAGTGTGTACAGTACTAAACATTTAACTATCAACAGTTAAGAAGTGGCCGATAACTAAACATTGGCAACTAAATATTGCCGATATTTTAAAATATTTTTTTGGTGATTTGCAATCCTTCCTTCTTCACTAATTATTCTGCAATCATTTTCACACTTGTCTGTCAAAAGGTCAGTCGTTATTATAAAAATTAAGGATAAAAAGGGAAGGATAATGATAAAAAATACGGATTTCGGTCTACAGATAAACCAGATGAACCAGTATTATGCGAGACAAATATTGGGAGAATCTGGAGAGATTGTTGCTATGAAAGGAGGGGGGATGATTCATCCCCTACCACCAAATACGTTCATATACTTGTAATAAACTCTTTTAGTGTCAGTAGTAATATTGACCCAAAGTAAAACACAGATCATTAGTATATACTTCAATGAACGGTTAGAACTAAGTCGAAACGATTTATAATTAGTCGATGTAATTTGACCTGCTGTATTTTGTTGTGTGGTATAATTGGTAAGATCTTGGTGTACCTTATGGTGTTTTCTTGTGAGGTATAATTGGTAAGATTCTGATGTACCTTATGGTGTTTTGTGTTGTGGTATAATTGATAAGATCCTGATATGCCTTATGATGTTTTGTTGTGTGGTATATTGGTAAGATCCTGATATACCTTATGATGTTTTGCTGTGTGGTATAATTGGTAAGATTCTGATGTACCTTATGGTGTTTTGTTGTGGGGTATAATTGATAAGATCCTGATATACCTTATAGTGTTTTGTTGTGTCCTGTAACTTCATGTGATCCCTGATATTCTTTTTGTTGTTTCTGAAATATACCTCGTGATATCTGTTTAATTATGTGTGGTATGTTTTTTGAGACACCTAATTACACACTGTTCTGTTCTTGAGATTCATTTTAGCACACTTTCTTTGTAATACTAACCCTGATGATTTAAATACCTTTGCAACACTACCCTGATGAGTTACATGACTTTGTAATACTGTCCTGGTGAGTTACATGACTTTATAATACTACACTGGTGAGTTTAATTATTTTTAATACTGCCCTAAGGATTTAAATGACTTTTTAATACTACCCTGATGAGTTAAATGAATTTTTAAATACTACTGTGATGAGTTAAATGACTTTTTAATACTACCCTGATGAGTTAAATGAATTTTTAAATACTACTGTGATGAGTTAAATGACTTTTTAATACTATCCTGATGAGTTAAATGAATTTTTAAATACTACTGTGATGAGTTAAATGAATTTTTAATACCACTTTGATGAGTTAAATGACTTTTTAATATTACCCTGTTGAGTTAATTACTTTTTAATACTACCCTGATGCATTGCCTGTGTTGGTACATTGAAAACGATGATCTAAGCCTAATACATGTATGGAACAAAAACATATTTCATAAACGATTATTCATATTGCGTTATTTATTTGAAACTATTTCACACAGTAATTACTGTATGAATTTCTTGTAATTATGTGTTGCAATTTCACATGTTAACATCACATGTTAACATCCCACTATTCGTTGGTAAAAGAGTAGCCCAAGAGTTGGTGGTGGGTGGTGATGACTAGCTGCCTTCTCTGTAGTCTTACACTGCTAAATTATGGACAGCTAGCACAGATAGCCCTCGAGTAGCTTTGCGAAATTAAAAAACAAACAAACCTGTTTCGTAATTCAGTAAAATAATTCAGCAACTTGTTTTTAGTTTTTCACTTGACTACACAATTATATTCGCCCCTGAATGTTGGTTGGTTCGAAATATAGCACTACATTACACAAGGACTATCAGGGTCAGATAACCATTCCCAAATTTGAACTAAAAATTAAGAGGAAAGCAACTAATCAACAGCATATACCGCCAACATTTGGGCCACTATGATCGAGATGTAGAATCTGACCACCACTGTTGTAAATTCACCCACAGTCTCAATTTGCGGAGCGCGTTTTTTAACTTTTTTTTTCCATAAACAGAACATAAACCAGGGATTCTCGGCTGAACAATCAGGCACGTTATTTACTGGATGCGCTTCGTCTTTCTATTAACTTATAGTTTATAAACATATAACATTAGCGGCATAATTGGACAAAAGTAACAAAAGTGGAACTTCTGTTGCAGAGAAATGTTTAATGTAGGAAAGATTATATGTGATACTAAATCATATTTATACGGGAAGATAAAAATATTCTTATACTAAACTAACATTCCTCAAAATAATGGCTCGACGTGGCCAGGTGGTTAAGGCACTCGACTCGTAATCCGAAGGTCGCGGTTTTGAATCCCCGTCGCACCAAACATGCTCGCCCTATCAGCCATGGGGACGTTTTAACGTAACGATCAATCCCACTATTCGTTAGCAAAAGAGTAGCCCAAGAGTTGGCGGTGGGTGGTGATGACTAGCTGCCTTCCCTCCAGCGTTACACTGCAAAATTAGGGACGGCTAGCACAGATAGTACTGGTGTAGCTTTGCGCGAAATTCAAAACAAACCAAACCAAATAGCAGGTCAAAGTAAATGAAGAAAGGACTAGTAAGTTTATTTATTTGTCACGTGTAAAATCACTTACGATTTTTTTTCTGGGTTTCTTTTTAAATTACTGATTCTCTGTTGTTCAGTGGCCACGTGATTAGAGCGCTCGACTCGCATTCTGAGACTTGCGAGTCGAATCCTCATCATACCAAACATGCTCGCCCTATCAGCCGTGGGAGCGTTCTAACGTGACGGTCAATCCCACTACTCGTTAATAAAAGAGTAGCCCAAGAGTTGACGGTGGATGGAGATGACTACCTGCCTTCCTTTTAGCCTTACATTGCTAAATTAGAGATAGCTAGCGCAGATAGCCCTCGTGAGCTTTATGTGAAATTCAAAATAAACCAAACCTAAAATATAATGGGTCATTGAAGAGCTTGTACATCAGTTGGTAGTCCATATTTGCTTTGCGTTTTCCGTACTTCTGACATCACAAGATACATTTCACGATTACAGATTTATGTAGGTAATTTGAAAGGACAAGTTTTGGTATTTTCTTAAGTTATTTGTATAAGTCACGTTAACACATGCGTATATCTAAAGTAAACTAAAAAAACAAAATAAAAAATAACCAACATTTGATTTATTTATAAAACTAAAACGTAAACTATTTACGTTTGTAAAAAGAGCTGATTCGCGAAGAACCACGTTTGGAATTGCTTAACTGCTACACAGGAAACTATGATCTTCTTCGACGCAAGTTGCATGCATCCAAAATATTTACGTATAATAAGTTCGTTTCCCGCCTCCTGCGGGTGAAGCTGTACTAAAGTAGTGTTGAAGTGGGCGGGGTCTTAGTACAATTGATCTTCACCAACGAATAGAGGGCTCTGCATCTGGTGAGAGGGCAGGACGAGAATCGCTGATAGTAACGGTAATTTTTTTTTTTTTCCTTTCTACAACGTCATGTATCATATATTTATGCATTTGAACAGGATATGTCTTTTTGTTAACGATATAGGCTAGCCTACCATATGCTTCAGCTCAATTGCTAACTGTTCGTGTATGCATTGTAATTTTACTGTACGTTATTCATCTGCAAATACACAGCAAAGAGTAAAATAGAAAAAAATAGAAGCGATTGTTTGTTTGTTTTGAATTTCGCACAAAGCTACTCGAGGGCTATCTGTGCTAGCCGTCCCTAATTTAGCAGTTTAAGACTAGAGGGAAGGCAGCTAGTCATCACCACCCACCGCCAACTCTTGGGCTACTCTTTTACCAACGAATAATGGGATTGACCGTAACGTTATAACGCCCCCACGGCTGAAAGGGCGAACATGTTTGGCGCGACGGGGATGCAAACCCGCGACCTTCAGATTACGAGTCGCACGCCTTAACACGCTTGGCCATGCCGGGCCTAAATAGAAGCGAAAAATAAATTTTGAACGGTTGAAACTCAATGGTTTCTAACATGAAGGTTACCAACATGAGTTTATTTCCATGTATGTTGAAGATGCAAACACTCCGAACCTGACGTCAGCCATAAACTATTCAAACTTCAACTCGGTATCAGCTCTTATTGCCCGTCTGTGGTAAGTTGTAACCAACATGAAATCAGACATCGCATAGCAACAATGGGAACCAACATCAGTTTTAACCGCCCCATTCTCAGTCGTCACATAACAACAACGGTAACCAACATCAGTTTTAATCGCCCTACCATCAGTTATCACATAGCGACAACGGTAACCAACATCAATTTTAGTCGCTTCACTCAAATCAGTCGCAAAGCTACAACAGGAACGAGTCTGTCACGACTTAACAACGTCAAGAACCGAGAATCCGCGAATCGCGACCACTTACCTTAAATTGCGATTCGCACTTCAGGACAGTGTGTGGGTTATAAGAGTAATGGTGAAATTCCATTATTTAGAATAGGGCAGGCGATAGGTGCTGCTAACAAGCTGCTTTCCCTCAAGTTTTACAGTTCAAGATGAGGCACGGTTAGCTCAAATAGACGTTATGTAAGTTTGCGCGAGTATCAGAAAACAAACAACCAATGAGCTGCTCAAGTAAGTGTTATATACGTGTGCAGTGAGGTAGCTAAAATATTTCCAAGTCCATGCAACTCAGTGATTAACCTTTCATTTTTACGTGTAATACACATTCACCTACGTAACACAAAAGTGTGAGATCGATAAGAAATCCGAGACTCGACATGGCCAGGTGGTTAAGACACTCGACTCGTGATCCGAGGGTTGCGGGTTCGAATCCCCGTCACACAAAACATGCTCGCCCTCTCAGCCGTGGGGGCATTATAATGTGACCGTCAATCCCACTATTCGTTGGTAAAAGAATAGCCCAAGAGTTGGCAGTGGGTGGTGATGACTAGCCGCCTTCCCTCTAGTCTTACACTGCTAAATTTGGGATGGATAGCGCAGATAGCCCTCTTGTAGCTTTGAGCGGAAATTTAAAACAAAACTAAAAGAAAGGCATCAGAACGTGGTATTAGTAAGTGAAAAGTAAAGGGTAAACAAATACTGGAAAATATTGCTCAGTCTTTCAAAACATTTACTTGAACATGTTTAGATTTTTTACCTCTACCTGATTTATATTGGAGATCAGGTGAGCTTTGATAACTTTAGATTGAAATTGAAAAAAATAATGATGTTTCTCCAATCGCAAGTTAAGAAGCTTCATCATTTAGGTTTTATGTCGCTCAACGTTCCTTTTTACTGTTAACGTTTCCTAAGCTGTCATTTCGTTTGGAATATAGTAATTATAACAATACACGTTTCCGTGGTTCTTTATAAAATGAAATTGGCAGCATCAGACCTATAAATATTTATAACTTTATTAATTTGAGCATTGGGACCAGAATATTACCTTACTATTAGCCCAGTATAGTACTTTATTACTTTACTTCTTAGGCCAAGGTAGAATTTTCATAGCATTGCTGATTGGATCAGGAGAGATCTTTACGACTTTACTTACCATATCAATACAGATTTTTTAGAACTCTATTGATCAAACCAAGATATATCTTCATCTTTACAGCTCACTAATCTAGTCGATCTAGATCTTTGTGGCTTTACTGTTTTTACTTGTCAGAGGGAGAGAGACTTCTATAGCATTACTGGTCAGAACTTTGGAATCAAGATAAATCTTTACAGCTGTAGTACGCACACCAATAAAGATTTCTCGTGACTTTATTACAAGTTTCGTTGTGCTCTGTTGTACTGATGAACTTAAGCCGTAGTTATTGGACTATCCAATCATAAACATTCTTGATAAACTCCAAGGTTGAACTTGTTACAAAATCTTATTTAATATGACTTCTAAGTAATAAAACTTTTTAGGCTTAACGACTTTCAGAACACTTCCATATCTTGTTTTTAGTCCATTATTGTAATACCTGTTACATCTTGTACTTCATGTATTATTGTAATATATATCTTCTATTTAATATTTTACTCTAATATCTGCTGTATCTTGTACTTGGTGTATTATTGCAATATGTGTTTATCTTATATTTGATGTATTATTATAATATCTACTATATGTTGTATTAAGTTTATTATTATCATAATTGTTATATCTTGTATTTGTCCCCCGCTGGTATAGCGGTATGTCTACGGATTTACAATGCTAAAATCAGGGGCTCGATTCCCCTCGGTGGACTCGCCAGATAATCCGATGTGGCTTTGCTATACGAAAAAACACAAACAATCTTGTATGTAGTCCATTATTGCAGTATCTGCTATATCTTATATTTACTGTATTATTGTAACATCTGCTTTATCTTATATTTTGTCTATTTTTTAAATATCTGCTACATCTTGTGTTTAGTGTATTGTTGTAATACTAGAGTATATCTCGGCCTGGCATGGCCAGGTGGTTAGAGCGCTCGAATCGTAATCTGAGAGTCGCGGGATCGAATCCGTTTCGCACCAAACATGCTAGCCCTTTGAGCCGTAGGGGCGTTGTAAGTGACGACCAGTCCCACTATTCGTTGGCAAAAGAGTAGCCCAAGAGTTGGCGGTGGGTGGTGATGACTAGCTACCTACCTTCCTCATCTTGTGTGTTTTGTGTTTTTCTTATAGCAAAGCCACATCGGGCTATCTGCTCAGCCCACCGAGGGGAATCGAACCCCTGATTTTAGCGTTGTACCTTCTAGTCTTACACTGCTAAATTAGGGACGGCTATCGTAGATAGCCCTCGTGTAGCTTTGCGCGAAAATTAAACAAACGAACAAATCCAGCATGGCCAGGTAGTTAGTGCGCACCACTCGTAATCTGAAGTTCAAGGATTCGAATCATCGTCCTTTCAGCCGTGGGGGCGTTATAACGTGATGGTCAATCCCACTATTCGTTGGTAAAAGAGTAGCTCAAGAGTTGGCGGTGGGTGGTGATGACGAGCTGCTTTCCTTTTACTCTTACACTGCTAAATTAGGGACGGTTATCTCAGATAGCCCTCGTGTAGCTTTGCGCAAAATTCAAAAACAAAAAACAAACGCATATCCCGTCAAAAATGACGGTTCAAATAGTATATATATATCTTAACCTCACATTTCATAGCTAACTGAAAAAAATAAATTTTGTGAAATTAAACTTTATCAACAAAAAGACAGAAAAGTGCAGTAGAGACAGTCAAACTCATTTCTGAGCCAGGTAGTTCATAGAATAATTACTTATAAAAATCAGTTAGATTAACATCTAATATATCGAGGGATCAGTGCGTTTTTGTAACACTACATTCCAACAGTGGGTTTTATGTCATGTTCCTTATCAACAAAAGTATAACCTGATATTGTTGTCAGTCTGTATACTGAAAGATGAAAAAATACCCAACAAAACTGGATAAATATTTATTAATTTCTTAATTTAGGGTCTCCATTAATTAAAGAGGTTTGTTTTTATTAAAAACGTTGGTGATATAACAAAATATAACTTAATTCAGAAAATATTTAAGTTTGAAATTGAATCGATATTTTTGCTTTCATGATAAATTTTATGTACTTGGCTCTAGGCCATGTGATGCTTCACTACATTTTTACTTTAGGTTTATTATACAACACTCACTACACTTACAAGGTTTCAAAACGGTCTCCCACCATTACGGCTTTCTTGCACTTTAATGAATAAAAATCGAAATGGACAAGCAGTATTCGAACTATTTTCTTTGGATAAATGCATTTTGCTTTTACAATTCCTGTTTCGAGAAATCACTCGTAACATCACGTGATACACACTAGCTCTTTTATTGGTTAGATCTGTTATCTCTTTTATTTTCAGCAGATAGCTTGATGTGGCTTTGCTATAAGAAAACACTCACTCTCTCTTGTGTTTTGGGTATTACTGTAATATCTGCTATATCTTGTATTTAGTTTTTCTTATTGTAATGGAACTTGCAATGTATATGTTCAAAACTCGAATCTCGGAAACTACCACATCAATCATGAATAATCACGATAGTTAAACAGTATTTCCATAATTGAGCAATAAATAAACCAATAGAAAATTCCACAAAAATGACGTGTTTAAGATTTAACCAATAAAAATTACGAACAAAAACAAATTTAAAAAATAGTTGTGTTTATTTAGTGAAAATCTCGTGAGTTTTGCGACAGGAAACCATGGCTCTTTCATTGATAACTGCGTCTATAAAGAAATACTTCAATAAAATATCTACTCTGTGATGCAACGCTGTAATTATAGTTCATTTTAAACGTAAAATTTAAATAAAATCATTTTTTCATGAATGGTAAACATTGTTGAATGCCAATTATGAGTAAATTGTTCTAGAATTATCAGACAATTCTAGAAAAGGCCTCAGGTCCCATAGCCTTCCACAGGAACATACTGTTTTACCTGCCCGGAGGGCGGGTATTTCTGCTAGTTATTGTAATATATGCTTTTGGTTTTATTCTTGCACTTGGTAAGAAAATTACTGTCTCCATGACAAAAATAAAACTAATTTTCATCTCAAAGTAGGATAAATCTTTATTTCCCTACTCACTTGACCTGCATTCAATTAATTCAGTTTTTTTTCAATGCATCCAATAAAAAGAACTGAAGGACAAAAAGTTAAAAATGTCCGTGTTCTTATTTTAAAAAATAACTAAGTGTAAATTATCTTCCTCTTACTTCACCAGCGAGTAGCAACCATCAGCAAATCGTATTGCTGTAATTACAGTCACAGTCATAACGACCTCAGCTGAAAGTGGAAAGATAGCTCAGCGGTAGGTAATGCTTCGAACCTTGGACTTCTAAAACGTAGCTCACCGTCACACCAAACATGCTCGCCCTTTCAGCCGTGGGGGCATTATAATGTGACGGTCAATTCCACTATTCGTTGGTAAAAGAGTAGCCCAAGAGTTGGCGGTGGGTGGTGGTGATGATGATGACTAGCTGCCTTCTCTCTAGTCTTACACTACTAAATTAGCGCAAATAGCCCTCGTGTAGCTTTGCGCGAAATTCAAAACAAACCAAAACCAAACTAACACGTAGCGTGGCAAAGTGACCATTAGGTCGTGTTGTCTCGCGAAATGACACTTGTACATACTAGCTGCAGGAAGAAATGTTTGTGGAAAAGCTAGCATCATGCAAATACGTTAGTTCAAAGACTCAAAAAGAATACACTTAGCTGATTGGATGTCTGTTTACAGAAGTTTAAATACCGAAAGCATCCTTCATCATTAGAAGACTAAAAGTGAGTGGAACAAAGTACATTGCGGTAAATGTCATTGTTACTGGGAATTATAAATATGTCTGATTTCCTACTATTATTTCAAGATCGAGCACATTTTCTTAGTGGGTAGATATACAATATTGTTACTTCGTATATTGCTTCCATTTTCAGGTCTCTCATGATTACGATGTGAATGAAATTGAACATGGAATCTTGTAGTTGCTGGTAGCGTGTTATGTTATCAGAAACTACGTTAATGATAAAAGGCATCCTGGTTCAAAAACATTTTCTAACTAAAATTCCTTTACCTTCGAAGAAAACCAGTCCTCCTGTTGAAAGCGCTAGAGTGTTATTGGAATTTTTTATTGTAATATTTTGCTTCGGATAAATTAGATCCAAAGAAACATTATAAAACAAAGCAGGTTGTTTTGGGGGTATTAAATATACAAAACTTTTAATTATGCCTATATAACGTATATCACCTGCATTTTGGAAGGGGAGTCTTTGGATAGCGAAGTTATACCATGGACGAATTTTTACCGCCAGTAAAGCCATTTGAACCGTTTTAGTCTTGCAATTCGTACACACAGTTTTGTAATTATTAACATTCTTACAGACTTGGTATTCAGTGATAAAAAGAAAGCAAAACAGTAAAATACAATTTCCTTTCTCTTTGCTAGACAATAAAATATGCGTATTGTATTCTTGCCAATAAACGACAGCCTGAGCTCTTGCATTGGTAAGTTTATCCAAGAAATGCATTTCAGTTATATTAAAGAGAACCTAGAAGATTATAATATCCTAATTATACACGGCCAAGGTAAACGAGCATGCTTGAACGCTGTACTTTGTCCGATTGATAGAACCACTTGATAACCTCTCGATGTCTTCTAAACTCTTGTATATTTTTTGGTTTCCTGCTTGGTTTCTTTGTCAAGGTTTCGCAATAGGTTAGTTCATAGAAGGACCAAGAAGGCGGTTGTTAGAATAAATTGTGATTACAGAAAACAAACAAACAAGATTATTTAAACTATGCATCTTTAAGATGCTGAAAAAAGAAGACATGGGAATATTTTCCTTACAAAAGTTGTTGTATTTTGGTTTTGGTTTAAAAAATAAGCGATAGCTGTTGCTTGTTAACAAAAACCAAATGGTCAAATACGTTGTTTCAATGCGATACTATAGTTCCCGATGGGTAAGCGGAAAGTTTATGGACTTACAACACTAAAATTCTGAGCTTCGATTCATCACGATGGTGAGAGCAGATAATCCAATCTGAAAAAAAATCCCTGCGATGGAAGTTTTAATTGTTATTCCTTTGTGGAAGTACAGAAAAAGAATAAAGTACTCATTTATACTCTCAAACACGCTTCAGTTTTTGAGCACATGGTTACATGCTGCGCGTAGAAATAAGTATGTATACGTATATGTATGTTCTCTGAATTATGTTATTACTTGTAAATTTTCATAATCATATCGACTAATCGTGCACAGAGTTCAGCACACAATACATTCTTATCATTGAATTGTACGTGTATACTCAGAGCGATGGAGAGTTATTTTAAGATAGCTTGTTAGTTCTTACCTGAGCCAGGTGTGGCTGCGTGGGTAGCGTACTGGACTTTCGATCTGAGACCCTGTGCCTCGCATTGGCGGGAAAATAAGAAGATCGCACAACATAGTTTGAGACTGTGGATACGTTATAATAGTGACAACCAACTACGAATTTTCTATTACAATAGCCCAAGAGTAGCTGTTTATTAGATGCTTCCCTTTAGAGCAGTTTACACTTAGGGATGGTTAGCGCTGCCTGTCCTTGTTTAACTTTGAGATCATTTCTGAACAAACCAACCTATGAGGGATGACACAGAAACTGACGTTTTTTGATACAATGAAAGCAAAACAGTTCTATCATTAGTTATAACTAACTTGTTTGGGTAACAAAGTAATAGTAACTAATATTTCGAGATAAACATCTATAAACTTTTTTTAAAAAATCTAACTAATATTTGAAATTTGGAATAAAATAATTTTGTTGGTTTGGTTTTGAATTTTGTGCAAAGTTACACGAAGGTAGTCTGCGCTGACCGTCCCTCATGTCGCAGTGAAAGACTAGAGAAAAGGCAGCTAGTCATCACCACCTACCGCCAACTCTTGGGATATTCTTTTACCAACGAATAGTGGGATTGACCGTAAGGTTATAACGCTGCTGCAGCCGAAAGGGCGAGCATGTCTGGTGGAACGGGCATTCCAAAGAATGATTTTCAGATTGCGAGTCAATAGCAGTAACTGCCTGGCCATGAATATTTTGGTTTTGATTTAAGTGTCATATATATATATATATATATATATTGCCTTATAGCTATGTTGATTTATTTATTATATCTTTGATGAAATATAATAGACAACAACAAAACGGTTTAAAATGGTATTTATGTTGTGCTCGCCACGCAGATCGAAACCCGAAAATTTTAACGTTATAAGCCTTCCAGCTTAACGCTAAACTAGCGGAAGACTTTTGTAGATTCGGACCCAGTAAAAAAAGTTCACATTACAGAAAACAAAATGAGTACTCATGCCTCATGGGGTGAATACTGCATATTATTATAATGGAACTTCTGATGTGTACGTCCAAAACTGAGGGTTGCGGGTTCGAATCTCCATCCCACCAAAAATACTCGTATGGGCTTAATAAAGTTCGATCAATCCCACTATTTGTTGGTAAAAGAGTAGCCCAACAGTTGGCGGTGGGTGATAAGGACTAGCTACCTTCCCTCTAGTCTTACACTGCTAAATTAGGAATGGCTAGCGCAGATATCCCCCTATATATCTTTGCTCGAAATTGATAAAAAAGCAAAGTCCAAAACTCAGATTTCGGAAACTACTGCACTGATAATCAAGGCCCGGCATGGCCAGGTGATTAAGGTTCTCGACTCATAATCCGAGGGTCGCGGGTTCGAATCCCCATCACACCAAACATGCTCGCCCTTTCAGCCGTGGGGGCGTTAAAATGTGACGGTCAATCCCACTCTTCGTTTGGTAAAAGAGTAGCTCAAGAGCTGGCGGTGGATGGTGATGACTAGCTGCCTTCTTTCTAGTCTTACACTGCTAAATTAGGGACGGCTAGCGCAGCTGGCCCTCATGTAGCTTTGCACGAAATTCAAAACAAAACAAAAAAACTGATAATCAAAACTGGTTAATATTTTTATAGCTGATAAAGAAATCACTCATTATAAATTTCAACAAATATGATATGTTTAGATTTAAGCAATAAAAATTATAAAAGAAGCAAGTTTTAAATATAAAACAATAACAAAAACTTCAAAAAATATTTGTGTTTCTTTAGTGAAAATCTCGTGAGTGTTGCAACAGGAAAAAAGGCTCCTTTATTGGTAACCATCTACAAAGAAACACATTAATAAAATATCTACTCTGTGATGATAGCTCATTTTTAATTTAAAATTTCAATAAAATCCTTTTTCTCATGGATGATAAACATTGTTGAATATCAAGTATGAGTAAATTATTGTAGAATTGTCGGACGATTCCAGAAAAGGCCGCAGGCCTAATAGCCTTCCGCATGAAATAGTTCTATACCTGCTGCTATTTTACAATAATAATACGAGTTTTTTATCGGTAGTTACTAACTGCGATGGAGACTGTGTATCATCAACTATTTTAGTAGATATTACATTCATATTACATTCTAGGAGCTTTCTGCAAGAGATATTACAATATTTTCGCGACTTTGACGTATATGCGATAAGCCGATGGAGCTCAAATGCTGCTTAGCATGACATAGTCTACTACAAATGAAGTAGGCATAATGTCAAGACGAGTTGAACTCTGTAGATTTGTTTAAAACTTTGTGTCGTCAATTATTGATAAAAACCCTGGAAATAAATTCTGGGAGCTGCGAAATAGTCCGCAGTATTTATAAGAAACGTTCCTCCTAGTGAGTTAGCGGTAAATTTACAGAATTACAGTGCTAATATTCCTTGTTCTCTTCCCCACGATGGACAGAGGACGGATAACCAGTTGTGTAGGTTTGCGCTGATAAAAAGAAAACCTGAAGAACCCATAATCAAACTGATGAGGAAACGCGACGTTTTTCTACCAGTTTTCGTTAATTTGGCATGCTTGAAAAATATAACCGTTCAAATCTCGATCATTCATGCGAGACAGTCGACGCAAGCTTGAAAACCTGTTTTTAATTCAGAATAGTATCGTTCTTACAAAACTCCCAAGTTGTGTTAAAGGAAGTCTGAGATTCGTCACAGTTGTCTTGATACTTACGTGCCAGTTGAGATGATAATAGAAATCTAGAACTTTTAATAACAGTACTACACAATAAGGTTTAAGTAACCACTGTACTTTAATTATATTCTATTATTCTTTATCTTCCATCCGTTTTTTAATGATTGTGGCTTTTTTTTAGCTGTAACAATCTTGTTTTCCTATCTTCTGTATTGAGGTTTGGTCTGGTTTGTTACGTACAGTTGCGTAAATTTACTTTGTCTGTTTTTAGTTTCACTGGCAGGTTAGAAGAAAATAGTCAGTCAACAGCACCCACTACCAACTCTTGAGCTACTCTAATCGAATGATGAGTGTATTTGACAGTTACTCTGGTAACGCCGTCATCTCCCAAAAGTGCAGAGTATATAGTAATGAGAATAGTGTACCCCTCTTCCCAAGACAGACACAATTTATTATACACGTTATAATATTTAGTTTTAAGCATTTTGAAATTGATTATTTATCATTACATGCTTTTTGACACATGGTGTTCGTGATAAGTGTTATACCTTTGCAAAACAATTTTGAATAAAGGGTCATCTGTCTTTCTCTACGTGTGTGTGTGTGTGTGCGCGCGCAATATGTCACGATATTATTGTTATTGTTACCATGAGTTCATCGTAAGTTTTCAATGAGTCCGGCATGGCCATGTGGTTAAGGCATTCGACTCGTAATCGCAGGTTCGAATCCCCATCACACAAAACATGCTCTCCCTTTCAGCCGTGGGGGCGTTATAATGAGACGGTCAATCCCACTATTTGTTGGTAAAAGAATAGCCCAAGAGCTGGCGGTGGGTGGTGATGACTACCTGTCTTCCCTCTAGTCTTACACTGCTAAATTAGGGCCGGCTAGCGCAGATAGTCCTCTTTTAGCTTCGCGCGAAATTCAAAAACAAACAAATTTTCAGTAAGAAAAGACAGAATAAACAAAAACGATGAAAATAGAGGCATAATAATGCTATATAAAACAGATCTATCAGTCACAGAAATCAGTATGAGCAGTATCAACGAACATATTACTGTGGATATTTTGCAAACAAACAAAACAAGAGTGACAATAGCAGGAATATACTGTTCACCCCATAAGCAACTAGACACAGCATTACTCAAGAACATCTTTTTCCACAACCATAACTTTATAGTCATTGGAGATCTCAACAGTAAAAATGTTAACTTTGGATGCAACTATACAAACAGTAATGAAAGAAGTCTCTTACAGTTTATAGATGAGGATAATATGGTCCCACTATGTGATAACACCCCCACTCACACAGCGTATGCCACTAACACCAGTGGCACACTAGATCTGTGTCTTAGCACGTACAATATGAGCCAAAAGCTAATAACATTTCAAGTGAGAAGAGATGTTGATAGTGACCAATCACCAATATGTTGTGTCTTCGATCTCGCTCCCCATAAAAATACAACCTACAGAAAAGAAAAATTCGATTATAATAAAACAAATTAGCAAGACTATCAAAAGGAATTAGACAATCAGTTACCTAATAACGTTATAGGTTCTTAACCTGGGTTCAATCGAACCCCAGGGGTTCGGTGAGTCAGTCTCAGGTGTTCGGCGGAGGTCAAGATACACACACTGTGTGTGTGTGTATCCGTTCACTCCAGTCGTATGATTCGTGACGTTATTCTCCACTTGGCCATCATTGGCTGCGGCTGATCACGTCACATCACTTGACCTTAATATCTGTACTGCAGGGAACTTCGTGCGCTTAGTAGTCGACCTGTGACTGTAGTAATCGTGCGTCATTTGTGATTTTTTTTCTTAATCTTTCATTCTCTTCATACTAACTATGTCGAGCAAAAATATAAAACGGTCGGACGAATACGAACAATATGGATTCACGTATATAACAGAACATGATGAGAGTCAGTCGTCTCAATGCATGATTTGCAATGCCAAGTTGAGCAATTCTAGTCTAGCACCGGCAAAACTAAGAGAACACTCCCTAAAGCTGCATGGAGATGGGAAATATAAGAACACAACGGTTGCTGAATTCAAGGTAAAGAGAGCTAGGTTCGATGAAAAGGTAAATTTGCGTATACTCGGCTTTGTACCCATCGATAAACCGATCCTCACAGCATCGTACGAAGTTGCGTACTTGATCGCAAAGCAGGGCAAATCACACACCATTGGTGAAACACATGTAAAACCAGCTGCATTGAAGATGGCAAATATCATGCTGGGAAAAGCTGCTGAAAATAAGTTATCCCAAATTCCTCTTTCAAGTGACACCATCAGCAGCAGAATAGATGACATCTTGGCTCAAGTAATGTCAGATCTGATTTCAAGCTCAGCAAAATTCAGTCTTCAACTCGACGAGACAACCGACGTTTCCAATCTAAGTCAGCTTGTATTCGTGCGCTGTGAGAAGAACGACGAGATAAAAGAAGATTTTTTATTTTGTAAACCTCTTACAACAACAACTAAGGCAACCGACGTGAAGAAACTTGTGGATGACTTCTTCAGACACAATGATCTTTCGTGGGATATGGTTTTTGCAGTTTGTTCGGACGGAGTTCCAGTCATGCTGGGACGAAACTCTGGTTTTGGTGCGCTGGTGAAAGCCGATGCAACACACATCATTGTAATGCACTGTGTTATGCATAGGCATGCATTGGCAACAAAACCTTTGCCTTCAAAACTGGCAGAAGTATTAAAAATTGTAGTGGAATGGATGAACTTTGTGTGAAATAGTGCCCTGAAGCACCGCATCTTCAAATAGCTGTGTAATGAAATGGGCTCTGAATTCGAGGTACTTCTGTACCATTCTAACATTCGGTGGTTATCCCGGAGAAAGATGCTGAATCGTGTTTTTGCCATGCGTGTGGAATTAGCCATATTTTTGCGAGAGCACCAACATTGTCATGCAGATTGCTTCGAAAAATTTGAGTTCATTCTCGTTTTGACGTACATGGCCGATATCTTCAATACTCTGAATCATCTCAATCAACAGATGCAGGGCGGTGGAATCAACATCATTGAAGCAGAAGAAAACCTGAAGGCTTTTCAAAAAAATCTACCGTTATGGAAACGACGAACAGAGAATGATAACTTTGCAAACTTTCCTCTGCTGGACGACTATGTAAGTAAGATCGAAGATGTGTCTGAAATCGGAAACATTTCTGTAGCCGGGGAACTGAAGCAAGTAATTGCCATGCACTTAGATAAGCTCGCAAAGTCTCTCGATGGATACTTCACCACCAGAGAGTCATATCCAGCATGGGTGAGACAGCCGTTCACGTTTAGTGTTGCGCCAGCAGATGTCAATCATGAATACCTCGACAAAATCATTGAACTTCAGCAGAGCCAGGTTCAACAGTAACTTTTCAGAACAACAACACTCTCAACGTTTTGATGTCACCAAATCGTAGCGTACTCTCTTATTGCTGAGAAAGCCCTTGAGATACTTATACCGTTTCTTACAATGTATCTTTACGAGCAATCATTTTCGATGATGGTAGACATAAAAACGAAGTAAAGGAACAGACTTTGTTGCGAAAATAATATGAGAGTGACATTTGCCAAGGTGAAGCCGCGCATTTCTGAACTTGTCTCTGAAAGGCAACAGCAAAAGTCACATTGATTTGCAGTAAATATTCATTGAGTTATATTTTTGTTTTTGTGTGAAATTCATGTTTTGTTGGTTTTGTTCTTTGAACACAGTGATATTGTGTGCAACTGATGCATGGTTCATTTTGTGCACTAATAAAATATCTACTTATGTTTCGAATTTGAAAAAAAAAATCATGAGAATGCATGTACGAAACTTCCGGGGTTCAGTACCTCCAACAAGGTTAAGAACCACTATTATAGAAGAAGTAAAAAACTATACTGAATTGTATAACTACTGTCAAACAATAACGGAGTGTCTTCAGAAAGCGGTCAATAAAACAATACCGAAACAAAAATAACAAATAACACATGGAAACAAAATTCCTAAATAATAAACCTAATCAAAAAACGAAGACAATTAAGAGAATAATTCATGATAACAAGAGATAGAGAAACCAAAACACAAATAAACAATATAAGAAATCAGATTATAGCACAAATAAAACAACAAAAACAAGATAAATGGGATAGTTTCTGCTCAAAATTAAATGACAAAACTGATCCGAGAAAATTCTGGACACACCTTAGACGACTCAACGACGTCAATTCAACCGCAAAGAAATATTCTACACTTGAACAAAATAATGCAATATCATACACAAATAAAGCAAAAACCGAAGCTTTCAAAGACCAACTACAGAATACATTTAAAACGCATACTGATCTAGATATGAATGCTTATTTCTACAACAAAGTCAAAATACTAAACAATGAACAATTTGAACCAATTTTCCCAAACACAAGACACATAACAAACTACGAAGACACGAACCTAACAAAAGAAATATCCATGCATGAACTTCTTGAAGCAATAAAAAAAATCTCAAGGGTCAAGATGAGACACAAGCCATCCTCCTAAAAAATCCTAAAAAATATCCTTCGATATTGTTTGACCACCAAAAAGCACTTTTTAACTTATCACTATTCTCAGGATACATACCAGTTTCTTGGAAGCACGCTAATATATTAATGTTCCATAAGGAAGGAAAGCCAGCAAATAAACCTAATAGCTGCCGACCAATCAGCCTGACCAGCTTTGTAGGCAAAATTCTTGAGAGAATAATCAGTAACAGACTACACATTTTTAGAGATAACATCAAAATTACCAGAAGAACAGAATGGATTCAGAAACTAACCACTTAATCAGACTAACTGAAGAGATGATAGATAGCTTTAACAAAAAACAATGCAGTGTTGCCTGCTTTCTTGACGTTGAGAAAACATTTGACACTGTATGGCACAATGGTCTACGGTTCCGTATAAATGAAATGGGACTACCACATGGAATTATTCGCTAGTTATCTAACTTTTTGGAAAATAGAAAATGTAGAGGGAACTTTTTCTGATTACTTTACTCCAGAAGTTGGCGTCCCTTAGGAAGGGGTGGTTAGCCCTGTACTCTTCATCATCTATGTAAACAATATGCTATTGAAAGATCCAAATCATGGATTCTCTTCACAGTTCGCAGATGATGTGGCAGCCTGGAAAAGTGCCGCAATACCCACAATAGCAGCCAGAAACATCCAACCACAACTAAATAGAATAAGCGAATATTGTCAAAAATATAGAATAAAAATAAACACATCAAAAACACAACTTGTCGTCTTTACAAAGCTAACAAAACAAAAAACTACAGTCTGAAATATATATGAATAGAACATTACTTCCAACTGCCACATCGGCAAAATTTTTAGGTCTCACCTATGATTCAAAATTAACATGGATTAACCATGTAAATTAAACGAAAATTAAAGTCTGACGAATAACCAACTATGTTAGGAGTCCAACTGGCAAGAATAGTGGAGCATCAACTGACAATATACTAAAAATTTACAAAACATACATTTGATCAGTGACACCAGTAAGGACTACTTGTATTTTGAAGATCTGTGGTTTAGAAGTACTTTGAAGTCTTATAAAGTAAACATTTGTGGTTCGCCCCAGTATGGATAACTGTAAGTCACAAAACAATTAAAACCAAGCTACAAACAATACAAAACACACTCCTCACAACAGCATACAGAGTTCCCAGAGCAACATCATCTAAATTCATACACAAATATTCAAACATACCAACCATACCAGATAGACTCATACATAGTACAATAACGTATTTTGATAAAAATTGGATGAAAAATAATTATGCGAACTAGACAGGTACCTCATACACGATGAAGATAGTCCTATACATCTATCCCCGATCAACATATATTTTAAACATAAAAATAAATAAATGAAAAAAATAATAGTAAAATAAAATACTAATAAATATACATATATATATGGAAAGAGGGGGGGTAAGGCCACCATTAACCTAGACTTCACACTGATAGGGCAAAATAATATCTGTAAATTTATACCAGTATATGGACATTACCCTGAAAAGGGTCGAAGCAATTTAGCCCACTCTGACCCTAAAGCAGTAACTAGCACCAACCAACGCTGCATGACTATATAAGTAGAGGAAGAGATCAAAGGGTATATATGATACCCAAAACCCGAGAGAGAGTAATCAAAATTCGCGTAAACATTCTCTGTTCTTCACTTCATGACGTTATCAATAAACACTTTATTCGTCTGTATGATATGCTGACACTTTCGATACATCTTAGGCCGTAAACACATGTAAGTTACGTTTGAAATAATAATAAAAAAGTTCGGAAGGTCAATTTTTTAAAAAAAGTCAGCGCTAACATCATGATGTTGCTTCATTTCTTCTTCTCTCTCTCTCTCTCTTTTAATAATAAATATTCTCGTAAATTATGTTACAGTACTCGCAACACTTTGTGGGTATGTTCCTCTACTGAAGGGCATTTGACCAGCAAAACGTGGTAGCCTTTTTCTTTCTATCTGATGTGTTTTGTAAAGTGCGAGGGTAGTAAAATAGAACAACAGGAAATTGTCACTCGAACGAGGATAATTTGTTCCACTTAATGTTAGGGGCTAAGTGTGGCTTACTAAAATTAAGTGTGCGAAATTGTGAATTCGAGAATTCATGGTTTGGTATTCTTTTGTCCAGAAATTGCGTTTCACACTTTCGGGCCAGGGATTTTTATAGGACTGAAGGTCAAATCCCAGTAATTAGTTAGAATAGCTCAAGAGTTGATTGATAGGTAGTGGTGACCAGCTCTCTTTCCTCTGACTTAATGCAAAATTACGGATGCTTTGCGCAGATGGCCCTCGTGGATTCTTTGTGCGAATATTTGAAACAAATGAACTAAATGTTAGCTGCCTTAGACCAAACCATGAACAAAGTATTCAAGTTCCAACTTTAATTATTCAAAATTGTGGTGACTCAGAGAAGCTTTATATATATATCTTTTTGTCGGAGTAGAGAAACTTTTTATTTGATTTTAATAATTCAACCTTATGTAGTATAATTTGTAATATTTAATATTTAAAAATAAAATATATTTAGATGTGTAAACGTCATGACAGGTAAGTGTATAGACTACTTGTATTTTGAATCTCTGTGGTTTAGAACTACGTTTGAAATCTTATAAAGTAAACATTTGTGGTTCGCTCCCTGCGGTGAGAACAACATCGATAGTTGTTGCTTTGCGCTTAAAAACAAACGAATCATTTGGTGAAATCGTGTCACTTACACGTGCTAAAAATCGGACTTTTCAAATGAGTTTCGCTGAAATACTCTGATAATAAGGCATCTGACAACTTTTATTAACCTTTTTAAATAGCACAACTTTGCAGAATGTTCATTTCTAGAGATGATCTGACTTTTAAGGTATTTCCTACAAATATTTGAACTTTCACATTACACCTACTTGAGTCTGTACACGCAAGTTATATAAAATATCGTTCAATGTTTATAACTGTAGCATATACTTTCCTCTCTTATTACAACCACACCAAAAATATATTTTGCTATCTCTCTATATTTTATATTAATTGCTAGCCCTATTGATACATAAGCACATTGTTTTTTTATTCGCTTTATAGGTTTAATAAAACAGTAACCCAAGTTTATCCGGAGCGTATCGCTGTCACTTGACTTGGATTGTTCTATTGTTTTGTTTCCATAAGTTTGTAAGATAATCTTGCTATAAATTTAAGATACAATTTTTAAAATTTTATTTACAGTGATGAGTGTTTATGTTTAATTATAAATGTTTCTTGAATTCAGAACGTACTCTGCTAGAAATACATAAAAAGTTTAATATAGTGTGTTTTGGTGTTTTAAAATTATGAGGACTGAAAAAGTGCCATTGTGACTTAATAAGGTGTTGTGACTCCAGTGAGAGGAATGTAAAAGGCCTATTGTAACTCAAATAAGAGAACTGAAAAAGGGCTACTCTGACTCAAACAAAAGGACTGAAAAGGGATATTGTGACTCAAGTAAGAGGACTGAAAAAGGCCTATTGTAACTCAAATAAGAGAACTGGAAAAGGGCTACTCTGATTCAAATGAAAGGACTGGAAAGGGGCATTGTGACTCAAGTGAGAGGACGGAAAAGGAGTTATTGTGACTCAAGTAAGAGGACTGAAAAAGGCCTATTGTAACTCAAATAAGAGAACTGGAAAAGGGCTACTCTGATTCAAATGAAAGGACTGGAAAGGGCATTGTGACTCAAGTGAGAGGACGGAAAAGGAGTTATTGTGACTCAAGTAAGAGGACTGAAAAAGGCCTATTGTAACTCAAATAAGAGAACTGGAAAAGGGCTACTCTGATTCAAATGAAAGGACTGGAAAGGGGCATTGTGACTCAAGTGAGAGGACGGAAAAGGAGTCATTGTGATGCTTTTTCTCTTTATTTCTCTTTAAAGTTTGTAATAAATGAAGCCTTTAAATGGACCCGTTCATCTAACAAAGCATTCGTAGTTTTTGTTTTGAGACATATCATAAAACCTTAAAATTGACGATAACACTGTGTAACAAAATTTATACTTTTTCTTGTTCCTGGGCAGAAAGTGTTAATTCCCAATTTCTTATGCCTAAAGTAAATGGAAAAGACCTATTTTTCTTTTCAAATTTTGCTTTTGTGACCTGGGTCATGAAATGTTCAAATTTATCCATTTTCCAGAACATTCCAGGTAGATTCAGTGCTGAGTAGTGATAAAGAATTTTCTCGAACTTACAAAAATTTTCAAGAACTTTCTAGAATGTTGCAGAACTTACAAAAATTTTCTAGAATGTTGTAGAATACACGAGAATTTTCAAAAACCTTTTAAAATTTTCTATAGTAATATATATATACAGGGGCTCACCACTCCAATTTAGTTCTAACTGCCTAAGTGAACACAAAGACCTATCTGATTTTATCAGAGATGGCATCAAGAAGCTGCAAGCATTCTCCAGACGCATTTTGCTGTGTATGTGGCCAATGTATCAAGACAAGAGAGAAAAAGTATTCTGTGACAGTATCTGGTAAAATGTTTGAAGCCTACAAGACATATTTCGGCATGCTTGTCGGGGATCAAAACAAATCCTGGGCACCTCATTTTACCTGCGAGCACTGCAAAAAAAACTCCAGAAGGTAAGACGGACAATTTTTGCTTGCTTAAAAGTAAGATTTTATATTACACAAATTTTAGACCATTTAAAATTTAATTTTTTTAATGTTTAATAGTATAGAAAAATATCACACATAAAATATTTTGCATGAACCTCTTACACATTAGTTGTGGATGAAATAAGTTTATTCTTCATAATAATTTTATTTTGCTCTTTTGCAGGATGGTACATAGAGGGAAGAGAGCCATGAAGTTCGCTATTTCAAGAATTTGGCGTGAACCCACTTGATCACTCAAGCAGTTTCTATTTCTGCACGGTGGACCCTTCCAAATGTCGGGCTGACAAGAATGAATTTAGTATCATGTATCCCGACCTTCCATCATCCATCGCCCCAGAGCCACACTGCCCTGAGCTCCCTGTACTCACTTCGCCAGAGAGAAAGCAGCCATCCTCAGAAGAGAACAACAAATCAGAAGAGGAGGTAGACGTTGAAGATCCAGATTAATATTTCAGAGGTGCAGCTAGTGAGACAAACCCGTACTACCCCAATCAAAGAGACCTCAATGACTTGATCAGAGATCTTGGTCTTACAAAGTTGAATGCCGAGCTTTTGACATCTAGGCTCAAGGAGTGGGCTTTGTTAGATGAAAGTGCGCAAGTCAGAGGAAGCGTCACCGACATTTTGCAAGCTTCTTCACTCGTTAAGATGGGCTCTGCCACAATGTGTTCAGTCTGTGCGAGGCAATTGGAATTGCCTGTAACCCGAACGAGTGGCGCCTCTTCATTGATAGTTCATCCAGAAACCTCAAAGCTGTATTGCTCCATAACGGGAATAAGTATCCTTCTCTTCCCCTGGCTTATTCGGTGCACTTCAAAGAGGAATACAACAGAGTCAAGACCTTGCTAGAAGCCTGGAAGTATGATGAGTATGGCTGGGAGGTTATCGGAGACTTCAAAATGGTGGCATTCCTGGTGGGTCTCCAAGGAGGCTTTACCAAGTTTTCCTGTTGTCTTTGCCTTTGAGACAGCAGGGACACCGCAGCGCACTACAAGAGGAAGCACTGGCCACAACGGACTGAGTTCTCTGTGGGAAGGCACAATGTCAAGTGTGAGCCACTAGTGGACCTCCAGAAGGTGTTGCTCCCACCATTGCACATAATATTGGGTCTTATGAAACAATTTGTCACAGCTCTTGATAAGGACTCTGCAGCCTTCAAGTACCTTCGAGACTTCTTCCCTAAGCTGTCTGAGGCAAAGCTCAAAGCTGGTGTCTTCGTTGGATCACAAATAAGGAAGATCCTGGAGTGCACAGAATTCCCCAAGAAGCTCAGTAGGAAGGAAAAAAAAGCTTGGGGCAGCTTTATCGCAGTGGTTTGGGGCTTCTTGGGCAATCACAAGGCCAAACATTATGTGGAACTGGTTTAGGATGTGATGAAGAACTACAACAAAATGGGCTGCAGGATGTCCCTGATAGTCCATATCCTTGACGCTCATCTTGATAAATTCAAGGAGTACATGAGAGCATACTCAGAGGAGCAAGGCGAGCGTTTCCTCCAAGATATACTAGACTTTGAACGCCGCTACCAAGGAGCGTATAACGAAAACATGATGGGAGACTATATTTGGGGGCTGATACGTGAAAGTCCTAAATCTAAAAAAACTACTCATTTCTAAACATTTTTGTATAACTTTAGTACAAATACACGTAAATCTTGATTCATATGTTGTTTCATTCAGACCTTATGTAAATGAAAATGTGCAAATTTGCCCGTTTTTACATAGAAAATAGGTTAATTTCTAAATATCATTATCCAGGTCACGAAAACAAAGTTTGAAGGGAATAATGGTCATTTTCTGTACTTTTACAACATAAGCAATTAAGAAATAACATATACTATCTCGGAACAAAATTTGTGTTACATAGTGTAATGGTTCTCATGTGTGTGCAGAGGGCTTTCTTGTAAAGTAGAAACTATGAAACCACTCTTAAGTCATTGTACCACTTACTGGAATTAACAACAGGTTGTTGTTAACAGCGAGAATAGGTATGATCTAGGTGACATATAGCTGAAGGTAGAATTATTTCAAACATACATTTGAGTTATCAAATATAAAGTGGCATATCAAATTTAATCTTATCTAGGTTGTTTGTTAAGTGTTGTGGGGTTAAGTGAATGTGTGGAAAATATTATTACTTCCTTGTCTTCTTGACAGAAGGAAGTTTCAACACGTGATTCACTTAATAATGGTTAGTAAGCTTTAGGAGTTTCCAATCAACCTTCGCTATTTTATATTGCTAAATTATGTATTTATTGCTATGGTGAATGTACTTACAGTATTACCCACCGCGTTGTTTGCTTAGCGTAAAACGACTACAAAAAAAACGGAATTTTATAAATGCACTCTATGCACTTGTCATTGTTACCAAATGTAAAGCTGTGAAAGCAACTGTTGTTCCCCATGGAGGTTGTTTAACCTGAACGTTAATGATACTTTCTACAGAAAAGCCCGACATGGCCAGGTGGTTTAGGCACTCGACTCGTAATCCGAGTGTCGCGGGTTTGAATTCCCGTCACACCAAACATGCTCGCCATTTCAGCCGTGGGGGCGTTATAATGTGACGGTCAATCCCACTTTTCGTTGGTAAAAGTGTAGTCCAAGAGTTGGCGGTGGGTGATGATGACTAGCTGCCTTCCCTCTAAGCTTACACTGCTAAATTAGGGACGGCTAGCGCAGATAGCCCTCGTCTAACTTTGCGCGAAATTCCAAACAAAGCAAATCAAAATCTCTCAACTTGTTCTATGTATACAAAATAACTGTTTGTTTCTTCCTTCTACTTTTTCTATGTACAGAAAATAACTGTTTATTCTTTCAGTTTATTCTATGTATGCAAAATAACCGTTTCTTCTTTCATGGCAGATAAACATTGTTAATATTATATCATAATCTGCTAATAAAAGTTGGAATTTTAAAGGATGATTTAACAGTTATATTACTTTGTTTGCCTCTGTAGACTGAAATGCTTGAATGACTTATTGACTTACACTCACTCGAACAAATGGAATTAGAACGAAAACATATTCGAAGCGGTTGTGAAATTTCTATTTATAAGATATTAATAGATCAGTTCTGTGCTTTTTGTTTTTAACTTAATAATCTTGCTGAAAGCAACTAACTGACATCTGTAGCTGGTTTTTCACCAACAAACAGTACCGCACCCTTACAGGGATAGAGATGCGGATAAGAGTTAAGAAAGCTGACATAGATATATCACAGTTAAGAAAGCTGGCATAGATATAACACAGTTAAGAAAGCTGGCATAGATATAACACAATTAAAAAAGCTGGCATAGATATAACACAGTTAAGAAAGCTGACATAGATATAACACAGTTAAGAAAGCTGGCATAGATATAGCACGGTTAATATGGCTGGCATAGATATAACACAATTAAGAAAGCTGACATAGATATAACACAGTTAATAAAGCTGACATAGATATAACACAGTTAAGAAAGCTGACATAGATATAACACGGTTAAGATGGCTGACATAGATATAACACAGTTAAGAAAGCTGGCATAGATATAACACAGTTAAGAAAGCTGACACAGATATAACACGGTTAAGATGGCTGATACAGATATAACACGGTTAAGATGGCTGACACAGGTATAACACGGTTAAGATGGCTGACATAGATATAACACATTTAAGATGGCTGACATAGATATAACACAGTTAAGAAAGCTGGCATAGATATAAGACGGTTAAGATGGCTGACATAGATATAACACGGTTAAGATGGCTGACATAGATATAACACAGTTAAGAAAGCTGGCATAGATATAACACAGTTAAGAAAGCTGGCATAGATATAACACAGTTAAGAAAGCTGGCATAGATATAACACAGTTAAGAAAGCTGACACAGATATAACACGGTTAAGATGGCTGACATAGATATAACACAGTCAAGAAAGCCGGCATAGATATAACAATCGTTAAGAAAGCTGGCATAGATATAACACAGTTAAGAAAGCTGGCATAGATATAACACAGTTAAGAAAGCTGACATAGATATAACACAGTTAAGAAAGCTGACATAGATATAACACGGTTAAGATGGCTGACATAGATATAACACAGTTAAGAAAGCTGGCATAGATATAACACAGTTAAGAAAGCTGACACAGATATAACACGGTTAAGATGGCTGATACAGATATAACACGGTCAAGATGGCTGACACAGGTATAACACGGTTAAGATGGCTGACACAGGTATAACACGGTTAAGATGGCTGACATAGATATAACACAGTTAAGAAAGCTGGCATAGATATAAGACGGTTAAGATGGCTGACATAGATATAACACGGTTAAGATGGCTGACATAGATATAACACAGTTAAGAAAGCTGGCATAGATATAACACAGTTAAGAAAGCTGGCATAGATATAACACAGTTAAGAAAGCTGGCATAGATATAACACAGTTAAGAAAGCTGGCATAGATATAACACAGTTAAGAAAGCTGACACAGATATAACACGGTTAAGATGGCTGACATAGATATAACACAGTCAAGAAAGCTGGCATAGATATAACACAGTTAAGAAAGCTGGCATAGATATAACACAGTTAAGAAATCTGGCATAGATATAACACAGTTAAGAAAGCTGACATAGATATAACACAGTTAAGAAAGCTGACATAGATATAACACATTTTAGAATTGTATTTGGTGAGTGTCGGAATCAGTGTACCGACTGACAAGTACAGACTGCTCTAACGTCACGTTTCTCACACGTGTACTTTGTTAACGTCACACCGTTTGTGATTTGCATAATATATTATTGTCAGTCTTTCCTCTGAAACTTTCGAAAGACGTTTGCAACAAAAAGTCATTTCCAGTTATTATCCCAAATTGCTTGCTATCTCTGTTCGTGAATTGGTATATACATGGCTTTACATAATGACCATTAGAATTACCCTTGGAAATAATGAATATCATAAGTTATGAATAACTGTTGGGCTGCTCTTGTTAGACCGAATAATGTTATTTGACGATATTTTGGCAACCAAGGGCCCCAAAATGCTGAGCGCGATTTTTTTTATTTGTTTTTTAGTGTCAACGAAACGCAAACCACCGAGTGTGAGAACCAAAGTTTGCTAACAGATGAAGATGTTATCGAGTCTGAAATATTTAAAGTGAAATAGACTCATATATCTCAATGTTTTAGAATGATTTCTTTCGGATCAGTAAGTTAGTGTGTATGTACATACCTGTAATGGGAAGGCGTGTATATTATATGTCTGCATGTTATTTACTGCTGCTGCGTTTCTCAATATTTTCGATTTCCAGGAATCGACTTGTTGCCTCCTTAAACTGTCGCGGATCGCTCAAATTAAGTACAACAATCACCATTACGATGTGTGTATATATATGGATATTTTATCAGTTTTTATTTCATAAACTCCCACTGACCGACAAGGTGATAGTGACAAACCAGTGGATGAGAAACACGGTATTAGTGCATATATATATTATTACTGTTTGTTACTTGGATAAGTACGTATGTGCCACCATAGTTGATACTGGTGGAGTAATATTGTTTAAAAACTATCAACGAACCAGAAATTGGCACGTATTTCTTACACATGAAGGGTATTGTGGTAAAGCTACTAGTAACACTATCTAATATGAAAGTTATTTTGAAAAAGAACATAACAAACTATATTCTATAATGAAAATTTCATTCTTGCTTTGATCCTTCTAGAAATTCCCCTTGTTGAGAATAACAGCTTCCTCATATGTCTCTAATTCGAGAGAGAGAGAGAGCGCTTCCCTTTTGTCAATGGTACCTGGAAAATAACATGGCACCGATAGAATTAATCTGGTTTTAATACATATTTAAAAACCTTTCCGGATATATTCCTCAACTGGATGTAAAAAAAAATGGAAGACTTCTAACACAGTGTTTTGTTTTTCACAGAAGTAAAATTTACCTGACGTTTAACTTTGTCTAATGAAAGGGTTTAAGTATCATGATAGTTTATATGGATAAAAAATGTCGAGAAAACCACAATATTTGGGTAAATAGAATGATAAATAAATTTTGCTATCATTATTCACGTATGAATTATGAGTTCGTATTACTTAGGTTTTTGAGGAGTTGTGAAGCGTTAGGACGAAACAGTATGTATTGTGTGAAAGAGAGGTTGATGAAGAATGAAAGAGGGGATCTTTTTAATTAATTACTGAGTGAATGAGGCCCAAGATGGCCAGGTGGTCAAGACGCTCGACTCGCAATTTGAATGTCGCGGGTTCAAGTCCCCCTCACACCGAGCATGTCCAACATTTCAGCCGTGGGACGTTTTAATGTGACAGACAATTCCACTTTTCGTTCGTAAAAGAGTAGCCCAAAAGTTGACAGTGGGTGGTGATGACTAGCTGTCTTTCCTCTTGACTTTCACTGCTACATTAGGGACGACAAGTGCAGATAGCCTTCGAGTTGCTTTGCGCGAAATTCAAACAAACAGTAAACAAACACTGAGTGAATGAATCTTGGGAAATTTTGAATAGTACTTGGTGTGGAGTGTTGATTGAGCAGACTGCATTTCATACCAGCGTTAATTGTTGTATTCACGCAGACTAACATGAGGCATCTTGTCAGAGAAAAGACACTAAACCAGAGCTTTTAATATTCATTGCGTTTTTAGTATATGAATAAGTGAAACCTTCCTTTTGACTACTAAATAACAAACAGCATTAACATATTATGTGACTGCGTTTATTCATAAGTTCCCCAAATTATTTATAAACAATAAGGTTAATGAATGTTTCACACAAGTGTCAGGTCGCTTATACTGTTCAAAAATGTTTTTTTAAACACGTTTAATTTTGCCTATGGTGTTCATTTGTAATTTATTTCATAACATTTGTTTGAGTTTGCTTATATCGTTCATTTAAAGTGTCTTATAATCTATCATGAAAACATTCGCCAGTTCACTTGTCAAGCAGTCATTCCTACATAAACTGGTTTTTCAAAAATAATTTCTTGCCACGTTTAAAGCCACGTTGTTTTATTTCGTATAATTACGTCTTTGAAAAAAAAAACTAGTTTTGTTGCATGTTTCACCATATATTTCTGAATTAATGAACGCTGTTTTCAAGCAGTTATTTTGAATTTGCACGTTAAAAATCATTAAGAGAATGATTTTTCTTTCTAAAATAATAACCCTCTCTCTGCATTCCAACTCACGTATTTAGCTTTCTTTCATGGCCTTCGCTGAAGCTCAGTTATTTCCTGTCTGTGTCATTATATTTTACATTCTTTTCTTATTTGGCGCCACTTTCCA
This sequence comes from Tachypleus tridentatus, assembly GCF_004210375.1. Taxonomy (NCBI): domain Eukaryota; kingdom Metazoa; phylum Arthropoda; class Merostomata; order Xiphosura; family Limulidae; genus Tachypleus; species Tachypleus tridentatus. The sequence continues at coordinate 35,436,992 of NC_134829.1, forward strand.
CATTCACAATCACAAGTTATCAAGTATTTATTTGTTATTGTCTTCTCGCTAATGGATAACTACAACGTGCACCAAATATTCTAAATCTTTTTTTTTTTATTGCTTTATTATTTTAACTATTAAGGTGCGTGATTTTATGAGATGACCAGTTGTGAGATTTACATATAAGTAATACAGTTCATGAATTTAACGTCTTCGAGAAAGAAAAGTAAAGGCAGAAAACTGTATGTACATTAAATCATTTTTATGGTTATAATTGATGTTTAAGAAAAACACGAACTGTTTACGAAAATTAATCTTAGTGCAAGTGACATATCTTTGTTTTGCAACTATAATTTTTCTAACTTAACACAAGTTATTTATGCTAAACTCCTGTTTATTATAAGTTCAGTGTAATTACTGAATATTTACCATTTAATTCGGTAAAGCTGCTATAAATCTGTTCTATTCGGGCAAACGTCAGTTTCAAGCATATGTTATCATCTTTATAAATAAATACTTGGGTGTGCTAACATCAGATATATAGAAGAGTAAGAATTTGAATTTAGCACTTAAGCATACCTTATCCATTTCAGTAATAAATACTTCTATGTGCTAACATGAGATACATAGAAGAGTATGAATTTCTTTTTCCACTTAAGCATATTTTATCATCTTTAGTAATATACATTTGGGTGTGCTAACACGAGATATACAAAAGAATAAGAATTTGAATATACCACTAAAGCATATGTTATCAGTTTCTATAATAAATACTTCTGTGTGCTAACATAAGATACACTGGTGGCCAAAATTTTAAGGCCAGTGAGATAAAGAAAAAATATGCATTTTGCGTTGTTAGAGTCAACCACTTATTTGAGTAGAGCTTCGAAAGATGAAAATAAGAAAAGGGAAAATAAAAATAAAAAACTTTTTCAGCATTTAATAGGGAAAATGTGAACACTATGAAATTAGCCTAAATACTAGCTGGTCAAAAGTTTAAACCCATACCAAAAAGACGTCCTAAACAGGGTAGGAAATTCCCAACAAGTGGTCTCAGTAGTGAGTAGCACGGCCGTCATTGCGAATATCTGCAAACATTTCCTTTGGCATGGTCGATATAAGCGTTTGCAGAAGGCTGGCTGGAATGTTATTCCAAGTGGTGAAGATGGCTTCACGAAGATCTTGCACTGTTTGGAATTTACGTCCATTTCCATAGACTTCCCTTGCCATTCACCCCAAAACATTTTCAATGGTGTTCAGTTCGGGCGAACACGCTGGATGGTCCAAAAGAATCACGTAACTCGCCATGAAAAAGTCCTTTGTTCTGCGGGCATTGTGGACTGCAGCGTTGTCCTGCTGAAAGATTCAGTCATTTCCACACAAGCGAGGGATTTCAGTCAATAAGGATGCTCTCTCCAACATGCCAATGTAGCCAACTGCTGTTTGACACATCTGTATAACTTGAAGCTCCATTGTTTCATGAAAGGAGAAAGAACCCCAGATCATGATGGAACCTCCTCCACTGTGTCATACAGAAAATGTCTCCGGTGGGATATCCTTATTGTGCCAGTAACGTTGGAAGCCATCTGGACCATCCAGCTTAAATATTTTCTCATCAGAGAACAAAACCTTCTTCCATTTTCCTACGTCCCATCTTTGGTGCTTCTCAGCAAAGTTGAACCGAGCTGTTTCGTGGTGTGCAAAGAGGCGGGCCTTTGAAGACGTTTACGGTATTTAAAGGCTGTCTTATTGTTCTTGAGCTGCATTCTGCGTCCGTCAGGGCCTTAATCTGGTTCGACGATCGGCTGGTGTCTTGCCGGACAACCCGTCGAATCCTCCTGCTCAACGCCGGCGAAATTTTCTTGGACCGACCACTTGAAATTCTCGTTCCGTATCCTTCAGGATCTTTTAAGAAATTTGCAACAGCAGTTTTACTACGCCCAATTTCATCAGCGATGACTCGTTGAGAGAGACCTTGCTTTTGCAGCTCGACAATTCTGCCACGTTCAAACTGTGTCAACTTTTTAGACTTTGCCATGTTTTTACCCAATGTAACACAGGAGATATCAGTGGTAGATGTTGACAACGCTAATACTTGAACACAAATGACTAAATTTCGTTACGTGTTTACCGATTAACGCTTCGTTTCAGTGTGGTCATAAACTTTTGACCAGCTAGTATTTAGGCTAATTACACAGTGTTCACATTTTTCCTATTAAATGCTAAAAACGTTTTCCCTTTTCTTATTTTCATCTTTCGAAGCTCTACTCAAATAAGTGGTTGACTCTAACAACGCAAAATGGATATATATTCTTTATGTTCATTGGCCTTAAGATTTTGGCCAGCAGTGTATACAGAAGAGTAAGAATTTGAATTTTTCACACAAACATATGTTATCGTCTTCAGTTAAGTGTGCTAACCAGATGGGATATATAGAAGAGCAAGAATTTGAGTTTACCACTTAAGAATACCTTATCGATTTTAATAATAAATACTTGGGTGTGTTAACATGAGATATATAAAAAGAGTAAGATATTTGAATTTACCACTTAAGCATACGTTATCCAATTCATTAATAAACAGCTGAGTGTGCCAACTCGGGAGATATAGAGAGTAAGTTGACTCTCTCGTTCTTTTGGTTATGGGCCCGGCATGACCAAGTAATCCGAGGGTCGCGGGTTTGAATCTCCGTCACACGAAACATTCTCGCTTTTTCAGCCGTGGGGGCGTTATAATGTGACTGTCAATCCTACTGTTCGTTGGGAAAAGAGTAGCCCAAGAGTCGGCGGTGGGTGGTGATGACTAGCTGCCTTTCCTCTAGTCTTACACTGCCAAATTAGGGACAGTTAGCGCATATAGCCCTCGTGTAGTTTTGCGCGAAATTCAAAACAAACGAAACTTTTGGTGATGTGAAACTCTTCATTGTAAATAGCGCTGCGGTATATCAACGTTAAGCTTGATGACTACTAACGCTAAAATTCGTGTACGGATCCCTGCGGTGGGCACAACGCAGATAGTCCGTTGTGCAGTTTTAAGCAAAATAACCATTTGTTTCTTCTTTCAAGAATATTTATTGTGTTATTTCACTTCTTTTCAAGAACATCTTTCGTTTGATAATAAATGTATGGAAAATATATTTTGTTGGGCATTTTACTTACCAGTTACTTAAATGTCCGTCTGTTTATAAACAGTAACAGCTGTAATGCTTTTCTTGTATTAGTAAAACTTAACGTTATTTATTTGAGTAAACCAACGACACCTTTTTTATTCTTTTTGGTCATGAGTAGTTAGTTTTATGCATATATGTATATGCATATAATAATAACATTTTTCCACTAAACATTTTTTTAATCAAAGAGAGAGAGAGAAAGCAGGCAGAACAGAAATATATATTTCCCGGTAAAATAACATATTATAAATTATTTTTTTAAGAATACGTCATCAAGCAAGGAACATCTCTCGAACATTTTACTTTTATTTAACTTCTTAACTTAGTTGAGAAGTGACATGATAAAGTGATACCACCAGACTGATAAAAACCGGTCTTTGTAAGTTATTTAATAAAGTGACACTACCAGACTGATAAAACCTGTCTTTGTAAGTTATTTAATAAAGTGACACCACCAGACTGATAAAACCTGTCTTTGTAAGCTATTTAATAAAGTGATACCACCAGACTGATAAAACCTGTCTTTGTAGGATTCTTAGTTAAGCAACTCGATAAAATGACACTACCAGACTGATAAATTCTGTCTTTATAAGTTACTTAGTTGAGAAGTGAGCTGATAAAGTGATACCACCATATTGATAAGACTTGTTTTTTAGATTACTTAGCCGAGGAGTGACTTGATAAAATGACACCACCGAACTGATAAAACGTTTATAGGTTACTTAGTTGAGAAGCAACTCGATAACGTGATACCACCAGTCTGATAAGATCTGTCTTTGTAAGTTACTTAATAAAGTGATACCACCAGAGTGATAAGACTTGTCTTTGTAGATTACTTAGTCGAGAAGTGACTTGATAAAGTGATACCACCAGGCTGATAAATCCTGTCATTGTATGTTACTTAGTTGAGAAGTGACCTGATAAAATGACACTACCAGACTGATAAGACCTGTCTTTGTAGGCTACGTAATTGAGAAGTGACCTGATAAAGCGATAACACCAAACAGATAAGACCTATATTTGTAGGTTACGTAGTTGAAAAGTGACTGAAAAGACTTCTCTGTGTAGTTTTTCTATAATGAATTTGTTCTACTGTATACAGGCTACAAGATGCTGATTTCGCTGATTATTTTTATCGTGAACATCAAACTCTGGTTTTCCTCGTTCAGTAAAATGAAAAATTATATTTCCTCTTACACACACGTAGTCTGGGAAGACGAATGAAGAAACACATATATGGGCACTTTTACTGTATGAACTTTTGCAAAAATCAATTTTTTTACTCCTTTTACCCAAAAACCTTCTAGGAATAGCAAGAGCCGAGACTGTTTGCAACAGTATAAGGGATGATGCTCCCTGTTCGTAGAATCAATATTTCTCTTAGAAACCGTTTGAATTTTCTGGGAAAAATTGATATTTACGCTACCTCATGGAACAATGACGTTTATATTTCGGCAGTTTTACAAAATTCTTATTATTGATACAAAATAGTTGAATAACACTTCTCACACTTCATCATTTTAACAAATAAACCACTTTTCCCTCTCCTTTACTTCCACTATTTTACCAAATAAACCGTCTCTCTTTCTCTCCCTTTACTTCCACCAATTCACCAAATAAACCACCTCTCTCTCCCCTGTTTACTTCCACCAATTCACCAAATAAACCACCTCTCTCTCCCTGTTTACTTCCACCAATTCACCAAATAAACTACCTCTCTCTCCCCTGTTTACTTCCACCAATTCACCAAATAAACTACTTCTCTCTCTCCTGTTTATTCCACTTGATTCACTAAATAAACTACTCTCTCTCCGTTTATTTCCACTTATCACTTAAACTTTCTTTCTCTCTGTTTATTTCCACCAATTCACTAATAAACTACCTCTCTCTCCTGTTTATTTCCACCACTTCACTAAATAACTACTCTCTCCCCTGTTTACTTCCATCAATTCACCAAATAAACTACCTCTCTCTCCCCTGTTTACTTCCACCAATTCACTAAATAAACCACCTCTCTCTCCCCTGTTTACTTCCACCAATTCACCAAATAAACCACCTCTCTCTCTCTTTGCTTCCACCCTTTCACCAAATAAACCACTTCCCTCTCCCTTTTTACTGCTATTATTTTACCAAATACCCCCCCAGCGGAATCTCTGCGGACTTACAACGATAAAATACGGGTTTTGATACCCGTGGTAGGGGAGTGTACAGATAACCCATTGGGAAGCTCTGTGTTTAACTTCAAATAAAGCGCTTCTCTTACCTTTTTACTTCCACTAGTTTACCAAATGAACCAAGTGGGCTTCCTTTCTGTTGTTTTCCTTTTCATTTTAATATTTTTTAAAACCATGCTGCTGCTTTGAAAGTCATGGTCTCTTTGTAAATCTCATAAAATATAAGCTGTTTTTTTACTTACTTTTATCATACGTGTATGTATGACCCTGCTTTTTGTAACGTATGTTTTGTTATTGTTTTCGAGTGTCTTTACTCTTTAGTTTGTCAAATGAATCACACATCATATGTTGTTGCTCTTTTTGTAGATATATCACTTGAACGGATTATACCTCTTGTATTAAAAACTGGTAATTGGGGGGTATTTATGGAATGCTACTAACCCCGCCCCTCCAACTAACAACATCAGTTTGGATTACTGTTGGCATGTAACAGTAATAGATCAAAGTTTTGGTCTCTTTGTAATTCACTAATTCCGGATCTAACTGACATCTATAAACACGTCATGGAATAAGCTCAAATGTTTAAATAAGAGATACAAGTCTCAACTCGCCATAATATTTAAATATCACCAGCTATAGAAGGACTCGTTTGATTTACTGACAAAATGACAATTATTATAACTCGTTTGTTTATGTCTTATCGTGAAGTTTTATATTCTATCTAAGTTTTATATCTTAAAACATAAATAAATAAACAGCGTATACAGAGAGTGATTGACACAAAAAGCCATAATCCAAGACTTTACCTACTTTGATAAAAACAATATACCTATTTGTACGAGGCCGTTACCTAACACTTCACCTTCCCTGATAAAACATGGGAACTATATTCATGTATGAGGCTATAAGTAAATGGTCTGCTTCGTATGTAAAACGTAAACCAGTTGAACTACGTTTTAACAAGAGATCTTTATCAATGTTATTAGTTATTCATTACTCGTCGATTCTCCTGAAGATTAGTGGGGGATTCAGTGTGTATATATATTTAGAGTAAATTAATATTAATAGAGTTAAGTATACAAAATCAAAAGGAAGAACTGCGTTAAAAAGAGCAAATCCGAACCTCTGACTATTTATATTAGTCTGTTATAACTAAAACCAATCCGAAACATAAATAAATAGAAAAGTTGTACTAACTGAGAGACTCTCAGGGTACACGCTATAATGTGAGAGTAATTCATAATTAGAGCAGCGTTTTTATTTTTGTTTTGGCTTGTTTTTGTTTATAACAAATTAATATATATATAACTGCCACGTAACCTTCGCAGTCTAAATGTACTATTCGATTTTCTGTTGTCAACCTTAAGAAGTCTTTATTACCTCAAGTCATTCGAATTTAGGAACACATTGGTTCTTAATAAATGGTTCGATCTGACATATCTCCGGCCCATAATCTGAGAGTCGCGGGTTCGAATTCCTGTCACACCAAAAATGCTCGCCCTTTCAGTCATGGGGGCGTTATAAAGTGACAGTCAATCCACTATTCGTTGGTAAAAGAATAGCCCAAGAGTTGGCGGTGGGTGGTGATGACAAGCTGCCTTTCCTCTAGTCTTACACTGCTAAATTAGGGACGGCTCTCGCAGATATTTCTCATGTAGCTTTACGCGAAATTAAAAAAAAACAAAGTGACATATTTCATCCTTCCTTAGTGATTTTGCAAGCACTTGTGCTTCGCTTACCAAATAGCAGTATATAAAAATTATATATCAAATTAATATATAAGTTTGTACATAAGTTATCAAATCAAAAACTTGCGCTACTAATGATAAAAAATATTCATGTACTTTTTAATAATAATAAATTATAAAAGTATCATTCTTATTCTTGTTTTTATTCTCAACACAATATGATACATAAACACACCTAATCAACACTGTATGATATATAAACACACCTAAAGGCAACTGTGTCAAAAGTTCACAACTTTCTTATTCCACCTTCGATTTTACAACATTCCTGCATCTCATTTCCTGTTCTCCAAACAAAACGTTCAGTCAGAACTTCCTTTCGCAGGTAGATGTTCCACTGAAACACCGTATTGTACCATAACGTCTAAGACCAAGCATTCTGTAATTTTCTCCGGTGAGAAATATAGTTATAATTTGTTTGCTCGCATATCAAGTTCAACTTCAGTCTTCTGGTAGTATCTACTAGAACAATTTTACCCATGGGCGATGTGGTGTGGCTTAATGGTTAGTTTATATGGTTCGTGTTTCGCGGCCCCTTTTCACAAAAATGTACTCTGTATACCTCAAGCAGCCGGAAAGTGAAACGGGTACTTGTAGTATATGATAAGAATGTATATCGTATGATACACGAAACGCACTGTCTAAAGGAGACAAATGTTTTCTTGACATAAAATGGTAGTATCACCTAACCTCAGTGTTTCAAGCGTTCTGTAACCTGTGTATTTGTACACCTGAGCAATTTGGGGTTGGGCAAAGGATCATAAGATCTAAGGTTCAAGCCTTAAGTATTTTGCCGAATACGTTCCGTATTTTCAACTGCAGGGGTGCGTTATAAAGCAGCTTTCAATTTAACTACCGGTTACGAGCAGCAGTGTAGGCGGTGGGTCCTGCTGACTATTGCCTCCCCCTTGTCAACAGTTCAGCATCATGGATAGTTATGTCTGAATAACTGGAACACGTGACCTGTTGGTTTATCCTATGTGTCTTATGAGGCATGGTGTAGGTGTAAAATATCATGACTAAGTACAACTGTACTTATGAGCGTAGTTGATTTTGTTATGGCATTGCTATATATTACATAAAGAACACTTTCATCATCAAGTTAGGCTTAGCTTTTAATTACACTACTATATTCATGTAAAAAAATGTTGGAAAATATGTGATTGGTACCTGTAACTTTCCTTAGCCGCGAGATATATAGGCATTAAATGCGTATCAGTTGCTTATTATTCTCAGGAGGAAAAAGTGAACAGCTAATAAGTTTTATGATAAATTGAAATTTAAAAAAAAACCACCAAAAAACATGAAATTTCTGGGCTGTACTGAACGTAGTTTATGAAGATTTATGATGATTTCCTACTGGCGTAATCTTAAGGAATTGAAACTCGCATATAAATTAGTCAGTTACTCGTAAGAGCCAATAACTGAACAGCATTTTAAAATATACTAAACAAGACAAAGAAAGTATATTTTAAAGGTAAGAGCCTTAACGTTACACTTATTGTCTAAACAACACCAACCATATCTTTTCGACTGGTCGTATTTTACTCAGAGCGATGAAAAGTCGACTAGTGAATCAGTGTTTTCTTGTGTAGTTGTTGCAAGTCATCTGGATATATCGTATTTCGATAGGTTTGTTTGGAATTTTGCGTAAATCTGAACGAGGACTATTTGCGCTAGCTATCCCTAATTTACCACTACAGGACCAGACTTTACTTGTTTGTTTGGAATTAAGCACAAAGCTACACAAATGGTACTCTGTGCTCTGTCCACCACGAGTATCGAAACTCGGTTTCTAGCTTTGTAAGTCCGGAGACCTATCACTGTGCAACTGGGGAGGGGTGCTAAAGCACTAGAAGAAAGCCACCTACCGGCAAACGCATGGGCTACTCTTTTACAGAAGAAGAGTGGGATTGATCGATTATTATTACGCCACCATGGCTAAAAGGACGTACATTTTTGGTGGGACGGGATTCAAACCTGCAGCCACCTGGCCATGTTTTGTTCTTTTCATAATATTGTAAATAGTGTGCACAAAATTGCAGGGACAAGAAATGGATTTTACAACAATAAGTTTGACCCCGAAAAAGAAAGGTTCGTCTTTCGAAAGCGCTTGAGTTATGGGATTATGTATCTTTACATTAAATTGAGTAATCCCGGCATGGCCAAGCGTGTTAAGGCGTTCGACTCGTAATCCGAGGGTCGCGGGTTGAATCCCGGTCGCACCAAACATGCTCGTCCTCCAAGCCGTGAGGGCGTTATTATGTGTCGGTCAATCCCACTATTCGTTAGTAAAAGAGTAGCCCAAGAGTTGGCGATGGGCGGTGATGACTAGCTGCCTTCCCTCTAGTCTTACACTGCTAAATTAGGGACGGCTAGCTCAGATAGCCCTCGAGTAGCTTTGCGCGCGAAATTAAAAAACAAACAACAACATTAAACTGAATTCTTGAACCCATGTGTTTTCCTAACATCTTGAAACATGATGAACAGATTAGAAACTATCAGTTTAAAAGTCATTAACAGAAAATAGTTTAATTTACCATAAACAATTATTTTGCAAGAAATGTCCGTTACTACATTATTAATTTGAAAGATCGGTGTGTGTATATATATATATATATATTGCTACTAAAGATTCAAAAATGCGTGTTAATAGTTTTCTCTCACAATGTACCACTTATATTTTTGACTAACGAATAATAATAGTAGTATTTTTTTTTAAATAAAATTTTGTATTTATCCGGATATGAATGTTAAAGTTGTGGATAGTTATTTCATTGTTACGCCTCAATATTTCAGAAAATATTCATTTAAATATCTTTCATCACTTATTCTGTAATGTTTAACTTCTGGATGTGAAATTGACATCTTACTTTACAATTAAGTAAATCATTGTTTTTGTGAAGGCAATACGTTCTCTTTTTTTTTTTTTTTTCTGATGAAAAATGTTGGATGGACTTTTGTCGTTAATCTACCCGAACTAATGGTGTGTTTGGAAAATATTATATTTTTACTGAAGTATGGGTCTCATATTCGTGAAGTAACAAATGATTTGTCTTTCCACACCAACGATCTCAAAATACGAATAATACTAGGCTTGAATCATCCAGTTAACTGTCGAAAGGATCCATAAATGTAGGCTTTAAACTGCACTAATCATATTGTTCTGATTGACAAAAAGAACTCAAAATCATCTCTGTTCAAAAATTAATACTATCCACTTGTTTCTTTTTTTAATTTCTCGCAAAGCTACGTGACGACTATCTGCGCTAACCGTCCCTAATTCAGCAACGTAGGACTAGAAGGAAGGCAGCTAGTCATCACCACCCACCGCCAACTCTTGGGCTTCTTTTTTACTAACGATTAGTAGGATTGACAGTCATATTACAACACCCCTATGGCTGAAAGGGCGAGCATCGTTGGTGTGACGGGGATTCAAACCCGCGACCCTCGAATTACGAGTCGAGTGCCTTAATCACCTACCTGGCCATGCCGGGCTATTCACTTGTCATTCTATGCTTAAATTCTAACAAAATAAAATTCATATTCCATTAGAATTGTCAAAATCGAGTTTTGAGTTGTGATATTACAGGAGGGTCCGAAAGACGTATGTTTAATGTAAGAGAAACGAACTATTAACGGTGCCACCAATATTAAATAAACACATGAAATTTACCTTCCACCAAATGGAATTGATTTGTTTTACACGTGGGTGTTTTGGTGTGTGTTCTTTGCAGAGTACACCACTTGTTTTAGCGAGTAATACCAATGGTAACCGCCACATAGGGTGGTTTATATCGAGTTAATTCCGTGACATAAATGATGTTGCTACAAAACAACCAAAACCTGTATATCTCAGGAAGATGAAGTCATAGTTTTATTTAGTTTGGATGACAAGAAAAAAAGAACAAAATAGCTGACAGAAGTGCCAAGAAACCTTTCAATGTGTTTCAAGAAACTGTTTGTTTTTGGAATTTCGCACAAAGCTACTAGAGGGCTATCTGTGCTAGCCGTCCCTAATTTAGCAGTGTAAGACTAGAGGGAAGGCAGCTAGTCATCACCACCCACCGCCAAATCTTGGGCTACTCTTTTACCAACGAATAGTGGGATTGACCGTCACATTATACGCCCCCACGGCTGGGAGGGCGAGCATGTTTAGCGCGACGCGGGCGCGAACCCGCGACCCTCGGATTACGAGTCGCACGCTTTACGCTCTTGGCCATGCCAGGCCGTTTTAAGAAACGTTTTGTTCATTTAGTCGGCCACATTTTTAAACAGTAATGTTTTTACACGTTAAATAGATAATGTAGCAGATACTGCTAATGTTGGATTTGTTAGACGGTTTGTAAATTTAAATATGTTGGTCAGGCGTGGCCTAAAAGCTAGTACGTCCTACTGTGGATCGAAAGTTTCGAGATTCCCACCGCGATTTCACTGAATACCCTCTACTCTTATAGTTGTGGTTACGTTATAAGAGTAACAGTATGTTTCGTTATCAAACATGACAAAGCTCTTACGACCTTTGGTCAATATTCAAAACTTGGGAACGTTAACTCTGGGAAGAGTCTCTGGCCTGACGGTTGAATACATATGTCGTATAAAGGACAGTTTTCATTGAAAATAGCAATCTAAGTACTTTGAATATATTTTCATAAACGCACGCACGCACATTAAAGCTGTGTAATACACCAGAGATGTATTTTAGAAATTATAACTGGTTTTGTATTTCTTTGTAATATTGTGAAAACATGAATGATTTCATATGAAAACGTGTTCATTGCGTAGTATTTCACATAACTGTTACTTCAGGATCTATGTCGAATAAACAATAAAGAAAAACAAACCTTGGTATTAACTATTTTAAATATATCAAGTAAGTACTCCTAGCTGATATTTTATAAAATTAAGAATATCTACACATTGTAATAATAATGAGAAGCCAGTCGTGGTTTCTAGGACAGAAAAACTGCATGACCAGTGCGAAAAATCACAGCAGGGTAGGAGCTCATGAGGATACGTTAATAATAATGTAGTCTGGGTGGAAATCCGAAATTTTCCAAGAGTTTCAGGTCATGTTTTCGTACGTGGTAGTCGACGTAGATCTTGCCCATATGTAAATACAGATGTGAATATTAACCTCAGGGACATTACGATACACGTAAAGACAAAGTGGTGTCACCGGGCGTGTACCTGCTCGAAAACCGTTGCTGAGAAGAGGTAGGAATGGCTATCGGACGACATGTAGCGAGATGAACAAAGTTGGAGGCTTGTGCTATTTACAGATGAATCAAAGATAAAAGTGTTCAGTGGCAGTTGAAGATAGTTTGTTCGACGACGAAAATGGGAATGACGTCACAGTCAATGCACGATATCTGTAGTAAAACATGGTCCTGGACCAGTACAAGTTTTTTGTTGCATCTCACCAAGCGGTGTCGGTGATGTACACAAAACTTATGAATCCTTGACTGCTGGAAAAAACGAGCAAACTCTCATCCGTTTTCCATTCCCATTACGACTGCAATTCATCTACCAACCAGGCAGTGGCCCCAAGCACACAGCAAATGTGGCGAAATGATATCTTGACCAGCGATGAAGCTAATGGAAAAACTTATTACCAGGACTTTTCGTATACAAACTTACGGTATAGATTTTCTTCAGTCTCTAGTTTATCTAAAACTTAAGATAATCAAACGGTGATTAGACAGCTTGACAGAATTGTCGTAAGTATGACAGGCAGGTCATTTGGTTTTTTTTATTGTTTTTTTTTTAATTTCGCGCAAAGTTACACGAGGGCTATCTGTGCTAGTCCTCTGTAATTTAGTAGTGTAAAACTAGAGGGAAGGCAACTAGTCATCACCACCTACCGCCAACTCTTGGGCTACTCTTTTACCAATGAACAGTGGGATTTTACCGTCACATTATAACGCCCCTACAGCTGAAGGGGCGAGCATGTTTGGTGCAACGGGGATTCGAACCTGCGACCCTCAGATTACGAGTCATCGCCTTAACCCACCTGGCCATGCCAGGTCCTGGTCATTTGGAAACAAAGTACTAAGTGGCAGAACGGAGATATAGTGTATAATAAATCAGAGAATTCACATGCAGGATAATAGTGCATCTTCTCATTTGTAGTAATGTTTCGCACCATTAATAAATTCACCATAGGTGTCCTCGCTGATCACTTTTGTTTTCATAATCATTTCTTATAAAACGAATAATAGTTAAATTAATCTGTATAGTACAGTTTATTTCTGTTACGTACGAGTGCCCAACCGCAGTGTAACTCATATTTCGTTTATTAAGATGTTTTTCAGCTACGTCCTATGAAATTCATAACTTGGTATGACAATGACCAGATATTTTTATCATAATATGAATCATTGAACAGCGATTAATTTGTCAAATTTTCGAACAATACTTTATTATTTAAAAATCACAATCAAATCGGGAAATTAACATAAACCATGTTTTTTAATAGATTTGTATTTGGTGTGTTTAGTCTCCACTTGATGAGTAATTTCTCAATTCAAACTTGATGAATAGTCTCTTGCTTTGTACGTTAAGAATTGTGTCCCAGATTTTATTTGATTCGTGAATAGTCTTTCAGTTTCTGTATGTTCAATAGTCTTCTAGTTTTTGTTTATTAAGTGGCTTATAATTGTTGATTAATTGCTCTGTTTCTACTTGATGAATAGTCTCTTGTTTTGTACGTTAAGAATTGTGTCCCAGATTTTATTTGATTCGTGAATAGTCTTTCAGTTTCTGTATGTTCAATAGTCTTCTAGTTTGTGTTTATTAAGTGGTTTATAATTGTTGATTAATTGCTCTGTTTCTACTTGATGAATAGTCTCTTGTTTTGTACGTTAAGAATTGTGTCCCAGATTTTATTTGATTCCTGAATAGTCTTTCAGTTTCTGTATGTTCAATAGTCTTCTAGTTTTTGTTTATTAAGTGGTTTATAATTGTTGATTAATTGCTCTGTTTCTACTTGATGAATAGTCTCTTGTTTTGTACGTTAAGAATTGTGTCTCAGATTTTATTTGATAAACAATCTCTCGATTTCTAGTTGATGAATAGCTTCCCAGTTTCTATTTTGTGAATAACCCCCAGTGTATATTTTTTGAATGAGGTCTTAAGTGTAGGATGAACATCACACAGCAAATTTTGGGTGTCAAATTTACCTTAAAAATCACGTTTGCACAGAAAACAAAGCCTTTAAACAAAAAAATAACGCCTACTGCTCTCAGTAAATTTGCTAAACTAACTACAACCAATCACGTATCACCGTAGTGTACACCTGACCTACTGAATCACATCCATCATCAACATATGATATTTCTACTTCTTCAATAAATGTGCGACGTACCGAGGTATACAACTGTAAGTACTGGTTTGGTTTGGTTTGAATTTTGCGCAAAGCTACACGAGGGCTATCTGCGCTAGCCGTCCCTAATTTAGCAGTGTAAGACTAGAGGGAAGGCAGCTAGTTATCACCGCCCACTGCCAACTCTTGGGCTATTCTTTTACCAACGCATAGTGGGATTGACTGTCACATTATAACACCCCCACGACTGAAAGAGCAAGCACGTTTGGTGTGACGGGAATTCGAGCCCGCGACCCTCAGATTACGAATCGAGGGTCTTAACCACCTGGCTATGCCGGGCGCTGCTCGAAGTGAGGGCTTCGGTACTATAAACGTCAAAACTTCTGTGACTCAATACATTTAACCTGCAGATCAATCAATATACATCGTTCGATATGGTCTAATACAATGTTATAAAATGTTCGAACATTCAGTCCTTGGAGGCTCAGTTCAAGTGAATACAGAACACTAAATTTTAAAACCTAAATAAATATATAAAAATGGCAAATTAATTCAAAGCAGAGCCAACAAGCAAAACTTCACTTATTTTACACAAAAAGGGCATAACTCAAAGGAAAAATCAAACTTATATCAAACATACAGTTCACACTTTACACAATAGATTAAGAATACCACTACTGTTATGTTGTTAACTATACCCCAAGTGGCTCATGTTATGTTTTTAATTATACCCCAAGTGGCTCATGCTATGTTATTAATTATAACCCAAGTGGCTCATATTATGTTGTTAATTATACCCCAAGTGGCTCATGTTATGTTTTTAATTATACCCTAAGTGGCTCATGTTATGTTATTAATTATACACCAAATCATCAGCAGTATGTCTGATGATTTATAAAACTAAAATTCAGTGTGCTGAAGACGGCTGATAGGGGTATCTAAAACTTTAAAATAAAGTAAAGAACAAGTTTCGACCTTCTTAGGTCACCTTCAGGTAACAACTGACCTAAGAAGGCCGAAACGTTGTTCTATACTTTATTTTAATTAAAGTTTTAATACCCATACCAGTCGTTCTTTAGAATACATTTTCAATTCAGATGGATTTCTCGTTATTATGTAAGTCAGGGTTCGATTCATATGGTAAACACATTACATGCAGCACATTGTGCCTCTTTTTTGCTTTATGTTGTATTCCCTAACCTATAAAAGTAATGTACGTTCTATTAAATGTGTGTTTAAAGTAACTTGTTTTTGTTGTTGTGTTTTTTTTAAGGTAGTGACATGTGCGTTGATGTTAAAAAAAGTAAAATATCCTTATAATGATAAAATCAAATATCAAGCCATGAAAATTATAAGTGCTAGCAGTGTTCATAACTCATTGAAAAATTTAGAAAAAGTGGACATTTAAAAGAGAAAGGTTTTTGTGAGAAGTGCTTTACGGGTAAAGTGTTGATTGTGCTGATGTGAACTGCACTGTGTTGCATATATTAAAAGTGCTATCGTTTACTGAAGAAAACACACTTTTCTAAGAACTTAATTTTTAGTACTGTATTTAAACCACTTCAATAAATATATTATCAAACCCTCACGTACAGTTCTAGTGAAAGTCATGTTCTCATTATGTACCTTTATATAAAACTGTGTTATGTTATAAAGAAATGGTTCTTGCACATACCACTGTTATATTTAATTGTCTGAATCTTGAATACCCAAAGTGTGAAATTATTTTTAATATATTTCTTTGTGTTTATTATTTTGATCACGTATGTAGATACACATGTACACGCTACGTCCATTATTGTTACATTATAAGCATGGACGTAGTTTCATAAAAACTAAATTAAACAATAAATAATTTTGCTTCAATCTCTCAAACATGACTAAACAATCTGTTACAAAGCTAGAAACTGGGTTTCGATACCCAGAACACAGAAACCCCAATGTGTAGCTTTGTGCTTAACTTCAAATATGACCAATCGAGCTGTTTTTGCGTGTAGTTTATAGTTTCTCAGCATTTAGTAATTATTCCAGTATTCTGTAATCGTGATAGAAAACGGCTGTTGGTTGTATTAAACGAGGAGCTAAGAGGTAAGTGAAAACAAGCATTTTTATGTTGTTTTTCAATATCAGTTTTGTATTAATCACGTACAAAACTGTAAAGAGATGAACTTGTGATGATACTTCACATAAATTACGTTTCTTTGCCGTTTCTTTCGACAGAATATTTTAATATCGCTTTGCTGCTTGTTTGTATAATATAGCTCGAACAATAGTAGTTTAGTAATTGTACTTCCCACGCAATGTTTACGCCCACAGGAAATAATTAAGAGTACCAGACCAAGAAAATGGAACATTGAACTGAACTGTGATGGACGTGATAATTGTAAGTTACGATCTCCAGTTGGCGGGTTGCGTGTTAAAAGCATCTTATTGTTTAAGTCGTTAAGCTCGTAAGATGACGACTTAAAGGTTTTAAGACGTTGAATAAACAGGTGGTTTCCTGTACTCGACTCAGCACCGATAGCATCGAATCGCAAATCAATGTTAATCTCCCAATAAAAAACGATTTGATGTGAGAAGGAAAATTAATTGTAATTATCTTATCCTAATAAAAGTCACAGTTTGAGTCTCTTCATTAACCGTGCATCTGGAGAAAAGAACATGATAATTAGTTCCCGTTCAAGACGCTGTGATGATACAACGGTTATTATTACAAGGTTGAGAACTTCACGAAATACTTCCGTTGAAAACTTAATAATAACCATATGTCTTTGTCTTGCGCCACGATTAATTGAGTTTAGATTCTGATAAAACGTTAATGCATTTATGTTTTATTATCTGTATTTCAATAGGTTTCTTTTTTTTTTTTTTTGATTGATTTCAGATATTCGTGTAAAGCTACCCAGTACCTGTCTGCTTTAACCGTCCCGAATTGTGAAGTAACATATTAGAGGGAAGGCAGCTGCTAGCCAACAATAATCACCGCCAATTCGTGGCGCTCTTACGGCCCTAGAGTACGGAAAAATAGGTTAAAAATAGAACTGTACAACTGGACTAAGTAGGTTTATGCGCTACATATATAGATAGTACAAAATAATTATAATAATCTACTATAAATATCAAACATTTCTGTTACTTATATCAGTCTGTATTTGTGTCTGCGATGTTAAACATTTTATACCACAAGTTTCTCTCGCTATTAATTATTTAAATTCGTGCTTTCTGTATTGCAATCTTTTGATGAGTTCATCCTCAGATGGCTAATCGCTAAGTTTCCTATGTGACGATGCTAAACTCCGATGTTCTATTTCCCGTCATGCACAGAATGGATATGTCCCATTATGTAACCTTGCACTAAAAAGTAACAATCCGACGTGAGTTTTTTCCCAGTTCACTTTACAATGTAACGGAAGAATATTTAATTGTCTGATTACAAATAATGCCAAACCCTACTCATACACATTGTCTTGTTGTATCACTAAAAATGCTAACTTTACTGATTATCATCGCAAATTAAATGTAACCTACAGTGACTTCGTTTAACTAAATTGGCGTATATTCAATCAAGGCGAAATATACCGATGAATAAACCTCGTGTTTCTAGAGACAGTGAAGTATGTTTAAAAAAAAAATCGTTATGAACAGTGAGTTTTATTAGCGTATTTATTATCTCTAATTCTGTTAACGATACCCGCACCACACTGCAAAAGTACTTCCATATGTATTTCTAGTTTGCCAAGATGATGACTGCTTAAAATTGTGACCTACTTGACCTGTTTCGGTAGTTTTTACTGTGTTAGCTCTTAGGTCCTAGGCCTACCATTCCAAGACGTTAATATTGCCACTTTGTAACCACACACAAGTCATTCATTTTTCAAAGAAGCAACTGTCACCTTGCTAGAACACCGTGTTGATTTGTTGATCAAAGAATTCTGGCGTTGTCCGTGGAGTATACTTATTTGGTATATTGTAATATCCTTGGGCATTTAGAAATGCAGAGACTGAAGTAACTTCGTTTCGAAAAGTCTAAGGTTCGAGTCGCGATGTGCTCCTGAACACACTCTGCGTTTTCATTTGGAATCATAACTGCAGCGGTAAATACCGCTCTTCGTTTAAGAACAACTGCACACCAGGCTGTTGATGCAACTGACTGATTGTCCTCCCACTGATTAACTGTTCTGAATTAAGGATAGTTATATGTGACTCTTAACCAAGTAACTAAACCTGTAGATACCCAAGGATGCGTGTACAGTGTGCAGAATACTTCCACCAGTATATTAGCCATACCACAGATTTCATACATGTATGTGGTCACAGTCTACACAGATCTCACACATGGGACATGTTTACATATGACCACAATGTACACAATCCTCTTATCTGGGTATGTTCATGTATGACCACAACAGGAGCAGTTAAATCACCATAATTTTACATTATTCAGTTATGCTTGGTGTGTTTCTTTTATAAGTACTGTGACATGAATGTAATCATGGAATATTACAATAACATGGTATACCAGCTGTCTTGAAACATTACATTACTTCACATTGGAATATTACATTGTTTTAGTATGTTTCTTTACTTTTATCTAGCCTGTATTTTGGCCGATATGATACCTTGGAATATAACATTATTTTGGTCTGCCTACAGTCTTAAAATATTACTTTGTTCCTTGTGCTTGCAGTTTTACAGGATGACAATATTATGTAATATCCTTAAAAACAAACGAACCATTTTCTTTTGTATTACACAATATAACAAAAATTTTAATTTTTCATGTTCCTGGACAGAAAGTGTTATTTCACGATTGATTATGCCTAAAGTAAATGGAAAATGCCTATTTTCTCTTCAAACTTTGCTTTTGTGACCTGGAAGCGTATAACGAAAACATGATGGGAGACTATATTTGGGGGCTGATACGTGAAAGTGATTTACATTACACTTGCAAATCTCGAAAAACTACTCACTTCTAAACGTTTTTGTTCATTTTTGTATAACTTTGGTATAAATACATGTAAATCTTGATTCATATGTTGTTTTTCTCAGACCTTATGTAAATGAAAATGCGCAAATTTGACCGTTTTTACGTAGGAAATAGGCTCATTTCTAAATTTCATTATCCAGGTCACAAAAGTAAAGTCTGAAGGGAATAAGGGTCATTTTCTGTACTTTTACAACATAAGCAATTAACAAATAACACGTATTATCCAGGAACAAAATTTGTGTTACCTTGTGTGATTTTGGAAAGTAACATTACATTGGTGTATCTGTTGTAAGTGTATTCTGTCTGAAAAATAAAATTATGCTTCACTGATCCTGTTGACAAATTAATGAGTCAGGGTGAGAAAACTTATTTTTAGAAGTTCTGTATACTTGTACTAAGGGCTTATCATAAACGTTCTGCATGAACGAACATATCGATCAAATGTACTGTATAGAAATAAGTTAGCAAGGTGCTAGTATATGGTATCGGTATATGCTGGAAGAAATCAATTTAATAGCACTCCACAAATAAACTTTGATAAAAAAACAGTGTTAAACACTATATATTAAGTTTTGTTGTGATGTCACAGTCCAAAACAATTTAGAGAATTGTCAGTGGAGCAGATAGTTCGCGTGAAAGCTTTGCATGATGCTGGTTGGACTCTCTCACAAATTGCTACAGACTTTAAATGCTCCCCAAACACTGTCAAGTACACCCTAGATTGTGAGACTGAGACAGGCAAATTTTAAAATAGAAAAGGAAAAGATGGAACACCTAAACTGAATTATACTGATGTAAAGTATCTTCGTTTACGCAGCCTTCGAAAGAAAAGGAAAACAGCCACTGATCTCAAGCACGAGATAAACAACCATTGTCAAATGACAGAAAAGTGTTCAGATCTACAGTATTAAGAAGACTCAACCAGAGTGGAATAATTGGTTGTGTAGCAGTTAAACAAACTTTACTTTGATCTATAAATATTGTTTATAGATTAAAATTTATTAAAAAGTACAAAATCTGGACTGTTGATGATTGGAGAAGGGTGTTACAGACGTAAGAGTCCAAGTCTGATGTAGTTTCTTAGTGTGTAAAGAATAAAACAGACAGCTGAAGTGACACCTCTAAGGGTGCGTATGATATGAGACAGACATTTGTTAGTATTTGTAATAATATGCCAAACTCCTAATTGAGGTAACCTTTTCATACGGAAAATAGCATAGATTTTCACAAATTACGTATTTAAATCATAGGTGGTACTTTAATTAACAAAATTATAACTTATCGTATAACTTCTCTGATGTTAGGTCCGGCATGGCCAGGTGGGTTAAGGCGTTCGACTTGTAATCTGAGAGTCGCGGGTTCGAATCCCTGTCGCACCAAAATGCTCGCCCTTTTAGCCGTCGGGGCGTTATAATGTGACGGTCAATCCCACTATTCGGTGGTAAAATAGTAGCCCAAGAGTTGGTGGTAGGTGGTGATGACTAGCTATCTTCCCTCTACTCTTGCGCGAAGTTCAAAACAAACCAGACACACAAAATGTTAACTGTTTGCTCTAGCACTTCCACTGAGTTTCTGTTGCTTCAAATATGAAGATTAATACATTTTGGATATTTCACCTGTGATTTACAATCCATTATTGTTTGAAAGTTATCGTAAGTCTACTTTTCGACTTTGTTCTAACACTTTTGTACAGCGTTATAGTTCGATCTGTTTGTTCATAACCAATTACATCGTCCGTTTCACCAACCAATAACTACTTAAGATATCCGAGTCCAATATGCATTAAGAGAAGTTATCAGTCCTTCTTATAGAATCAAGCGTGACCAAATGCTTAATGTGACGGATTGTACAGCTGGTGTTACATGGTTTGTGTCCTGCTACTCTTATAACAGTAACTGTCAAATCAAACTGTTGGGTCTAAAAGATTAACTAAGAGCTGACAATAGGTAAGTGTTAACTAGCTGTCTTCCCTGTAGTCTAAACTGAAGGTCTAACGCTGATAGCCCTCGAATAGTTTTGTGTGAAATAAAACTAACAAATACAGTCAATTTGGCACAGCGCCTTGTGATATTTGGAGACGTGAATTAATCGCACGTTATCAACAGGTGGTCCTACAGTCCTGGTAATCAAATTCAGTTGGAAACACTAATTAATCGTTAGTCATCAACAGATAGTCCTACATTCAGAGTAACACTTCAGGGATTCGCATCCCCGTCGCACCAAACATGCTCGCCTTTTCAGCCGTGGAGGCGTTATAAAGTTACGGTCAATTCCACTATTCGTTGGTAAAAGGGTAGCCCAAGTGTTTGCGGTGGGTGGCGATGACTTACACTGCTAAATTAGGGACAATTAACGCAGATAGCCCAATGTAGCTTTGCGCGAAATTAAAAAAAAACAACACACTTCACAATTAAGCTAATTTATCCTTAGATCATTTTGTATCAAATTGGTCTGTTTCAGGAACATATGGTCTTGTGCACGAATAACCACTATATATACATATTGCAGTTGTAGAAAAAATCTAATGGTACTTGTGTATCAAATATTGACATGAATAGTATCATAAAACACAAAGTCACAAATTAACTTGATAACGAAGCAAATATTTTATTATTACACCTAGTTATATTTACAGGAGAACTTTTGTGCTTATTTATATAAAACAATGAAGCTCATTGTTGGCATATAATTAATTCACATGATAGTCTCTATTTAAAAGTGGGTGGTGATGACTAGCTGCCTTCCCTCTAGTCTTACACTGCTAAATTAGGGACGGCTAGCACAGATAGCCCTCGAGTAGCTTTGTGCGAAATTCAAAACCAAACAAACAAACATGCAAACTATTTAAAAGTGAATTAATTCTAGTTGCCGCCTACAACTCGTTTTAGCTGTGTTGGTTCGTTTCATTGAATCATATTAAAATTTCATAACTGGTTAATAACAGTATGGTTTCATCATTAATGCAACAGAAAAAATAAATACTTCTTCTTCCTTATTTCGGCTCGGCATGGCTAAACGTGTTAAGGCGTGCGACTCGTAATCTGAGGGTCGCGGGTTTGCATCCCCGTCGCGCCAAACATGCTCGCCCTCCCAGCCGTGGGAGCATTATAATGTGACGGTCAATCCCACTATTCGTTGATAAAAGAGTAGTCCAAGAGTTGACGGTGGGTGGTGATGACTAGCTGCCTTCCCTCTAGTCTTACACTGCTAAATTAGGGACGGTTAGCGCAGAAATCCCTCGAGTAGCTTTGTGCGAAATTCAAAAACAAACAAACAATCTTCCTTACTAAAACAAAAACCAGAATATATAATAAGTTGATGATAAAATTTTATACATATGTATATTAGTAGTTTGTATAAAAAAAAAAGAGAAACCTGACATTATCATATAATTTGTCATGACAGTTAAATTTCAAGCAGTAGGGGAAACGATAATCAGTTCTTTATTTCTTTGGCGATTTATTTTATTGTCTTACCAGCTGGAGTACCCGTTCCCTAGTCAGAAGTTATGTAACTTCATGATTAGTAAAGGTTATCTTCTGAGGACTCGGAAAGTTGCTTTCCTTATATGTAACTGTATGAAAAAAAAAGCCTTTAAAAACTGCAAAACACCAACTGTGAAATAGGCTGTATGTATGTATCTACCCATGGACCCCAGGAACCTCCATACCAAACTCCAAAGTAGTTACATGGACAGACAACAGACAGCACTATTATATTTATTTAGATTTATTTTATAGACTTTACGTGTATAATCACACCTCTCGAAGTGGATTCCTGCACAAGGTGAGGGGACCTCCCAGAGCAGTTTCTGTACTTACAGTTTACCTCCTCTGGGATCTAAACATCCACCACCTATTTGCCGTGTGTGGCAACCCGTGAAGGGGAGGAGAGGATCCTGGTGATTGAGGAGTCCAACCCCAGTACATCACTTTGGGCTTTAGACGGGTTCGAATCCCCGTCGCACCAAACATGCTCGCCCTTTCAGCCGTGGGGGCGTTATAATGTAACGGTCAATCCAAATATTCGTTGGTAAAAGAGTAGCTCAAGAGTCGGCGGTGGGTGATGATAACTAGCTGCCTTCCCTCTAGTCTTACATTACAAAATTAGAGACGGCTAGCGCAGATAGCCTTCGTGTAGTTTTGCGCGAAATTCATAAAAACAAACACACAAACAAACCAATCAACTGTATGATGCACGAAGGCAACAAAACAATAACTTTATATGTTAAAGTGAAAGATATAACAGGACTCTGCTAGCAAACCTACAAGGGCTGGTTTATTTTAAACAGACACGTGGTATATGATTGTTCTTGTTACGTTAATCACATCACACAGATGTTCACAGTAGTTACCTTTAGCTATATTTGAAACTATAACTCGCTTTTATTCACATCGTACAAACACATGAATACGTTCTTCTGTGCGTCAGTTATGTTTATGGTAATCTAGCTTTTCTTCATCATTTCTGTCCATATGATTCCGTACCGTTCTTGTAGCAAGATAACCAAATATGTACAGTATATAGATCGTTGTTTACAGAACATACGTTACGTATATAGTACAGAACAGAATATCTATCAGCATCTGTGCATGAGACACACTTATACGGTTTTTATTTTTATTTGTTTGTTTTGTTTTATATAAACAAATAAACTTCCAGACTTGCTAAAATGTAGGGTTGAGTTACACGCGGCGGACATTTCCCAAAAGGTACATTATGTACTTTTGTGCTTAATACCAAACAAATATTTCAAAGTCAATTGGAATATGTCTGATCCAACAGTCAACTTATTTCTGTGAAGGAACCGGTGTTATTTAACAGTTGAAAACAGTTGTCTTTGTTTTCTTACCAAGCGTTATCGCGACATGTATTTCTTAACTGTATTTCTCACTTAGATACACCTCAATCTATTGTCTATTAAATACTCTATAATATGAAGATTTCTTTAATGAAACGTCACAATTTAACTTAGTGCTGCTGCTTCATTCCCTTTTTGTGTGTGTTTGTCCCCTGTGGCACAGTGGTATGTCTCACAACGCTATACACTGTGTTTCGACACCCCTGATGATCAGGTAACCCATTTGGTAGCTTCGTGCTCAATTGCAAACAAACCTTTTTTTCTGAAATATACGAAGTTATAAGATGTCTGTTTCGTCTTGTTTCAGGCCTTACATGGTGGCGTTTTTTCCACCGGAGAGTATTGACTGGCTGATAGAAAATACATAACAAGTTCAGCAGTATATTGCGGACTCGAGCCTTGGACCTTCTGATCCACATCCCATTACAATAGTCACTAAGCCGCCCCGGTTAGGAATCTTTCATATTCTCTCTAGACATTTGCCCTGACAGATTTGGGCACTCGACTACCAATCTGAGGGGGACGAGTTCGAATCATCAACCCACTAAGCATGCTCGTTTTTTCAAGCATGGGGTGTTATAATGTGACGCCCCCCGCTAGTACAGTGGTATTTCTCCGGATTTACAACGCTAAAATCAGGGGTTCGATTCCCCTCGGTGGGCTCAGCAGATAGCCTGATGTGGCTTTGCTCTAAATAAAACACACATATAATGTGACTGTCACTTCAAATGTTCGTTGGTGAAAGAGTAGGTGAAAAGTTGACGGTGGGTGACTATTGACTGTCTTTTCTTTAATGCTAAATTAGGGACGGCTAACGCAGATAGCTCTCTTCTAGATTTTCGCGAAATTTAAAAACAAAACAAAACTTTAATTTTATTCAGACTGTTTCCTCTTTTAATTTAGATATAGAATAATATCTGTCTCCTTTTGAATGTTTTCCTTTCCCTCTGTTGATTTAAATATAGAATATAAACTACCTGTTTCTGCTGGTCTTGTTTAGAATGTTGTTGGTTTCTCTCCCATGATTAAATTCTGTTGTTGTCTTTCAGCTGGATCATGGTCCTCCTCTTTTATTGTATTTTCTAATTAAGTGTAGATTGTTTCGTTCAAGTTTAAGTGCAGGTTGTTCATGTTGTGGAACTCTGGATTTAGAAGCAGGCGAGGTATGTGATCCAATAAAATATTTCCTGCACTTTAAATTGTGAGTGGGCTTGGCATGGCCAGGTTGGTTATGGCGATCGACTCGGAATTTGAGGGTCGCGGGTTCGAATCCCCGTCGCACCAAACATGCTCGCCCTTTCAGCCGTGGGGGTGTTATAATGTGACGGTGAATCTCACTATTCGTTGGTAAAAGAGTAGCCCAAGAGTTGGCGGTGGGTGGTGATGACTAGCTGCATTCCCTCCAGATTTACACTGCTAAATTAGGGACGGCTAGCGTAGATAGCCCTCGTCTACCTTTGCACGAAGTTAAAAAACAAACAAACAAATTGTGAGACAATTCCTTAGTGTGGATGGCAAGGTGCTGTTAATTGGCTTCCTTTCTTCTGGTCAGTAGCTCAAAATTGGGTACGATAGCAGATAGCTGTAGTAGCTTTGCCATAAATACAAAATGTATTCAGTTTTATTTCGAAATGTTTGATTTTTATATTTAATTAGTTGACGTCAACACGCGAGGGAAAAACATAATATTCCTCGATGACGGCATAGAAGAAATCAGATTCGAATTCGACCTTCCCTTTGTCACTTTTCCGGAGCCGTAAGGGTACATGTAAGTTTGTAAGTTATAAGTAAACCCATACACTTTTGTTTAGATAAGAGTTCATTGGTTTTACCTACTTTCGTCATTAGATAATATTATTTTCTTAAATTTTCGCTTCTTGGTGTCATCTTCTTTAAACATTGAATATGTTTCTTTACACCAACTTTTATTGAGTTTCACCAGAGGATACCTGTTTATCATATTAAACAACTCTGTGTTGGTTCCTAGCTTCATTATTATGTATGTTATCCTCAAGCTGTAAGGGTTGATATTTGAATTTCTACCTTTCCTTCAGTTTTGTAATGAATTCTTGTTCAAATTTTATGTAGTAACTGTATAAGTAGTTTACATTTCACATGGCAAACTAGAGTAAATAAATGAAGAAGTTTGTATGTCAGTACAAATACATAGTTTAAAACTAGCTTTTTGAGTTTCACTTAAATTTATTTACTTTTCTTAAATAATATAGTGAAATTGAACTGTTCTTCCCACATGTCAGGTCGGGTATTTGGGGTATCTATGCATGATAAAGATAATGCCATGTAAATGTGCGCAATGTGGGTCAAATAGCCAGGTTAGAGACCCTTAGAATACAATCATTCCTAATTTTGAATCACTGACCGAAATTGACAATTAACAGCACCTGCGGGCACAATAACCTTTGTCCAACTTTGAACTTACTAACAGAATTGGCTGTCACACTTGAAATTGCGTTGGTTATTCGGTATCATAACGACGCTATCGTTAAACCTTGTGACATGTTGTCCGGCACTACAACTGCGACCCTTTGTCTAAAATAAAAACTCAAACAAGGCTAGGACTTGATTTTACATTAATATTCGCTGTGACACTTGTTACGTATGTTAATTTATTTCAAACGAGTCTCCAATTTATCATGTTACGTACGTTACGTATTACACTATGTAACAAAATTTTTACTTTTTTCTTGTTCCTGTGCAGAAAGTGTTATTTCCCAATTGCTTATACCTAAATTAAATGGAAAAGACCTATTTTTCTCTTCAAACTTTGCTTTTGTGACGTGGGAGCGTATAACGAAAACATGATGGGAGACTATATTTGGGGGCTGATACGTGAAAGTGATTTACATTACACTTGCAAATCTCGAAAAACTACTTACTTATAAACATTTTTGTTCATTTTTGTATAACTTTGGTATAAATACATGTAAATCTTGATTCATATGTTGTTTTTCTCAGACCTTTTGTAAATGAAAATGCGCAAATTTGACCGTTTTTACATAGAAAATGGGCTCATTTCTAAATTTCATTATCCAGGTCACAAAAGTAAAGTCTGAAGGGAATAATGGTCATTTTCTGTACTTTTACAACATAAGCAATTAAGAAATAGCATATACTATCCAGGAACAAAATTTTTGTTACATAGTGCAATGGTTCACACGTGTGTGCCGAGGGCTTTTTTGTAAAGTAGAAACTATGAAACCACTCTTAAGTCATTGTACCACTTACTGGAATTAACAACAGGTTGTTGTTAACAGCGAAAATAGGTATGATCTAGGTGACATATAGCTGAAGGTAGAATTATTTCAAACATACACTTGAGTTATCAAATATAAATTGTCATTATTATGATTTCAAATAGTCGGAAATTTTAATCTGATTTTATAAGTTAATTGAATGTCAATATGTATCACATTTATGATATTTGCCAATAAGATTGAGGCACACGGGACTCGGCATGGCCAGGTGTTTAAGGCATTCGACTCGTAATCTGAGGGTTGCGGGTTCGAATCCCCGTCACACAAAACATGCTTGCCCTTTTAGCCGTGCGGGCGTTATAATGTTATGGTCAATCTCACTATTCGTGGGTAAAAAAGTAGCTCAAGAGTTGGCTGTGGGCGGTGATGACGCGCTGCCTTTCCTTTAGTATTACACTGCTAAATTAGGGGCGGCTAACGCAGGTAGCCCTCGTATAGCTTTGCGCGAAATTCCAAAACAAACCTAATAATCTACACGTGTTTCTGATACTTGCTCATCTGTAGTGCTAAAGTTCGGGGTTTTAACCCCACGATAAACAGAACGGAGATAGCCTGTTAGGTGGCTTTGTTCTAAAACAACAAATAATAGTAGGTAAGTACAAGATCCCGTGTAAATTAATATAAAATAATGTTTGGATCCGCTGTTATTGTACAACAAACAATTTATAAGGATACAGGTTTCCATACTTACACGTCTTCACTTTAGCCCAACTGAAGAGGACAAGTAAAAGTATCGAAGTAAAAGTCTCTGCTGACTTACGACGCTAGAAACCAGATTTCGACATTCGTAGTGGACCCAGCAGAGATAACTCATTGTTTAGCTTTGTGCTTAACTACAAACTTGTTTGGTGTTGTTAAAAGCAGAGACATTTCACCTTCATTTAACATAATATTACTTACCACGTTAACTTTAACCACAGTAGCGACCGTAGTATTCTCACTAATACAAACAATTGTCTATGTTATTTTACTATACATTATTTGTATATGTATTTTTACTTGTAAATGCTATTATTTTTCATTTTCAGGTAATATAATAAGTGATTGAAGAGGTGAGTGCATGGAGTGAATGGATACACTGATGAGATCAGTGGGTAACGGGTGGGTTGAATGTTTAGATAGAGGTTATATGTAAATGAGCAGATGGACAGAGTGAATAGTTAGATTTTGGTTTAGTTTTTATTAAGTACGGGTATCTAAACCTGATTTTTAGCGTCGTAAACTGCAGACTTACCAGTATACCACCAGGAGGCGAATAATTAGATGATGGATGAAGATCGGTGGGTATGTAAACAAGATGAAGGTGAAGATGAATGGATTAAGGGATTATTTGGAAAAATAATACTCCGATATTTAGTGTTCAGCTGCTGAGTATACTGTAATGGTTCCCAATAAACCGTCCGATATATGAACGTTACCAAGTGATATGTTCAGTAAATTGCTGTTACAAAACGTTCAGTATAAGAGTAAAAAAGTTCAATTTACTGCTGTAACCAAGTACGAGATGTAATATGCAGCTGTTACTAAGCAAGATGTTTAATGAATGGCTGTTACTAAGTAATACATGTTATATACGGCCGTTGCCGAGTAAGATGTGCAATGTACGTTTGTTAGCAAGTAATACGTGCAATATACAGCTGTTACCAAGTAAGAAATTAAAACCACTAAGACATCCAAAATTCCACTGTATGGCTACTACTGTTATTTTTTAAATATATTTACATTGCAAGATGCCTCCCGATGAGACATTAGTTAATCTTATTAACTTACAATACTGAAGTCCTAGATTAGATTCCCCGCGGTGGACACAGAAGACAGACAAATGTAACTTTGCTCGAAAACAAACGAACTAATAAACTCTGCAGTAAAGTACGCAGAAAGAATTAATTAATATCTTGTTGAGAAACGTTGCAAGCAGGTTTGTCAGAACGAGTCCTAGTGCATCAGGATTGGCTAATATCACAGCCTGTTGTTTGTTGTGATTTAGGGAAGTCAGATGGAGGACAATTTCGAAACTCCTGTTTGTTTGTTTTTTATTAAGGGCTGGGATTGTATGATATAAGTTACTGTGACCCATGTTCGTCGATATTCACAGGGCCTACCATCACGACCCGTTTCAATATGGTTTATTGGACTCCTGGCTGAAAAGTTCACCATTTCTTGACCTTTTAACAAACACCTGGATTCTTCAATTTGTACTCTAGCTGTTAGTTTGAACCCACTTCATATTTCAGACCCCACTTCTGTAGTTTAGCTACAATACTCAAACCATACGTATTTGTTAAGTTTCAGGCTATGTGACTACGTAGGCTAGCTACTAAAGCTCGTCCGAGACAGCATCTCGGGTACATTCACTACGTATCTCCGGGTCGCATGCAGAGAAAATTAAATGTTTCTATTTGCCAACAATTTCAAATGGCACAGGGGGAGTTCTTGAAAGACTAATAAATACTAGTGAGTTCATGTGACTTCTGGTGAGGCTAGGTATAAAACTCCAATATATTTTATAAAACAGTACATGCCGTCTCCCTAATCCGTTTGTTTACGTTGCTGTAACATCGTTGGTTAACAAAACTTCGGTTTTATCAATCACAAATCATTTGCTTTTAAGATTAAAGAACGTCGTGTACTTAAAAGTCTTTGCATATGCATTGTCAGTCTTCAAAACGTGGTTCGTAGTAGTACATCTGAAGGCTCATAACGCTAAAATTACGACATCGATACCCGCGAAGGCACTGCATAGACAACTCATTGAGAAGCGTTATGCTTAGTAATAATAATAAAAACATCACCTGGTGATGGACGTGTGGATTTGTAACAGTTACAACATTTTATAGTCAAATGAAAGCTGCTAAACTCTTAATGTTGTTTTATATTCATAAAACTATTATTACTCATCCAATTTTTGGGTTATGTATTGTTTTTGTTTGTTTTGAATTTCGCGAAAATCTACTCGAGGACTATCTGCGCTAGCCGTCCCTAATTTAGCAGTGTAAGACTAGAGGGAAGTCAACTAGTCATCACCATCCACCGCCAGGTCTTGTACCAACAAATAGTGGGATCGACCGTCACGCAATAATGACCCCACGGCTGAAAGGGCGAGTATGTTTGGTGAGACAGGTATTCAAACCCACAACGCTCGGGTTACGAGATGGGTTATGTAACAAATACCTAAATAAATTGTGAAATTAAACGGACACACAGTACCCGTACTCATCCCTCAGTATACATAACAATACAGGATTGGGCCTAATACGTAACTAAAAACTAACTCATCTCGTTGTGAAGTCGTACGTGATACGACTTTATCCTCTTTACTGTCGTCAAGTCAATGTACATATTTCAACTTCTTATTGTACATAGTCGTATTTGTAGCAATAAAAAGTAATTGATTAGTCTGTAATTGGTATTAACTATTCATTGAAGGGTCAGAAGATCCTCTTTCTCACCTTCTTCGTTTCTTTTAGTAATTATTCGTTTCCATCGCGCCAGTTCTAGCTATTTCATACAAGGACACGAGTTCCACCATGTTGTTGTAAATGCTGCACTTGAATGACTTTTTAATTGCTTATATTTGATTTATTTAGAGTTGAAATATTATCCCTGTTGTTTCGATTATAGCAAATAGTAGGAAGTGACATTTCTTACACAAATAAACACAGTTAGATGTGTGACGTAAGCTAAGAAGAAGAACGGTTGAGATGTTGTCTGCTATATTTATTTCAGTCTTTAAGTCTTAGTTTTCTCGTTGGAAATACGAAAGCAGTGTCTGTCTACAAGCAAAATGCAGTGACTTATCATTGTACCAACAGCTCGTGTTCACTACTGATTGGGTTGAACTAGAAGGGTAGAATGGGTAAATGTTCAGCTTATGCAATGAAAATAGACTTAACTAGGTAACTAGAAGGGTAGAATGGGTAGATGTTCAGCTTATGCAATGAAAATAGACTTAACTAGGTAACTAGAAGGGTAGAATGGGTAGATGTTCAGCTTATGCAATGAAAATAGACTTAACTAGGTTACAAAATGATAACAAATGTTTAAGACAGGAGTGAGTAAATTCTCTGACAGTTTAGTTTCATTACGATCATACATAATGATTAGTTACAAATAGGTGAGGCCAATCTCCGAGTACATAACTAAAGATGTAGAAATTGTGGAAGTGTTGTTGGTTAGCATGACCGAAGCTATGTTAATAGTATTAACATAAATAAAGTTCAAGGGATCAGTAAAGTGTTGTCCGTTCATAAGAATAAAGTTCAAAACGTTACTGCAGATTTGTCTCTTCATAAGAATAAAGTTCAAGAGGTCACTAAAGCTGTTCTGTTCGTATAAAGTTTAAGAAATTAGTTGAGTAAGCGTTTTATGTTACTAAAACAAAGGCTGAAAACAGTGATATAATCAGTGCATACTTATGTTCTACGGTAATTCACGGTAAGTTTCTAATCAGTGTCTTATCCAGTAGGCTGAAAGTATCTTTTCTCTTGCGATTCACACGTGCACAAGTGAAGTGCTCTAACACGATCAAAGTTGTATCTCTTCCTACTTTTCTAATCTAAGGCCACTGTCCACATCAATGCTACTGATGAGAAGACATCCCATCGGTCGTAAGTGGGTGGGTTTTAGTTTTACCACACATTTTAAAATACCTCATTAACCAAGAGGAAATTTATAAGTGCACGACAACGTGACTGGTTTGTTTTGCTGATGGTTTTTATGTCGAAATATAGCGAGATTAGCACGAAACAGTTGTGTGAATAATTCGTGGATATGTAATTACTGGCAAAACAATTCACACATACCCATATATGTACGTGTGCGGCGTTCTTAACACTTTTAATATATCATTTTCATACCGAGATCCATCCTTATATCTCTCGCACGCCACAACACTCTCCATGAACCACTACTAAAGCTGGTAAAACACTTTTGTAACGATTCAAAACGATTGTATAATCACTGTTTCTTCTCAGTTTTGTTCATCTTTAGTATATTTATTAGCGTATGGTTACTTCATCCATACGGTGGTGGTGTTAGTTTTGAAAATAAGCGGAGGTCCAGGGGCTGCTTGATTTCCTGGAAGAGGGGGGGGAGAGCTAAGATGCTGTAATATGAAATTTGAGGCTTTTTTAGACCTAAAACTTAAATTTTAATTTCAGCTTACTTCTGATTTGTTCAAGACAATACTAAAAGTAAAACAACTAAGGAACAAAACATTTGATATAAAATGACAAAGCTTCTTTAAGTCCATAACGAATATTACGTTTATCTTTCTTGAAAATTATCGAATAAAAGTTACATTTCTTGACAGCAAGAAACCCAGTAGAAATAAAAAATGTATCTCAGAATGGCTGGTATGGGTATTAACACTTACTGATAAGGAGAGAACAACGTTTTGACCTTCCTAGGCCATCTTCAGGTTATGGTCGAAACGTTATTCTCTCCTTATCAAAGGATGAAGCGCAAGGCGTGCGACCTAATCCGAGGGTCGCGGGTTCGTGCCAAACATGCTCGCCCTCCCAGCCGGGGGCGTATAATGTTACGGTGAATCCCACTATTCGTTGGTAAAAGAGTAGCCCAAGAGTTGGCGGTGGGTGGTGATGACTAGCTGCCTTCCCTCTAGTCTTACACTGCTAAATTAGGGACGGCTAGCGCAGATAGCCCTCGAGTAGCTTTGTGCGAAATTCTAAAAAAAACAAAACAAACCTTATCAGTAAAATTGTTAATACCCATACTAGCCGTTCTGAGATATAAGTTACATTTGTTTCAGTTCTAAACCTCGTGTATATTAATTAGTATTAAGACCGGTAAATTACATTGAAATCCATTGTGATGAATGTGGAATTTCAAATGGCATTCATGATAAAACTTTACATTTTGAAAATAAATCAGTTAGTCACGAAAACTAAATTTTCTCCCATTATAGTGCCTTGTGCCGAGTGTTTTCTGAATCGTTACATTATGAAAAAAACGCTTGGAAGTGAAAAATAGTCCTTTATTCATCAAAATTGTTGATGGACTACTACCTCATCCAATGACGCTTCGGGTAACACATCCGACAAACAATAATATAAAGAGACATTTCATAATTGCAACAGGTCGCCTGCAGGAATTTGTTTGTTTGTTTTGAATTTCGCGCAAAGCTACACGAGAGCCATCTGCGCTAGCCGTCCCTAATTTAGCAGTGTAAAATGAGAGGGAAAGCAGCTAGTCATCACCACCCAACGCCAATTCTTGGGCTGCTTTTACCAACGAATAGTGGGATTGACCGTCACATTAAAACTTTCTCACGGTTGAAAGGACGAGCATGTTTGGTGCGACGGGGATTCGAACCCGCGACCCTCAGATTACGAGTCGAATGCTCTAACTAACCACCTGGTGGTGCCGGGCTTGCTTGTGGGAATGGAAACACATTAACATAGCATTTAAACAATGGAAAACTTTTGGGATAAGGTAAAAAAATATTGATGATAACATGTGCGCTACCGTATACAACTGATGCCTCGTTCATTGTTATGTTACGAGTTTGTTTTTGGAAACCTACAACTGTACTATAACAGTAGAGATGACTGCTTTGCGCTTGTTGGGGTAACTATAGTAACCATATTTATTGAGGAATATAAAAAAAAAAATTCTCTGAGCGAAAATAATTGATTCTACAGAATACTAATACATTTATGTAAAAGTCAGATAGCTGTTTCATGTTATGAGATGTTAATAAATATCCAAAATGCAGGTGTTTAAGATCGCACAGTGTTGATAAATCTTCAAAATGTAAAACGTTATCACAACTCTTCATACACAGGAAATATTTGAATCCAAAGAATTTTGCACACATTTTCACAAAACGCAGATATTTTAATCTGAAGTTATCTCCAGATAAGAATACTTTACACTGAAAATTTGTGTATCCTTTCTCTTTTGTCTGGAAAGAAAACAAACATTTTCAGATCTCAAGGTGTGAAATGTTAGAAAAGCATTAGTATGAAAACTTAAACGTCGTACTTACAGATGTCTTCTTGGTATTTCAGTTAAAGGTACAACTTGTTCTAAACCTTGAAAATTCACAGCTCCTGTACACCTGTCTTTTCCAACCTATCTCCGCTTAACTTTAGAAATAATCCTTTGTAAGATCTTTTATTTTCGTAGATTTCTCTTTGATGGCTTTTGCAGTAACACACACATGCATTTATAAATGTGGAACGTTACAAGATGAACAAAAAAAAACGAAAGACTTGTACGAACGAACGCACGTGAAACGGACGCCACGCGAAAACGTTAATGCAGCTGTGAAAAGACAGAATCGAATACTAACTAGTTCGCAGTTGCCACACCAATAGTCTTGATTGACATTATGCAGGAGTCAAGTGGTTGAACTAGCTCTTAGAAATACTCTAGTGTGTTTGGTTTGTTTTCAATTTTGCGCAAAGCTAGACAAGGGCTATCTGCGTCAGCCTTTCTTAATTTAGCAGTGTAAGACTAGAGGAAAGGCAGCTAGCTAGTCATCACCATCACCGCCAACTCTTGGGCTACACTTTTGTAAACGTATAGTTGAATTGACTGTCACATTATAACTCCCCCACATTTGAAAGTGCGAGCATGTTTGGATGTGACGGGGATTCGAACCCATGGCCCTCAAATTACGATTCGAGTGCCTTAACTACCTGGCCTCAGAAATAGCTTACCAAAACCAGAACTTTAGCTGTCATTTATTAGCAAGAATAAGATATTTATAATGTGGAAAATACAAAGAAGCTTATATTTTGTTTTCTCCTTTTATCACTGAGTATCAAGTCTGTATGAAAACTATCAGTATCAGGAAGGTTGTTACAAATAACAAAAATAAACAAATCAGGTTGAATTACTGATGGTGATGATGTAGGATTCGTTTACGTCGCTATCTCGGGATTCCCACTTCCAAGATGTATATTTAAATCTTACATTGTAATCTATCTTGTCCTTTCCAAACATAGATTGAGTAATTTAAGACAAAAAAGACAGACAGACAGACTAGTGAAATTTATTTACCTGAAACTAGTTTATAATCCAGTAACGGGTGACGAATGTTCTTTGTTTCCATTTCTATGAGTTAGTGTGTGCATAAAAGTACACACTGATTCGTCTTGACAAGGTGTCTTTCTTTCAGTCTATCGATTTCACTCTTGTGTCGTTTTCATGAATCAGATGTTATATTCGAAAGACGGTGAGATACATAAAACGTAGATTTAGTGATTTGAGACAAGATGTGGGTCACTTACAGTAATTTGAACATTGTTTTTTTATAATATGTAGATCTTTCACAATAACTAGAACATTACTTTTTGTTTACTAATAATGTTTGGATCGCTTACAATAATTTGAACACTGTATTGACAAGTGTTTTAATAATACACGGATATCTCACATTAATTAGAACAATGGATGGTAGTTTATTAATAATACTTGAATAACTTTATATTGATTAGTAAGATCCATGTATCAGCCAGTTTTTAACACGTGAGTGATTTAATTAATTAGATATTACGACAAAATTACTTAACATTGTATTGGTTAGTGTTGTTCAAGAAAGAAAAAACCTTTTGATTTCATTAACCCTTATTTTAGTTCCTTCAGAAATTAAACGTATTTTTGTTTAGAATGTATTTTATGTATAATTACACAAATCTACTAATTTACATTTAATAAAATTTGTTTTGCTTTTAATAACGGATTTGACATAATTCAGATACGCAGATTTCGAAAATAATATTCATTTGCTTGTACCACGTAAGGATATCTTACAAATCGCGAAGAAAAATTCTTACTTAGATCAAATTATTGTTTCGTTTACCACAATTAACATTTTTCATTGTTATGTTTGTTAACAAAAATACATGAAAACTGAAGAAATTGGAAGAACATTGATGCCAAATGAAGATGTATCTTCATCCATCTTGATTTGTGTGTGTGTAAATGAAACCTTCGTGTTTTAGTTTGAAAATTACGTGTTGTTTTCTTTCTTTTGTATATTGCGTTATGACATTTTTTGAAAACTCTGTACGTGATGGTGGTTTGTTTTGAATTTCGCTCAAGGCTACACAAGGGCTATTTGCTCTAGCCGTCCCTAATTTAGCAGTGTAAGACTAGGCAGCTAGTCATCACCACCCACCGTCAACTCTTGGGCTACTCTTTTATCAACAAATGGTGGGATTAACCGTCACATTATAACGCCTTCACGGCTGAAAGAGCGAGCATGTTTGATGCGACGGGGATTCGAACCCGCGACTCTTAGATTACGAGTCGAACGCCTTAACCCACCTGGCCATGCCAGGCCTACGTGATGGAGGAGAATGGATATTATTTTCGTATTCAACGAAACATGTAAACATTTCAAGACAATAAAACCATCGCAGAATTGTGTTATTAGTAGCTTAAATTATTAAATATTTTTGTATAATCTAGTATTTTAAATGTGTATAGTGTAAAGTAGTTGCAAAACAGCATAATATGGTTGTTGTGTGTGATTAAAAGACTAGAGTGAATCACACGATTTTTCTTTTTGTATAAATAAAAGTAGATGTATTTACGTTGTAATAATAAGCACGATATCACATGAGGTAAGAAAACCAGCGCCATTTTTGGCTGAGAATTACGAACATTTCTCAAAATATCAGCTCTTAATAGGTTGCCCAGTTATGTCCATGACATATGAAATATCATGGTATGGAACTTGCTTTTTTATTTTAGGATACCGGAAACGTTGTAACTTTATAATGAGTTTCTGCTGCACCACTTAGAAAACTGAAAATCTGGTATGACCTTTCTTCCACAATGTCCACCTTACACTCATTCTGCAGTTGCCCATTTGTGTTTATTGAAAAAACAAGGAAATGTACAAAAGCAAAACAAGGAACTGTACAAAAAGCAAAATGTACAATGAAATAATGACAAAAATGGTGACAGTGAGAAAAGTGTACAGAAATTACAAAACAAAAATCAAAAATATACAAAGTAAATAAAACACAGCAAAATTATACAAAAGTAGAAAAACACATCAAAATTATACAAGTGAAAAAAACACAGACAAAGCAAAAATGTACAAAAATTAAACAAAGTAGATTAAAGTTAAACAGATACAATTTTAATAAACATGTGAACTGTACAAAAAGCAAGCAGAAATTAAAAGCAAAGCAAAATTGTACAAAAGTAAAAATTCAAAACACAGTACACAAGTTAAATATAGCAAAATGTACAAAATTTAAAGAAAGCAAAGCATACTCACTCTCCAGTTGCCCACAATCGTACAATGGTTACAATGGGTTGTACAATCATGTACAAAGTAACATGAATACATTTGCTTGACACTATTTGGATGCATTTATTGGATATTTCAAAGTTACTGTGGTTGGAGATCTGTACGTTTTATAAAAGAAAAGTTTGGGTTTGTTTTTTTTTATTTACAAAATAAAATGAAAAATCACCAAGAGGTTTTTTTTCTTTTAGGTTTTTATTAATTGTATTTGTGTGTGTGTATATACATGTTTAACCGGGGAAGAAACAGCGCGGATAAACCGTTTCTTGTCATTGGTCTCGTTCGAAAATAATCACTGGTGTTAGGAAGAAACATGTTTTATTGGATAATGTATTGTATAATGTTGTTGTTATGCTCTCCAGCTGAGGGGACAAACCACGAGCTCCAGCGGTTCGAGTGACAGACTGTGTATCTAAGGTTAGGTGGTTCGCATGCCCATACCGTTAAAACAATATAAAAACCTGCGCTTCGAACTTTGAAACCGCACATGCGTTACAACAGCGACAAGTCCGGCATGGTCAGGTGGTTAAGGCACTCGACTCGTAATCTAAGGGTCGTGGGTTCGAATTCCTGTCGCACCACACATGCTCGCCCTTTTAGCCGTGGGAACGTTATAGTGTGCGGTCGATCCCATTATTCGGTGGTAAAAGAGTAGTCCAAGAATTGGCGGTTGGTGGTAATGACTAGCTGCCTTCTGTTTATTCTTACACTGCTAATTTAGGGACGGCTAGCGCACTGTTGGATTTCTCTAATTCCAAACTCGTATAGTAGTCGGGAAAAGCAACCAGTTTTGTCTGATTTTGACTGAATTATGGCGTAAACAGAGATAAAAAAATAAATGGGAGTGGGTTTCACATTGGAGTAAAACTTTTGAAATGTTCAACATTTGTAAGCTGCTCTTGTGCCATCTCAAGAAGAATAAAGTTATTTCTTCAAATGTGCTGAATAAATGTATCAAAACCATTTTATACAGGATTTTATAAAAATTAAAAACATCTGGTTAATAAACCTGTGTTCAATGTTTTTTGTACAGAATAATAAAGTATTTTACAGAAACCGAACTATGACGTCACAATGAGTTTATAGATGCAAGTTAAACTTGGTGTCTGTTTTGTTATTTATAGTGTGTCTGACTGGAAGCAACACGTAATAAAAGCACTATAGTGTGTAACTATGATACTGGCATAAATCTTTCTAACTCAGGGCTTATAATGAAGAAGAAAATCTGAGCAATTGTAATTTGAATCTTTAAATCAGTTTTACGTTACTTTAAGTGGATTAAGTCTTAAGTTCTTTCTTTATGACTGTTGTGTTCATTTCATAAACCTATCCTGTAAAGTCATAGGTTCAGTGATAATTATCTAAACTTACAGCATTAAAATATGAGGTTTGATTCCCCGAAATGTACAGAACATAGGTAACCCTTTGTGTAGCTTTCCTCTAAAATAACACAATAATAACAACAATCATACTGTGGATAGTTAAAGCCAGGCATACCAAATATTACTTATTTTGTAAAATTATAGGTCAGTCACTCTGTGTAGTTCCCTGACATACCATATTATTTATTATATAAAATTATAGATCAGTCACTGTGTATGCATTTCTCTGACATACCTTATTACCTATTATGTAAAATTACAGATTAGTCACTTTGTGTGTAACATAACTTATTAGCTATCATGTAAAATTATAGGTCAATCACTGTGTATAGTGGATCGGTCACTGTGTATATGGTTCCCTGACATTCCCTATTATTTATTATGTGAAACTATAGATCAGTCACTGTGTATATAGTTCCCTGACATTCCATGTTATTTATTATGTGAAATTATAGGTCAATCAATGTGTATGGAGTTCCTTAACATACCTTATTATCTATTATTTAAAATTATAGATCAGTCACTGTGTATCTAGTTCCCTGACATACCTTATAACTTATTATTTAAAATTATAGTCAGTCAATGTCTATGGAGTTCCTTGACATACCTTATAACCTATTATTTAAAATTATAGGTCAGTCAATGTGTTTGGAGTTCACAAGTAAAATTAGACCAATCACTGTGTATGTAGTTCCCCGACATACCTTACTATTTATTATGTAAAATTATAAATCAGTTTATTACCTATTATGAATCATAACGGAAGTCAGTATCTTTAAGGCCAGACTTACCAGTTTGATGTACATAAGTGTTATTGATAGTATTTCGCTAGTTTTGCAGATTTTCACATTTATCAAGAACGAATTTCTTACAAAGTTACTACATTTATTAAGATAACCTGTTAAAACTGTTTAGTAATTACATCAGCATAAACCTCTTATTAGTATCGTATTCTTAACAATGATAAATCACTCACAAAATTAGATTAAATGTAATTTGTTTTACATAGTTCATATTTATTTTTGGTGATCAAAGTTAGAGAAGTTTAACTGAATCATAACGGAAGTCTTGGTTACCAGTTTGGTTATATGTTTAGTATTTTAGTTTTGCAGATTTTCACCAGAAGAAAGACTACATTTATTAAGAAAACGTTAAACTGGTCAAATAAACCTCAAGAAGAACAAGCAAAAATCGCGATATATTAATAGTGGTTGTTTCAGATCATAAACTCGTTAATTGAAACACAAGTTGTCATCTCTGTCTGTAAAAGCGTTTTTGCCCTAAAGCTTTCATCGCACTTGAATGTCAAGCCGGTCTGTGTAGCTTCCGTGCAAGTTTAGGGCGTATTTGATGCTCTTAGCGTTTGGATAATTTAGTGAAAAATCTTTTAAAATAGAGTTTGTAATGCATCACGGTATCAGCTTTAATCTCGCAGAAATAGTATGCATAATAGAACTTGGAGTTTTACGAGTTTCATAGTGCACTTCAGACAAATCAGTTTTCAGTTTTAGGTCATTAAACGTTTTTGTATTTACGTCACTCGGTCTTCTTTTAAAGGTAGAAAAAAGACTCATAAGAGGATCGTGTCCAGTTAAGCATTATCTCGCTAGTTTTTATTATTGTTTTAATGTTCCAATGTTATTTAAAATGTGAATGTTTAATATAGGAAAAAGGTACTTTTTTATAGTCTGAGAGCCAGGTGTGGCTCAGTAATAAGTCCCACTGTTTGACCAGACAGTAGTAATCCAAGAATTCGTAGCTAGAGTTATTGACCAAGTGGTTAGTTCTGTTGACTAGGTTAAAAAAAAAAAAGAACAGGTTCACACACGTAGCCCTTTATGTATTTTTGCGCAAAAACTATAAAAACAAAATAACTGACTCCAATATGTCATCCTGACTGTGAGGAAGACAAATTAGGATTTTTAACGTGAATGGCACTTGATCCCCTACCATCGCATCTCTCTTCTCATCCAATATTAAGTTGCTTTCCCTAATTTTGATCAATTTACCAGAGGGAACACAGACAGCTAACAGCACCCCCCGTACTTTCAAAGTTTAACATTTTGATCATAACAAAGCTAAAGTAGCTTCTGCTAAAATAGCTTGTTCCCGGTTCGTTTCCTCTCGGTGGACACAGCAGACAGCTCGATGTGCTTTGCCTTACGAAAACCCACATTAAAACAGTTTAATATTTTAAATGTGATAAAACTGTATCAACTTCTGTTAAACATTTCACTGTGCACTAAAGGTATGTTATTCCTCTTCATTTATTTTAAACTTCCAGGTGGCTGTTTAATGCCTTCACACAGAAATTCCTACCTAAGTACTAACAGTTATTTAAGTTTAAATCTCCTGAAGGTAAAATTAAGTTTCTATTAACGACCTTTTTCCAAACAACAGGCCCGGCATGGCCAGGTAGTTAAGGCACTCGACTCGTAATCCGAGGGTCGCGGGTTCGAATCCCCGTCACGCCAAACATGCTTGCCCTTTTAGTCGTGGGGGCGTTATGATGTGACAATCAATCCCACTCTTCTTTAGTAAAGGAGTAACTCAAGCGTTGGCAATGGGTGGTGATGACTAGCTGCCTTCTCTCTAGTCTTGCACTGCTAAATTAGGGCCGGCTAGCACAGATAGCCCTCGTGTAGTTTTGCACGAAATTCAAAACAAATCAAACAATAATGGACGAAAAACCAATAAAACAAACTAAACCATAAAACAATAATGGATAAATAACATTAAAACCAACTAACCACAAACAACAACGTATGACTAACTAACTATTAAAACAAACTAACCGCAAACAATAGCGGTGGGTGATGATGACTCACTGCCTTCCCTATAGTATTTCACTAGTATCATAGGGACGGCTAACACAAATAGCCCTCGTGTATTCTTGCGCGAAATTCATACCAAACCATAAACCAATGTAATACATTTTATTAATCTTATCTTTAGTCCCGACCAACCTTTTTGTTCCTGTTTTTCATGTTATCTTCAGTCTAGTTCAGCATTTTTGTTCCTGTTATTCATGTTATCTTCAGTCTAGTCCAACGTTTTTGTTCCTATTTTTCATGTTATCTTCAGTCTAGTTCAGCATTTTTGTTCCTGTTTTTCATGTTATCTTCAGTCTAGTCCAACCTTTTTGTTCCTGTTTTTCATGTTATCTTCAGTCTGGTCCAACCTTTTTGTTCCTGTTTTCATGTTATCTTCAGTCTAGTTCAGCATTTTTGTTCCTGTGTTTCATGTTATCTTCAGTCTAGTTCAGCTTTTTCGTTCCTGTTATGCATGTTAACTTCAGTCTAGTTCAGCTTTTTCGTTCCTGTTATGCATGTTATCTTCAGTCTAGTTCAGCTTTTTCGTTCCTGTTATGCATGTTATCTTCAGTCTAGTTCAGCTTTTTTGTTCCTGTTTTTCATGTTATATTCAGTCTGGTCCAACCTTTTCGTTCCTGTTATGCATGTTATCTTCAGTACCGTTCAACTTGTTTGCCCATGGTATTCAATGTTTGCCCATGGTATTCAGGTCAATATGATTTAGTACCCTTTTCAGATTGCATTTTGTACGACCCATAAAAAGTTTGTTTGTTTGTAGTTAAGAAAAAAGCTACACGCTGGGCTGTCTGTATTCTGCCCACCACAGGTATCGAAACCTGTTTCTAGCATTGTGCGCAGACATGCTGCCGTGTCACTACGGGACTTTATATAAGTTTAATATCATATCGTTCAATATAGTATTGGGTTACGTGTGTCATATTTATTCAAGTTTACACATATGTATGTATAGACACATACTATTTTGTAATTATAAACAAAGCAGTTTTAACTGCTTTAGTTGTACTATGATTAAATGTAGCTTAAGCATGTTTGATGCTTGTTTTCGTAATGGTACTTTTATTTTTCATACCTTTTTAAATTACCAAGCCTTGTTGTTTCAGTGGAGTTTATTTAGTGAATATCCTGTAAGATGATAACATTATACAAAGACTGTAAACTTCTCAATTAGCCATGATTTAGAATATTAATTTAGAATGAAGTAGTAAAATTAGACCAAATATATCTATACACTCAATAAAAAGTTAAAGTGTATTGTTAGAAAATGGTTGTTTTCATGGGTGTTCTTCAAAGATCATAGAAATACGAAATGTACTAAGCCTGTAACTATAATTAACAGGAGGATTGTTTGAAAATGGTTGTAAAAAGAGTGGTGTAGATGGCAATGTTCTAGCCAAAGAACTACATATTTCACGTGTAAACGTGCTATTTGTTTAATTGTCTAAAGAAAACAAAAGTTGACAACAGACCCATTAATGTGTTCTGGGTTGATAAAACAAGGACTGAACCTTTCTGAAATACTGGAGAGTTGTATGCAGAGACGTGGTGACGAGGACGCCTTTTTTTGTTTTATTGCTATAAGAGTTTAAGATAGAATAGATGACATTATGAAACTGTGTTGTTATATCGTCTGGGTTCTTTTTGCATTTCTCAAAGAACCACGTATAATTATTGTTTAATTTGTTTAATTATTGGTCGTTGCTTTGAATTTCGTGAGGTTAATTTCGAAAACATTCTTCTTTTGATCTAACCGAAGTAAATTTGTGGATCAACAACTCTGCTGTAACTTTGAAGGAACTTAAATAATAAGGAAATACTGCAGTGTCCATGCCTTCACGTGGTTACTTGTAGCAGAAAAGGCAATTATCTAATTTATTGTGTTTCAAAACGATATTTTATTTCTTAATATGCATCAAATATGACCTGGTGTTTGCTTGCTTTACTATGGAGCAGAGAGGTCATGGTTTACGTTCGGTTACCACAACAGAAAAATGGCGCGTTATCGTATTGGGCTCTAGGTAAGTTATAAGAGTGATGGCCAAATCTGACTATTCACTTATAATAATAGCCCAAGAGTCGGCGGTAGATTGGTTTGACTAGCTGTCTTCTCTTTGTCTGACAGGTCAAAGGTAAGAATGTAAGATGCAGATTCCCTTTCTATAGTTTTACTCGAATATATGAAGTAAACAAATTACACTATGGTAACACAAATTTTGTTCCTGGATAGTACGTGTTATTTGTTAATTGCTTATGTTGTAAAGGTTGGCCTGGCATGGCCTAGCGCGTAAGGTGTGCGACTCATAATCCGAGGGTCGCGGGTTCGCGCCCGCGTCGCGCCAAACATGCTCACCCTTCCAGCCGTGGGGGCGTTATAATGTGACGGTCAATCCCACTATTCGTTGGTTAAAGAGTAGCCCAAGAGTTGGCGGTGGGTGGTGATGACTAGCTACCTT
This sequence comes from Tachypleus tridentatus, assembly GCF_004210375.1. Taxonomy (NCBI): domain Eukaryota; kingdom Metazoa; phylum Arthropoda; class Merostomata; order Xiphosura; family Limulidae; genus Tachypleus; species Tachypleus tridentatus. Next base: position 35,481,469 of record NC_134829.1, read on the forward strand.
CCCTCTAGTCTTACACTGCTAATTTAGGGATGGCTCGGTGCGGTGGTCTGACAACCTACTCACTTAAATACCTGTTGAAGAATCCGCAAGCGATTGCGGCCCTATGTTCCCTGATGGAATCTAATGGTGATAACTAACTAACTATGTTGTAAAAGTACAAAAAATGACCATTATTCCCTTGAAACTTTGCTTTTGTGATCTGGATAATGAAATATAGAAATTAACCTATTTTTTATGTAAAAATGGGCAAATTTGCACATTTTCATTTACATAATATCTGAATAAAACAACATATGAACCAAGATTTACATGTATTTGTACTAAAGTTATACAAAAATGTTTAGAAGTAGGTAGTTTTTCGAGATTTGTGACTGTAATGTAAATCACTTCCACGTATCAGCCCCAAATATAGTTTCTCATCATGTTTTCGTTATACGCTCCCACGTCACAAAAACAAAGTTTGAAGAGAAAAATAGGTCTTTTCCATTTACCTTAGGCTTAAGCAATTGGGAAATAACACTTTCTGCCCAGGAACAAGAAAAAGTAAAAATTTTGTTTCATAGTATAACCTTCGTGATGTATTATTAAATATCAATATAACATGTAACCGAAAGCAACATTTTCGAGTGCAAAGTTTCGTCAAATCTAGAGTATTCATACTTGTGTAGTTGGACTTTCGATTTATTCTATATACATATGTATATATACACACAGATATAGATATGTATGATCCCAGTACATACACACAGTGAAAGGCCCGGAATGACCAGGTGGTTAAGGCACTCGACTCGTAATCCGAGGGTGGCGGGTTCAAGTCCCTGTCGCACCAAACAAACTCGCCCTTTCAGCCATGGGGACGTTGTAATATGACAGTTAATCTCACTTTTCGTTGATAAAAGAGTAGCCCAAAAGTTGGCGGTGGGCGGTAATGACTAGCTGCCTTTCTTCTAGTCATACGCTGCTAAATTAGTACGGCTAGTGCAGATAGCTCTCGTGTAGCTTTGAGTGAAATTCAAAACACAAACAAACATAATAGTCCAAGGTTCACACTTCTCTCATTACTTTGCACAAACTTTTTGTTTTCCTTTTTCTGATAACTTCATTAATCTAATATTTACTGTACCACGTACAACAGAAAGATCAATATAGGTAAAGGTATTTTTCAAATACGCTGTATAATACGAGTAAACAGTATAATTGCTTTTTTTTTTTTTAATTTCGCGCAAAGCTACACGAGGGTTATCTAGGCTAGCCATCCCTAATTTATCAGTGTAAGTCCGGAGAGAAGGCAGCTAGTCATCACCACCCACCGCCAACTCTTGGTTTACTCTTTTACCAACGAATAGTGGGATTGACAGAAATATTATAACGCTCCCACGGCTGAAAGGGCGAGCATGTTTGGTGCGACAGGGATTTGAACCTGCGACCCTCGAATTACGAGTCGAACGCCTTAACCCACCTGGCCATGCCGGGTCCACAGTAGAAGTTGAAGAACGAGTCTTCTCTTGAAAGGTGATGAATGGTTAATGTTCTAGAGCAGAATTACGTTTATGAAGACCTAAGTTTTTATCATTGCTATTATCAGAAAGAAGATAAAGAAACATTAACATTGACATGAAATACACCGCTGAAATTTCATTTGCTATAAGTAGGTTTACAAATTGGAAAATACCAAATAGTAAATTTGTAATTTTATCGTGAAGCAAACAAAAAACGTGTTATATGTAAATAGATATCCCTTGATATTACAGTGAAATATTTTAGAGATCAGATCGCCCACGTGAAGCTTTGCGCGAAAACAAAACAAATCACATATTTTAGAGCTTTGACGATAAATAGAAAAGCTTATTTCTGGAAGATGTTATCACTTTGTTGGTATGTTTATCAAATTCACACGTTTATAGTTTCTGTACACAGTTTCTGTTAGAGAGACGAAGACAATAACTATAGTGGAACATTTGCTCTTATTTAAGTAGAGTTCTCATTGGAAAATTACTTTAAACTTCGTTACTTAATAATGTTTAAGAGCGATCTTTGTTCGAGGTAAAAAATAGTTTCACGTATTTTTTATTTGTGTAGAAATCACAAAACAGTAGAAAGTTTGAAACAGTTTAAAATGTAAAATAATATTAAAAAAGCGACAGTTGTGCCAAATATTAATTACATGTATTTACACTGTCAACACTTTCGAAAGCAGTCATTTTTGAGAAACATAAAGCGTGTCAAATGTCCTTTCAGCTAAGGTTGGTTGAATAGATGGAAGTTAAGTCAAGTGGAACGAACACACAAAAAGGTTTTTTTACAAAAGTGAAAGCACGTGTAAGTTAACGTATTTATATGTGCTGAAGTAACTTAACCGTATATCACTATCTTATCGCTAACGATGTATCAGCTAAAAAACATCAGATATTATAAAACACATATCGCATCAATTATAAGTCTCTCCGTTGAGTACAATGAACACAGAAAGAGCAACAACCTCTCCTATTTACGGTTGTAGTCAGAGAGATAGGTGCTTACGGCTACTTTCTTTGTTTACAGATATACTTGGTTTGTTCTGAATTTTGCTCAAACGTACACGATCGCCATCTGCGTTTGTCATTCCCAGTTTAGCAGCGAAAGAATAAAGAGAAGACGGCCAGTCAACACCACCCATCACCATCTTTTGGGCTATTCTTTTATCAACGAATAGTGGAATTGATCATTATATTATAATGCCCCCATGACTAGAAGCGAACATGTTCAGTGTTGATGATTCGAACCCGCCACCCCCAGATTGCAAGATAAGCGCGCTAACAGCCATTAGAGGTTTACAGTGTTGTCGGTAATCGAGTTACGTTATGTACGACATTTTAAAAACCAGAACATAGACAATTCAGTGGAATAAGTATAGCCTACCTACATATCATATAATTATGAAGGAAAAGCCCAAAATATATAGTCCTGAAAGCTGACAGTGTTATATAACACCTTATTTTATGAAAACGATTCTGTAATAAATTGATTTCATAAACCGCCTAATGAATTAGTACAATAAATAGTGTTCGATATATGTATATATATATAATGGAAATAAGTGTTTTGTAGAATGTTCCAATAAATCTGAAGTCAAAAACCTTCTGTTTCTTCTAATCACCATAAACTTGAACGTATAATCAAACAAAACCCGTACAATACGTCTGGTTCAAGATAATATACTAAATATATTTTTGTATTGGAACTATCTGCTGAAAAAGAAATCGTTACCTTATCAAAGACAATCACGTTTGGTTTCATACTTTAAGGTCTGAATGGTATTTAATGAGAAAGAGATAACTGGATGTTATTAATGTGGCAGAGAATACAAAATATGTACGTTCAACCAGCATTGAACGCTCATAAAACACAAACATAGTTGATGTACTACGTGTTTTGTAGAATATGACACACACATCGTCAGTGATAAGATAGTTGTATTCAAGTTTATTATCTTTGTACCTAAGAAAATAATGTTTACGGTTTTTGTGTTGACACTAAAAACAACAACTGGGAAGATAATTTTCTGTCTTTGCAAACTAATTCAGAAGATATTGTTATATCCCCCTTTAGTTTCAAACGAAACTACAAACGTGGAGTAAACTCAGACTGGTGAGCAAGATTTCTGCATGTGCTGCTAAAGGTTATTTTAATTTGTGTGTTACGATAGAAGAATGGATTGAAGTATGAAATAACAACCACTAAACCTTGTTTACTAATTCACTGTCTTGTGGCCCTTTGCTTGGATGGACTGTATAGTAAAAACAGAATTGAAAGAGCGTACTTGAAATACAGTAAACTTCCTAAAACACAGAATATAACAATACACTTGATGATACCTCACTACCTCATACTACAGTTAAAAAACGATAGGAACAAAAATCATTCATACAACCATGTGGTTTACAGTATAAGCTAATCTTTATCTAGTCTCCGTCTCGTTGGAATATTCTAGACAAAATCCCAATTTAAAGTGATATTAAATGCTGATGATGTAGTGATATCTGTTTCAAATTTCAGTTTGGGGTTGTTGTTTTTTTTTTAAGAAATTAAAGTTGAGATCGAAGTTCGAACAGCGATTATGTCTATCGAAGTGTGATTTAGCCGACTAAGTGACTACTACTCGAAAGTTGCAAATCTTCGTTGTTAATGGCGAAATTTCCCAGTACTCTTGAACCAGCTTATGTGCTTAAAAAACATAATTTGAGAGCGGGGTACAGCGAAATACTCACGTTCAAAGTTCCAAGTTTCCTCAGATTAGAATTATAAAACACGTGCTCTATAATGCTGTGAATGACAAATAGTGTGAGCGAGCGTGTATATATTTCCATGACGGTTAAACTCCCATCCGTTTAAGGCTTAAAGAACAATAACCTGACTTGTCTACATTTTTAGCCGCTTATTTATTTCGAGTATTTTGTAAAAAAGCAGCTCATTGACAAACGTTATAACTTATAACACTAGTATTAAAAGGTCTATCCCTTCAGCGGCTTCGACGTAAATAACCCATTGTATAGTTCTATGTTTAAGACCAAACAAATGAAACAAAATCTATTGTTATTCATTAGATGAAGAAGAAGAGCACCATATGTACAACTGTATCTAATTTGTAGTCTATATATAGACAGTGAACTAATCTATACACCATTGGTTCAGAAGTTAACATTCCAGCTTATTACAGTCTTTCTTCTAATGGAAGGCTTAACGTTTCATGAACGAAGAACATTCCAGAAAACAATTATTTTTTGTGTGCTGTCAAAATATTACAGTATCATTATATTCAGTTCTTAGAATAACTAATCTGAGGGTCGCGGGTTCGAATCCCTGTCACACCGAACACTCTCGCCCTTTCAGCGGTGGGGGCGTTATAATGTGACGGTCAATCCCGCTATTTGTAAGTAAAATAGTAGCCCAAGAGTTGGCAGGGGATAATGATGACTAGCTATCTTCCCTCTAGTCTTACACTGCTAAATTAGGGACGGCTAGCGCAGATAGCCCTCGTGTAGCTTTGCGTGAAATTCAAAATAAACCAAACCAATCTTAGAATAACCATACTTCACCATTTGAACAGAAAATGCTCTGAAATTCAAGTGCTTAGAGTGTATAGTATACCGTTACCCTAATAAAAACTGTAAACGATATTTAATATTTATGGCTCTCCTTAAACTATTCTTGTACTTTAACAGAAACTGCCAAACAATGCACAATTATGATGTTAGAGGTCAGTGTATAATAAAATATATTATAACATTTTTGTTTTTTAAACAACGTCTAGTCTTGTAAAATTATTACAACTACGTGACGTTTATACTGATCCAAGTTACACTACAGCAGTGCATTATCGTTTAAATGACCTTCCACCGCTATAGAATCATGGTTTAATTATTACATTATACGAATGTAATGTTTATAATTCACCCTAACAGGTTTCTGTACATTGTTTCTTTAAAATGATATGTCATACACTATAATTGTGATGTTTAGAACTCGCGTAACAATGCATTGTTATTTTAACAAGAACCGCCATGCATTGTACGTCTTTGGAATTTAGCATTGCACATTGTCAAGTTAACAGAAAGTATTTCTTATGTCACAGACCAGAAATAAATAACTATGAATAATTTGTGCATATCTATTATATCTAATCTTTATGGGTAGCTTCCAGTGGTGGCCTAACCTACCTATGCTAATCACCAATGATTTCTAAAATGTCAGTTTTAAATAAGATGGCGAGTTGGCAGCATACAGAAAATGCACTACTTGTTTTCATTATTTCTTACGTCATTTCCGATAAACACAAATCTTCTTTTCCTGTTTAAAAGAAGTTTTCAACATAAATCAAAAGGCTGTGATCGGCAAGTCGCTGAATTCCCGCCGTGTTGTCCAACCAGTCCTCTAACACAACTAAGTAGTGTCTTCTTTTTAAAAACAAAAACAAAAACTCTCGCTTTTACTCTGGTTGAAGATAATACAGCCAAAAAACTTAACCTCGTACACTTTGAGTAGAGTTCTACTTTAAAGCAAGCGCAGTTGTCCAAGCTAGTTTTTTGGAAGTAGAGATGATACCAACGACCTTTATGCTACAGGGTCTGTCCTAGCATTACAGCGTGGTGTAGGACCGGCCAACGTTTTTGAACAGTATTTCACCTCATCCAGTAGAAACAACGACAATTATTTATTTATTTATTGGAGGTGTGCAGCCTGGCGTACAATAATCATTTCAAATATACTCCTGTGGTTCCTTTCTCTGTGTAGCCGAGTCATCTGTGCGGTGTAAACTCTATACTTCTTTGCTGAGATCGAGTATTTTGTAAGCCTAAAATACGCATGATATTCCGCTACACGCTTCAGTTTACGCAAAGAAAGCATCCAGCTGCCTAGACATGTTATAATAGTTCCAAGGCGACACAAAGGTAACACGGGCAAAACTTTCTTCAACCCTTTATGTTCTATGTCTTCACGTGCATAAATACTATCCCGGATTGAGCCACTGTAGGCTGTCGGGGTCGTGGGAAGAGAACTGTCGCTGTCGCATCAACGGTAAGTTGTAAGTTGTCGCCGTAATGGTCGCAAAACGGTACCAACAGCGTGCCTGTGAGGTATAGTATAGTGGCTGTTCCCTCCTCCGTACTTTCAATAAAGTAACCGATCAACGTTCACTTGTTGGTGAAGTAATTTCATGTTGCTTTTTATGTCGAGGGAATATTTTTTGATTATTTCGAAATTAAAATATTGTTTTGTTTTACAAAAGGCCATTAATACATGGATAGAATGTAATCTATTTCAAACATTATATTTTTTTTTAAATGTGATTTCATAACATGGTGGATCCAAATCAGCGACAATAATTAAAACATGACATCCCCAGGTATAATGTTAGGCGTATAATACGCATGATACTCCGCTACACGTTTTAGTTTACCCAAAGAAAGAATCCAAATGCCCAGAGATGTTATAATAGTTTCAAAGCGACACAAAGGTTACACCAGCAAAATTTTCTTTAACCCTTTATGTTCAAAGTCTTCACGTGTGTAAATGCCATCCGAAGTGGATTGAGCCACTGTAGGCTATTGGGGTCGTAGGAAGAGAACTGTCGCTGCAGTATCAACAGTAAGTTCTAAGTTGTCGCCGTATTCACCGCAAAACGTAGCCATAAAATCATGGGTTAATTATTTCAACTACGTGATGGCTATACTAATCAAAGTTATACTACAGCAGTCAAAACCCGTCCACCTCTGAAGAATCATGGGTTAATTAATACTACTATACGTAATGGCTATACTGTTTTTAGTGGAGAAATACGTAATCATTTAAAGAATCTGCCGTGTTTATAAATAACTTCAGCGGTGAAAAACTCGATGTATGATCAACGAAGAACGCAGAGCTTGCTAGCTCACTATTAAGTGAATTGCATCTACATCACCTCCCAGATAATAAAAGAAACTAAAGTTCTTTATTTTTAAATAGCTTCTAATTTTTTAACATTATTGAGTAGTTATTACAAATACGTGACTGTTATGTTGATCGAAGTTATATTACAGCGTTACACTGTGGTTTAAACAGACCTCCATCACCAAAGAGACATGGGTTAGTTATTTCAACTACGTAATGGTTATACTATTTTCAGTTTCAATAGAGAAATACGTAATCGTTTATAAAATCAACGATTTTTTATAAAATAATGGAGTAATCCATACAATTACGTGGCGATTGTGTTACTTTCAATACACGAGGAAAATACATTATTGTATATAAATATACCAGTTTCATAGGATTATACAATAAATATTAGAGATACGTAAAGGTTGCACTCCTTTCATTTTCTCACGGATTTACTATCATATATCTGTTTTAATATTGAAGTTTGTTTAAGTTAAATTTATATTTAGAAATGTACATAACTTATACTGTTATATCTCGAATGTAAGAATCAACAATATATATGTATACGTAAACATTAGTGTATCGTCTGTATTGTTGTGCAGGCTGAAATTTCTAGAAACTCTCTTCACGCCCACAAATTTAACCAACGCAACGCTCCAAGAGACAGCCCATGTTATTACTTTGCTATATATAGTTGGCGCACTGTAAACCTCGGAAGCTACAGCCGTAATTAAAGCTTATTAATCGGGAAACTTTAAATATTTGAGTAGGAACGTTTACAGATTTCGAACATTACAAACCATTTAACTTCAGTGGATTCATATCGTACATTGGTATTTTTGTATAGATATTATATAACTTCAGCGGTGAAAATCTTGGTATGTGATCAACGAAGAACGCAGAGCTAGCTAGCTCCCCGTTAAGTGAGTTGCATCTATATCACTGATTAATTTGGTCATCATGAACCCTCCATAATATACCAAGGAAGTTCCAGACCAGATAGAGGACTCAATTATAAAACTCTTGTATATCAATCATTATTTGTAATAACCGTTATTGTAAATTGTTTTATTATTTGTATAGTTGTATAAAATATGTTTATATTAAATTTTGATTTCTTTTGAATTTCGCGCAAAACTAGACGAGGGCTATCTGCCCCTAATTTAATAGTTTAAGACTAGAGAGAAGGCAGCTAGTCATCACCATCCACTGCCAACTCTTGGGCTACGCTTTTACCAACGAATAGTGGAATTGACTGTTACATTATAACACCCCACGGCTGAAAGGACGAGCATGCATGTGCGACCGGGATTCGAACCCGCGACTCCCTGATTACAAGTCGAGGGCTTTTACCACCTGGCCATGCCGAGCATTTTGTATTAAACAAACTGTATGTATCAGTCTTGTTGGTAATTATCACACATCGACATTTATGTAACTTCTAAATTACGATTTAAAGCAGTTTCAGGCTATTTTAAATTGTAATGCGTAACATAATAAATCGAGGGGTCGTCCGCGATTTGAATCAAAGATAAAATTCCATCTAATTTAAAACTCGAATAATAATTCAATTCAATTTTTATTTATCAGTGTCAACATGATTTGATCATACCTGATTATTAAGATTTTTTTGAATCACCCTCTTTCGAACAACTAGAAAAATATAACAAAAGTGAATTGCTCAAAATTGACAAAGTTTTAGAACTAGAAATTCAGAAATCAATGAGAAACGAACTAAGAAGCGTATTATTGAGGTATTAGTCGATGATTTCTTCTCTGATGAAGTATTAGGAGAATATTTTAGTATTCCAAATGGCCAATCGGGTTTGAGTGATAAAAATAACTTAGAGATTCAGCTAGAGCTAAAAGGAATCGAGCTTGAATAAGCTCGTGTTTATGCCAGGAAAGAACAATCTCGTGTCGACGCCGAAATAGAACAAGCTCGTATCGAAACTGAAAGAGGAAATAAACTTCTCGTGGCCAAAAAAGAACTTTAAGCTAAAAAAAATGGAAACTAGACTGAAATCCAATTGACTAAGGCAAAATGACAACTTTGCACTTGATCGATATGTTAAAGTACCATCATTCAATGAAAATAAAGTTGATAGCTGTTTGCAACATTTTGAGAAGGTTGCCTGAACCATGAAATGGCCCACCGAAAAATGGTCATTATTATTACAAAGCACAAGAAGCTTATGCCACTATTTTTCTAGAAGATTGTACAAAATATGATAAGGTTATAGCAGCTATTCACAATTCAAAAATTCAAAACAAACCAAACTAGACTCTCACGTCTGATACTCACAGATAAGCTTGGGAGCTTGTAATGGTAATTCCAAGGTTAGATACGTGCCATGCGTATGGACAGATGTACCTTAACGAAATACTTGTTTTGTTGGTGTTTTGTCTATAGAGGAGCAACCTATTTGAAACGGTGTAATTATTATAATTATCACCAGTAATTTTTAATTTATCTTATATTGCAATTTTCACAGTTGTCAGTAGCACTTTCTAGTTTATTATATATCTCATGGCGATTTTTACAATAGTCAAGAGCCTTCACCAGTTTGTTGTGTATCTCATGGCGATTTTCAAAGTAGACAAGAGCCTTTACCAGTTCATTATATATCTCGTGGTGATTTTCAAAGTAATTACCTACTTTTTCTAGTTTATCATATATTTATATTGTTTACGTTAGTCGCGAATTTATACAAGTTTCTTTATCACATGTAACAGTACCTCATGGTCCGACATGGCCAGGACGTTAAGGTATTCGACAAGTAATCTGAGGGTCGCGGGTTCGAATCCCCGTCAAACCAAACATGCTTGCCCTTTCAGCCGTGAGGGCGTTAAAATGTGACGGTCAATCCCACTATTCGTTGGTAAAAGAGTAGCTCAAGAGTTGGCGGTAATGACTATCTGCCTTCCCTCTAGTCTTTCACTGCTAAATTAAGGACAGCTAGCGCAGATAGCCCTCGAGTAGCTTTGCACGAAATTCAAAACAAACCAGTTCGTCGGTAAGTGTTACGAACTTACAACGCTGCAATTCGATGTTTGATTTCCATTGTAGACAGAGCACATATAACCCACTGTTTAGCTTTGCCCTAAAACAACAAAAGATGTTGCGATTTCATAGCAGTTAGAAAATGTTTCAACGCTTTTTTCAGATCGTATTTTACTGGCTCTTACAACAGACTTGTGTCTACTGTATTTGTTATATCTTATGTCAATTTTTAAAACACTTACGAAGTATTCCGGTTTTTTATCATACATTACAATTCTTACAGAACTCACGAATCTATTCCACTTCCTTTTATTACATAGTTTAACCTTTTTTTATTGTAATCATGAACTTCTTCCAGTTTTTATCATGTTTCCAGCTGCTTAACAAACTTTTTTTTTGTTCAACGTCTGATTATTACTTTTATTATAGGTTCTACTTCCACTTTATGACAGATCAAAGATATTTTCAGTATAATTTGAATTATGATTGTCATGAAAAGCCCTCAACTTCACACGCACGTAACGTCTCTTCGTTCTGATTTATGATTCAGTCGTTAATGTTAGGTTTACGTTTGTTTGGGATTTAAAAACTAGCTTCCACTAGCTTTCTGTAATTCACTTTAGTTTGTAGTAAAATTGTACTTGTTTGTGTGTAAAACGTGTACCAACAAATTTTTTTTATTAATACACTGACAGTGAAATGTGGACACAGTACAGAGAGAAAAAATCATTTTCATATCAAGTAAGGTAATAGCATGCACATTGGTGTTGTTTTTCTTCTATAAATTGAGTTTCTGAAGCGTTATTTAAAACAAATTATTCCATGTGTCTCTGAACTTCTGTGAACAGTAACTCTGTGAGATTAGAGACATGCATACACATATATATGTCAGCTTATTAAAGGAAACTTATTCGGGTGCTTGATTCCAGTTCTTTCAAATAAATGTTCAAATAATCGAGATAAACAATTTATGTGACTCGTGAAGAAGAGGTTTTAATTATTGCAGTATTTATTGTGTATATTGTTTACACTTTCAAATAATGAAACATTAGAAACAAATTCCACTTGATAGAAGACCTATACTTGATATGAGAACCAGAATTAAATGCATAAACTTTATAAACAGTATTTTAAAAATCAATACGTTTAAACTATTACCGGGACCAAATGGTTAATCGAACATGCTCCCCCTTTTAGCCAGGGGGGCATTAAGATGTGGCGGACGTTTCCACTGTTCTTTGGTTAAAAAGAGTAGCCCAAGAGTTGAAGATGGGTTGTTGACTAGCTGCTTTCCCTCTAGTCTATCACTGCTAAATTAGGAACGTCTAACATAGGTGGCCCTCGAGTAGCTTTGCGCGAAATTCCAAAACAAATCAAATCAGTTTGTTTTTTTCGAGCTTACCAGAATGGTAGTATTAACGTAGAATAATTTTTGGGTCTACCAGTTTCATCTTACCAAAGCAGAATATCGTGTGGATAATTTTTACATTCACCAAAAGGACTCTTGTATTACAAAAATAAAATATCATTTAAAGAATTACCGAGTTTACAAACAAAGGCCTACCACAGTAAAATATCAAATGAGTAATTTTTGGCTTACCAATATCGTCCTGCCAAGGTAAAATATCGTATAGCTTTCTAACATCTTATCTAGGTATAATACCACATGGAACACTTCTAAGTTTACTAATTGCAAATATATCGCGGTAGGGAATTGCACAGATATTTTCTGGGTTTATCAATATCTTAGTATTTCATGGTAAAACATCATATAAGTTATTGTTCCAATATTCATCTAGAGATGGTACCTAACTTTATTTTATCAAATTCAATAAAACTGTCCATCAAAAGAATAGAATATAGAATAGATAATTAACAAAAACAGAAGTTATAAAAGAGATTCAACATAATAGACACTGGAATATTAGCTGCCTATCTCGATAATTATAACAACATTCATCCCCACTGAAAAACTTAATCTTTGTATTTCAGATAAACCTTCTAAAATATCAATATACCTTTAAAAGTAGTAACTTCTAGCCAATGAAAATCCTCGAACTTTGTCATGTCCACATCTGATGCGTAAAGCAAGTCAACAGGTTGTCTGGAATTTTGAACAATGGATGTGGACTCTTCCAAGAAGGGCGTATGTTTGTCACAACCAGAGCAGTTATCCTGTTATAATAAACCATTTTTGATGTACAGATAAGTGGGACTAAATTCACTGAACCCAGATATAAACCTTTGACCCCAGACAAACCTTTTAACCCCCTCAAAAGAAAAAAAAAACATTTTAGAGACAGCCCAGGATGTCGTTTAATTCATATCTGTTCATCAACAGTATTTAATAATTATTTTTTACTTACCAGATGTTTTCGTGAATAAGGTTTAACAATTATATATCTTACGTAAATAAACATGAAGATATCAACTGTTACAAACCTCACGCACTCAGGTGATGGAACAAGTTCAAACACAACTTGTGAAGACATGGTTCTTACACACTGGTGTCCACGTTTTGATCTGTTTAACTGATATAAACCAAAGAGATTATCTCTTCGGATAATAACATTAATTACAGGTTCCAGGTGATTAGCCCGCCCATCTGTCAGTCTAAATTAACTTGTTTTAAGGAGATTATAAGTAGCCATCATCTCCTGAAGTTTAAATTCTCATTTAATTGGAAAATTCGGGAAGAAGCATTCTAATCAGCTGAAACAAACGTTGAATCACGGATTACTGATAATAAACACGTTGTTCGTGTCGTGTTATAAAAAAAGTGACATATCGAGCTCCTTCTTAGGGCTGTGGATGCTTGATAAGAGAGACAGTCAAATCTTACCATTCGGTCTCAAAATTGCTGGTAGTAAGTGTCTTTTTTCTGCTTGCCCTCAGTCTCGTCTATCAGCTCAAAATCTGGGACGGCTGTGTGTTGATAGCTCTTTGTTAAGCCTTGTGCAAAAATTATGAACCAAACAATGCAAATATAAATTTTATTTATGTTTTCATTTCGATGTAGTAACGTTTTGTGCGCTTATGCGGCATTTTACACGATTTATTGTTTTTGTAGAACGTATTTGTAGATTGCAATTTTCACCGGTGCTACGTGATATTAATTATTTTTTGTTCAAAAGTGTGTGTATCAATCTATATATATCAGTTTGTTATAACTTAAAAAAACAAGCCGAAACAAAAATAAATTAAACAAACAAACGCTGCAGTAATTAAAAACAAATATATCCCAGGATACAAACTATAATGTATGATTATAAAATGTACCTAGGTGTTGGAGGTGACTGCTGAAGTAGGACCCACATTGCGGGTATGGATACACTGTCTATCAGTCTTCACCTCCATTCGCCAGTCTCACATAAGAAATAAAAGTGTAGCAATAGATATAGAAATAGAAATTAGGAGAGCGAGATGTGGGTGCTCAAGCCCACAACGCCCCACACCTATATCACCCTTTGTATTTAACGCTGTCGTTAAACCACATGTAATGAAGGGTTGTTCATTTACATCTGTAACTGAGAACTGAGTAAGAAACAGGTCGAGAAAAACTATATATTATAAAGAGGTAGTTTCGGTCACAAACCCTGTATTTAATGGCCAGTATTGAAGAAAGCTGAACATTATTTGAAGCTTAGTCAAACAGGTCACCAGTATTTTTTCTACATTAGTAAATATTTATTATCCTTGATTAATCACTCGTCTACACTATAAGTAATATACATTTTGTACGATGCCATAATAAAGTATATATGGAAGTTCTTCTGTGTAGTAAACATTTTGTACACAGCCAGGATAAAATATATGGAAGTTCTTCTGTGTAGTAAGCATTTTGTACACAGCCAGGATAAAATATATGGAAGTTTTACTTTCCGTGATGACGATAAAACCCACTAGTAGAGAAAAATATATATGTAAAAACGGCTGGTATGGGTAGAGAAAACTCTATGTAGAGGAGCGAAGAACGTTTCGACCTTCGGTCATCGTCAGGATTAAAACTGTAACTAAAATGTATGAATTTGAAAAACAACAAGGTTTGTGAACCTGACGATGACCGAAGAAGGTGGAAACGTTGTTCGCTTCTCTTCATAGAGTTTTCTCTACCCATACCAGCCGTTTTTATATATGAAGTTATATTTTGTAGTAAACATTCTGAACACAGCCAGAATAAAATATATGGAATATCTACCATGTAGTAATAATTCTGTTCACAGCCAGGATAAAATATATGGAAGATCTACTGTGTAGTGATGATTCTGTACACAGCCTGGACAAAATATATGGAAGATCTGCTGTGTAGTGATAATTCTGTTCACAGCCTGGACAAAATATATGGAATATCTGCTGTGTAGTGATAATTCTGTTCACAGTCTGGACAAAATATATGGAATATCTGCTGTGTAGTACACTCCTTCCGTCGCATTGTACAGGGTGTTGGTAAAGTCACTGTGCACTTATATATTTATTAACAGACATGTTTCAATACAGAATACAGGAGGTAAATATAAATGACAATTATAAACAATGTTGAAAGTGACCCTGTTGGCATCAATACAGGCCTGGATTCTTCTTATTTTGTTTCTAAACACCGCTATCAGTTGCTGGTTTGAAATAGACTGAATGAATACTGTTATCGCTGCTTTCAAAAATGCACAGTGACTTTCCCAACACCCTGTATATAAATCGGAAAGGCTGAAACATAGGGAAAAAACGGCATGTTAAATTATGTATCTTAAAAATGTGCAAGACTTAACCTAGTTTTTTTAATGATTTTTTTTCTTCAAGTTTTTCACCTATCTCCAGTACAAAGTAATTTTGCACTGGATAAAAATAAGATCTACGAATCGCGAAAAATATCTAATAGATTCTACTTTGCACTCGGATGTTTTGTTGTTGTTCACACATCTTAGTTAGAGTTTTAATTCTTTCAAACAGCATTGACCAATACATAGAGAAGTAGTGAAAGAAATTAGCTGTGAAAACACTATCTTTAAAGACTGTCCACGTAGCAAGTTGTATCCAGTTAAAATCACCGTAGATTTGCAACGTGACAAAACAGGCCAGTAGCCACAGTTATAATAGGTTAAATTCTTCAACCAATATTAAGTGTCCTTTTTGCTTGACATCAGGAAGCAAACAAAAAACGTGTTTTTATGTGTGTGCGTTGCACTTCATGAACATATCAGAAAACACAAACACGAAATAAATTTGGATGACTAGTTTTAGTTATTACGTTTCATGTTTATTGTTTTCGTTATTTCACCAGAGTACGACTTTCGAGCTCTTTAATCGTATTAAAGAAGTAATGTTATCAATAACTATGAAAGGTAGGTACCGTATTTGAATGATTTATTCTGGTTCTAAACCAGACTGAGTAAACGTATCAAACTGGGGATCCTCCCTGGTTACAGTTATGTTAGTCTCTGTTTCACGGAACTTTTACAATGCTTGTCAAAACGTTTCAGAAACACTAGTATATCAATACCTGAATATGAACAAGGTTCATGTGTTTATTATGAACGTCTGAACAAATGAAGTAACTCGTAAAGATTAGAACTGAAATGTCAATCAGTAATGAAAGTAGTTCATTAGTTCATCACCCTCTCTGTGTGGTGTTTTCAACCATAATTCCAATAATATCTCATGATATTTAGTTAGTTTGTGAGATTAAGACTAGTCCTAAATTTAGATATTAAGCCAACCACGCAAAATAATTCTCACGGTAATAAATGTATGGTAGAAACTAAAAATATTGTTAATATTTGTTTTTGAATTTCGCGCATAGTAACTCGAGAGCATTCTGCGCTAACCGTCTCTAATTTAGCAGTGTAAGACTAGAGGGAAGGCAGAGTTAGTCATCATCACCCACCGCCAACTCTTGGGTTACTCTTTTACCAATGAATAGTGGGACTGACCGTCACATTATAACGCCCCCACAACTGAAAGGGCGATCATGTTTGATGCAACGGGAATTCGACCCCGCGACTCTCAGATTACGAGTCGAACGCCTTAACACACCTGGTCATCCCGGGCCTATTATTAATGAAATTCACATTAAAATTTCAGAAAAATATAGTTTGCTTACTTACATATTTATGTTGCTCGGAATTCTGTTTGGAACCTACACTTGAACGAAGACCGTGGTGTCTAGTTAGTTATGCAAGATTGGCTCAGACACTACGTTATCGTGTATTATTTAATTAATTATATTTGACAATTGAGATCAAATACGTTTTCTTTCAAAAACAAAATACAAAATTTTATTATATATAAGTTAATTGTTTTATGTTATTTGGGTGTGTTCTTAAGTTTTCTTATTTTTATAACAAAATTACAAAGTAATGTGAAGTTAAGTTGAATTACGAGGAAAAGTTGAAGTTTCACATGGTTTGTTAAATGTGCAACATGTTGAAAGTGTTTTTCTTGTGGCCATTCGTGCTTGCAGCTTTCAAGACAAATTAGATCTACATCAACAAGATAACTATCAGCCGTTTCACACTAACATGTACTACACTATATAAATTAGTTCCTTTTACCAAAAGGTGCTCCGACTCTGAAACTAATACCATCATTCGCTCGGAGCACATAATGACTAGGATATCAAACGTCACAACAGTTTAATCCATTTTCATACTGGGTAGTGGGTTATTTTGAAGTAACGTTCAGTGTACTTGTAAAAAGTAAAACGTAATGTTTTCTAAGTTGAATACGTCGTGTTCGATGTACTTGTAAAAAATACAACGTATTGTTCTCTAAATCAAATAGTAATTTTCTTTTATTGTGAGTTTTTTTGCCTTCTTACCAGTATCTTCATCGAGAAACAATATAAAGTGTAATACAGTTTCGTTTATCTGTATTTGAGTGTTTTTAGTCATTTCATTGTTTTCATTAATATAGTCAACAGGTATGAAAACAATAAACTGTACAGTTAAGTCATATTACTTTACTCTCTTTTATTTAAAAAAAACAAACAATAATTCAAGGGTTAAAATTTGGGGTGGGTGGGTTAGGAATAAGAACCGCCTCGTGAGGATTCAAGCCATTAGCGCTCCTGGTCTTGATATCAAAATGGATCCCAAAAATGGAGTTTTACATCAATCCAAGTACCACTTTAGTATTGATTAGAATTATTGTAAATTACAATTTGCTTATCTTAAGAAAGGTCTATGTTAACAAATAAATGGCCCGGCATGGCCAGGTGGTTAAGGCGCTCGACTCGCAATATGAGGGCTACACGAGGGCTATCTGCGGTAGCCGTCCTTAATTTAGCAGTGTAAGACTAAAGGAAGGCAGTTAGTCATCACCACCCACTGCCAACTCTTGGGCTACTCTTTTACCAACGAATAGTGGAGTTGACCGTAGCATTATAACGTACCCACGGCTGAAAGGGCGAGCATGTTTGGGTGACGAGGATTCGAACCCACGACCCTCAGGTTACGAGTCGAGTGCCTTAACCACCTGGCCATACCGGGCCCTATATTATCAGACAACGAGAATTTAACTGACTTCCACCTTTTAGTATCGGCCCGACGGTTAAGGCACTCGACTCGAATCCCCGTCGTACCAAACATGCTCGCCCTTCCAGCCGTGGGGGCGTTATATTGTGACGGTCAATCCCACTTTTCGTTGGTAAAAGAGTAGTCCAAACGTTGGTGATGAGTGGTGATGACTAGCTCCCTTCCCTCTAGTCTTACACTACTAAATTAGGAACGACTAGCGCAGGTGGCCCTCGTGTAGCTTCGCGCGAAATACAAAAACCATAACCGAAATGATAATATAGAATTATTCCGTAATAGCTTTTTTGTCTCAAGCGCAGAATACAAACGTCTTTTCCTCCGGACTCCCCAGTGGCACAGCGATATGCCTGCGGACTTAAAACGCTAGAAACAAGGTTTCGATACCCGTGGTGGATAGAGCAGAGGTATCTTTGTTATCATTTCCAAACAAGTAAACAAACCCTTCCTCCGGTAGCTCAGCGCTAAACTTGAAAAGTTATTATTCAGAAATTTGGGGCTCGATCCAAGCTCTTAAACAAAGATTAAACGCTCTTAGAATTATAATTACTTCCATAACGTTTTTTCTTTTAAATTAATATTATTATTACTATTTTAAATTTGCAAAACATTTGGACCTAATAGCCAACGGTCCTTTTTTTTTGGGGGGGGGAAACAAACAGAATCTTATGTTTCGTTCTTAAATTCCACCGGATTTTTAAAACATTTCAAATCGGTTTGTATATTCTTATAACAAACTATTACGCCCCCCGCTAGTACAGCGGTATGTCTCCGGATTTACAACGCTAAAATCAGGGGTTCGATTCCCCTCGGTGGGCTGAGCAGATAGCCCTTTATGGCTTTGCTGTACGAAAAACACACACACCAACTATTATCGCACAGACAAGTCTTACCGTAAAACAGCGCTCGCACCTATTTATTTGTATCACATTAAAACTGGAACCTTCAGTTGCCGTACAACTTTACAAACAAGTTGACTTGACAGAATCACAAAATTTTGACCATAGGGAAAAAATTGGAAAAGTCATTTTGTAGCCTTGAAAGTAAATCATGTGTATAATACAGGTTTCAGTGAAATAATATTAAAGGGGAATCGATTGGAATTTCTTCTTGGTTTTCTATACTCACAATGCTTACGGATTGGCCTGGCATGGCCAAGCGTGTTAAGGCGTGCGACTCGTAATCTGAGGGTCGCGGGTTCGCATCCCGGTCGCGCCAAACATGCTCGCCCTTTCAGCCGTGGGGGCGTTATAATGTGACGGTCAATCCCACTATTCGTTGGTAAAAGAGTAGCCCAAGAGTTGGCGGTGGGTTATGATGACTAGCTGCCTTCCCTCTGGTCTTGCACTTTTAAATTAGGGACGGCTAGCACAGATAGCCCTCGAGTAGTTTTGTGCGAAATTCCATAAACAAACAAAAACAAACAAGCTTACGGATTAAATTAATAGCTTTGAAAACTACACTAGTGAAATAACGATGAACGAATGTTACGTATGTAGAAACACGTCACAGGCTATAAAATCAGAGTGTAATTGTGCAGCAAATAGTGTCGATTATCTCGCAAAATAAATCAATTTTTTACCACATAGAATACCTCTGTCAAATACATTGCTTTTAATTTTTAAGTTGTTGCCATGCCAACCTTGTTGAACTGTGTTAAGTGGTTTACAGACGCGTGTCTGTTTTTAAATGTGTCTGTCTTTTCTCTCTTTTTTTAAAAAAATTGATTTTATGGGGAACGTTAACGGGTTGAATAATGTTGTTCCATAGCTCGTGAAAACGTTTATCGATTTCACGGACAGTTTCGAGATTAAATGTAAAACTCGTAAGTAAGAATCTATTGACCGTCATCAATAATTCACTTGGTTTTTGCACTCCACTGTAATTACTGTAAGATAATACAGTCATGTGTGTATTTATGCTCAGGGTTTGTTGTAGCTTCCTGATACTGTTTATATGTATCGAATTCTGACTGGCACTCATGTCTGTGAACAGAAACCAGTTTATCTCGTATATTTCCAGGGAACTCTTCAAACTCTCCACGGAATAAGATATCTAAACGTAGAGTGAATTAAACATAATTTTTTCGTACGCTAAAATATTTAAATTGATATAAACGGTTAACTCGCACTTTCTTTTCGTCATTTAACTTGTAAGTCGCTTGAGGTGGGATACTTTTCAGACAAATAAAACCAGTTGACAATCCACCCGGTTGGTTACCTTCTAGATATAAAGTATTTTATAGTGGTCCTTTGAGTAGTCGACGGTGAGTTTATAGACTTACAACGTTAAAATTCTAAGGTTCGATTCCTTGCGGTGAACAATGCGCACATAATCCATGTGTAGCTTTGCACTGAAAATAACAATTTTACGACGTCTATTTATATTTATGGCAAACCTTGTAAGATAACTACCACTGTCCCTGATTCTAACAAGTAACTTCCACTCTCCCTGATTCTGATATACCTATCAGAGGGAAGGGAGTCAGTCAACAGCAGCTACCACTCACTATCCGCGCTAAGAGATTTTCTGTCACTCTTATTAACTTACCCCCTTCGTAAAGAGCGGGACCGGCATGGCGAAGGGGTTAAGGCACTCGACTCAGAATCTGAGGCTTGCGGGTTCGAATCCCCGTCACACCAAACATGCTCGCTTTCTCAGCCGTGGGGGCGTTATAAGGTGACGATCAATCCCACTGTTCGTTGGTAAAAGAGTAGCCCAAGAGTTGGCCGTGGGTGGTGATGACTAGCTGCCTTCCCTCTAGTCTTACACTGCTAAATTAGGGACCACTAATGCAGATAGATCTCGAGTACCTTTGCGCGTAATTCAAAATAAACCGTAAAGAGCGTAGAATATAGTGCGGTATCGCACAACTCCTAACTCAGCCCTCCAGCTAAGAAATCCAGAACTGTACCGTATGATCAACTCGCGACTCGTATTTCAGTGACAAACTAAATGGATCATTGTGTACACTATAGTTTAACAAACTAAATGGATCATTGTGTACACTATAGTTTAACAAACTAAATGGATCATTGTGTACACTATAGATTAACAAACTAACTGGATCATCATATACACTACAGTTTAACAAACTAATCGGATCATCATATACACTATAGTTTAACAAACTAACCGGATCATCATATACACTACAGTTTAACAAACTAACTGGATCATCATATACACTACAGTTTAGCAAACTAACCGGATCATCATATACACTACAGTGTAACAAACTAACCGGATCATCATATACATTACAGTTTAACAAACTAACTGGATCATCATATACACTACAGTTTAACAAACTAACTGGATCATCATATACACTACAGTTTAACAAACTAACCGGATCATCATATACATTACAGTTTAACAAACTAACTGGATCATCATATACACTACAGTTTAACAAACTAACTGGATCATCATATACACTACAGTTTAACAAACTAACCGGATCATCATATACATTATAGTTTAACAAACTAACTGGATCATCATATACACTATAGTTCAAACAACTGATTTTACATTATAGTTTAACAAACTAACCGGATCATCATATACATTATAGTTTAACAAACTAACTGGATCATCATATACACTATAGTTCACAGATTTTTTGGTTAATAGTCAAATTACTTATACAACTACACATTCTTATCAATATCAAGGTCTGTATAGTGCTAGAGTAATAATCCCTTATTTGCATAAGAGTAAAACAATAACAAAATTATTTTATATACACTAGACCTGATGAAGCAGCAATGGCGAAACGTTGGCTGAAAACAAACGTTTCTAGTTATTACCTGTGACGTGAAAGTCTTTATTTTTTAACTTTGTTGCCAGAATGTCTAAACCACTTCAGTGTAGACTAAATATTCTGAAACACAATAGAGTAATTTCTGTAACTAACAGTGGTCATAACATTAGACATTTTGATGTTACGGTATACAAGTAGTTTTGAGTAGTAGTTTGTGGGTTCTTGCCATAAATATATTTCGTGTACAAAAAACAAAAAACTACTAAACTAATAAGCAAGCAGACCTAGTTTTCATGACTTAAATATACATCACACTACAATTAGGATGAATACAACATAAATGTATTTATTAAACTACAACTAGAATAAATTATAATAAATATTGTTTTTTGCTCTTTAAGTGTGTTGTATAATCGGTAATACTTATCCACTCACCCCTATCATTCTCATTAACCTTCTGGGTGAACCATGTACCCATTTGAGAACCATTGGTACACACCATGTCGCTGACGTTACTTTTCTTAAACAATTAAGGGTGCATAGACCATGTCGCTGACCTTAATTTCCTGAAACATACATAGGTGTATAGATCTGTCACTGACCTCAGTTTTTTGAAACATGTACGGGTGTATAGACCATGTCGCTGACCTTAATTCCTGAAACATACATAGGTGTATAGATCTGTCACTGACCTCAGTTTTTTGAAACATGTACGGGTCTATAGACCATGTCACTGACCTTAATTTCCTGAAACATACATAGGTGTATAGATCTGTCACTGACCATGGATTTCTGAAACACACGCAAGTGTATAGACCATGTCGCTGACCTTAATTTCCTGAAACACACATAAGTGTATAGATCTGTCGCTGACCATGGATTCACTGAAACACACGCAAGTGTATAGACCATGTCGCTGACTTTTAGTTTCCTGAAACACACAGTTGTTCACCATTTTGTTGACTTGGATAGTTCCTTGAGGTAAATGGACATTACATCAACATAAAGGTTTTATAATAGTTGTGAAACTGAAGGTGAAATAGTAGTTCTTTTCCTCACAAATAAAAATCAAATTATTGGCTTATTTTTCCTTCCCCCACTTTCTATACGTTCTAACTATTGTGTTATCTTGACATACATCATGTTTTTACCCGTCTCACTACACACTCGGTGTAAACAAAGCAACAACAATGTCTTTAGTCACTCATTGTTCAATGTAAAATAAGTAGGTAACCCCAGAAGCAGTTAGCGATTGTGAAACTACATTTGTTTTTTTCTTTGCGTGTGACTTGTATGTTATGTAAATCCACAAGTAATTTAGGATATAAGCAGTTCGAGTGAGAAAACAAGAGATTGTGGTATTCATGTCGACTCAATAGTTATTTTCACTGCGAATGTCTAGGTTTATGATAAATCCACCAAAGATGAGAATATAAAATTAAAAAAAGACATTTAATCTGTTTTCTTCTACTACTGTAAACTTGGCACAAGGAAATTATTTGGCTAAAATATTCTAAGAATAATTTGCATATTATATTTTCCTTAAAATACAAGGGTATCATCAGCATACCTGTGATGTCTAACAGGTTTCAAATCCTATGGACAATTATTTATTTCGGCATTGCTTGTCTTTATTATAATGTACATACACAAAAAAGTTTTCTAATAACGTGCTAATTCTGAACCAATAGCAACAGCATCTGTTTGATTGTAAGTACAGTGTTAAAATTTAAATGACATTTCTTAATAGCAGAGTTTAATAGCTCAATAAAAACCGATTTCTCTCAGCCCTTATATATAGTTCTCATTTTCAAAAAACAAAAATACTTCCTACAAAGGAAGGCCCGGTATGGCCAGGTAGTTAAGGTACTCAACTCGTAATCTCGACTAGCGCAGATAGCCCACGTGTAGCTTTGCGCGAAATGCAATACAAACCAATCCTGCAAAAGTTTATTGGTGTACAGAACTTGTCAAAACTTGTTCGTCACGTCTTACATATTACTGTCGTTCTAAGATCTCAAACTATTTCTAATTATAGGTTTTTTTGTTGTTGTTTTTCCCAAATGCTTTGTGGCCCGCCATGGCCAGGTGGGTTAAAGCGTGCGACTCGTAATCTGAGGGTCGCGGGTTCGAATCTCCGTCGCACCAAACATGCTCGCCTTTTCAGCCCTGGGGGCGTTATAATGTGACGGTCAATCCTACTATTCGTTGGTAAAAAGAGTAGCCCAAGAGTTGGCGGTGGGTGGTGATGACTAGCTGCCTTCCCTCTAGTCTTACACTGCAAAATTAGGGATGGCTATCGCAAATAGCTCTCGAGTAGCTTTGCGCGAAATTAAAAAAAAAAAAAAAACCTAATGCTTTAAATAAAGAAAAGTGTTCAAACAAACCTAAAAGTTTCCTATTACAAGTGCATGTATCAGAATTATTTTGCCTAGTCGTACAATTTACTCTTACGAGTTTTTACGACCATAGTATTATGGTCAATCACACTATTTGTTAGTAAAAGAGTAGCCCAAGAGTTAGCTGTGGGTGATGAAGACTAACTGCTTTCCCTCTCAATTAGAGATGGTTATCGCAGATAACCTTCGTGTAACTCTGCGTGAAATTATAAAATAAATTTACGAACTGCAAGATATTCTGCATACAGTTAGGGGAGCATTGCAACCAGGTATCTCAAAATATGTGAACGCTAAGTTACTGGACATACAGTACTGAAGTTTGGTGTTCGATTCCACACGGTGGACAAATCACAGCTGGCTCACTGACGTATCAAGAACTTAACAACTATTTAAATTTACACATTTTATTTTACAACTAAAACGTACAACAAACCCAGGAACAGTCTAGTGCTCTAGAGCGTCAAACAGGTTTAAATCAGTATCACACCATAAAATATTTTTCGCACTTTAAGCTGTTGGCGCGTTATAAAAATGGCGATCACTCCTTTAATATATATAAGTTATATATATTATAACTTATAAGGTGGTGCTCACGGGGTGCTTTTCCCCTCGTCAGGGCCCGACATGGCCAGGTAGTTAAGGTACTCGGTTTATAATCCGAGGGTCGCGGGTTCGAATCCCCCTCATACCGAACATGCTCGCCCTTTCAGTCATGGGGCCGTTATAATGTACGGTCAATCCCACTATTCATTGGTAAAAGAATTGCCCAAGAGTTGGCGGTTGGTGGTGATGGCTAGCTGCCTTCCCTCTAGTGTTACACTGCTAAAATATATATATATACACTACCCCTTTCCGTGTTACGTTTTCCTGAAGTAAGTTCAAAAATGGGAAGTTTTATTTATCTTTCTGATAACCTATTGTGATACATGACAGCGTAAGAATAAATTAGGGCAAAAAATTAAAAATACGGCAAGAAACGGTTTGCTCGGATTAAATAGGAGAATTTTTTTATTATTATTCGTGGAGGTTTCCCGAGTTGTCTTTGAAAGAGTTAAAACTTTTCCAACAACAAATTGTTCAAAGATTTTACTCTCAATTTCGTGATTCTTGATGAACCACAAATTTAAACTTTCAAACTTTTCATGTTTTCTCATATTCGAAAGGTAATTAGCTGACTAGGGTTTTTACTTGTTTATGAACTTATGAAGCTTTTATTTAAATCCCATGAGTGATCTGTAGCGAATATAAATTCGGTTCAACGTTCGAACTTTTAGCTTATCTTTGACCTTGTATTTGGGTTTATACTATATAAATAAACATATAAAGTTTAGTTTGCTTTTGAATTTCGCGTAAAGCTAAACGTGGAGTATCTGCGCTCGCCGTTCCTAATTTAGCAGTGTAAGACTAGAGGGAAGGCAGCTGGTCATCACCACCTACTGCCAACTCTTGGGCTACTCTTTTACCAACGAATAGTGGGATTGACCCTAACATTATAACACCTCTGCTGAAATGGCGAGCATGTTTAGTGTGACAGGGATTCGAACCCGTAAGGTTCAGTTACTGTATGTCTGACTGGTGGTTGAAACACCACCTCACAAACATCATAAAAGCCAGTAGAATAAAAAATCTGTATCACTGCTCAAAACCTCCATGAGGACCTCTTTTGTTTTTATAACTTAGATCAAAGTTTCCCAGACTGTTGGTCGCATAGATGTAAAATATTTATTTTATTTTTTCCAATAAACGGGAAGCCACTCAAATCTTATAAGAAACAAAAATACTCCAGTGATTCGAGAATCTATGTACATGCGGCTAAAGTTAGAATCACTTACTTCTTATTTGTATAAATCGGAATTTTTAGAAATAATGGTCTCTTGCAAATAACATACTTTACGCTTCACGTGCATCATAGAACGAATGGAACAGCTGTAGTTATATAAATAGGCCACAGTCTGGGGGTTGTGGGCTCCAATCCCCTTCCCACCAAACATGTTCGCCCCCTTCATTCGTGGGTGCGTTATAATGTGACGGTCAATTCCACTATTCTTTCGTAAAAGAATAGCCCAAGAGTTGATGGTGGATTGTGATGATTAGCTGCTGTCCCTCTTGTCTTTCACTGTTAAATTAGGGACAGCTAGCGCAGATAGCCTTTATGTAGCTTAGCATGAAATTCAGAACAATCCAGATCAGCACGGACATTCCCATTAACAGAACTTCCACTATTTTAAAATGTTTTGTATGTAAATATCATGTTACAATTATTTTTATTGTTGGGCGCTTTTATGATATTATTATTTGGTAAAAAATAATGCAAATTCCAA
Source organism: Tachypleus tridentatus (assembly GCF_004210375.1). Lineage (NCBI taxonomy): Eukaryota > Metazoa > Arthropoda > Merostomata > Xiphosura > Limulidae > Tachypleus > Tachypleus tridentatus. Next base: position 35,507,883 of record NC_134829.1, read on the forward strand.
TCAGCTTATTTCTTTATAGTTGTTTATTTCTTCGATAACGCTTTTCAGGTTACATTCTTTCATATGCTCAACTCATAAATAAAATTTAAGTAACTTAGCTATGAAAATTTCTCTTAGTTTATTCAAGTCCAGAAAATTCGAAACTGACGCATTTCACGTCAAATATTTACACTCAAGAAATTTATGGTGGGAGTCACACATCCACATTAGGTCATACCAAAGCTTGTATTTCCAAAAATCAATCGTTTAGTTTAAAATATGGAAAAACACAGTCAACAACACCACTGCCTCCTTCTTCTAAATTATCTTGAACAATCCAGAAAAAACTAATAAAACTATTATATATTAAATTGCTATGAGGTGTATTTAAGCGCGACTAATCGTACGTCATCTGTCTTCTGTCACTTAACAAAACACGTGGAACAGGAAGTATTAGATGAAGTTCATTCATTTGTGAAAAGTCGGAAGTGAACGCGATAAGATTAGACAAAGTTCAATGGCATTGATAAGACTGAGAAAGCAGAGTTCCAACAGTTGTGTATATGGCAGTTAAAGTAAATAACAAAAACTAACGTTTTCATAATCCCCATCACACCAAAGATAATTGCATTTTCAGCCGTGGGGGTGTTATAATGTGACAGTCATTCCCATTATTCGTTGTTAAAGGAATAGCCCAAGAGCTGGCGGTGGGTGGTGATGACTAACTGCTAAATTAGGGACTGCTAGTGCAGATAGCCCTCGGGTAGCCTTCAAAACAATCCCAGCCAATGATTAAACCACGATAGATTGCGCGAAATTCAAAAGCATACCAACAAACATTTTGATATTGTTCAGAATTCATTATGCATGCTGGAGAGATTAAGACATTTTGACAATAACATTAGAAAAAAAATAACTTTTACTTGGTATTTATTGATCTTATTTTTTACTTCAATTATGGTTTCGCCGTTCCTGGTTTATCAGAAGAGGGCTAATAATCAGAGTTTTAGTTCTTAGGTTGTTTCTCAACTTGTTTGTTTTTAGAGGAGTGAGCTCTGGAAAATAAATTTGTTCGGCCTTGTCAAGAAATTTTGATAATTAGTTATCAACTGGTGTACAAAGCTATACTATCGTGTTTATTACTGAGATTTGTTATGTTGGAAGATTTAAGTTTGGACACGTATGAGTCCGCAAGTGATAGTAACATATACCATCAGTTTAAATTCGTTACTTTACTACTGGTTAACTAAATTTCACAAATATGTTTTCAAAAAATAACGGTAAGTGCACTACAAAAATCCTTTTAACGTGCAACAATGGTACTTTATATGAAAGGGCAAGGTTGTTTGGTGTGGTGTGACGGGGATTCAAACCTACAACCCTCAGATTACGAGTCGAGCGCCTTAATTACCTGTCCATGCCAGGCTTAAATATTATCAGTGAAAGGTGTTTTTAATATTATCAATAGGAAAGCTAGTATACAGGTTACTGAAGCCAAAACTTTCTGTTGCTTTGCTTTTCAAACCAGGCCCGGCATGGAGAGTTGGTTATAAAGTTGCGTTTAATCCCACTATTCGTTGGTAAAAGAGTAGCACAAGAGTTGGCGGTGGGTGGTGATGACTAGCCGCCTTTCCTCTAGTCTTACACTGCTAAATTAGGGACGGCTAGTGCGCGAAAATAAAAAAACAAACTAACTTAAGTAAAACCCTTTAGTTTTGTTTCATAACACTATGTAATACAAATTTTGTTCCTGGATAGTATGTGTTATTTTTTGATTGCTTATGATATAAAAGTACAGAAAATGACCGTTATTCCCTTCAAACTTTGCTTTTGTGACCTGGATAACGAAATTTAGAAATGAACCTATTTTCTATGTAAAAACGGGCAACTTTGCACATTTTCTTATATAAAAAAAAACGTCTGAATAATACAACATATGAATCAAGATTTACATGTATTTATACTAAAGGGCCTGGCATAGCCAAGTGGATTAAGGCGTTCGACTTGTAATCTGAGGGTCGCGGGTTCGGATCCCCGTCGCACCAAACATGCTCGCCCTTTCAGCCGTGGGGGCGTTATAATGTGACGATCAATCCCACTCTTCGTTAGTAAAAGAGTAGCCCAAGAGTTGGCGGATGGTGGTGATGACTACCTACCTTCTCTAGTCTTACATTGTTAAATTAGGTATAGCTAGCGCACATAGCCTCTCATATAACTTTACGCGAAACTCAAAAAACAAACAAACAATTCCTACTAAAATTATACAAAAATGTTTAGAAGTGAGTAGTTTTTCGAGATTTTTTGACTGTAATGTAAATCACTTTCATGTATCAACCCCAAATATAGTCTCCCATCATGTTTATGTTTTCGTTATACGCTCCCAGGTCACAAAAGCAAAGTTTCGAGAGAAAAATAGGTATTTTCCATTTACTTTAGGCATAAGCAGTTGGGAAATAACACTTTCTGCACAGGAACAAGAAAAAGTAAAAATTTTGTTACATGGTGTAATATTACAGTAAGTGTTTAATTGCTCTTTAACGTATTTAAAAAAAATTCAGACCGTTACGTTTACAATTGAACAATTCTTCGTCGTAACTTTTGTATCTTCGTCAATAAATCTGTATTAATTAGTGTGTTATTTCGTGTAATTTGGGAATCCAAACTATTTTAAGTATTACTTTATAATATTTACTGGAAAGTACGGTTTGTCAGCCGTGGGTTTTACGTATGTCTGTATGACAGTTCCCATGTCGCTTTTAACATATAATTAAATTGCCCGAAAGGTTTAATGTACATCCTGCCAAAACTCACTCTGGTAAATAGCACGAAACATCTAAATTGAAATATCAAAGACACAACCTATGACCGTAATTGGATGGGAAGAAGGCGGAAACAGTACTGATCTAGACTGACAAAACCGGAAACTATAACTATGGCTGGTTTCATCGCAGTTTTATGTTTACCATTGTCGTCGTTTGTGATAAATTGAACAAACTGAAGGTAGTAAAGGAATTTTACATTTGTCTCCTTCAATTGTAGGGAAGTAGTATAAAAATATTCAGGCATTTTTGTTGGGTTATACAGAACACTACAGAATAATGGAGTGACTTTGGACCAAGTTGAGGTACTTTTTTGTCCACTTAAGTATGATATTCATAATGCTTAAAAACATTAGCTTCCTGTGGGCAGTTGTCAAGAGCATATTTCAGTTTCTAATTTTGCTTAATATTAAAATCATTTTTAAAAAAAGTGAGCCATTTTAGAGAACTTTGGACACTAAAAACATCATGAAACATTATAAATGGAAAACATAAAAACAGCGTGCATAAAATGCAGTTTTCTGTTGTAACAAAGTTAACATCGTTGGTTAATTACTTGCTTCGGATATTCTCGCCATATTACGTAAGAGCTGTCTCTGATAGCCGTCCTTCATTCTCAACTATAGATAAGAGGAAAGACAGCTTGTATTCAGCACCCATCGTCATCTCTTGGGCTGCTGTAATGGACCAGTGGAAGTTTATATCCACTCACTAGGTCATGCTTGACTCACCTCGGTGTTACCCTAATACGAACATCTCACCGTTTTTTACTCTCCATACCAATCTGTATTGTATATGAACCATTATCTGTAGTTTTGGCAAAAAAGTAAATTAAGATACACTTGAAACCTAAACATGGGTGTTGTTGTTTTCATAATTAAGAAACAGTGTAGTGATTTTAAGGCGTTCATATCGGATATTCCATTTGCTCCAGAAACTTTATCACATGAGCCATTAGCCTGTTTTACCTGATATTCGTTCTGACCTTAACCACCAAACAGAAATATCTGATATAGCTCATCGAAAGTCTTATTTTCTGACGTTTAGGCTTAAGAGTGTTTTAAATAGTTAAAAAAAAAACACAACACAATCTGTCTTATCAGAACAGGATTATCTGCTTGACTCAAACTTACGATGGTGAACATAATTTTGTTAAAACTTTGGTTATTTTGTTTGTTTGTTTTTGAATTTCGCACAAAGCTACTTGAGGGCTATCTGTTCTAGCCGTCCCTAATTTAGCAGTGTAAGACTAGAGGGAAGACAGCTAGTCATCACCACCCGCCGTCAACTCTTGGGCTACTCTTTTATCAACGAATAGTGGGATTGACCGTCACATTATAACGTCCCCACGGCTGAAAGGGCGAGCATGTTTGGTGTGACGGGGATTCGAACCCGCGGCCCTCAGATAACGAGTCGAGTGCCTTAACCATTTGGTCATGCCGGGCCCTTCTTCTTTGTAAATGATCTTGAACCTTGACCTCGACAAAGGCTTGTGTGTATATAAAGCATAATTAAAATAACTTGTTTAATCTTTATCTTGTTCAGTATTGCTTTTATATTTCAGTTAATATAGGGAGCTTAGGTCATTCATTAGCAATGAGATGATTTACTGCGCTTCCTGTAGTCATGGGTCTCATAATATTGATTTGGTTTGACTGCTGAACCTTGAATATATTAACGTAAGTAATTAATAGGTATATATGTGTATGTGTGCGCAGTCATTCGGCGTAGCTCCTGACATTTCTATTTGCAAGATAGCTGGATAAATCTTACCAAGCTAGGCAGTTTCTCACGACAGCTGGTGATTAACGCATATGTAAAGTTACAGACGATCTTGAGATGTGGACTGTTACTGCTGCTTGTATTTCAGTAATGAACGAAAGAGGCGATGCCATTAAACACGAATGATACTTCTCAATTCTAAGTATGAATATTTTCATAACACAAGTGTTTGCCACGCAACAACGGAGTGATTGAACAAAACTGAACTTTAAAAAAACGTCCACGTGCACGTAAGTATAATTTACATGCGTGTGTTTTTTATTGTTTCATTGTGTGGACAAACGTGACAGTTAAGGACAGGAATATTTTACGAGTTGTCACAATTGCGGGGATATGTTTGATCTCAATAACACGACTCATTAGAAACCTAACCCTCGCTTCATCCACTCGCAATAAAAATTATTTTTATTTTTTATAGTGTTTTGCCAACTGAACCACAATTGTATAGTCGTGTTATTGTTCTCATATCAAAATGAAAGACTTAAGAACCTAAAATTTAACTGTACATTAAACCAAACTGTGAGCATAGAAAGGTCATTAGTATATTAAGTGATTTTCATTTATGAGGATAGTTTTACCTTTGTGTAGTCTGTCGTCAGTTTAGAATATGAATCCACGTTTGAAACTACATCGACTGTTTTTAAAGGAATTGTAACCACTGTGTAATCTCTCGTCAGTGTATGATATAAATCCACTATTTGATAGTGTAAGAAATGTTTTTTTAAGACAGTGGTACTGCTATAATCTGCCGTCAGTGTATGATACAAATCCACTATTTGATAGTGTATTAAATGCTTTTCAAGACAGCGTTACTACTGTAATCTGTCGTCAGTTTGTGATATGAATCTACATTTTGACAATATACAACATATAGATTGGTTTATTAACTGGATAATAAAAATTCCAGTTTTCATCTTCAGATTGCATTGTTACTACTGTGTAATTTTCTTATAACGAATGAGGTCAATAAATGGGAATAAATATACGACGTTTAACGACAACAAAAAATATAATTTAAAGTTTGGAGTATCTCCAGCATTCAGACAAATCAGTAAGTATCTGAACATTTTATGACGGTTTGGTTCACACGACTGGGACATGTTACAAGAAAGGAAGACAAATCAGTGAGTATCTGGACATTTTATGACGGTTTGGTTCACAAGACTGGGACATGTTACAAGAAAGGAAGACAAATCAGTGAGTATCTGGACATTTTATGACGGTTTGGTTCACAAGACTGGGACATGTTACAAGAAAGGAAGACAAATCAGTAACTATCTGAACATTTTATGACGGTTTGGTTCACAAGACTGGGACATGTTACAAGAAAGGAAGACAAATCAGTGAGTATCTGAACATTTTATGACGGTTTGGTTCACAAGACTGGGACATGTTACAAGAAAGGAAGACAAATCAGTGAGTATCTGGACATTTTATGACGGCTTAGTATACGAGACTGTAACATGTTAGAAGAAATAAGAATCTATGAAGATCCAAGACTGTCAAGTCCAGGATGACACATGAATTATGAGTGTGAAATAACGTGTGTGAATGGTGAGTTTTTACCAATAACAAAATGATCGTTTCGAAAATTCATTTGTCTGTACTCATGTAATTGTTGTATTAACTTCAAACGTTTAAGAAAAGCCACGCATGAACAAGTGTTGGATATTCAGCGTGTGTATAGATATAGGTTTATTTTGTGAGAAAGTAACATAATTCTAGTTGATATGTTTGTGTGTGTGTGATCACCGACTTCAGTTGAAAAACATTTATCAGTCTAGCCACAAAGACTCCAGTATAGCGATATATTTATTATTTAAAAAAATCAGTTATTGTCAAATATAGAATAAGACGTCCTGCTCATATTAGGATCTGCAGAGAATGATGTAAGAAACCTTTCGCAGAGTATGTTACGTTCGCAAGTGGTTGTAATATAACACTATAAACCTCAGATGCTTTTCTAGTCAGTCATCGATCTAGTAAAGTGACGTGTTTTGTGAATTTCATTGAGTGGTGCTTGACTGGAATAACGCATAACAAGGGTGACAAGATTGTTAACGTGTCAAAATTATTAGTTGTACCTTTAATATGTATGCACATCTCTCTTTTCTCCGCCTCATTCTCAATGAATGGTAATATGCCAATAGAGTAGCGTACGTTCGTCAGGGCTAGCGTGAATCTCCTTTCGACAACGTCAACTTGTTTCCCAATAGCAACAATCGAAATTGGCTTCTCCGTCGAACCTATTCACAGTGCTGGGCTGCTATTGGCAGGGGTTTAAGCGAGGCGGGTTAAAAGGCACACAAAGGAAATACTCGATGGTATAGACTATTCTTCTATCCTGCCTACTTTGACATCTCATATTGTTTGAGAACTTAATTTTTTAAAAAACAAACCAGTTTAGGTTCGCACGAGTTTCAAAATTTTGTATTTTCTATTCTCTAAAATGATTGGATGGTTGTCCACGATCGTTTCATAAATAACTAAACATTAAGGACTGTTTATGTTTTGTTCTCATTGCTGTACTTACGTATTTCTAAAATGTCATTTATTTAGGGTCAAGGTTCGAAGGGTGATGTATAAAGCTTGTATAAGAATAGTGGTCTAACGGCACTTTTACACGAAACGCGTGATCTGAGCACAAAAGTTCTGTAACAGTGAAACTAGAGGGCAATCTAAGTTTGACCTACGTCCTGACTGACATGTGAGGTTGCATTGTGTCTTCCGTCGTGCAGTGAAAGTGTTGAACCTCGGTAGTTTGAATCGTGAAATGAAAGGTTACAACCTGACTTGAAATTCAGTCGTGAAATAACAGGCTACAATATAGCATGACTTTAACCTCAATATTGAGGTGAAAGGTCACAAATTGCCTTTAAATTCTGTTGTGAAAAGTGTTTATGGTTTTTCATGAAAAAACGTGCTGACCAGAGAATTCACCAGTGCTAATCTCGTCCTTTTCAGGACAGACAGGGAGTTTTCAGTTAATTAGATTTTATCGTGTCTTTTAAATATATATATGTATATTTGTAACCTTTATTCTGGGCATGTGTGTTTTGTATGTTATATCAGTATTCACCCGAAGCACTCGGTTATCCTCGTTCTATTTTATCTCTCTCTTTCTATATGATGGTCCGGCATGGCCAGTGGTTAAGACACTTGACTAGTAATTTGAGGGTCGCGAGTTCAAATCCCCATCACTCCAAACATGCTCGCCTTTTCAGTCTTGGGTGCGTTATGATGTGACGGTCAATCCCACTACTTGTTGGTAAAAGAGTAGCCCAAGAATTAGCGATAGGTGGTGTTGACTAGCTGCCTTCCCTCAAGTCTTCCGCTAATAAATTAGGGACGGCTAGCTCAGATAGCCGTCGTGTAGCTTTGCGCGAAATTCAAAAGACAAACAAACAAAAACCCAGTTCGATCAACGAAAAGTAAGTCAATATTTAAGTGTGGACTCTGTTCACCAGCTGTCTCTACCCTGAGTTCATTGATTCTCAACCTTTTTGTCTCAGGACCCATTTGTAGACATTGACGGTCTTAGTAAGCAACTTTAGTGCAAACAATATCTAGCCTAGTAAAAAAAAAGAAACACTATTTCACACATTCCGACGGCCTAATTTTGGGTTGCAACCCATGAGTTGAGAAAAGTTACTTTGTAGTTTGTCAATTTAGAATTATACGTTGCTTTGTTTAGCTCTGCATGAAAATTGTCATAAAAAATCACTACTACAGTTATTGGAGATAAGCCACATTATGATTGTTTGTTGTTGAGCACAAAGCTATACAATGGACTATGTGTGCTCTGCCTACCGTAAGCATCGAAACCCACTTTTTAGTGTTATAAGGTCTCAGTCTCATCACTGAGATCCAACGTGGAGTAAGCCAGGATATATCTTATAGGCAGAAGATCGCATATCTCGTCTATTGTTTGTCCTCTCTTACATTTGTTTAAGTTCGTATCCTTGAAAAGCGCGAGAGGTCGTACAATGTACAATAGTTATCAACATGGAGTTGTCTGCATGCATCAAAGAATTTCAATTACAGCTTCCGTTTGCCTCTAACTTCACAGTTATCGTTATAACTGAAAGTAATACTGACTATTCCCATTTTCCATTTCCTATATCACCCCCAGGGAGATATATTTCTATATAACATCTAAGTCACCGACATAATTAGCTAGTAAATCGTGAACGTTGATTGGAGTTGTTTCCTGACTTGGAAAGGGCAGTACTTAACTCCAATGTTTTCCTTCGGGTGGATTTTTTTTTTTATATAATAAGTTTCCCCTTACCCACTAATTGTTCCATGTATACCTTTTTAAATCTGTTTGATATGACAAGCTATCTTCGGATATACTTTTAGGGCTCAATTCCTCGGCCTCGTCGCACAAAGAAAGTCACACACACACACAAAATTCATACATGTTTCAAGAGTCAATAAACATATTCAAAAATTAAAACGTCACAGTACAAACAAAGGAAATGCACTAACACATCCTAGAGTGGGAATGGTAGAGAGTATCTTTGTAGCAGAGATGTCTAAAAAAGTAGCGTTCGTTTTTAGATGTAACCTCTATCTACTAGTTTAATACGTGCGTACACACAAAACAAACGTGTAAGGACTTTCGTTTAAACCTAAAAAAGAATAATCCATCTGCAAATTGTAAAACTTAAAATTCAGATACAGCTAAAATGGGATAGAAATGCATCATTTAATAAACAACATTCTTTACTGTTAACGTGCATCATCTCAGGTTTTCAGCACAATTGTACACGACACTTAAGTACACCCAATTGGTGACATCCACTATACAATCTTGAGTTAGCATAAATATAAACTTACTTCTTGTGTTTTATATATTAAAAGTGTTTATCCCTTTATTGAAACAGATTCTTTTATTTTATCTTTATTAATATTAGGTTCTCGACAAATAATTGTAACAGTTTTATTTTCATTACAATGTTCTGTGTCTTTAAACTGCTGGTAGACATGTAACGGAAAAATGTCTATATTCTACTGTTCTAGTACTTGAATTTCTACCTGTCTCCCCTATACAAATGAATAAAGTGTGTATAAATGTTATTTTTAATATTTTACGAAACAAAACACCAAAAATAAAAAATACGTGAAATTGTAAACATAAAAATCGGTTTAATAACTCGTATTTCCTATATAGATTTCTTCCTAGTGGACTACAATTTGAATATATCTTATTGTCACGAGAAAAGAAAAAGAATTGGTTTCTCTAACCACCAACAGTTCAGTTTAAAAGCCAGTAATTAAAAGATATCACCTCCTTATCGCATACTTCAAAATGTTTTGATAATACTAAGGCATCCTTAACACAAAAGGTGTGGTAAAAGTCAGTATAACGCTTTTTAGATGGATTGTTTATAAGAATGATCAATTCAACTTAAGGTACGTAAGTAACATCACTAAAACGTAATGATTTCTAAATGAAATGAATATTCGCAACTTACTTGAAAATAACAAGAACGCAAATTCATTTTCCAAAATACAACCCTAGACAACAGATCATCACTCGTATGAAACTTCATATATTGTTTCGGTTTTTATGAAAGTTATATTATCCCCTAATGGCGCAGCATGGCCAGGCGGTTAAGGCACTCGACTCGTGATTCGAGGGTCGTGGTTCGAATCCTCGTCACACCAAACATGCTTGCCCTTTCAGCCGTGAGGGCGTTATAATATTATATTCAATCCCACTATTCGTCGGTAAAAGAGTAGCCCAAGAGTTGGCGGTGGGTGGTGATGACTAGCTGCGTTTTCCTCTAGTTTTACACTACTAAATTAGGGAAGACTAGCGCAGATAGTCCTAAAGTAGCTTTGCGCAAAATTCAAAACAAACTATCCTGTAATATATAGAAGTGTATAGTGATTAAAATCACATACCATAAACTGATGACTTACAAACACACATTCTAGATATATTATGAACAGTATTATGTTAGACTTTCATGGGGATTCAGCATAAACATCATAGTTCCTTTGCACGAGCAATTACAAATGTTATCAAAGTCTTTCGATATGTTTTTATTATAATATCTACGTTTTGACATTTTTATGGTTGAATTACTTACAGCTCGGAATGTGGACAGCCAAAATTTCATGTTGCGTTTTTCTACGTACATAATATGGCATGATATCGTATTTATTTTACGTATTTTACTGGAGGTGGTTAGGCTACGAAACCGGTATACAAAAAAAAAGGGAAACAAAATTATTGAAAACTAGGTTACAAATAAATGAATCTGTGTGTGTGTGTGTTAAGATGCTTCGTTTGAAATGTTATTCACGTAGAATACATTATACATGTTAACCTTGACATATTTATACAGAAAGTACAGCGGTAGCCATAAGCTTGATTATTGTCCTAATTTTATTTGCTTTTAGTCGACGTTACTCAAAAAAAAATGACATTTATAACTTGAATTATTGTTTTGCGCTCAATGAAATAATCAAAACAACCACTGATATAAATAACCACACGGTTTCGTAGAATACGTGCTAATTACTTATGTGAGGAACTCTTCCATTTAGATACTTTTTAGGATATTATCAATTAATTTTTATGGATAATCCTTGTGACATACAGATGTCAGGAACAATTAACCCCAACTACTGAGGTTAAGATGGCTTGGATGATAAGTGAAAAATTATGAGTAATATTCTCTCGTAGTTTTATTCTTCAATGAAACGGTATTCCATTGTTATAACATATTTCCAATGAAACGGTATTCCATTATAACATATTTCCAATGAAACGGTATTCCATTGTTATAACATATTTCTCCATTTTTATATTTTTGTGTGGTCTCCAAGCTACTGGTTTTGATGTAGTTTGTTCTTTAAAATTTAAGATTGTTGTGATTTCTAACCGTAGAAATTTATTTAACTGAACTTTCGAACATTCAGATACTTAGTGTAAGTAGGAGTGGTCCAAAAATATTACCATAAAAAAAAAACACGAGACAATGTAGCCTTTTATAACGTGCTCAGGTTTCTACACATAAAGTACGTAATGTTACTAAAGATAACTTTGTTTTTATTTAAGAAGTTCCCTAACCTATAGCTCACATATCTTGCACACCAATTGAATTATTTCTTATTGACCTTGGTTTGAAGGGGTAGCTTTAGAATTTCACGTACGATACCTGAATATCCGCTTCAACGCGCACAGAGATTGTTTTGAGGAAAAGCGATATTTGTGTTATATTTACGTCAAAGCTTCTGAAGCTATCTGACGACGTCCGTCATTTTGTAGTACTGACCAGAGGAAAGACAACCAGTTAGCGATATCCTACCATCCACTAACCACGGTAAGGAAGTATTTGTCACTCTTATAACAAATCCAGAGCTTCACCAAAAGACCTAAACAGGCGTGAGTGAAATATCTTACATTAATGCACTTTTAACAAGTACCTACTGGTAAATCTGTGAACTTGATACAAACAAACGATGAGCGCGCCAAATCAAACAGAATGTAAACAGCTACTTACCTGTAAAGATTTCTTTTATTAAAATATTTAAAGTTTTGTAGCTGTGGAAGCAGCTTCGTAATATGATGTTTATTGGTCCGGCATGGCCAAGCGTGTTAAGGCGTGCGTCTCGTAATCTGAGGGTCGCGGGTTCGCATCCCTGTCGCGCCAAAAATGCTCGCCCTCCCAGCCGTGGGGGCGTTATAATGTTACGGTCAATCCCACTCTTCGTTGGTAAAGGAGTAGCTCAAGCGTTGGCGGTGGGTGGTGATGACTAGCTGCCTTCCCTCTAGTCTTACACTGCTAAATTAGGGACGGCTAGCGCAGATAGCCCTCGTGTAGTTTTGCGCGAAATTCAAAAAAAACAAACATACTACAAATAACATGTATATAAGTCGTATAGGTTTTCCTTTCTCATCCGTTGGACTGGAGAAGGCTGTTTATTCAGGATTTTGTTTTTAGGAATTTTCAAACAATTAATGAAATCGTTTTCAACTCTATTACTGAATTTCTCATTAAAAAAAGGAAACATATTATCTTATAATGAGCGTTATTTGTTAAGATTTGGTTTCTAAGAATACTTACTTATCTGTTCGTAGAATGGACTACGATACACTAACGTGACATAAAGAAATTAAAACTTTTAAACTGTTTACGACCAGGGGAAACGGGACGATGGAGGCTACTGAGAGTGGTAAGACCAAGTCTGTTGTTTTTTGCTTAAAAGAAGTTTGAATCCGGGTAATTCTCTAAATAATATAGGGTTTTATACGCACATCTGAACTATTGGCTTCGAAGAGATAATTTTAAACACGATCTCTCAGTTCTGAGAATATAGTGCGGTATATTCTACTCTCTACTATACATGCCTCACAATAGAATGTAGTATATAATAAACTCTTCTATACATACTTAAGAATAGAATGTCGAACATTCTACTCTTTTCAATACATTCTTAAGAAGAGAGTGTGATATATTCCACTCTTTTCCATACACACTTGACAAGAGTCTAGTATATACTATTTTCTATATATGTTCTATATATTTTTCTATATTTTCTATAGAATATGATATATTTTGCTCTTTATTGTACACACCTCAGAATAGAATGTGGTGTATACTACTCTTTATTGTACACACCTCAGAATAGAATGTGGTGTATACTGCTCTTTATTGTACACACCTCAGAATAGAATGTGGTGTATACTGCTCTTTTCTATACATACCTCAGAATAGAATGTGGTGTATACTGCTCTTTTCTATACACACCTCAGAATAGAATGTGGTGTATACTACTCTTTATTGTACACACCTCAGAATAGAATGTGGTGTATACTGCTCTTTATTGTACACACCTCAGAATAGAATGTGGTGTATACTGCTCTTTTCTATACATACCAGAGAATAGAATGTGGTGTATACTGCTCTTTTCTATACATACCAGAGAATAGAATGTGGTGTATACTGCTCTTTTCTATACATACCAGAGAATAGAATGTGGTGTATACTGCTCTTTTCTATACATACCAGAGAATAGAATGTGGTGTATACTGCTCTTTTCTATACACACCTCAGAATAGAATGTGGTGTATACTACTCTTTATTGTACACACCTCAGAATAGAATGTGGTGTATACTGCTCTTTATTGTACACACCTCAGAATAGAATGTGGTGTATACTGCTCTTTTCTATACATACCAGAGAATAGAATGTGGTGTATACTGCTCTTTTCTATACATACCAGAGAATAGAATGTGGTGTATACTGCTCTTTTCTATACATACCAGAGAATAGAATGTGGTGTATACTGCTCTTTTCTATACATACCAGAGAATAGAATGTGGTGTATACTGCTCTTTTCTATACATACCAGAGAATAGAATGTGGTGTATACTGCTCTTTTCTATACATACCAGAGAATAGAATGTGGTGTATACTGCTCTTTTCTATACATACCAGAGAATAGAATGTGGTGTATACTGCTCTTTTCTATACATACCAGAGAATAGAATGTGGTGTATACTGCTCTTTTCTATACATACCAGTGAATAAGATATGGTGTATACTAACTACTCTCTTCTGTACGCACCTGTGGATAGAATGCGATGTGTGTTACTAACTTCTACTTATACCTTAGAATAGAATGTGGAATTTATTACATGATTCTATAGATCAGATGCGACAATATTTAGAGTAAGAATCTTATTCTGCTAACTTGTACGTTTGTTGTTTTTGTATACCAAGGTTAAAGCTGTTTTTAAAAACGAGGTCTGTACTGTTAAAAACGTATTAATACTTAAGAAGAAATTGGGCGTAATTTTTCATCCAGGAATTAATTTCACGATGGACCCCATCGAACATTCGTTAACTTATAAAAGACGCGTGAATATTTCGATAATAACTGGTAGTTAACGTATTTTGAATCTAAAATTCGTTGGAAAGTTGTTTAGTGTGAGACTAAACCTTAAGTTACACATTATTATTTCGATATCTAAAAAGTAAGTTATTGTTTGTTTTCACTTCTATCGAGATATTTTATGTAAAATTAATAAATGTGAAATATAAATAAGTTACTGTCTAAATTTTTTTCAGACAGCGAAAAGTTACCCATTTCTCGGCGCCGAAGACGCTATTTTTTCCCCCAAAATAAGTGTCAAAAATTTTTCCTGTGCCTTCCAGGCCGAAGGTTACGTTGCACGTAGGCCTAAACCTCACTCTAGAGCAGTGGTTCTTAACCTTTTTCAGTGTTTGCACCCCTTTCAAATCAGTAATCATTTCTCACCCCCCCTGGAAACTTAAATATAAAAAAAGCTAAAAATACAAAGTTGATGTATTCAAAAAATTTTTTTAATCTTCATACATACAGCATACCAAGACAAAAATTCAGGGTACATAATGAAAAAATTAATTTCAATGTTTCTTCTTAGGAGAAATATAAAGCATACTCTTATGTAAAAATATAGATTTGCTTTAATTATTCATGGGCATCCTCGCACCCCTTGGGAATCATCTTCGCACCCCCTAGGGGTGCGGGCACCTGGTTAAGAACCCCTGCTCTAGAGGAAGCGTTAAGATACTACACAGTAATCCAAGCTCCTCTATATGACCCAGAATGAAATGCATAACTTACGTAATAACAAATAAATAAACAAGATAATCATAAATGATCCCAAAATTCATTGACACTTCTGTATGAGGCTATGGTAAACCAGTCGAGATCTAATTTGTTTGTTTTTCGTCAAATAATGACATTTTTACGACCATGATATTAAGGCAGCATCATAAAAGCATATGAAAAGTCAAATTGCGGAAACACAACCCAGTAACGGCAGCTATTTGCAAAATTTGTTTGTTTTGGTCCCCTTTAGACCATTCTGATCAGCTGTTGGTTGTGTAACGATTTCAAACACAGACCTGTTCTCGGTAGGATTCATCTGTAACAGTTCAACTAAATCAAACCTCTTTAACACAGTCCATGTTATGGCTTCTACAAAAAATTAAAAATGGCACTCCTTGAATAGGCTTAGAATAACTTTATTACTGGTAATAATAAAGCTATTTCAATGGTAATATCAGGGGTTCGATTCCCATCGGAGACTCAGCAGATAGCCCGATGTGGCTTTTGCTATAAGAAAAACGAACCAGTGGTAATATAAGGGATACACTTTTTAAGGTAGAAATGATAAATATATAGCTTACATAAATCAAGAAATGGGTATGAAGATTCATGTACTACCGTAAGTCACAAAACAATTCACGAAACATCTTGGTACGATTGATGGAAGTGCTGTGCCCTTATTCTTATGTTTATCTTTTATCAAAATTTAACTAATGAAAATGGGGGTGCACTGGGAAATACGGTAATTCTTTTACAGACACTTAAGAAAAGGACACACCTACGCAGACTGACTGGTGAGCAATAAGTTAAAAATTAAAGAAATTTCGCGCAAAGCTACACGAGGCCTATCTGTGCTGGCCGTCCCTAATTTAGCAGTGTAAGACTAGAGGGAAGGAAGCTAGTCATCACCACCCAACGCCAATTCTTGGGCTACTCTTTTACCAACGAATAGTGGGATTGACCGTCACATTATAACGCCCACTCCCACAGCTTAAAGGGCGAGCATCTTCGGTGTGACGGGGATTCGAACCCGTGACCTTCAGATTGCAACTCTAGCGCCCAAATTACTTGGTCATGCCGAGCCCTCATGTTAATTACATAAAAGCTAAACGCATATGGAATGTTACGTCAAGCTAACAACGCTGATTTGTATACCCAGAAGGCAGAATAATAGGAAAAAATGTTTTGTTGTTTTAACATTGTATTTAAAATATTTTAAAAATATGGATTTTCGACCGGTCGTGGATGCGCTATAACAATGACTGTCAAATTCCACCTATTATTTGGGGGTGGCTGCTGTTGGCTAGCTGCTATGTATCAGTTGAAAATTAGGAACGGCTAAGCATAGATGGCTCTTACGTAACTTAGCGTGAAAATTCAAATGTTAACAATAAAAATAAGTATATTTTGATTTATCTGTGAGACATGTTTTACAATATATTTTGCAAGACATGTATCTTCTGACTGTTTACGCAGGTAGCTGGGTCACATGAGTTTATGTCTCAAGACATTTTCGCATAATGGAAACCCTAAGCTTTGTCCTCTTATTAAACGTAGACTTTATGTCCACTATTTGAACCTCTTCTTTTTCTTTTTGATGCAGTAAAGATGAAATGCGCCACTTATTGGAAGAGCTGGGATTTGGTGTGCCACATGAGACACCACCTATTGACTTGGAGCTACTCCACGATGCTGGCTTAACATGTGACGATACCGAACTACCACATCACGTCAGTAGTAGAGAGGAAATTCGCCATCTAGTGGAGAAAACAACTGATTTTTTAAAAAGACTTCCCAGACCGTCACTAGTGACGATAGCACGGTCAGTCTCACTTGATATTTTCAACTGACTTCAACACAGTCCCCATTTCTGAGTAAAGTTTTAAAAAACATTTATAGTAATCACATTTCAGCTATTCAAATGTCAATTTATGAAGGAAACTAAATAGAGGTATAAATATACAGTACGTTGATATGTTTTTTCCACACAACAGTGTATATTTAAGGTGCATCTTTTACTGCGTTTCTGTTTGTTTTTAAAGAACTGAAGACACATATAGCAAGGCGTAAGTTGTGAAAAACTGACTTGGCTACGAAGTTAAGGGTTCGGAATGGTTGTAGGTTCGAGACTCATTCACGAGCCCCATGTTGTTTTGTCCTTGCATAAGACATTTTAGTACAACTACTTTAGTCAACCCAATTCTACAATGAATACTAGCTGGGAGTTAACTCGCAATGGAGTGGCATCCCGCCGAGGAGGAATGTGTTGCCATTGAAACTGGAGCTCAGCGCCGGCTCCTCTGCTAAATTAGGGACGGCTAGTGCAGATAGCCCTCGTGTAGCCTTGCGCGAAATTCAAAACAAACGAAACCACTCAAAACCTGTATTAGATATACTAGAGTCCTGTCATTTCTGATCCTAACAAGCACAATATTTTCCTGCCTAATCCTAACTATATGTACTGGAATTTTATTATTTCTAAATATACTAGGCATTGATCTTTTGTCAAAACCTCGACTGAAGTTTGTCATTTCTATCCGTGATAGGTACAGGACTTTTTGTCAAATCCTTGTTGCAGAATATCAAAGTCTCCAATGTCATCTGGTCAATGAATGAGATACCATTATTCAAAATTTTAATAATCCGTCTACAATACTCTGAAACATTACTTTAATCAAAGATTTATTTGAAGCATAAAAATCATAATCCAAGAAATACAAACGTTCTAGGTGTGTGAGGATAGACAGTATTCATCTGAGTTTGTTTCGGAGAACGTAGTGTCTTGCCAAAATAATAAGATTAAGTGTATGTGTGAGTTTCTTTGTGTCTCCTAGCTCCTTCTAAACCACTGGTCACCCCAACCGGTAAGTGGTGCCAAAGAAATCGTCTCGGTTCTGAGGTTTGAACAAGGGTAACATCGTTCACCTTATCTCTTGAGGAACTCGACGATTTCCCAAAAACCACTTCTCCTAAACTGTTGGATTCACCAAAATCTAAATGGTTGAAGCCCAGTTTTGTCAGTAAGAGGTCGGAGGTTGAAAATCATATGTAGAAGCCAAGGTGGAGTTTCTCATGGCTTCCATCCATTTAACGTTAGAACCTTAAAACCGCAAAGGAAACCCCTAAAACTGTAACAATGATCAATAGAAGAACTATTTACATGAACAAAAGTATACTTAGGAAATAAAAAAATAATTACGAACTGAAACAAAATCTGACCAACGTGTGAGTTTATATGATAATAATTCATGCCATGTTTATTTACATTACTGTTATTTGTATTTGACAAAGACAGAACGACCAGATGCTGTTATATGGCTTGTCCCTTTCTTTGTTTCACACGTGGAGAGGTAAGCCAAATCTGTTACAGAAAATGAAAATGTGTCGTGTGCTGCAAAAACACAGTATAATGTGCAGGTCTGAGATAGTCGTAGCTACACAGTGTTGTACAATTCCATCTGGCCTTGTTACAGACATAACTTGAGAAAAGTGGTTATTGTTAGCCCCTTTTAAAATGCAATATGAGTGGAGACGCTGTTCACATAACTGACTAGCTCTGAAAACTTAAAGCAGAACATTCCATTATCAACAAAACTTTCTATGTGAGGAATTAGGTTTACAAAGACCTGAGCTTGAATAATTGTTTCTCCTTTTGGATGTAATGAATTTTCCACTTCCTGGATCAATGGCGATTCCTAAGTTGTGTTGGCATCCATAAAGATGATTTTTTTCCAGTGCAATGAGATCATCGCCGTCCAATTTAACCAACAGATTCATACGTTGTAACTGTATGACCGTCTATTTTAGCCAACAGATCCACATATTGTAATTGTATGCCCATCCATTTTAGCCAGCAGATCCACGTATTGTAATTCTATGACTATATATCGGACATTTTCATTAACATTAAAAGTCTTAAACTCGTGAAGATGGTCTTCCTATATTAACACAAGATTACTGTCCAGTACTCGACGTTTCGTATGTCGTTTCGTCTTGTTCGTTACTTTCTTCTCTCTCCCTCTTCTTCAAATCTCTTTCCAACTTGTACTAAATTTGTTGCTGTGTGTGTAGTCTCGTTTTATTTTGTACGAAAGCATCGACATTTCTATTCACCCCCAAATCTACCGGAATCAACAAATCATACAGTTTTCCGAAACGTTTTACATTGTCCGGGAAATATTTCAGGTACATCTCCAGTACCTGTGACGTTCAAAGGACACTTAAGACTTTCACTTGTGTCAGATCGCACACAAAGTCCAGCCGATCTGTGGAATCGCAAATCAAGTGTAAGAAGAGAAAGTGAGTAAAACCTGCATATATACAGGTATTTGTGAGTATCAGAGAGAGAAACCAGAGCAATTGCAGTTTTTATCAACAATTCCACTATCGGAAAAGGATAACAAATACGTTTAACGTAGCTAATAAAACTCTGGACTGCCAGGATTGCATTATATAATTGTATAGAAAGGTAACGTTCCACACGCGACATTTGGGCTATTTTTGGGGGCGATATTTCAACAACCGGTGTCTTTCAAATTTACATTAAAATTTCCCTACATTACCCCTAGCACTCCTGTGAAGGAGCAATGAGTTGAATGGAAATTTTAAAGTTACATAATATTAATTATTTATTGCTTAGTATGCTTGAATGTAATCTGAGGGTCAAGGATTCGAATCCTCCTCGCACCAAATATGTTCGCCCTTTCAGCCGTGGGGACGTTATAAGTGACGGTCAATCCCCTATTAGTTGGTAAAAGAGTAGTCCAAGAGTTTAGCGGTGGGTGGTGATGACTAGCTGCCTTCCCTCTAGTCTTACACTGCTAAATTAGAGACGGCTAGCGCAGATAGCCCTTGAGTAGCTTTGCGCAAAATTCAAAATAAACAAGTATGTTTGAAATAATTGATTTTCGGATGAACGATATTGAGGCAAAATATTGTTAAAATATTAAATAAACATAAAATATGAAGTAATTGTGTCAATATATCCTACCAAAATATTATTATTTGGGGTAAATTTTATTAGTGGAAAAGTTCATGTTTTTGCCCAACATGTCCCCTTCCTTCCGCTAGCAGCTCTAGTTAACTTGTTCTAATCCAAAATCAGAACGTCTGCTCGTCTGTAATTACACGTTTTGTGTTGTTTTTAACAAATATCAATATGTCTTAGTGTATAATTTAATTGGCTTAAGTGACAGCTGATATTCTTAAAACGCTGTTAAAATTAACGAGTTAAATTATTTTTGAAGTTCAAAGAGAATTTCCACTCAGTCCAGATTGCTCAAGGAATAGCATGATTTGTAGTTTTCACCCTTAAACAAGACATTACGAATGTAGTTTTAAGGCCTCAGCTGTATCATGTAATGATTTATGAAGAGCATACTGTCGAGTCATTCTTGTTTGTCTGTCTAGGCTTTAATTTACGATCGCTTACAAAGACGTCATCCGGTGACAGTGTAATTCTGTAGACCAAACTCAGCGTCTTATAAATCATAAGAAGCTGGTTAGCAAGGCCAACAGTCTACGTCTAACAATCGGGAAGTGACTAGTGTAACACTGCTAATTACTACGTTTTGATTGTTCGGTTTTTATTTAAATCAATTTCAACCAATATGAATTCCACGTGGAAAGGGAATATTAGATTGTTACATTATTATATCTGCGTTTTCTTTTCGTTTGGTAAATATTACGTCATTTTCGGCCCCTCTCTGTGGGTCAGAGGTAAGTTTATGCGCTTACAACACTAAAATTTAGGGTTCGATTACCCGCGGTGGACAGAACACAAATAGCCAATTGTATCTTTATGCTAAAAACAACGTTACTTACAACTAATTTAGCGCTTGTTTCGGCCATATCTATTTGTAGGATTTTCGTTAGAGCTAACCGCACATGCGTGGTGTGATGCATGTGTTTGTGTGCGTAAACAGAGTTTCAGACGACAAGGACAAAAACAAAAGGCATCGCTGTGGTGGCAAAACCACAGTATAAAAAAAATTACAATCTGGGACTGGTATAGTAAAGTAGTATACCCTGGTAAGAGAAGCATCTCGATAAGTTGCACATCTACTTGGTAGACGTAAATTCGTAAGCTTTTTATATGAAACGACAAGAAAAATATCCAAGAGTTAACAATGTCAGGTTTGAGTTCTCAATCTCACAATGTACCACATTTCGAAAATCACCACTCACTGTGTTACGTCACTAATGGTAAAATAGTTACTTCTAATGAAGGAGAAAATCAAAAGAAAATTGGTAAAAAAATTGAGTCAGACTATTAATAAAACGAATCTCCTCAAGTTGGAGTTCTAATCCACAAAATAACTACAAACTTGTATGAACAGCATTATCAAAACTAAGACGTCTCTATCGTAAATTATTACTAGTAGAATAAAAGAATTTCACTCTCGTAATAAAACTCTTGTCTCTACATTTTTGTATTTTAATGTTGATGTGTCTTTTGGAGGAATGGAGATATTTACGGTATAACGAAATTATTTGTCGGTAGATATTAGTATTAGGCTTATAATATTTTTTCAATATCCATATCTATTGCTGACGACGTGTTTCACTGAATCCAAACACATCAGATAGGCTGAACACAAACACAGTAGTGGTCGTAACACTATTCTTATAACTTATTTGTTAGAACAACAGTTGTTATATGGGAACGCCTCTTTAAAGCTTATTTGTGTTTTTCTTGTAGCAAGGCCACTTCGAGCTATCTGCTGTGTACGCCAAGGGGAATCCAACCCCTGATCTTAGCGTTGAAAATCCGTAGACTTACCGCTGTTTCACCAGGGGACCGTTTTAAAGCTAGCGAAGCATCATTATAACTAATTTGTTTGTCATTAGACATTAGTATTGTGTACATGTGAATTGTGTCCATTTTACTTCTTGATTATGTTATGTACTGTTGCCTAGGCCACGTGGACAGCTTTTTCCACTAATCTTTGTGTTTGTGAACTCCCCCTCTCTCCGTTACTACAACTGAGGTGTGACTTGTTGCAAGTCTGTTTCTGGATGGTTCAGGTGCCTTAAAGCTATCAATATTCTTTTTTTTTTCAATGTTATTAATAACAAGATGTATTTCTTTCTTGGAAACTATAAATCCCAGACCTGAACATATCTTTCTGACCCAAGTGTATTCTACCTTAACAGTGTCAATTATTTTATTTTTTACACGTTAACAATGAAATTCAATAACTTCTATTTGTATAAAAGAAAGTCTGTAAGAAACGTCATTCGAGTAGTCGAGTTCATCCTTGAAGAATATTCAAGAGGGTTCTTCATCTGTAGTTGATAATTTGAAAACCAGACTGATATTAAGTGACTGAGCATTAATATTTTCAAAAGACCCAAGCCACAAGTAGCTCTTAATAACTTGCAGTTGCTTAAGTGTTTAAACTAATTGAAAGCTAAATCACGGAATAATTTACACAGTTAACTTCACGTATTGGGTTTATATAATGCTCTGGTCACTTAAAATGTCTGTGTAAATTTACAATAATATAAAAAAAAAAAACAGGACTTTGATTTATAGTGTTATGTTATCAAAATGTATAATAAATAAACATTAAATGTTTTCATACATTTTTAATATATTCTAAAGTATTTCATAAAAGTTTTTTTTTATTTTTTGTGACCGGACTATTGAAGAGAACAGTTATATAAAAATGGCTTTTCTCACAAGTGAGTTTTGTGTACATCATTCGGTGGGATATGCGTTTTTTCATGGTTATCCAGCTACTCATCTGGTAACAAGGTTCAAGAAGCTTAGCTCATACATACCCTTAAGAGTTCGTGAACTTGGTTCATGCTTTTGAATAGTTCGTTGCAAAATGCTATCCGTTAACCCAAAAAACTTGTACGATTTTAGATCATCAAATTTAAAATGCAAAAATAATGTAAATTTCACACATCTTGTCCATTGAGCTGCTCAACATTTGTTTGTGATTTCAAACAAAGACGACAACAAATTATACGGTTTTACCTTTCTCTCTGTCATTTAAAAAAAGGTATTTTAAAAAATTCCAGCGGTCAACAAACTCGAGGTTTCGGATGCTTAAGTGTAAGACCTACTTGCTTTACAGCTTACATTTCTTCGTCACACCAAACATGCTCGTCCTTTCAGCCTTGGGGGCGTTATTATGGTACGGTCAATCCCACTATTCGTTGGTAAAAGAATAGCCGAAGAGTTGGCAGTGGGTGGTGATGACTATCTGCCTTCCCTCTAGTCTTACACTGCTAAATTAGGGACGGCTAGCACAGATAGCTCTCGTGTAGTTTTGCTCGAAATTCGAAAACAAACAAACATTTCTTCGAATATAGGCATTTGACGTGCCTTGTTAACTACTGTTTCTACTGCTATTACCATTTGTCCTACTGCAACTGATGCAAGCCTTTTGTAGATTTAAAAAAAATAACTTCACACAAGTCAGGACTGGCATTTGAGTCTAACAATAACAAAATGATCTTGCTTGTCCCTTGAATAAGTGACTTATTTGCACACGTTACGCTACTGTTGGGATAAACATCTGGCTTCAAATTAAGTAATTTTTTTTCCTGTCATGATACTCGTTATAAAAATTGACAAACAATAAGATAAAAAGCATAACCACCTGCATAAAACATAGGGGAACTCCACCACTAATTAGCAAGGTTAATAACAAAAATGATGCTATATTGTTTCATTTTTCTGTTTGTTTTTGTGTTTATAGGGAACGTGCAACCAACAAAGACATAGTAAATTGGTACATAAATAGTTCAGAAATAATGTGGTTAAAAAGCCAATAAAGACATGGACTTCATCAGTAACTCTAATACATTAACAAACGTCAAGCATGTGTTGCGTGTACAAGAACTGTTATGTCATGTCGAGGTCTGACGTGACCTGCTAGGTAGGGCCCTCGACTCACAATCTGAAGGTTGTGGATTCGAACCCATCCTTAAAAATTCTCGCCCATTCAACCATGGAGGCGTTTTAATATGACGGTTACTGCCACTGTTTATCGCCCAAGAACTGGGTGGTATTGACTAGCTGCTTTCCTTCTAGTCTGTAACTTCTAAACTGTGGACCGCTAGCGCAGATAGACCTCGAGTAGCTTTGCGCGAAATGCAAACATAAACAATAACTTCTGTCACCAGCAAACAATTAACAATATTTCAGGAGGGAAGATGTAATGGAACTAGCATCTGGTCCTCCCAGGCCTCCAGGACCTAAATCCCGATGAGAGAAATGATGAACATGATAACCAGTCCTCTTTACACTTACTGAGGTAGAGCGTAATCACAACCACTAAATCAAGAAACGCTAATGCTAACAAAACAGTTCACATGTACAACGAAACAAAAATCAAATCACGGAACTCAACCAACAAACATACTTGAAACCGAGAAAATCCCATCTATGAAGCAATTAAAAATACATTCTTAGAATTCATATAACAGTACAATACAGTAAAGACAGTTTCACACTTTTAATAGAAATAGCTAAACACCACCTTATACCTATTATTCCACACATTACACACTTATTTTTAAGCCCAAGAAACAAAACATCTAAAACCAAGTAAAAATGAGTCGCCCCACAACAGAGCTTCACCCACACCGGCTATATGATAAAGTTCATGGAACATGGTCCTGAAAGGTACAGGATAAACAGAAAATAAAAAGATTAGAGGTCTCAGTTAAAGTAAAATCAAGGAGGGAAGAAGAGGTCAATCACGCACCTGACCTTTACAGGTCTCTAAGACCAAAATCCACATACCGAAAATAACCGATCCTCTTGTGTTCTCTATTAAAATTATTTCCATCTTGTCCCAAGTGGCACAGCGGTATGTCTGCAGATATATACTGCTAAAAACCGGGTTTTGATACCCATGGTGGACAGAGTAGAGATAGCTCTTTGCGCAGCTTTGTGCCTAATAACAAACAACACCAAATTTCCATCTTACTACTTCGAACTTTACATTTAAAAGTGATAAAATAAGTGTTTTGAATTAAGAATTCTACTTTTAAAACAGGTATTTTATTAGCATTGTGGATTCTGGTTTACATTTAAACAAGTCGGAAAATAATATGAACCACGTAAACCATTTTACGTGTTCAAAATACACATATAACGAAATAAAAGACCAAAATGATTATCCCATGTGCTTAAAATATATGTCTATTATTCAGGCACATTTCAAGTTATATCTTAACTTCGTCTATATTTTTCGGACTTACAACGCTAGAATACAGATCTCGATACCCTTGCCTATCGTGTAGCTTTGTACTTAATTGCAAAGAAAGACTGTATTTTTTATATATGTTAATTACTTCGACAGTGGGTAACTGTTGTGTCATATATCTATTTAATTTCGAAATAGGTTACCAAGGCCCATTTAAAGCATAAGGAGCGTTAACTTATTATTTACGGTGTGTTTTTTTGTGGAAAATACCTAAACAACTGTGAAAATAAGAACAGTAAAACATTCGTTTCAACAGTCGTCTCGTGATTGGCGGAAGAGTTTATTGTCACGTCTGAAGGGCAGCTGACTTTCAGTTTCTATTTGAAGCAAAAATCTACTTCTAAACCTGTATTTATTGTTTTGTTTCATCGTAAAAACGAAACCATTTACTTGTGTATTTGTTGCTTCTCAATATGTTTACTTACCCAACATAATAATATGCAACTTCCACTTTATCACTTGCACCTCAATTTGAACTTATTAACTGACGACACGCAAATATGGCGAGAAAGTCTCAGTTTCGTCGTTAGAACAAAGATATCTAATATCTTTATATGATTTTGAATACCGTTGTTTTTCGGTGGGGCAGGTGTAAGTGTATAGACTTACAACTCTAAAATCTGTAGTCCTATTCCCGTGGTGTACGTAGCAAATGTTTGTTCGAATTTAATAATGGAAATAGACAAGAATGTAGAACAGTATGTTAACATTACTATATTTAATATACTTAGTTTTAGTGTTCACGTTCGTTAGGCCCGGAATAGCCAGGCGGTTAGGGCGCCCGACTCATAATCTGAGGATCGCGGGTTTCAATCCCCGTCACACCAAACATGTTCACCCTTTCAGCCGTGGGGACATTATAATGTGACTCTCAATCCCACTATTTGTTGGTAAAAGTAACCCAAGAGTTGACGGTGGGTGGTGATGATAATTGCCTTCCTTCTAGTCTTACACTACTCAATTAGGGACAGCTAGCGCAGATAACCCTCATGTAGCTTTGCACGAATTCCTAAAACAAACCAAACACATTTGTTAACATCACTATATTTATTATATCTGGGTTTAGTGTTCACATTTGTTAGCATCACTGTATTTGTTACATCTAGGTTTATTGTTCACATTTGTTAGCATCACTATATTTGTTACATCTAGGTTTAGTGTCCACATTTGTTAGCATCACTGTATTTCTTATATCTAGGTTTAGTGTTCACATTTGTTAGCATCACTGTATTTCTTATATCTAGGTTTAGTGTTCACATTTATTAGCATCACTGTATTCCTTATATCTAGGTTTAGTGTGCACATTTGTTAGCATCACTGTATTCCTTATATCTAGGTTTAGTGTTCACATTTGTTAGCATCACTGTATTTCTTATATCTAGGTTTAGTGTTCACATTCGTTAGCATCACAGAAATGAGAAGTACAGGTTTAGGCATGCTCTTAGTTTGGCATCCCCGAACTGTTAATCCGAATGATAGTATTTTTCATCCTGTTGCCATAAAAATGCCATCCCTACTTTGGATCCACTATAAAAGCAACTATCAAATCCCACCATTCAGCCAAACAAGGGATTGCTGTCGTGCTGATCTACCTTCCTCCGTAGCATGTCACTTTAACATTAAGGATGGCTTCATGAAGTTATTTCTAGTGTATCATTTCGCAGACTTTTTAATACAAACAATGAGTCACAGCATACTTTATTTTACATGAATAATTAAATAAGAATGTTGGTAAAATCGTTGCACAATTTCACCTTGAGATTCTACACTAATACGTCAAATTCTTCGAGACAAAGACTTAACAATATAAATAAAATGAACGATAGTTAAAACAACCTTCTTATTTCATATGTTTTCCAACATTAATTATCACAAAGGTAGCGAAGAAAGAATGTAGGTTCAACGCTCGTAGATCAACAGCCTAGTTTTTCATAAAGTAGGCCCGATATGTACACGACACCCCTCTATCGGCAAGATTCATTTATCAAACAAGACACTAATTGACTGTATTCAATATAAGAATCAAGCATGATTGATGGTGCTTGTGAGAATAAGCCATACCAATGTCACGATCACCAGGGAGAAAAAAAGTCCTTACTGGATGTTAGACATTTTTAGTACAGAAGTAAAAATCAGCCTGTTTTTTTCTCTGTACAAGTTGTATGTCTACTTTGGTTAAAGGATTTACGTTCACGAGATCGTGGTAGGCTATTTAATAAAACCCTGAGGACGCATTTCTGTAAATTTTGAAAGCAGTCTACCATTTGAATATTTTTTAAACCACATCTTGTATTTATTTGGTGACATATGGAAAATGTCTATGACTATACGAAGTCAGTAATACAAAAGAAAACAAGCGATTATGCAACGCACGTGACATTAGGTTTACTGCAGTAATTGTTACAAAGCACATTGCCAAATTCTAGAGAAGTTACTGATTATAATTTATAGTTACACGTACAATTTATAGAACATGCGGATAAAAACAGATAAAAAATATGAAATTAATATGTAGTTAGCGCAAGATCAAATATCCAAATGTTTTTATTCTAGGTTTTTATTTATTCTTCATAATAAGAAGTGTATATATTTCAGCAAAATAATTGAGATAATTGTTCTCGTATTATAGATGTCACTATCAATCAAGGAGGAGTTGATACGTTTTGTACCCATGAAACACTAAACAAGAGTTCATTCTTGTCTCGTATCCACTGAAAATTAAACAAACTGATCCATATATTAAATCCGCTAAATATTAAACAAAAACTGATCCACGTATTATATCCGCTAAAGATTAAACGAAACCTGGTTCCACGTATTATATACGCTAAAGATTAAACAAAAATTGATCCACGTATTATATCCGCTAAAGATTAAATATAAACTGATCCACGTATTATATCCGCTAAAGATTAAATAAAAACTGATCCACGTATTATATCCACTGAAGATTAAACAAAACCTGATCCACGTATTATATCCACTGAAGATTAAACAAAAACTGATTCACGTATTATATCCGCTAAAGATTAAACAAAACCTGATTCACGTATTATATCCGCTAAAGATTAAATAAAAACTGATCCACGTATTATATCTACTGAAGGTTAAACAAAACCTGATCACGTATTATATCCACTGAAGATTAAACAAAAACCTGAAACAAAACCTGATCCACGTATTATATCACTCAAGATTAAACAAAAATTGATCCACGTATTATATCCGCTAAAGATTAAATAAAAACTGATCCACGTATTATATCCGCTAAAGATTAAACAAAACCTGATCCACGTATTATATCCACTAAAGATTAAACAAAACTGATTCACGTATTATATCCGCTAAAGATTAAACAAAAACTGATTCACGTATTATATCCGCTAAAGATTAAATAAAAACTGATCCACGTATTATATCTACTGAAGGTTAAACAAAACCTGATCCACGTATTATATCCACTAAAGATTAAACAAAAACTGATTCACGTATTATATCCGCTAAAGTTTAAACAAAAACTGATTCACGTATTATATCCGCTAAAGATTAAATAAAAACTGATCCACGTATTATATCTACTGAAGGTTAAACAAAACCTGATCCACGTATTATATCCACTAAAGATTAAACAAAAACTGATTCACGTATTACATCCGCTAAAGATTAAATAAAAACTGATCCATATCTTATATCCGCTAAAGATTAAACAAGAACTGATCCACATTTTATATCCCTCCAAAGATCTAGACATGAGTGCCCACAGAATTTGTCCCGGTAGAGGGTAAATCATCGCATAGTGCCGGTCATTTGTCTTAAAGTTTGAAAATGTTGCTCTGGCTGATTGTTGCTCATTTATATAAATCTAATTGTCGTCGGTTATATTTAATTGGTATTACTTCTAAAACATTTTAAAATAAATTTTCTTTGCAATTCTGAGGGTCGCGGGTTCGAATGTCCGTCACATCAAATGTGCTTACCCTTTCAGCCGTGTGGCCGTCACAATGAACGATCAATTCCGCTATTATTTGGTGAAAGAGTAGTCCAAGAGTTGACGATGGGTAGTGATGACTAGCTGTCTTCCCTCTGGCCTTACACTGCTAAATTAGGGACGGCTAGCACAGATAGCTCTCATGTAGCTTTGCGCGAAATTTAAAACAAACAAACAAATATATCGTATTATTATTTTTTTTAAAACGTTGAAAGTATAATAACTTTATGGATATTAGTTTCTGTCATATTAAAACATGTTATGAGCCCTCTGGTGGCTCAGTGGTAAACTGAAATCTTATATCGCTAAAACTTGATTTTTGTTTGTAGTTAATCACAAAGCTACACAATGTGCTATTTGTATTCTTCCCAACACGAGTATCGAAACGCTGTTTCTAGCGTTGTAAGTCTGCAGACATGCTATTGTGCCATTGGGAGCAATTGAGTTTTAATACTTTTATTTAATCTTTAGTGGATATAAGATGTAGATCAGCTCTTGTTTAATCTGTAGTGGATATAAGATATGGATCAGCTTTTGTTTAATCTTTATTGGATTGAAGATGTGGATCAGTTTTGTTTATCTTTAGCGGATATAATACGTGAATCAGTTTTTGTTTAATCTTTAGCGGATATAATACGTGAATCAGTTTTTGTTTAATCTTTAGTGGATATAATACGTGAATCAGTTTTGTTTAACCTTCAGTGGATGTAATACGTGAATCAATTTTGTTTAATTTTAGTGGATATAATACGTGACGTGAAATACGTGAATTTTTGTTTAATCTTTAGCGGATATAATACATGAATCAGTTTTTGTTTAATCTTTGGATGTAATACGTGATCAGGTTTTGTTTAACCTTCAGTGGATGTAATACGTGAATCAGTTTTTGTTTAATTTTTAGTGGATATAATACGTGGATCAGGTTTTGTTTAACCTTCAGTGGATGTAATACGTGAATCAGTTTTTGTTTAATCTTTAGTGGATGTAATACGTGAATCAGTTTTTGTTTAATTTTTAGTGGATGTAATACGTGAATCAGTTTTTGTTTAAACTTTAGCGGATATAATACGTGGATCAGGTTTTGTTTAACCTTCAGTGGATATAATACGTGAACCTTCAGTCAGTAATACGTTTTTTGTTTAATTCTTGTAATACGCGGTTTATGTTATACGTGGATCAGTTTTTCTTTAATCTTTAGCGGATGTAATATATGGATCAGTTTGTTTAATTTTCAGTGGATATGAGACAAGAATGAACTCTTGTTTGGTGTTTCGTGGGAACAAAACGTATCAACTCCTCCTTGATTGATAGTGACATCTATAATACGAGAACAATTATCTCAATTATTTTGCTGAAATATATACACTTATTATTATGAAGAGTAAAACCTAGAATAAAAACATTTGGATATTTGATCTTGTGCTAACTACATATTAATTTCATGTTTTTTTATCTATTTTTATCCACATGTTCTATAAATTGTACGTGTGCGTTTACGTTCTTTTTTCATCTAGATAGTTGTCCACAACTGTATACTTACCAGGCTGTTTCGCACGCCAGTAGCTCAGCAGTATGTCTGAGGACTTACAACTCTAAAAACCGGGTTTCGATACACGTAGTGGACAGAGCTTCTATTTGTTCAGTGACGTCTCTAGAATTTGGCATTGTGCTTTGTAACAATTACTGTAGTAAACCAAATGTCACGTGCATTGCATAATCGCTTGTTTTCTTTCGTATCACTGACTTCGTATAGTCGTAGACATTTTCCATATGTCACCAAATAAATACAAGATGTGGTTTAAAAAAATTCAAATGGTAGACTGCTTTCAAAATTTACAGAAATGCGTCCTCAGGGTTTTATTAAATAGCCTACCACGATCTCGTGAACGTAAAACCTTCAACCAAAGTAGACATACAACGTTTACACAGAAAAACACAGGCTTATTTTTACTTCAGTATTAAAAGCTTCAACATTTTATTCTATTATCTCAATTTTTCATTCTATCTAATATTCAATTATTCAACACAATAAGGAAATTTCTTTTTATCTGTCTTTGTTTGTTTACTTCTTCTTGTATAAAGAAGTGGTGGCTATGAATATGCCTTGTTTAATCATTTTTAAACACATTGTCGAGATTGTTAGGTAGTTTATAATTGGCCACATATAGGGTGCTTTATTTATAAAATTGCGTTTGATCAATTATTATGCGTATAACAATGCAAGACCTTTACGAAAGTTTTAAAATGTTTAGTCTCATCCACCTCTAGGAATTTTTGTCTTCCCCTTTGCGCTATTCTTGCATTAAAAATAACAAAGTAAAGTGTATATTTTACCTTGAGAAATGTAATTACATAGTCTTAGTGAGGCATGGCAACATTGGTTTGTCTTGAGTTTTTGTAATAATGGAACAAGTACGTGAGAATTAAAGTGAAATTCAATTTACTGCCCTAATGAGCAGTTGTTTTTATAAGAAAATAAAAGATTATTCAAACGTCTAGTGTGATATAATTCCATCGACAAAACAAATACGTCTGACAGTTAACTATATAAACAAACATGTATTTTAATACAAAATATTTGCTCTTTTAATATACTTTCCTGCTTGTCCCTAGGTGGGACAGCGGTCTCTTCGGATTTACAATGCTAAAATCAGGGGTTCGATTCCCCTCGGTGGACACAGTAGATGGCCCTACATGGCTCTTCTAGAAGAACACACACTTTTATGTGTGTTAGTTAGTTGGTAGATTACTTCGAAACCTTCTATAAGAAACACACACACACACTTCCCTGTTTGTGAAGTATTTTACTTTTTCATAGGCCCGGCATGGCCAGGTGGTTAAGGCACTCAACTCGTAATCTGAGGGTCGCGAGTTCGACTCCCGGTCGCACCCAACATGCTCGCCCTTTCAGCCGTGGGGACGTTATAATGTGAGGGTCAATCCCGCTATTCGTTGGTAAAAGAGTAGTCCAAGAGTTGGCGGTGGGTGGTGATGACTAGCTGCCTTCCTTCTAGTCTTACACTGCTAAATTAGAAACTGCTAGCGCAAATAGCCCTCGTGTAGTTTTGCGGGAAATTCAAAAAACAAACAAACATTGTAATATGTTTACTAACCTCCTCTCGTTTAGCAAAGTTTTCAGACCATTTTTGATTTTATTACATCATTTAAACTCGAGCTCAAATAGTGTGATGTCCTATAAGAAACAGGAAAAAGAAAGGCTTATACATCACACTATTCTCTCCTCTTGGTGCCTTATTGGTCTGAGGAATTATAAAGCTAAAAATCGAGATTTGATACCTGGGGTAGGCAGAGCACACGTAACCTATCGTGTCTAACAAACAAAAACCACATTACTCAAAGAGCAATAATGATTTTCTTGTGACGCCAAAAATACCCTGGCGTTTTTTTTTTACGTGACTGGAAAAGAAAATTGAAAAACAAAACTAAAACTCAATAGCCTTTATGGTCCAAAACGCCGAAGCTGATAAAGTAATGAAATTCATTTCAGGTAGGTTTTTAGCTCTCACAGACCACTTTCAGCTGACGAGTTCTGGTATCGTACGAACGGCCTATTGTGCAGTGACTTGTGACAAACTTGTGAATGATCTAAAATGCGGTATTTACGCATTTCTGATTTCAAACCAGCAACCAACCGAACTTGAGAGATTTTGAAAGAAAAACATCTAAAACCGATCATAATTATAATCACAACTGTTAGGCTTAATGAAAATGTTGTATTGTGTCTGTTATTAAAAACAAACAAACAAACAAGAAACTCTGAAAGATGTTTATAATGACTTTCATACATTTGAGTGCTACCTTTGAAAGGCTTTATAAATAACTTACGCAAATTAGTAACTTCTCTTAGTTTTCGAAGATATTTTGTTTATTAAGGGTAGCATCAGTGAAACCAGTCAACAGGAGTATGACAAGTATAGTGAGATATACTGCCCACGAGTAACCACCAGGGCCAATCTGACCATATATGTCCTTTATGGCGATCATCAAGTTCAATATGGCTAAATATACTCTTTTTCTTTCTGCTTTCAAACACGAAATTAACTGAAATTTGGTTCATTACTGAACTCTAGAATTGTCTACTAATTTATCCCTATACGGAGAATCGGCTATATAACATATGTGGCCCCGTGTGTCAGAGCTCTGGATATCGGAGCTGCCGAGTCGGGTGCGATGCTATAAAGTATTCTCCGTACCATAAACTGTTGTAAGAGTGATAGTCAGTTCATTAGTGTAGATGGTGTTATGCTACTGATCAGTGATACAAAATAGTCTTAGTAGCTCTTTCGTAAATAGAAATATGTATAAAATGTATTATATTGCTTTGGAACTGAATCAATCAATGCTTAAGTTAGCAGTTTCTATCATGTATATACGTTTAGAGTGTGTTTTTTTCTCTTTGTGTGTGTTTTCTTGGTTAGTAACAACTCTGCAGTTACTATTGTTTCAAATTTAAATATCACCAGTTACTTGAAGGTTTGATTAGCTGCAACAACCCTAAGTTTTAAAAGAAACTTTTAATTGCCTTTCTCCTGTTGATTGTTTAAGATGTTGTAGCTTTTATAACATATGTCTAAATATCCAGTGTTTACCTTACCGTAGGAATGACTATTTTTATATACTATACACTGGTGTTTGTTTTGTTTTTTGCGGCATGCCATCTGGCGACCATTATCAACTACAACATCCGTGGAAACGCCAATGCATGCTGCACTCTGACAAAACAAAAATATAAAAAAATTCGCATGCTTCACATGACCATGTGTTGCACGGAGAATATTCTCGGCTAAGTAGATAACTTTCGAATCAATGGGGAGATAGCAAGAGCTGAACAGAATGCAGCACAGTTTAGTAGAGAAAGGGTTATTAATTAATGGACGTTCGTTCAGTCTAGATTCGAAGCTTCTCATATTGCAAGAGAAAGAGAGAGAATCGCCGCCATCTCCCCTGTCGCTCGTCAGCCTTTGTTGTATTTTATAAAAATCAAAACAAAGTAACAACCGAGGTCATAGTTTGATTTAAGTCTCAAAATTGAAATAAACATTAGAGCTACTCGAGTTCAGCTTTCGTAGAACCTCTGTTAATGAGACTTCGAAACTGTAAAGTTCGATTATCTTGCTGTATATATACTATTTGCTTTTATTGTTGTTCTTTTTTATACGATTTCTTTATTATTTTCATTAGGCTTTTTCTTTGTCGTTCATAACCTTTGCTTCGTCATCTTTTGCACAAATTATTTAATGTCGATTTCTCAGTCGTGACATGAAGGTTGCTCCCACGTGAAGTGTGTGTGTGTGTGTGTGGGCATGCAGTAGAATCCACGTTATATAAGTTGACTATAACATCATTCTGGGATGTCCAGATGGTAATCTTATCAGGCCTTTTACGTCAGAACTCCACCAAATTTAAATTAAATACAGATAAGACAGACATAAGATTTCTTTTCCTTAAGACTTAAAGAAATTAAATTTGATGGAATTTTATTTAATGCAGTTAAGTTTTAACTAAGTATACAAACAATAAACACTGAATATATTCAGCTTTAACTAAGTATACAAACAATAAACACTGAGATATTCAGTTTTAGCTAAGTATACAAACAATAAACACTGAAGATATTCAGTTTTAACTAAGTATACAAACAATAAACACTGAAGATATTCAGTTTTAACTAAGTATACAAACAATAAACACTGAGATATTCAGTTTTAACTAAGTATACAAACAATAAACACAGATATTCAGTTTTAACTAAGTATACAAACAATAAACACTGAGATATTCAGTTTTAACTAAGTATACAAACAATAAACACTGAGATATTCAGTTTTAACTAAGTATACAAACAATAAACACTGAGATATTCAGTTTTAACTAAGTATACAAACAATAAACACTGATATATTCAATGCCAATTCGTTATTAATGTTGTCCTACTGTAACTATGGGTTGAAACCTCTCATTTAATGTTATTTTATTTTTTTTAGTGTAGAATACCTGAAATTAGTTCTTAAGATGCTATTAAATATTAGATGAATAACGTCCACTTTACTTAAAGCGTGTGTTTGTTTCTCAATGTGAATATTCTTCAGTTTTATATAACTAATGTGACAGTACAATGTTAAATGAAGTTACTGTTACCAATATTTATTCTCTTTAAGCTTGTTTATTAAAGACTAAATAAGAATATTGGGATTAGAGAGTGACCGATTTTGTTAAACGGGTAAGTCGTAAGTTATAATTAAACCAATAAGAAACGGTTATGTAGAATACAGTATTCTTTTTATTCTATCAAGTTAACATCACGAGAAGAAACTAAATAATGAAGGGTTGCTTCATACCAACCAATATCACTGTGTCATTTTACACTAGAACTGTGATGTATCGAGGAAATATTCAGAGCCTGTGTTACGTAAGCAGTTGAGAACATAGCTTTTACGAGCACTTCGTGCAGCTGTCCGAGCGCTTCTTGCTTGCACTTAACTGCTTAGGATAACACACTGTTACAGACACACGAAAAACTTCCCGCGCTGTGAAAAAAACAAAACAGAAAACATTTGCGTATGTCTGTTTCTCACCGATATATCGACGTAACCTAAAAATAACTAAATATGCCTTCTTTACATAGTTATAAACGTTGTGGCTTAATATCATGTATTATTTTTCGAACCATACGAGGGGTGCATTGACCTTAAATGAGAGATGCTACTTTTTTACAGGTTCAGTCAATCTACAGGAAACATTCATTCCGTGAGACACGTGAGGAATGGAGCTTATGTAGGATTTCAGTGTTTTAGCTTTGGAGAAAAAAATGAAATATCCCCAGTCTTAGCATTGTTTTTAATGAAATGTAACCAGCCAATGAATTGAAGCTAATTTGTGTAATTAATTGACCCATATTTTATACGGAACAATTCACTAATGATTACAAAGTAGCTATGTATCCATTTCAAACTCAGCAAAACAGGGTGTTCCGAAAGTCACTGTGCACTTGTATATTTATTAACAGACATGTTTCAGTATAGAATACAGGAGGTAAATATGAATGACAATTATAAACAATGTTGAAAGTGACCCCCGTTGGCATCAATACAGGCATGGATCCTTCTTATTTTGTTTCTAAATACCACTATCAGTTGCTGGCTTGAAATAGAATGAATAAAATATGATTACAAAACTGCACAGTGACTTTCTGAACACCCTGTAACTTATGAATAGCTTTGTGCAAAAATTTTAAAACACAAAGTTTAGCATTATAGTGTTAAGTGGTGTTAGAGGGATTGTAAAAGCACATTTTCTAATTGTTGACCCGTGCTAATGTAAAATATTGTACAATAGGTTCTTTAATCGCAGTTTACCTAATGTATGGTTATATTGATGTGGGGATTTGTGTTAGAGGTTATATGCATAATAAGGTTTGGTTTGTTTTGAATTTCGCGCAAAGCTACACTAGGGCTATATGCGCTAGTCGTCCCTAATTTTGCAGCGTAAGACTAGAGGGAAGGCAGCTAGTCATCACCACCCACCGCCAACTCTTGGACTACTCTTTTACCAACGAATAGTAGGATTAACCGTAGGATTCAACGCTAGATGTCAGCAACATACATGCATTGACCTACTTACAAATTGTTTCACTTTCGATCAAAAATAGCGTCACGAAAAAGTTATAAAATGAAGAAGCATTAGAGTTGTATTGTAGCAGCTGAAATACCTGGCAGTCAACAAGTTAAACACAATGCATTAACTGTAACAACTGGGTGAAGGAAACTTTTCCAACATTTAAACACATTACACAACTGTGAACACAGAGTTAAAAGAAACTCTCCATCTGAAACTTTTTATTTCATCTACTCTTAAAAAGTCAGTAAAGGGATCTAAAATACTGCTTCAGGAAGTCAGTCTGACAACATTAACAACTCAATCTCACAAGAGTCGTGTGTCACGTAATGCATTTTTTAAAAAAACTATTGAATCTCCACAGATGTACATATATATAACTAAGAAGTGAATATTTTGTTAATCCTTCAGTTTTCTAGTCTGTCCTTTCCTTTCACTGAAATAAACTCAGAATATTCATTTTATATTGTTAACGCCCGTTGTTTGGAAGCCAGTCACACTAGTTACAATGGTACATATAGGCTTAGTATGTTTTCAGCATTTAAAGTTGTTGTCGCTTGTACATTTTACAGATCAGAGAAGGTCACTGTCTTTGGGACAAGTTTTTCACCTGAAAAAATATATAATGCAAGTTATTTATGCATAGGAAGTGGCTTTTTATCTACGTGTAGACGAGTTACGTATAGAATGACGTTTACTTGTCTAGTAACATTGGTGATTTCTATAGTACAGTAAATATAACATACTTGTCTTATTGACATTACTCTGAGATGAAAGTCTTGTTCGGAGTGTAACATTAGATGTTTTGTTCGGGTTATACAATCAAAATGTTTTCTCTCTCTCTTTGTAATTTTACAAAAATTTTGCCTGTGCATAAAGTGTGGAAAACTATGTGTAAAAAAGCAATTTTTTACAACTTTTACTTTTGCATCTATTCGCATAAGATGTTAATTGCACGTGATGGTGAATATATCGTATAGATACCCCAGTAACAAGAACAATCATCTTAAAATTAAACGACTGAAGTAATGATATATGATAGCCAGCGGTTATACGTGCCTGTTGTTTTTTATAAACTAGTTGTTCTAAGGAGCTAGAACTTGTGGCTAAGACAGATGTAAGAGATTTTCCTTCAACTTAAGTAACAACGACAGTACATCTCAGTAATGTGTATCTATTGAAATGTAACTGTGAGATCCATGCTGTACGTTACTAAGTTGTTTCCGGGCTTAACTGTGAGATCCATGCTGTACGTTACTAAGTTGTATACGGGCTTAACTGTGAGGTCCTTGCTGTACGCTACTAAGTTGTATACGGGCTTAACTGTGAGATCCATGCTGTACGTTACTAAGTTGTATACGGGCTTAACTGTGAGATCCATGCTGTAAGCTACTAAGTTGTATACGGGCTTAACTGTGAGATCCATGCTGTACGCTATTAAGTTGTATACGGGCTTAACTTTATTAGTTGTTGCTCTCAAATCGGCGGTAAAGTTAGGTGCGAGTGCACTTCATTTCCAAGGATATAGATTTCACAGCGAGTCAGTGGATAGAACATCGGAAAGGGAAAAAGACCAACAACAATTGGCGCTTCAATATATTTCTTATATTAAGCTACATGTGTATGTATTACACCAAACCTCATTCGTTGTAGGAAGTCACTGTTCTTACATGACCTGAAATACGTGTGTGTGGAAACTCAGCGTTAACACTGGTTTTATTGTTGTTGTTTCAAATAAATAATAATTTTGTTGACATAAATCATCAACGTACGTTCCATCAACAGCACGTACACACGTGTTACGCACATATCCAATGTAAAGAACTGAGAAGATAAAAATCGTCCGTAGTTTTTATCAGAGGAGTAGGGTGGATTTCTCAGACTTTGTCCGAAAACTTTAAGGAAAAGATCTGATTTGATTTTCGGGAAGAGACATCTTCCCTCCTCTCAGCCCGGCATAGCCAGGTGGGTTAAAACATTCGACTCGTAATCTGAGGGTCACAGGCTCGAATCCCGGTCGCACTAAACATGCGTTTTAATGTGACGGTCAGTCCCACTATTCATTGGTAAAAGAGTAGTCCAACAGTTGGTGGTGGGTGGTATGACTATTTGCCTTCCCTCTAGTCTTACACTGCTAAATTAGGGGTTGCTAGCGCGAAATTCAATAAAACCAATCTTGCAAAGGAATATTGGTGTACAGAACACGTCAAAATTTGTTCGTCACGTCTACATATTACTGTTGTTCTAAGATCTCAAACTATTTCTCATTATAGGTATATTAATTTCTTTTTTTTTCTAATGCTTTAAATAAAGAAAACTGTTCAAACAACAAATCTAAAAGTTTCCTATTGTAAGTGCATGTATCAGAATTATTTTGCCTAATGGGATAATTACTTTTACGAGTTTTTGTAAACGACGAAAAATACAACGAGAATCTACCGGTTTAATATATAAAACTTAATTTTTAATTACATTGGACTCACGAGGGTTATCTGCGCTAGCCGTCCCTAATTTAGCAGTGTAAGACTAGAGGGAAAGCAGCCAGTCATCACTACCCACTGCCAACTCTTGGGCTACTCTTTTACCAACGAATAGTGAGATTGACCGTTATATTATAATGCCTCCACGGCTAAAAGGGCGAGCATGTTTTGTGTGACTGGGATTCGAACCCGCGATCTTCATATTACGAGTCGAATGCCTTAACCACCTGGCCACGCTGGTAATTATGAACCCGAAGTTTAATCGATCGTCCTCTTCACAGCTTGAAATTTCACGTTTCTCTCGTGGGTAATCTTGCAACAGAGCTCAACTCGTTTCTTTAATATCCATACAGTTGGTATGTGCACTTGAAGTAATGGGCAGACATTGGTTTCTTTATATATATCCCCTCGTGGCATGGTGAGATTTTTTTGATTTTTTTGCTCGAGCATTTCAGTTTCATTAAGTTAATGTGACGTATTACTTTATGTATATAACTAGTCTTGTTAAAATAAAACACACGGATTTTACTATCTTTCTTCTCATTGACTGAAATAGGCTGCTCTGTCATTGTAAAACACTGCTCTTTTACCTTATTAGTAAATATTTCTTCTGTTCTTGTTAAAATATCCAAATAAAGTAGCACAGCTATTTCTTTAAAGTAAAATATGGGTCCCATTGTTGCTAGTTGGGGTAATTGACAAACTCCCGTATAGCGCGTTCGTGAAGCAACGTTCCTCATCAAAAACCGGCGAGACGCTCGAGGTTAGTCCGGATCTTATTACATCTCGCCCCGTCAAAATTACAAACCTTTCCCCTGGTGTGTTTGAGAACCGAAGTACGCCGCGTCAGATCTCGGTTCATTAGCCTGGCATGTTGCCTTCCTCTTGAGGCCCCTCTGATTTTAATGTAGCCTAGCGCAAACAGTACACAGAAGTTAAAGAGAGAGAGAAACGAAAAAAAGCCGGTTAAAGTTTAGCTTTAAAAGCGGTAAAATAATAGTGTAAAAACCCGTTTCACGGTTCCTAGTTTGTGTTTTGTACTGACAGGATGCATGCGCAATGGCAGAAGGAAATATCAAATATTATTATAACCCCAAAGAAAGTAAGTCATCGCCTACGCTATTCTGTTGGTGAATTTACTCCAGCCGTAACACTGTATGTATGTCAATGGTTTTGTACCCATAACAAATAATGTCAAAGAGGTTTTTCTTTCTCTCTCTCTCTCTCTCTCTCTTAGCAACACACAATAGAGAGAATATTTTTTATTTTTTTTAGTTTTGAGTTTCATCGTCTTAAGAAACGGCTGAGATCAGATTTATGTTGGATATTTTGATTTCTGATTGGCAGTATGGGATAATTAATCACAACACGTCCCATAATGTGGATATTGCTTCATGTATGACCCAATCCCGAACTGTGTACCTCCATACGCCACCGCTAATAAAGTACCCGTACCCCAATACGATACCCGCCATTAAAATCTTCAGTATCTACATATGAATAACAGTTTTTCATCTGATCACAATTTTAAAATTTGTGACAACAGGAAAGTTAAATCCGTTGTGTGTTAAACAGCATTTCAAAGGAATGCCAAGTTAAAACAAAAAAAAACTTTACTCACGTGTATCAAAAGGCTTGCACGTGTGTTACTGAAACGCCGTTGGTTGAGAATTTCCGCCAGCTAAGAACAAGTCATGTGACTGTGTTTTATCGGCAGCTTTCAAAAGTTTTGATTGTAGTGACGCACAGAGCTACACAATGAGCTCTCTGTGCTTTACTCACCACGGGTATCGAAACCCGGTTTATAGCGTTGTAAGTCCCGCAGACATACCCCGCTGTGCCACTAGGGGCTCGTTCAAAAGTTTCATCTGAGCAGCACTATTAGCGGAAATAATAAGAAGAAGGAAAAGTAGATCGGCTGTCACTAAGACAGGCCAGATATAACAGTCAGGAGTATAATCACTAAGACAGGCCAGATATAACAGTCAGGAGTATAATCACTAAGACAGGCCAGATATAACAGTCAGGAGTATAATCACTAAGACAGGCCAGGTATAACAGTCAGGAGTATAATCACTAAGACAGGCCAGATATAACAGTCAGGAGTATAATCACTAAGACAGGCCAGATATAACAGTCAGGAGTATAATCACTAAGACAGGCCAGATATAACAGTCAGATATAATCACTAAGACAGGCCAGATATAACAGTCAGGAGTATAATCACTAAGACAGGCCAGATATAACAGTCAGGAGTATAATCACTAAGACAGGCCAGATATAACAGTCAGGAGTATAATCACTAAGACAGGCCAGATATAACAGTCAGGAGTATAATCACTAAGACAGGCCAGATATAACAGTCAGGAGTATAGTCACTAAGACAGGCCAGATATAACAGTCAGGAGTATAATCTGAAATAAATGATTCCTATAAAATATCGAATTTTGTACCAGTTTCAAACTTCATTTTCTAAGTATTTTTTCCATGATAGCTCTGATATTCTAAAAGAAAAACAACAGTAAAGGGCACACAAGTCAGGAACATCTGTTCCAAATTACACAAAGTAAAGTTCAGATGTGTAATTTTTTTTTTTTCGGAAGAATACATATTACTGTGCAAACTGTAAACGATTCCTGACCAGGTTATACTGAGAGTCAAGAGTGAGCCTACAACATGCGGTTATACAAAAAAATCACGGAGCATGTGTGTAGTTGTTTTGTTTTTTATTTCGTGTTCATGATTAAAGAAATCGTGGCTATTTTTTTTTTTAAAGAGCACCTTGTGAGTTTGGAAAATATTTAATCTTCAATTTACCTACATGTTTTCTATTCCGAGTACTATCTGTATACGGACGACGTATTACCTACCTTCTGTTTTATTTCATGCTTTTATCTCTAAAGAACTGGACTAATTGGATGAGTGAAATCACTTGATATCTATGTACAATAAACAGAAGAACCTCCAGCGGGTATTAGCGGGATTAATAACAGTATTGATAGATTTCTTCTGTTTGTTGTTTTAATTTGTATGTGACTTTGGTGTCTTATAACTATGGTAATAGTTCTCTCCTGTTGTGGGCGCTTCACTCGCTCCGGGATCAGGTAGGCGAACTCGCTGTCTCAACAATCCTTCTCAATAAATGAGTACTGGGCCAGTCGTCAGCTTGAGTGATGGCTCATAAAAATTTTTAGAGTTAAATACTTGCGTGTAGAAAGTCAATTATGCAGTTTTGCACTGTGAACAAATAATCGATACATAGATGTGAGAATAAATAGTACAGAGGTTTTACACAGCTACAGCGGAAATTTTTGTGTACGAATGTTTACAAAACTCTACTCAGTGTTTGCGCCAGCCGTCGCTGATTTTGAATTGATAGACTAAAGAGGAAAGACACCAATCTTCAACTCTTAAGTGATAGCCGTCTTCCCGAATAGTGAATTTCACATTTCTAAAGTATCTAAGACCCAAAGTTCAAAACACGACTTTTATTTTGGCGGTAACAGGACGCGTTTTATACATTCACATATGTCATAAACCAGGGGTATTTGTTCTTGTACGCAACATTGGCTTTGTAGCTAATCTTTACATAGCTGTTCCTCTCGTTATGGTTTCGTCAGACATGAATCTCATTGTTTGTAGTCTACGCATATTGTATTACACTCCTTCCAACATTGAATAGAGTGATAGAAACTTTCGTAGTTTTTATTTTGAATAATTTAAAATACTACGAAAACTAAGTTGTGATTAATCACAAATAACAACACTTATTTACGTATCAGACAGTATGGCCCATAACTAATGAGCAGTTAAATAGTTGGCAAAAAAAAAATGGGTGAATTATCTCATTTTCTACAAAATGTATAGGAGGTCTGATGAGGACTAATTTATAGGATTAATAGCAGTATTGGTGTTTTGATTTGTACGTGACGTATGTGTTTGTTATTCAGCACAAAGTTACACAGTGAAGTAACTGTGTTGTGGGTCCAGCATGGTCAGATGATTAGCGCGCTCGACTCATAATCTGATGGTCATGGGTTCGAATCCCTGTCACACCAAACAGTCAGTGCTGTGCTCATCGTGGATATTGATTCTCGATTTTTGTTATTATAAACTCTCAGACATACCACTGAGCCACCGGCGAGGCGAGACTACATCAGAGATGTAATGAACTTTGTAACCAATTTGATGGCCCAGTAGTTTGTGAAAATTTAAAAATCCGATGGGTAGTTCTGTGCTTCGATATTCATACCAGTAATAATAACGAGTTAATCTTCATCAAATATTTTTTTTAAAATTTAGGCATGAATGGTTTCGTGATTATTTGTGGCTCATTTATTCAGTTCAACGCATAACAGCCTCAAGTTTACGACTGCGTAATCTAGTTGTAACAGTTACGCAAAACAAAGCTTGTATAACATACATTACAGTTTGGTGAAACCCAATACTACTTCATCCCTCGCAGTTCTCTGGCCCGTTTTTTACCAATTACTCCATCCCTATCAGTTCTCAGACTTTTATCAATTACTTCTTCCCTCGCAATTCCTACACATGTCTTGTAACAGACCGTTATACGCGAATTCTGCTGTCGTGTTATGACCTAAGAGTCCAAAGTATTTTGTCTTTTTTATACGAGTGGCGTGAATGAGTTTTTGGTATTTCTGTAGGTCGAAAGGCACAATTATTCTCTGGGATAATGTACGAGTTGCAAAGGTACACACAATGAAACGTTTTCATCTATCAATCTAAACTCACTTTTTCTGAGTAATAAAATTACACCGAATGCGAGCGAATTTAAGAACCTTGTGTGGATTTTGCGTGGAAGTACTTACGAAATTCTTTTGTTGTAACAACACCTTTATTTTTGTAATTCACCATAGTAATCTGTTGGTTCGCTGCACGTGGCAGTCCTTGAAAAAAAGGGGCGGTTTTGGAATGTTTGACTCTGAAAGGGGGGGGGGGGTAAT
This sequence comes from Tachypleus tridentatus, assembly GCF_004210375.1. Lineage (NCBI taxonomy): Eukaryota > Metazoa > Arthropoda > Merostomata > Xiphosura > Limulidae > Tachypleus > Tachypleus tridentatus. The sequence continues at coordinate 35,552,380 of NC_134829.1, forward strand.
AATAGGGGTTGTGCTGGGGTCTTTTTTTTTCCTTTTTTTTTCTAATTCTTTAGTATGTTTAAATCTTTGTCTATAATCATCTCAATCAACTTGTTAGTTGCTTTTGCCTTCTGCAAATATTCCAAATCAACTGTGTTATAATTTTTTGTCTGAAGTAATTAACTTCTACGGTTTTCAATACTTCATATTTCTCTGTCTATGATCGCGCGCGGTCCGATGGTGTGTGTAACCGACTGAATAACTCAGGGTCCGTGGTTCATGTCCCATTAGAGCCAAAAGAAATTGAAATAAATAGTGATTCACACACGGGGCCGTAGATGCGTTATAAAAGTGATGGTGAAATCACATTTTCGTTTTGGCAGGAGTAGCTAAAACGTTGGCGGTGGGTGATGTTGAATAACTGCCTTTCCTTTCGTCTATCACTTGAAAATAACAGACGGCTAACGAGATACTCTCACGTAGTTTTGCGCGAAGTTCAACAGGTAAAACAAATATTTTTCCTTCTTGTCTATGATTTGATAAACCTGCAAACTTTGTTCTGTTTATCTTTTCTGTAAATCTGTGTCTACCATTTTGCAGACCTGCAACTATCCAGTCTTCTGTTTACATTTTTTGTAAATATATGTCTATGATTTTGTAAGTCTATACCTACCCATTCTTCTGTTTAAAATTTCTGTAAATTTCTGTCTTAGAATTTGTAGACCTAATCCGTCCATTCTTGTTTACATTTTCTCTTAAAGTTGTGTCCGAATATTGAGTTACTTAACAACTCTTGGTTGCATGTAAAAGTATATATCACTTCCCTTTTGATAGCATGTAAATAACTATCTTTCCTCCCATTAGTATTGATATGAATATATAATTATTCTCTTTGGGTTTCGTGTCAAGATACACTTATATTTTGATCTGTTTTCTTTCTCTTTAATTACCAGTGTCTCGATGCAAAAACCTGTCATAATCCAGTTAAGTGCTTCTCAACCTTTATCAATATGATTTAACCCTGTAGTTTTCTTACTCACTCACCGCAGTTTGAAAAAACAAGCAAAAAGTACTAAATTAAAAGGCAAATTTATTTATTATGACGTAAATATTCATCACATGAAAACGAGAATAAATAAAACAAAAATAAACGTGTTATCAAACCATAATTAGAATAAATAACGACTTCTTTGTTCTCGAACTTGTTGTATAATTAAAGATGCTTATTCGCCCCATCATTCTCTTTAAAACCCTGATTCTGATCTCACTCAACCCTGGGTGGACCATTCGTCCAGTTGGGAAGAATTATCCTAGTGGCGAGGGCGATGGACTCGCGATTTGCAGGTCGCGGATTCGAATCACCGTCACCTTTCAGTCATGAGGGCGTTATAATATAACGGTCAACCCATTATTTGTTGGAAAACGAGTAACCAGGCCCGGCATGGCCAAGCGTGTTAAGGCGTGCGACTCGTAATCTGAGGGGCGCAGGTTCGCATACCCGTCGCGCCAAACATGCTCGCCCTTTCAGCCGTGGGGGCGTTATAATGTGACGACCAACCCCACTATTCGTCGGTAAAAGAGTAGCCCAAGAGTTGGCGGTGGGTGGTGATGACTAGCTGCCTACCCTCTAGTCTTACACTACTAAATTAGGGACGGCTAGCACAGATAGCCCTCGAGTAGCTTTGTGCGAAAATCAAAAACAAACAAACAAAAAGAGTAACCCAAGAGTTGGTAGTGGGTGGTGTTGACTAAATACCTTTTGTCTAGTTTATCACTGCTAATATTAGGGACGGCTAACGCAGATAGTCCTCGAGTAGCTTTGCACGAAATTCAGAACAAACCCAATTCCTTGTGTTGGTACTAAACGTCGAACATAAATGGACAATGGACCTGAAAGGGATAATATAATTATGACATTGACTTTACAGAATCATCAGTTATAAGACGTTTGACATTTACCGGTGTCGACCTGAAAGGATCACAACACCACTGGAAGGAAGGGGTCTACACATTACCCTGATTACTGTTAAGATCTTACTTTTGTTCAGCCTCCTTCCTGTCTGTAAGGTTCGTACAGCGGATGACGCGTGTCTCAACGTTTTCCTTTCCACAGTTGTGTGTCGCCGTCTGTCTCCTTACAACAGTTACCAGTCCTGAGTTGTGTGTCGACGTCTGTCTCCTTACACCAGTTACCAGTCCTAAAATACTTTCACTTAACTGCAGTTGTATTTCTAGCTGACACATGTCTAGCTACCAGTCAGTTTCTGTCTCCAAGTGTAACATCCAGTGTTTGTCGCACACCTTCGCCATGTTATTCATTTATCTATATTTACCTTTACCTATATTTCTCACGCACGTTTTATAACAAAACGTATGTTTTTCGTCGGTCTGTTTGAAGTGTTATTTTCGCGATAAAATTACCTCCTACTAGTGTACGTAAAAATAAATACGTTTAGTATGTCTTTTCGATACTAATTTATTTTTAATAATAATTGTAACCATAAAAATAAACTTCAATAATATAGACCCACCTTAAAGATTTTCTTGTCAGGAAATCGTAAATGATAAGTTTATATGTAAAAACGACTCGTTTGGGTTGAGAAAATATTTTACATAGAAGAGCGAACAACGTTTCGACCTTCTTCGGTCATCGTCAGGTTCACAAAGTGATAAGGTTAGACCATTAATCTCATATTAATCTGATAATTTACATTAATTTAAAGACTTTAACAAAATACTGCCTGGCATGGCCAGGTGATTAAGGCACTCGACTCGTAATCTGAGTGTCGTGGGTTCAAATCCCTATCACACCAAACATGCCTGCCCTTTCGGCCCTGGAGCGTTATAATGTGACGGTCAATCCCACTATTCGTTCGTAAAAATGTAGCCCAAGAGTTGGCGGTGGGTAGTGATGACTAGCTGCCTTCTCTCTAGGCTTACACTGCTAACTTAGGGACGAGTAGCGCAGCAAGCCTTTGAGTAGCTTTGCACGAAATTCGAAACAAACAAACAATCAACAAAATATTCGAATATTCGTGATTTTCTGCTACATAGAATGTGTTATATAAAATAGAGGGTTTAAATTAATAAATTTTTTTCTGATATATTTACTTTCTTTATTATGTTGTTAGCCAGGTTCGATTAATTTTTATTAAATGTGTTCCGTGGTTCACCCCACCTTCCACATACATAACACTTCAGAAATAAACTACTTAGAACTAAAGTCATTTTTACTTTGTTATTATCTTCGAACTATCCTGCATTCCTCAAATACGTGATTCGAATTTCAAGCGAGATGTGAATTACTAATTGTTCATGATATGTTGAAAAATACAAACAGAAAACATTTATCTGTTCTGTCAGTTAGGATTTTCAGTGTAACAACGTAGTGTCGAAAAAGAATTGGAAACATAACACACATGACACACTTGTGGGGGTGACAAGTATTGCGTTGTGTTAACGATGCTCGCGGCATCTAGTAGTTATCTTCGAAAGCTTTTGCTGAAATTGAATTGTGTTCTAAGGTAAATAAAACTTATTGCAGAATACTATGTGACAAAAATATTGTTTCATGTATTAAATGTACTTTTAAGTTATTTTGTAAAGTCCGTTTTCTCATCTTCAGTTTATGTCTTGGAAATGGAAAAATAAAGTAATAGTAGAACTAGTCTTTACTGGCTACAAGCTTTTCATAATGAGTTATATAGTTTAAAGAAATAAATTTGTGAACTTAACTGATGTACAAAACACAAGAAGGTGCTCCAAATGTTGCGTTATTTTCTGACTAAGTTAGCCGTCTCTCGTTAGAAATGTTACTATTGAGTAAGTTAAATTATCAGTCAGCGATTTGTGTTTGCTTTTTTATGTTTTGTTTTTTTTAATTTCGCGCAAAACTACTCAAGGGCCATTTGCGTTCAGCGGTTTTTAACTGTAGAGTGCATAACTCAATAAAAGGCCCGGCATGGCTAGGTGGTTCAAGCACTCGACTTGTAATCTGAGAGCTGTGAGTACGAGTCCCCGTCACACCAAACATGCTCGCCTTTCAGTCGTGGGGGTGTTACAATGGGACGGTCAATCCCACTATTCGTTGGTAAAATAGTTGCCTTTCCTCTAGTCTTACACTGCTAAATTAGGGACGGCTAGCGTAGGTAGTCCTCGTGTAGTTTTGCGCGAAATTCAAAACAAAACCATAACTCAAGAAGAGGTAAAACGGTTATTGTTTGCGTCCAGAACTTCATGGATAGATGGATGGAGAATTGATATAACCAGGTTAAAAATATAGAAGTACTTAAAGCACACGCTAAAAAGCCGTTTATTTATAAAAAATCAAATATTTTTTATTGTTGTAGTATTTGTGTTTTTGTTCAGTTGTAATAAAGTAATGCAGTTAATAGATGTCAATTTTATTTTTTTATTATTTGTAGTAAACGTAATTATTTTGTCTACACCATCCCAGTGACATGATGTAGAATTACCGGGAATGTAACGAGTTATAATTAGTCCTATAATCTTCATACATGAATTGAGTAGGCAACCCCTCGAGTGACTTGGTCGTAATGCTTCAAGTGTTTCATTAGTTTTTACTTGCCTATTTCTGAACTGTTTCTCCAGCATTAATCGGCAGATAAAAAGTGACATAGCAGGCGATAAAACGCGTTAAAATCCGTGAAATAACTTTTTTTTTTTCAACTATCTCTGCCGCTGTACTAGTATCTGTATGAACATGCCCCTACACTTGAGCCCATCAAGGCCTGTACCGTACGTACATATGGGGTTGGTCTTTTACAAGGAAAAAAACAGAAACAGTAATAACTTTTTATAGCGAAGAAAATAAAGAATTTTAAGCCTGGTGTATTTGAAGAGTTTCATTGCATTATTGAATATGTTAACATTCGGTTCGAGAGCTAATTTCCTTCTGCATTAGCTGGTATTATATTATGCGACTATTCGATGAGACATACATTTCGAGGGATTAACACTCGTGGCTGTAATCCGCAGACACCGAAGCGCAAGTTCATCACATAGATATGTTTAAACTGGACTATTTCGCTCCTTTAGGATATTTTATAATTTCATGTGGCTTAACACTCACACCCAATTTCTATGCGCTCCAGTCGCGCCACCTATGATTTACAGGTTTCAGAATTAGGTTCTTCCTAGTGTTTATTTTACACGAAGTTTAAACAAAATGTATGTATATGTTAAAAATGAAACATGAGGTTCAATTTTGTTATCAAAAGCATATAAATAAAGCTTCATCTTGGTAACTGTGAAGTGTCTTAAAATTTAAAAATAAAAATCCTACCAGTCGAAGGACAACCTTTGTTAATAGAATGTTTTGTGGTTTGAGACTCCAAGGAAAAGAATCTAGTAGGGAACTTGAACACTTTAATATATATATATGTTGAGTATTAAAGTAAATATATCAAAATAGAAACTGTTGTACTGACATCTAGTTTAAAGTCTCTCGGTGAGTCGGTGGTAAATTTGAGAAGAGTGGCGTAACTACAAAAATCCTCCGCCATAAAAAATAACTCTGTTCCCTACATTTAATACCATTGTCGGTAATTCTTAAATTTCTCAGATCTTTCAGGCCCCTTTTTTCTCGTCTCCCCTCCCCGCAGTTGCTGGGCCGTATGCTAATATCTGACGACTTATAACAATAAAGATCGGGTTTCGATACTTGAGGTTGGTACGATACAGGTAGCCCATTGTAGAGCGCTTTGTACTTAACAAAAAATAAATATATTTTTTCCAAATTTACGAAGTAATTTTTCTGACTTCCTTACGTTATGAATTCGTCAGCTGTGTGAAAAAAATTGATAGATTGATGTAAGTCATGAAATTATATGTGCTTTTATCTGCTTTTGTAGTGTGTTCGATTAATACTTAATAACAGTTAGGGATACCTCTTCTTTTATTCTTCTTAGTTAGGCTTAAAGTAAATGTTTGACCCTAAAATGACTAGAATGACATAAATTAATTATATAAAAGGTAAGGCAAAAAAATCAGTTAGCTAAAGTAACAAATTATTATTTGATTTATTTGCAAACACAATTAGATTAGTAGTAGCTGACGTTAATATGTGATACCTGGCCTTGCTTTTTCTGTTCACAAAGTGAGAGATGAACCAGAAAACTATAAATACATTTACTGTAGTTGTTGCTAATATTTCTTACAGCTTGATAAAGATTAGTTTTCTGTATCGTTCAGCTATAAAAAAGAATCTTGTATTTTACTGCAAAATAAAATCATTCTGAAGGATTGCATCATTAGAATCTTGAAGGACTGTGCCTTCTGCGTCACAGTAGCTTTTTATATAAAAAAAAAACCATACTTTGCCTCCGCGTACTTCTTTAGTGTATGATCAAGGATGTCTCTTGGAATCCTTTAGTGTATGATTAAGGATGTCTCTTGGAATCCTTGGCATTTTAAGACTGTTTTAAAAGTTACCTTCACACCCTCTTCTTTAAGCAATAGGTAAATAAACTTCCGATGATAACGCAATTAAATTTGCGTTAGGCTAAGCCTATCATTCTGTCCTGTGAATTCAATAACATACGCATTAACTGTTAGTGATTCTGATAGGCGTTTCACGATGGTGGAAGAAACTTTTGTGTGTGTGTGTGTGTGTGTGTTTGAAATTTCGCGCAAAGCTACACGGGAACTATCTGTTTGTTGTTCGTTTGTTATTAAGCACAAATCTACACTGTCTGTCCTCTGCCCACCACGAGTATCAAATCACAGTTTTTATCAGCATAAGTTCGCAGACACTGGAAGCCAAGGGCTATCTGCACTAGCCCTCCCTAATTTAGCAGTGTAAGACTAGAGGGAAAGTAACTTATCATCACCACCGACCGCCAACTCTCGGGATACTCATTTACAACGAACGGTGGGATTGTCTGTCTTTCGGCTGAAAGGGCGGGCATGTTTGGTGTGACGAGGATTCGAACCAGCGATCCTCAGATTACGAGTCGAGCGCCCTCATCGCCTAGCCGGGAGAAAAAGAAAGAACTGTATTAAAATACGTATGGGGAAAAGAATCATAATATAATGTTTAAAAATTAATCTCGTTAGTTTGCAATGTCAAAAAGCATTATTTTCATTCACGTTCTTACACTGCTAAATTAGGTACAGCTAACGCAGATAGTCCTAGTATAGCTTTGCGCGAAACTCCAACTAAATAGTGACGAGCGAGTAAAAATTATTAAGAACCCCCAGGTGGCCATAAGTTTTATCTTGTACTTGAATTATTTTTTCTTTCATCTTTAAACGTGATTTCGCTTATCGGCAAGAAAAAAGGCCTTAGAGCAACTACAAGTCCTGTACCCCCTATAGTGGCACAACGGTATTGTCTTCGGAATTACAATGGTAGAAACCGAGTTTTGATACCCGTAATGAGTAGAGTGTATATAGCCCATTATATTAAAAAGACGGCTGATATGGGTGTTAAAAGCTTTAATTAAAATAAAGTACAGAACAACATTTCGACCTTCTTAGGTCATCTTCAGGTTAACAACTGACCGTTGCCGGGCACATGTTTTAGGGACGAGAGTAAGACAACTGCCGGGCAATGGTCAGTTGTTAACCTAAAGATGACCTAAGAAGGTCAAAATGTTGTTCTATACTTTATTTTAATTATAATTTTGATACCCATACCAGTCGTCTTTAGAATACGTTTTAACTTGAAGCGAGTCTCTCGTCATCATGAGATATTTTGTACTTCATAACAAACAACAACATCAAGACTCAGTATCCAGTTGTTTAGCTTTGGTTAAACATTCCGTTTTCAACCTTCTGGAGGCCCGGCATGGCCTAGCGCGTTAAGGCGTGCGCTTTGTAATCTGAGGATCGCGGGTTCGCGCCCGAGTCGCGCCAAACATGCTCGCCCTCTCAGCCGTGGGGGCGTTATAATGTGACGGTCAATCCCACTATTCGTTGGTACAAGAGTAGCCCAAGAGTTGGCGGTGGGTGGTGATGACTAGCTGCCTTCCCTCTAGTCTTACACTGCAAAATTAGGGACGACTAGCACAGATAGCCCTCGAGTAGCTTTGTGCGTAATTCCAAAATCAAACAAACAAACAATTCTACCTTCTGGTGTCTGTGATGTAATATCCGCTGAATACCAAAAGTAGCACAATTAGCCTCTTCAGGATAAAGTTCTGTAAGCAGTTATTGTATATTACAGACAGATCTTAACTGAAGTTATTGTGGAATATGATTGCAATAATAAATATTACTGTTGTTATTTTTATTTCGTTTTGACAACAAGAATCGTATACTTTGTTCATGGTAACAACTCTAATAATAATAGTTTTAATCTTGGATGAGTTCAATTTTCAATTATCCACATTGCGAATCAAAGTTCGGTAGGTGTTTGTTGATTTTTTAATCAGTTATTGAACTTTCAATGGAAATGGAAATTGAATTTCCACGGAAATGGAAATTGAACTTTCACACTCATTTGTATAAGTTTGTGTTCCGAGAAAAAAAAAAGAGGAGTTTATAATTTTAACGTTTGATTTTTTTTCTGTTTGTTTCTAATTAATTGAAATATATTTGAAATGTTTGTTTTGTTGTTGTTTTTTGGAGAAATTGGTTATTTGTCCTAAATACGTTTTTCTTTTTAATTTTGAGTAGCAATTCAGAAAAGCTAGATATCAATATTAAAAAATGTGCTACCACATTCAGGAAATGTACTCCACGTACGTTTGTAAATGTGTCCCTTATTCCACATATTGCAATATAGTTTTCCTTTTCCAATTGTATCACACCAAACGTGCTCGTCCTTTCAGCCGTGGGGACGTAATAATGTGACGGTCAAACCAACTATTCGTTGGTAAAAGAGTAGCCCAACAGTTGGCTGTGGGTGGTGATGACTAGCTGCCTTCCCTCTGATCTTACACTGCTAAATTAAGGACGGCTAGCGCAGATAGCCATCGTGTAGCTTTTCGCGTAATTCAAAACAAGCCAAACAAACCAATCCTTTTTCGATTGTTTCCTTTCTTAGTACTTAAAGGTGATCCTTATTTTATTTCTCATCGATCATACTGAAATACACTCCTCATTTTTGATGTGCTTCCATGATCTTAATGTTGAACTACAGTCCACTTTCTTCATGTGCATTGCCAGGTGGTTAAGGCGTTCGACTCGTAATCTGAGGATCACGGTTCGAATCCCCATCACACCAAACATGCTCGCCCTTTAAGGCGTGGAGGCGTTATAATGTGAGAGTCAATCCCACTATTCGTTGGTAAAAGAAAAGCCGAAGAGTTGACGGTGGGTGGTGATGACTGCCTTCCCTCTAGTCTTTCACTTTGCACGAAATTCCAAGCAAACCGAACTAATTTGTTTATGTGCTTGGTAGTTCTTCATGCTGAACTATAGCTCACCTTTTATAATATTGCAAGTAACTTATAAACGGAACCTAACCGGTTAATTCGAAGTCCTAATCTTTAGATGAACAAAAGCTATTTTATTTAACATTAATATCGATGTTGGAAAAGAAGACTATAACTGATATTTTATTTGAAGACATTGTTACCTGTTTGTGTGAAGAATGAACTGCCAATATTTTGTTGTTTTCAGACAAAAATGTGAACTATCAATATTTTAAATTACGGAATTGTTACTGTAGTTCGAGAATCCAAAATTAAACGAAAACAAAACGCAATTTTATGACTTCCGGTTGTCAGTTACATCTGCCTCTCCTGAGTTTGTAAGTCTGTTTCTTTCTGCACATTAAATCACTCATAGTTTTAGTCCTGGTTCAACTTGTCGGTAAACATGATCTTCATATATCTGGTTTTTTAAAAGTTGGTGTTTTTGTTTCGTTTAATTTTGTTCAAATAAGTAACATTTTTCAAGCGCAGGGAACAAAATTCCCAGAAGCTAAATGTAGCTTTTCCGGAAGAGGTTCAAGTACGCACTGAATAATACTAATATTGCGTAAACATAGCATATGTGGTGTGTATGTTTTCTTACGGAATTATCAATATAAACTTATATAATTTCTCTCAGACGAGTTGGGTGTAGTTTCTGTAGATTTCAACTGTGGGCGCATTATAAAAATAACAATAAATCTTGATCCCACGGTGGGATGACGTTAAGTTCCCGGACTTACAACGTTAATATTCCAGGGTTTCATTCCCCGCGGGGAATACAATAAGTAACCCAATGTGGCTTTGCAATAAAAACAAATAGTAAATCTCGTTATTCGATTCAAAGTGTCGGACAAAGCATTGGGGAGGGGGGGCTTCTGGTTGACTGCTTTCCATCTGAACAGCTTCACCGTACATGTTTAAAATTTCTCATTATTAGCATTCAATAGCTGTTTCATCTGCAAACCTCACTCCCCCTTCACAAGCTCACACTCAACACTTTATTACAGTGATCCTCTCACTTTATAATCAGTCCTATATAATCTGCCACCTAGTGGCACGGTGGTATGTCTGCGGAATTATAATGCTAGAAACCGTGTTTGAATACCCGTTGTGGCCAGAGCACAAATAGCCCTTTGTGTAGTTTTGTATTTAATAACAAATAGCAACCCATGTAACTCTCTAGATTCTCACTAAACGTTTATTAAAATGCAATTCTCTTTTATCACTCAACGTTAAATCCCAGCTTTCAGGTGCTAATCAAACATAGTTATTATTAGCTTCAACTTCGTTTGTTTATTATTAATTTTCGATCGTTGAAAGTTACCTATTTGGAGCGTCAAATTTTAGGTGTAAATGTGTGGGCAATATTTGTTACAGTAGGTGTCTGTGATGAATTGTTGGCGATAAATTTCAACAATAAACAAAGAGCACACAGTCCACCTGTTTTACAATAATGTATTAAAAGCAGTCAATCGTATAAACACATGTTCATCACACAGTTGATTACCATAGTTGTAAAACGACCTCTATAATAATATGATAATAATAAAACTAAGAATTAAAAGTAATAAAATTAGATTTATTAGACATTCTGACCATTACTGTCAGCGAAAGTAACAGCAAAGAAATAATAAAATATGCTTCATTTTCGCATCCTATGTAACTCAAGAATTGCGATGTTTAGGTTTAGCTGGTGTTGTTTTGTTGTATGTGTCAACTAGCGTGGCACAGTGATTAGTGTATCCAGGGGTTCACAATTTCTGTTATCTTGTGAAAACCCTATCCACTCTTTGGGATTATGGATGTGCTATAAGAGTGACGGTCAAATCTATTTTGGCAGTGTGTTTTTCTTATAACAAATCCACATCGAGGTGTCTACCGTGTCTACCAAGGGGGATTGAGCCTCTGATTTTGGCATTATAAATCCCAAAGACTTACCGCTGTTCCTCCGGGAGACCTATTCTCTCAGACGAGACCCGTTATGGCCAGGTGGGTTAAGGCGTGCGACTCGTAATCTGAAGGTCGCGGGTTCGCATCCCCGTCGCACCAAACATGCTCGCCTTTTCAGCCGTGGGGGCATTGTAATATGACGGTCAATCCCGTTGGTAAGAGTTGCTCAAGAGTTGGCTGTGGGTGGTGATGACTAGCTGTCTTCCCTCTAATCTTACACTGTTAAATTAGGGACGGCTAGCACAGATAGCCCTCGAGTAGCTTTGCGCGAAATTAAAAAAAAAACAACAAAAAACTCTCAGACGAGAGTGACCCGAAAGTTGGCTATATATTATGTTGCCTGTTTGCCTTTACTTCCGTTTTCAGCTTAAAATTAAAGACGTCTATGCACAAATAGTCCTTTTGTAGCTTTACGCGAAAATACGAAACTAACATCTATGAAACTGTAATTAAAGGCAATCTTATTTACTCAAAATAAGGAAAAGTGTGTTTCGTTTTGGATTAATTGAAAGTATAAATGAATGTGTATTATTTTATTATTAAGATAATATTTTGTTTAGTGGTTTGAATAGTAATAATAATAATTTCTACAGGTCAAGTCACGATGACTACTGTCCACCTGGTGACGTAGATTTTATTCAAGAGGAAGTTCTCCACATGATAGAGGAGCTCTATGGAACACTGAACGTGACTTTAGACTACACAGTGAACGATGGTGAGGTTCCATTTCTACTTACAAAGCATGCGTACTTGAAACATTTCGTGTTTCAAATGATGTTAAGAGTTTATTTTATATATGCGTGACGATACTTTACTGACTGCAAGGATTTTCCACACAATCGTGTTAGTGTTATTCAAGTTTTTACAACTAATTTAGTCACGTGATCTACACAGCCCATCACAATAGTGTGAGTGTGTGTTCATATAGCAAAGCCGCATCAGGCTATCTGCTGAGCCCACCGAGGGGAATCGAACCCTTGATTTTACTGGTTTAAATCCGTTGACTTACCGCTGTACAAGCGGGGTATACAAACCCATATTAACAAGCTTTCTGTACATTGTAACCCATGGGAGATAGTGAAATAAAAACAAAAAATTTCATATAATTTCCACATAAGTATATCCACCTTTTATTTTAACCACAAAAACCTGTAATTTTATTATGAAATGTTTAAAATGGTTCTGTTTAATATGATTGTCCACCAAGTAACACGATAACATATTCGTAGATAAGTCTTTATATACAATGCTTTTGAACATTCCTCTGTGTGGTTGACTATTTATAACTGTCGAACTACTAGACTAATTCTCCCTAAACCTGGAGGCCCGGGATGACCAGGTGGTTAAGGCACTCGACTCGTAATCCGGGGGTCGCGGGTTCGAATCTTCGTCACATCAAACATGCTCGCCCTTCCAGCCGTGGGGGCGTTATAATGTGTCTATTAATCCCACTATTCGTTGGTAAAAGAGTAGCCCAAGAGTTGGTGGTGGGTGGTGACTAGCTACTTTCCCTCTAGTGTTATACTGTTAAATTACGAACAGCTAGCGCAAATAGCCCTCGAGTAGCTTTGTGCGGAATTCAAAACAAACCAAACCACCAAACCTGGCATGCGTACTTCAGGCAATAACATATAAGGTTGTCGTTTATATCTTATCTTCTATATTACCCCCCCCCCTTCAGGGTTCTTATGTCTTTTTCATTCATTAACTAATACGAAATTATGTAACCTTCTGTTGCTAGAAAATTATAATTCACTGGCTATAACAAGAGGCTTGTTTTCCAAAAAAATGCTAAATGAATAGAATTGCTGTCAAATGGCTGCTTCACGATGTCTCTCTTTTTATAATAATAAATACCTTAAGATTATTTTACCGACGATTTCTTGAAACAAAACGTGTAATGCCACTCGGGGAATTATAGTTTTATTTAATCAATTTTCACTTCAACCACTGTATTTGCTGTTACCTTAATTAAAAAGTTTCATACTTTGGTCAAGAAAATCGTGACCTTGTAGTTTGTTGTTGTTATTTTTTTTTACGCTTCGACTGACAAAGTCGTGATTTGTTAAAAACCTGCCCTCTGGGGTCTTAACTATATTATCCTGAAACTTTTTAAAACAACAAAATTATGGTTTAGTTGTTAGGCGATTAAAACACATTCGTAGGATGTTGACTTGGGACTGGATAATTTTATAGAAGGGGCCTCAGACCTGAACTTCATAAATAAGTCAAACACGACTCTGTAGTGTTTATTATATACAGTTTGAGCAACACACGAGTGATGGGTGGATAGAAAATAAAGTACTTCCGAACGAATATCTGTGAAAGTATCAGATGTAAGAACATAGCAACGAAAAATTACAACGTTAGAGCCCTATAATGAAAGGAGGCCCGGCATGACCATCCTTGGAGGCTAAGGCGCTCGACTCGTAATCTGAGAGTCAGGGGTTCTAATCCCCGTCACACCAAGCGTGCTTGCCCTGTCAGTCGTGGGGGCACGATAACGTTTCGATCAATTCCACTGTTCGTTGGTAAAACAGTAGCCCAAGAGTTGGCGGTGGATGGTGATGTCTAACTATCTTCCCTCTAGTCTTACACTGCTAAATTATGGACGGCTAGCGCAGATAGCCTTCGTTTAGTTTTGCGCGAAATTCAACAAATAATAAAACAACTAAAATTGCTTTTGTAATAGTAACACAGCTGCAGACATACTTTTTTCAATGATATATCCAGTATTTGACTACTTAAAAAAAAACATTTCAGTTGGGACGGGTAGGCGGAGCTTCGATCTGCAGTCCGCGGATCAGATACAGCCATTTGCTCTCCCCAAAAAAAAAAAAAAACATTCGGCTTGATATTGGCAACCCTGTTCCAAAAATCTATTGTTCGTTGCGCCATAAAACACCAAACGTATCTTTTATATCCTATTTTAAACCGTTTTGTATCATAATAATCACCCAACTTTAAGGGATATCTCCAGATGTGGAATTATTGCCTCAAGAATGCTTCAATAAAATATAGATATTGATTAATCGTGCACCCTAGTGGTACAGCGGTATGTCTTTGGACTCACACCCCTAGAAACCGGGTTTCGATACCAGTGGTGAACAGAGTACAGCTAGCCCATTGTATACCTTTCTGCTTATTTTCAACCAACAAATCAATGATTGATCATAATTTTGTTGGAAGCTGCTTAAAATACATTTTTCGTGGTGTTGCTCACTTTGTTTAAGAATGGTCCAAACAACAAATTTACGCTTTTTTAAAATTAAGCTGTCGCAATAAATATCTTTTTCATTTAGATTGCCTTATCTTACAATCATCTTAAAAGTTATGATTGTTTTGTTTGTTTCTTTGGAATTTCGCGCAAGGCTACACGAGGGCTATCTGCGCTAGCTGTCCATAATTTAGCAGTGTAAGACAAGAAGGAAGGCAACTAGTCATCACCACCCACCGCCAACTCTTGGGCTACACTTTTACCAACGAATAGTGGGATTGACCGTAACATTATAACGCCCCCACTGCTGAAAGGGCGTTGTAGATGTTTGGTGCGACGGGGATTCGAACCCGCGATACTCAGATAACGAGTCGAACGCCTTAACCCACCTGGCCATGCCGGAGCCTAAAAGTTATGAAATCATAGCTTGACTGTCATGCAAATACTAATTTTCAAGCTTATTTAGCCTCTTTTAGTTTCTCGTGTAATCTATTTCCCGTTCTAGCCTCTCAGAAATACGACATCGCAGTCTGGCAGTTCGCTGACGTTTAAATCCCTAACTAATTGTACAGAAAAAATACCAAAAGTGGCCGTATCGTTTTTACTTCTGGGGTGACGAAAGCAGGGTATACTTTGTTTGCACCCCGACACTTGAGTTTGCCTGTGCCCACTCGCCATCTGTGGAAGATTGTTGAGTTTTCAGCTTGTGAAGCACTTTATTTGCATATGTAAATATGGTCCGGTGAGTGTTGCTCAACGCTTGAACGTACTCGAATTTGCATACGTAAATAAAAATGTCCTATAAGTAATGAATGCATTTCAAAAACATTTCTACTAAAGTCTAAACGCTGTCGTTAGTGCCGGGTTTATAAGTTATTCATGTATTTCAAAACATACGTAATTTTTTCATCAGATTTTAAACGTGCCAAAATTTTCAAATTTACATTCGCCCGCAAAACTACCGCAGATTAATGAGAAAATTTCATAGAATTTTTTTTTGATCGCGACAAAAATGTGTCCAGATTAGCTTGAACTTCAAGAAATTTTTAACGACCCACCGCAAAATTTTATAAAATATGTTTTTCTATTTTATGAATTTCGCACAAAGCTAAACTAGACCCAACGCCAGCCGTCCCTAATTGAGCAGTGTAAAACTAGAGGGAAGGCAGCTAGTCATTACCATCCACCGTCAACGCTTGGGCTACTCTTTTACCAACGAATAGTGGGATTAACTGTCACAATATAGCGCACCCATGGCACCCACGAGCATGTTTAATGTGACGCGGGTTCGAACCCGCGACCCTCGAATTACGAGTCGAACGCCATAACCATATTGTCATATCTGAGATAATGTCTCCACAAATAAAGTGGAAAATGTTAGTCATTTAATATACAGTTAAATCGCACGAAACCGAGTGAAATTTCCGGCTTAGACAGTGTGAACATGTATTCCCTTAATTATACATAATTTTTGAGCGGAACGTTACACTTGCTTATCTCTAGGGGTGTAAGACGTTTGTGAATCAAGTTATTATACTGTTTATGCTATATTTATTAGAATAAGAGCAAAAATAGACATTCAAAATATACATAACTACACAAAATCTTAATCAAATTTATTTGACGAAAGTGTCCAATTTAAAGTGTTTCGTTTTCAATGGGCTTTTTCATCCGGTTAAAAATAACGCCAATTTTAGGACCTTTTCATGAAACTTTATTTTCTTCCTTCATTTTTGCGCGCAATTTGATAACGTTAATATAAGTTAACACTTGCGATGAAGTTGGAATTTCTATTTCCTCACCATCTTTTCCATTTGTTCATCTTCTGAATCTCTCACATTGTAACCATCTTGCGGTTCTATTATGGATTTTAAATCAATTTCATCACTTTCTGTTAAAACATTCTTCTCAACGTACACAGAACCATATACCTCAATCTTCTCAATCAGAGTTTGGGTTTCACTAGAATCGTCATAACAAACAATCTCTCCACAATTTCCGCCATTATCAAGAATAAATTCACAGTTTCAGAAGCACTTTATTACGCATTCATCTTTGACGAATTTGATTGAATGACTTAAAAGTGCTGTTGCATCCAACTCATCAATTTTCATGGTCATTTCAGATGCTGTCTTATAGTCGTCCATGTTTGCAACAATATGCTGAAGCATCAGTTTTCTGTGTTTCAATTTTATACACTGCATAATTCCATTATCTAGTGGCTGTAGAACTGACGTCGTACATGGGTGTAGAAAGACTAAACGAACATTTGAAAGTTGAACTTTTGGGTGACAGGTTGCATTATCTAGGGAAAGTAGAATATTCCTATTTTCTTGTTCCATCCTGTTGTTTAATTGATTTAAAAATTCCTCGAATATGGCACTTGTCATCCACACTTTATTATTCGCTTTCCATTACACATGAAGTTGATTCTTTCTTAAATTTTTGAAACAACGCGGATTTTCACTTTTACCTATTACCCATGGTTTCTCTCGTTTTACATCAGCAAATGCGACCAAAAGTACAGTCAATCGTTCTTTCAGATAGCGACCTACGGAATAATGACGGCAGAAAAAAGAACATAATATATTTAACCAATATTTACTGTAACAAAATGTCCGAGAATTTATTAATGTTTAAATGAATTATTAATTAAACAAGAATTTGTTAATATTTATAAAGAAATTATTAATTAAATAAGAAATTAATATTTAATCAAAAACAGTTTTTTCCGCCATACCCAGGTTCTAATCCTACTTGTATCACGATAGATGAGGTAGGTGAAAGATTATGCAGGTTCCGTCATATAGAGGGCGTTTTATAAGAGAAATCTTAAGGTATTGCTACAAAATTTTGATATTTTCGGCTTGCCCAGTTTTTCGTTCTATGCAGTTTCTGGCTTAGACAGGTTTTACTGTATGTTTCAGCTAACTGAAAACAATCTATAATGCCATTTTACAACACTGAGCCACCAGGTGTGAGGTGGGGAGGGTGTTGCTAGATTTAAGGCTATAGGTGTTGGTAATAGATACAATTCGCAAAATGGTTTTTAAATGCAGCAGCTTGTAACGTAAAAACTCCATTAAAATGAATAAAGACCCCGCATAGCTAGCTGGTTAAGCACTCGACTCGCCATCTGAGTGTCGAGGGTTCGAATCCTTGTCTCACCAGCCGTGTGGATATTATTATATGATAGGCAATCCCACTATTCGTTGGCAAAAGAGTAATCTAGGAGTTGGCGGTGGGTGGTGATGACTTGTTGCCTTCCCTCTAGTCTTACACTGCTAAATTAGGGACGCCTAGCGCAGATAACCCTCGTGTAGGTTTGCGCGAAATTCAAAACAAACCAAGCCCATACAAGCAAACAACCTTGCGGTGTGAATATGTACAAAATATCGTCACAAGAACTTTATAGTTGTAAAATTATTTAATTGCAAACACCAAGTTATCTCACAGAGAAAAAAAAAACTTAATCCAGGGGTAATTCAACTGATATGTTTAAAATATATAAATTATGCACGTGCAGCTGTCGCTCCCTTCGTCAGTACGATATCTTAATTTATGTTTTAAGCTAGAAATGGTTAAGCCCATTGCTATTAATATAGACCTTGGAATTAATAAAGTTACTTACCACATAGAAAAATATATAAATGGCTGTTAAACCTGATAAAACATTTACGTTTAACTTTTTCTGTTAAAATGGCTCAGATGAGTAATAAGTTGTATTCTCTAAAACTCTTCAACTGGAAAACGTCTTATGCACGTGCTTACACTGGATCTGAGTTTGTCAAGATATTTAATTTGATAGTGTAATAAAAACGTAAATTAAAATCGTTCCAAGCGTGATAAAAATCCGTTGAACAGCTGGTCAGAAGAGCAGACGATCGGAATAATATTTATCATGGCTTGTTTTTCGGTTATAAACTTACGATTTATATCAGTAGATTGTGAGGGGCTTTGACAAACTCCAACCGACAACAAAGAGATAGAAATTTTTATTGTTGTTTTTTAATCGCATGCTTGGAACATAATGGAGAAATATCCTAATAATAGTTATTTATTTAGGCCCAGCATGGGCAAGCGTGTTAAGGCGCCAAACAGGCTCGTCCTTTCAGCCGTGGGGGCGTTATAATGTGACGGTTACTCCCCCTATACGTTGTTTAAAAGAGTAGCCCAAGAGTCTTACACTGCTAAACCAAGGGACGGCTAGCACAGATAACCCTCGAGTAGCTGTGTGCGAACTTCAAAAACAAACAAACAATAATAGTTATTTACAAAAGCTGCGTTTATAAAAGTAGAATATAGCTTTATTTCCAGAAAAAGAACCAGCTCAACTTATTTTACCATCAAGTATGTCGTTTTATCTGCCTTTAATGTTTATTAACTGCAAATTTGTAGCCCGATTATAGCCAAATGAAAATAAAAAGGCCGAATACGCTCGCTCTTTCAGTCGTAATTTCACGGTAAATCCCACTATTCATTCGTAAAAAGGAACCCTAGTGATGACAGTGGGTCGTATTCGGTCACGAGGATCCGAATCCACGAACCTCAGATTACGAGCTTGGCGCCTTAACCACTCGGCCATGCCAAACCTCGCACAACATTCGTACAAATTATTCATTATTTGGGCCTGAGTAAAATTTAAAAATATTAAAATATAATATTAAGCTTATTAATGAATTTCCCTCTATAATTTTGTTGAAATAAGGCTATATATAATATAATAGTTGAAAAATGCCACAAAAGTTCAACTTTTTGTGCATTAGTTAGATTACTTCTTTCCCAAACAACACTGTGATAGTAATACTTATGTCTGACCAGATACGCCTCTCCTAAGCGACACAGCGGGTATGTCTGCAGACTTCCAACACTAGAAACCGGGTTACGATACTCAAGGCGGATTGAGCGCAGATAACCCATTGGGTAGCTTTGTGTTTAATTACAAACAACCAATCTGACCAGATACGTTATTATTCATTTATCGTGATGTGTTTTTTTTTTAATATTGATTAAATATATTTACACGTGTAGAAGTGTATTATTTTATTTTCAGTGTTGTCATAGGTTGAGTTAGTAAACAAACTTACTGTGTGATTTGGATGAGAATGTTACATTATTATTTATTTCAAGGTGCTGTTGGATCTCGTGATCTACCGGGTGCAGCGTGAACTGATTTTTCAGCGACATCTTAACGTGCTTTTCTATCTTGTATAACACACCTATCGATTAGATGGTTCCCAAATCTTTTAATTTTTTTATCATTGAAGCAATAATTATGAAAAAAAAACATGAGAAGGAGGTTACCCTTGAATAATGATTGCTCATGTGCAGTATAATGGTAATTTGATTTTTTTTTCGTTATTAAGATTATTATAACCTCCGAGTCACGAAGAAGTCAAAGTCCACTGAAGGTAATGACTGCAAGTTAACCCTAGATATTTGCAGGCCCTGTCTCGTATTGCTTAGTTTAGCCTGCAAATGGAAGGTTTGACCTTTCGTGTTTGTATAAAACTTTGATAAATTATACAACTCTTGCTTCAATCTATCTCCATCTTGTTGCGCAAGCCCTAGAAATTCACGATGATAAGGGTATAAAGCAAGATCCGTGCCCCTCCTACTGTTAAGACTGGTAGAAGCCAACCAGTGACGTAAGTAGGCATTTAACTCCTTTCTTTTTAACCACCAAACACATGTTCCCCGTTGGGACAGCGGTAAGTCTACGGCTTTTACAACGCTAAAATCAGGGGGACTCGATTTCCCTCAGTAGACACAGCAGATAGGCGACTTTGCTATAAAAAACACATACACACTTGACATTTTTATGAGTCATTTGAGAAGGAACAATTTCTTTATAGTTGATTCCACATTTTCTTTAGTGATACTTTATAAGCATACCTGCTTTTTATCGGAGTTCCCTTAGTAGTTAGTTTTGTTTGTTTTGTTTTTGAATTTTGCCCAAAGCTACACGAGGGCTATCAGCGCGAGCCGTCCCTAATTTAGCACTGTAAGACTAGAGGGAAGGCAGCTAGTCATCACCACCCATCGCCAACTCTTGGGCTACTCTTTTACTAACTAATAATGGGATATACCGTCACATTATAACGCCTTTACGGCTGAAAGGACGAACATGTTTGGTGTGACGGAGATTCGAACCCGCAACCCTCGGATTGCGAGTCGAGTACCTGATCCACGAGGCCATGCCGGGCCTAGCAGTTAGTGCTTGTCCGGTATAACAAGGTTAGAATTATTGGAAGAAGAGTTAAGTAAAATAGGTTTTGAAATCACGATAAATTAAATATATTTATTACATGAGATAATTCCCGAACCAATAATTAATAATCATTAAAACAATTTTTTCTCCGTCAATTTTTATGAAAATAATATGAAAAATGAAGGAGTCGTAAATATAAAGTCATTTCAAAATAATATGTAAGATTGTGTTGTATAAATTATAACACTAAAAAACTGACGGATTATATTGTTATTGTTGTATAAATTATACTACTAATTAACAGCACGGCCAGGTGGTTAAGGCACTCGACTCGTTATCTGAGAGTCACGTGCTCGAATACCCGTCACACCAAACATGCTCGCCCTTTCAGCCGCGGGGACATTATAATGTACGATCAATCCCACTATTTGTTGGTAAAAAAAACGAAAATAAGGAAACATTTTAGTGGATTGGACTGATATCGAGAATTATTTAACAAAGTGAGATTTCTTTTAGAATTAAGGTAAAGGATAAATAGGCGATTTTTCTCATGTCTGCTCATTCATTATTTATTTAATGGCTTGAATACAATGCCCTCAAGTAAAAATATTTTGTACGTGTTTATAATTTTCTCTGTGTGTTCACTCATGGCCTGGTTAGGGTACTCGATTCGTAATCTTAGGTTCACGGGTTCGAATCCCCGTCACACCAAATGTGCTCGCCCTTTCAGCCGTGGGGGCGTTATAACCAGATGGTCAGTCCTACTGTCGTTAGTAAAAGAGTTGCCCAAGAGTTGGCGATGGGTGGTGATGACTAGCTGTCTTTCCTATAAATTAAGGATGCCTAGCGCAGATAGCCCTCGTGCAGCTTTGCACGAAATTCAAAAACATACAAAACTTATTAATTTGTTTGAGGGTTTCAGTTTATTTTCTTTAAGTCCGGTTTTTGTCTTTTATAAAACAAACAACAGGGTAAAAAAATAGCTGGTCGTACCTTAACTGTAACCTGAGTTCATATTTTTATTTACTTATTTAATAACGCAAATCCACTATACGTTGTGTTCTCTGCGGAGAATCGAGCTTTAAATTTTAGGGTTTCAAGTTCGTAAACTTACCACTTGAGGGTCAATCATAGTTTGCTCTGTTCTTTTTTTAATATTTTATGTCGCAGTGTTTTCTAATTAACTTGGTTCATACGTTTGGAGTTTACTTAGCTTAGAAATACTTTCATTGGATTATTTCAACAAAACCTGGAAACCAATTTCTGCTCACTCTTCCTGGTTAATAATTAAAATTAAACATGCACGGTGTACGAACTTTTTACCCTCTTCAATCATTCATTAAAGTAGCCCACCCCTTTTTTATTCGCAAGGTCTCACTGATCAATCGTCCTAAAAAACCCCATAAATAGGCTTTGCGTAGATGGTGACCTCTAGCGGAAGACTTCACAGCTTGGTAGCTCTTTGTGATTCTGTGCAGTAGGTGGAAGATATAAACTTTCCAAGTTTGACGGTGAAACTCAATAACTTAGTAGTGATGTATACAATGTATGACAGAAAGCATTAATGCAAGTGGCATATCACCTCCCTCATCTTGCCTACCTCTCCAGGCATTACATTATCATATCTCTTCGTGTTTCATAAGTAATATATGCTGATACAAAGAGTAACCCGAAAAAAACGACAGTGTTAGGTGACGCTTTGTAACCTTGTCTCACAAATCTTTCAAACATCGTGTGTGTTCCTCACAAAGTTTTACAATTTGTATTGAACTGGTGAGCTGTTTTATTCACTTGAGAGTAGGAGACAAGTATACCCTCAAATACAAATTATTTATCGGTAAAACGATTCTGAAGCGCTGTGACAAGCACCTTAGCTATTTGTAGTGCCGACCCGACATGGCCAGGTGGTTAGGGCGCTCTACTCGTAATTTGAGGGTCGCGGGTTCGTATCCTCTTCACACCAAACATGCTCGCCCTTTCAGCCATGTGGGGGCGTTATAATGTTACAGTCAATCCCACTATTCAATACTGTACACTGGTATTTCTAGTTTATATTCAATGTGTCCTCGTCACACCAAATATGCTCGCCCTTTCAGCTGTGGTGCGTTATAATGTGGCGGTCAATCCCACTATTCGTTGGTAAAAGAGTAGTCCAAGAGTTGGCAGTGGGTGGTGATGACTAGCTGCCTTCCCTCTAGTCTTACACTGCTAAATTAGGGAAGGCTAGTGCAGATTGGGCTACTCTTATACCAATTAATAGTTGGATTGACCGTCATATTATAACGCCCTCATAGCTGAAAAGGCGAGCATGTTTGGTGTGACGGGGATTCGAACTCTTAACTCTCAGATTACGAGTCGAGTGCCTTAACCACCTGGCCATGTCGGGCCTGTTTGATTTGTTCTATACTATATATCGCAATATGAAGAAGTCAACACAAAAAGTCGCGCCGTATTTGTTTCCATTGATTTTAAGAGACAATGTGAGTTTCATTAATATCCTTGTAACATGTCTACAAGGACTTACAATCATACAAAACAGATTAACACAAGATAATTATTACAGTTAGGGATTCTAATAAGGAACTCGTTTATTATTACAATTTTATATAAACATACAATTTAAGTGTCCTTATACAGGTTCAGGTGAGGAAAACTTGTAACTTGTATGGTATTTTTGTTGCTGCCACTCTTTATGAGCTAGGCGTCATTGATTGGTTAGCGTAACCATGACGTGAGTCGAGGGATCCCTGGTTCGCGACTCGTTACCACTACAACACGTTCCGCACTTTTGAGGCTGCAAATGCGCTATGAGATTAATGGTCAAATTCCATTATCCAATCAGAAAAGAGATTCCTAAGAGTTGGCGATGAGTGCTGTTGACCACATAGTCTATCAACTGAAAATTAGAGACGGGTATGAACAGACAGTTTTGGTGAAGTTCAGAAACAAAACAAAACGAAAACACCTTGAATGATGTAAAAAGGAAATAGAGAAGACACCTATCGGCAAAAAATAAAGTTAATCGTGTTTGCTTCCATTTACTGCATCTTAATTCACACACTTTAAGGTTTCGCGATTTTTTCACGTCCGCTTAATTACAGACTTTTGTTTTCAATGGTATTATGTTGACCTGTATGACTGGCTTTCGTCTTATTATTTTATGTCTAAAATAATGTGTGTGATAACGCTTGTTTCATCCGCACTTCCCATCTGACAAACAATATTGAACAACCCATTCATAAAGAAACGTGGGATTAGGTCATGGCAGACCTTTCTTCAAATCTGTCCCGCCCCTGGGAGTGTAAGTATATAGTGATTTGCCGGATGTCGTGCGTCTGTAAAAACCCAGCCCTATGAAGTGTAATAGAAAAGTTGTTGGCTTTTCTTAAGTCGGGTTAATATACAACTCTCGACAAGGAATCTCGCCCGTTTGTTGTTTTTATTATTATTACTACACTTCCTGTCTCGATCGAAAAAAAAAATCACCAAATTTACATTAAAAATAGGTCTGTAGTAATAAGCAATTACTGGCAAGATGTATACTGTGGTTGCCACCTGTTCCACACATCCTCGGTCCACTAAATCCTGTGTACATTTTACGCGGGTGGGACACAGAAGCGAGGGTGTAAGTTGCTGAGAAATGAAGTTTAGTTTTTTTTACGTCTATTAGAGCGAGGAAATAGCTCTGTTTTCTGAATGTTTCTTGGAATAGCGACGATCGTAAGCATACTGAACGTGTACTGCGTTTTTCCCTGGGGTGACGAAAGCCAACACTTTCTTCTGAAATTTGCAAAAATTAAAAAAATAATAATCAGTGTCAGCTATAATTTTGCAAAATTACTCATTCACAAAACTAAACTGCATAAAAATGTGTGTATTAAGCAACGGTGTGGACTTCGAGAGGGCGTTTGAGCTGGGACTCAAGTGAGAAATGAAAACACACTCCAGGCCTTTCTTATACCTTCTTAGTACTGGTATAGTCAGTCACCCACAATTTTAATAAGTGATATTGACTTGTCCCAACAGTTCCACTTTTTGTTTTCTTAATTGTAACAAGAACTAAGAGCAACATGAATGATAAAAGTCGGGGACAGCTGTGTCCCAGTTGGACCTTGTTTAATTAATGTTCCGGCGTAAACGTTAAATATCTACACAGATGGCGCAACGATCGCCTTACGAAGACAACAACCCATCAGCAAAGGAAGGAGAAAGAGGACAAATCAACCTGAACCTGTAGGATCCCAAGAATTCCACTACAAACAGTGTGGGATCTGTACATAATTATACGTCTTCAGATAACTGGGCTGTTATTGTAGATTACATGTTTTAAGAGCTTGGCATTTTATGTATACTGTCCGCTTTTATTGTATAGTATTACTTCTTTATATGACTGGTCCATTTATTATGACTGATTTTACTTGTGAAGTGATTTGACAAATGCATTTTTCCCCCGCCGGTACAGCGGTAAGTCTCTACGGACTTACAACGCTAAAATCAGGGATTCGATTCCCTTCGGTGGATTCAGCAGATAGTCCAATGTGGCTTTGCTATAAGAAACCACACACACATAAATACATTTTACCGTTTCCACTCTGTAGTTTACACCCATATTTCTTTAGCCAGGCACTGTGTCATTTGTTTTTGGCCAAGTTCATAAAACACAAAATATCACAAAAGATTGTGATACGTTGCTTTTTTTTTTTTTTTTACTTGAGATGTGTTTGTTTGTTTGTTTTTGAATTTCGCGCAAAGCTACATGAAGGCTATCTGCACTAGCCGTCCCTAATTTATCAGTGAAAGACTAGAGGGAAGGAAGCTAGTCATCACCAGCCACCGCCAACTCTTGGGGTACTATTTTACCAACGAATAGTGGGATTGACCGTCACGTTATAATGCCCCCACGGCTGAAACGGTAAGCATGTTTGGTGTGACGGAGATTCGAACCCGCGACTCTCGGGTACGAAATCCCTAAAGCTGAGATATTACGGTTCCTAGTTTTGAACTACTGACTAAAGAAAAACAGCCAGCAGCACCCATCGCAACATGTGAACCTGACGATAACCGAAGAAGGTCGAAACGTTGTTCGCTCTTCTATGTAAAATATTTTCTTAACCCAAACGAGACGTTTTTGCATATATATTTCTCTACAAGTGGGTTTTCTCGACATCACTGATAGAAACAAATCGTTATAAATGATTTTTAATAATATTTATAATACGTACATGTAAATTGAAAAACATTAAATAAGAAATAACAAAAAAAACACATTTCAACTCGGCCCGGCATGGTTAGGTGGTTAAGGCACTTGACTCATAATCTGACGGTCGCGTGTTCAAATCCCCGTCACACCAAACATGTTCGCCCTTTCAGCTGTGGGGGCGTCGTTATAATGTAACGACCAATCCAACTATTCGTTGGTAAAAGAGTAGCCCAAGAGTTGGCGGTGGATGGTGATGACTAGCTACCTTCCCTCTAGTCTTTAACTGCCAAATTAGGGAAGGCTAGCGCAGATAGCCATCGGGTAGCTTTGCGCGAAATTCAAAACTAAACCGTTATGATTTGAGCATTGTGTCTTCAAAACTGCATTCTTTGTCCAAAATGTCAAAAAGATGTTGATATTCTTAACAGAAACCAGATCATACTCTAGTTCAACTTATTAACAGCGTTGCGTTTGCTCATTAGAGTTTCTACTAATAGTATTTAACTCAAAGTATTTATTTCTCTATCTCTGTTTACATCCTTACACAGTACTCATATATATGTTGTGATTCTTAAGTTCCCTGGGAAAGCTATACGTATTTATTATCACCAGAATGGTATTGGTGTTAAAAATGACTTACATCTTGGATATAAAACAGGAAATTAGTGTGATTCTATTTCAAACTGTTGGAAAACATTGAGATGATAAAAGGACCAAGTCGATACAGTTTCGAAGTGTTGGAACATGTTAAGGTTATTAAAGGACTAGGTTTATCATCGGTCTAGAAATGATGGAAAGCCTGTTTGTTTGTTTGTTTTGGAATTTCGCACAAAGCTACTCGAGGGCTATCTGTGCTAGCCGTCCCTAATTTAGCAGTGTAAGACTAGAGGGAAGGCAGCTAGTCATCACCACCCACCGCCAACTCTTGGGCTACTCTTTTACCAACGAATAGTGGGATTGACCGTCACATTATAACGTTCCCACGGTTGAAAGGGCGAGCATGTTTGGTGTGACGGGGATTCGAACCCGCGTCTCTCAGATTACGGTCTGCTGAAGATGAGGTGAAAAGGTCTAAACATTGTTTGTTCTCTGCTTTATCAGTAATAGTACTAATACCCATACCAGCCGTTCTGAGATAAAAATTTACTTCAAGTGGGTTTCTCATCACGAAATTGTGAAGAACTTATGAATATAAAATACAAGTGCAAAAAATAATCTTGGTGCGTGATGTGAAGTGTTTGGCTAAAAATGTATCGTTGAAATATTAACTAGGGAATTATAATAGTAATTTACAGCACTACGTAAGATATATTTTCAATTTCGAAGATAATTCTGATTGATTAAAAAAAACTTGCTATCGTTTAGCGTTTATGCGGTTTTCGTTCTACTTATGTGCTGCCATCTCTTATCCAAATTTAAAGCTTCCTCACAAACACACTGAAATATTAAATTTCCAGTTAAACAGTCTTGTAGGTAATAATAAAAATACAAGATTAAAACTGTATGCATTTCCTTGTTTACTCGACACCATTTAAGGTACTTACGAATCAACACCAAATTAGACAACAGTGACTACACAAATAATCTGTATGTTTATAAATCAACACCAAATTAGACAACAGTGACTACACAAGTAATCTGTATGTTTATAAATCAACACCAAATTAGACAACAGTGACTACACAAGTAATCTGTATGTTTATAAATCAACACCAAATTAGACAACAGTGACTACACAAATAATCTGTATGTTTATAAATCAACACCAAATTAGACAACAGTGACTACACAAATAATCTGTATGTTTATAAATCAACACCAAATTAGACAACAGTGACTACACAAATAATCTGTATGTTTATACATCAACACCAAATTAGACAACAGTGACTACACGAATAATCTGTATGTTTATAAATCAACACCAAATTAGACAACAGTGACTACACGAATAATCTGTATGTTTATAAATCAACACCAAATTAGACAACAGTGACTACACAAGTAATCTGTATGTTTATAAATCAACACCAAATTAGACAACAGTGACTACACGAATAATCTGTATGTTTATAAATCAACACCAAATTAGACAACAGTGACTACACAAATAATCTGTATGTTTATAAATCAACACCAAATTAGACAACAGTGACTACACAAATAATCTGTATGTTTATAAATCAACACCAAATTAGACAACAATGACTACACAAATAATCTGTATGTTTATAAATCAACACAAAATTAGACAACAGTGACTACACTAATAATCTGTATGTTTATAAATCAACACCAAATTAGACAACAGTGACTACACTAATAATCTGTATGTTTATAAATCAACACCAAATTAGACAACAGTGACTACACAAATAATCTGTATGTTTATAAATCAACACCAAATTAGACAACAGTGACTACACAAATAATCTGTATGTTTGTAAATCAACACCAAATTAGACAACAGTGACTACACAAATAATCTGTATGTTTGTAAATCAACACCAAATTAGACAACAGTGACTACACAAATAATCTGTATGTTTATAAATCAACACCAAATTAGACAACAGTGACTACACGAATAAGCTGTATGTTTGTAAATCAACACCAAATTAGACAACAGTGACTACACAAATAATCTGTATGTTTATAAATCAACACCAAATTAGACAACAGTGACTACACGAATAATCTGTATGTTTATACATCAACACCAAATTAGACAACAGTGACTACACAAGTAATCTGTATGTTTGTAAATCAACACCAAATTAGACAACAGTGACTACACAAATAATCTGTATGTTTGTAAATCAACACCAAATTAGACAACAGTGACTACACAAATAATCTGTATGTTTATAAATCAACACCAAATTAGACAACAGTGACTACACGAATAAGCTGTATGTTTGTAAATCAACACCAAATTAGACAACAGTGACTACACCAATAATCTGTATGTTTATAAATCAACACCAAATTAGACAACAGTGACTACACGAATAATCTGTATGTTTGTAAATCAACACCAAATTAGACAACAGTGACTACACAAATAATCTGTATGTTTGTAAATCAACACCAAATTAGACAACAGTGACTACACAAATAATCTGTATGTTTATAAATCAACACCAAATTAGACAACAGTGACTACACAAATAATCTGTATGTTTATAAATCAACACCAAATTAGACAACAGTGACTACACAAATAATCTGTATGTTTGTAAATCAACACCAAATTAGACAACAGTGACTACACAAATAATCTGTATGTTTATAAATCAACACCAAATTAGACAACAGTGACTACACAAATAGGCTGTATGTTTATAAATTCATATTGATATTTCCAAAATTTATATTTTGTAATAAAGTAAAGTAATATTGATATGCGTTTAACTTTGATGTAGTTTAGTAAAATATTACCAGCTGTATAATATTACATAATGCCATAAAAGAATACTGAACTTCATAGTTAACTTAGCAGTAACAACAAAATTGTCCAACAAAAGCCTAAAAATGTTTAAGTTATATGTAAATCAGAAATGTTTCAAAGTGACGTGTATTTTTTTTATGTAAGTATGGATAATATCTTAATAACTGAGCAGTGTAAGTGTATATGTTTCTGGTTGTTGCAAGAGAATGAGGTTCAATGAATATGAAGTTTCCAAAAGTGGTGGGCTCGACTCGTAATCTGAGAGTCCCGGGTTCGAATCCCTGTCACACCAAACATGTTCGCCCTTTCAGCCATGTGAGGCATTATAATGTGATGGTTAATCCCAATATTCATTGGTAAAAGAGTAGCCCACAAGTTGGCAGTGGGTGGTGATGACTAGCTGCCTTCTCTCTAGTCTTACACTGCTAAATTGGGGACGGCTAGCGCAGATAGCCCTCGTGTAGCTTTGCGCGAAATTCAAAACAAACTAAACCAAAACTGGTGAAATTAATTTAGTTTCTTATGTTTCTAGGACAAAAATGACACCAAGAAAACTGAGTTGGAGTGCAGTACCAGAAAAACCAGACATTTCCAGAAGTGATACAAGTTTTAAAAAAGTTCTACAAAACCCATTTCTCGAAATGTGCAAAACCGACATTACTATTACATCTGACTTAGTGTTCGCAAATTTAATCAATTATCTATGAGCAACAATTACGTAAACTAACTGAATAATCGAAATTACTATTAAATCGATTAATCGTAGCTGGTGTTTCCAATTATTAGTGTTGTTGTTTTTTCTTATTACTCCAACAATCGAGTAATTGAAATTATCATTAACTCGATTATCATGATAATAACAATAAACCAATTGAAATTGCAGTTTCCGCTTATTATCATTTTCAATTATTTCAGTTGTACAAGTATTCGCCCAATCTTTCTCATAACAAAGATATTAAGGCTCTCTGCCAGTTTCACTAATTTTTAACTGTTGACAAGAGTGAAGACAACTTGCTGGCAACATAAAGATTGGACAACTGACAGCTGCGTGACTCACATCTTGAAAGGTCCACTTGTAAATTACAGTAGTGAGCACAATGTTTACACAAGAGAATGTTTTGCTTTCTTTCGGTTTTATGGGGCTAATTCTTCCATACCATTGCATAATGTACATTTCAGCACTGTAGTAATGTTTCACTGATCCCTGTTGACAACTGAGAATGCTTATTCTTTAGAATTCCCATTTACTTGTAATGAAGACATGTCATAAGGGTTTTGCTTGAATGAACACACTGATCAAATATTGGAGTCTGAAATAACTCTCATGGTACCCCATGCAGTGTCTTGACTATATAGAAAGAAGTTAGCATATGGTGTTGGTGTATGCTAGAAGAAATCAATTTTAATAGCACTCCACAAATACATTTTGATAAAAACAGTGTTTAACACTATATATATTAAGTTTTGTTGTCATGCCACAGCACAAAAAGCATAGAGAACTGTAAGTAGAGCAGAGAGTTCACATAAAAGCTTTACATGTTGCCTGTTGGACTCTCTGATAAATTGCTAAAAACTTGAAATGATCCCCATACACTGTTAAGTACACCCTAAATTGTGAGACCAAGACAAGTAAATTTGAAAATAGGAAAGGAAGAGGCAGAACATTTAAACTCCATGATACTGATGTTAAGTACCTTCGTTTGTGCAGCTTGTAGGATAGAAGGAA
Source organism: Tachypleus tridentatus (assembly GCF_004210375.1). Classification (NCBI taxonomy): domain Eukaryota; kingdom Metazoa; phylum Arthropoda; class Merostomata; order Xiphosura; family Limulidae; genus Tachypleus; species Tachypleus tridentatus. The sequence goes on from NC_134829.1 coordinate 35,583,497, forward strand.
GACTGCCACTGATCTCAAGCATGAGATAAACGACCACGTGCCAAATGACAGAAAAGTGTCCAAACCTACAGTGTCAAGAAAACTCAAAGAGAATAGAAGCTTTGATCATGTAGCATTTACAAAACCTTTACTTCGATCTCTCAATATTGTCAAGAGGCTAAACTTTGCTAAATGGAATAAAAGTTGAAGTGTTGATCATTGGAAAAAGGTATTATGGACAGATGAGTCCAAGTTTGAAACATCTGGTTCTAAGTGTAGGTTGTACAGTTGACAGAGAAAAAAAATGAAAGGTACTTAGCTCAATGCATAGCATCTACCATAAAGAATGGGGGAGGCAGTGTGATGGTTTGGGGGGTTACTTGCTTCTGCTGAAGAAGATATTTGCAACATAGATGGACTAATGGACCAGCACAAGTACCACCAGATACTGATCTATCATGGTATACCCAGTGGTTTGCGTATTATCGATAAAGGATTCTACTACCAAGATGATAATGACACAAAACACTCATCCAACCTGTGCAGAAATTACTTAATTAAGAAAAAGCTACTGGAGTCATTCGGATGATGCAGTGGCCCCCACAGAACCCCGATCTCAACCCAGTTGAGAAGATCTGCGATTTGATAGCTTGAAGCTTGACAAATCAAAAACTACGTCCAAATAAGTTTGTGGGAATATATTAGAAACATTTGGAATAAAATCTCAAAGGACATTTTGATTAAATGTATTGTAACAATGCCAGATAGACTGTCTACAGTTATTAAAATAAAAAGGGACACACAAAATATTAACTGTTTGTTGAATTCAAGCATTTCCACTGGGTATTTGTTGTAATTAATATGAAGATTAGTAACATTTTGATGTTCCACCAATGTTCTTTGAAAGTAGCCTGAAATCTAATTTCTGACTTTGTCGTAATACTTTTGCACAGTATTGTATATCAAACTAATACTTTTTGCATCCAGGGTCCCATTTGATGGTAGTAGTTAGAATGGCACTTTACTTCCCAGTGGATGCCACTTCACACTAATTAGCTGCCTTACGGGAGAGGGGGTGATGTCATTAAAGACGACAATATCATAGTTCCAGTTTTACCACCAGAGAACGTGCCGTCAGGGACGCGCTGCTAGACCGCTCTGACAGGTGACCATAATGTCATAGTTGAACAATGTATTACTAGAGAGTGTGTTGTTAGGTCACCATGACAAGCGACCATGATGGATGATTACGTTACAAAGTAGAGAATGTATTTCTTTATTGTATCATAATTTGAAGAGTTGTCACAACATATAGCTGATGTTATATTGAGTGATTGCGTAAATGTACCACGAGTCCGAGACATGCCTTAACAAAAGTTTATTAATTCAGTAATATTATTATAATACAAAATCTGGACGCAATATATTTTTTAATATTTTCTTTTCTCACAATAAAGAGTTTTCAATCTGATTGACATAAAAAGGTACATCTGTCAAGAAGTTATTTACACGAAAACGTTTTACAACAATATCCTGAACAAATATATCATTACTATCTTTTGGAGACCCAAATGTAGATAGGAGTCTTCATTTTGACACATGTTGACAATGACAATAAACATAATATATATAATATTGTCTACACACAGAGGAATGTGGTCCTTGCAGTAAGTTTTGGTTGTATGTTTACGTTGGACAGTTCTTGATGAATTTTCTCATATTAAAATTACGTGGAAGTAGTTCTAATTAATCAAAATATTTTCTTTTTTCGATACTCGTGGTGGGCAAAACACATGTAGCCCATTGTGTAGCTTTGTGCTTAATTTTAAACAAATCGTTTTCATTTCGACCTAAATAAAAACAGATTCATGGCTACTGGATACAGGCCGACGATCCATAACTATTTCTCTGCATATTGTTAATCACTAGCAAACACACCTCCAAACTCACTGGACAAATCCCACGAGAGTATTTAATAAATTTCTAATCGACTTAGGTTTTATTATATATTGGTTATAATGTTTCTAAACTGATCGATTTCTAAAACTGATTGAAATTCTGCATGTTCTGTAACATCTATAGTGTTAGGTAAAACACTACCAAAACGCATTTCATTTCCCTGTTTCACCAAGTTATCGTGACAATCTTCAGCAGGTAGATCTGGTGAAAGATCAAAGAATGTATATCCTTCCAAATATTCATCATACACCATATCGACTCCTTGATCTGTAAAATGTTTTCCAGTTCCACTAAATAATGTTTCATAGCTTCGTGCATACAGTTCAGCTTCAAAATCTGGTTGTAAAAGTCGGGTGGATAGCTATTTTCCATCCATATTGATTGCCATGAAATTAATATCATAATGTTTGAAAATGTATGGGTTTTTCTTCCTAAATCCATTAAATACGTCGTTATCAACACATCCTATAAAAAGAAGTGTTGGTACTTGACCTAATAAAACATTATCAAAAGATGATTGTAAGTTTCCTGGGAATCGAAAATGATTTACGCATTATATATTTCATAGGATATTTAGCTCTCCCTTTCTGAAACACCTTACCATGTGACAGTGTGAATAACAGGCTGATCTTAACTTTTCTTGCATAGAAACAAACATGTAACACAATCTTGAATTCCGATCTATCATTTGATATAATACAAAATGATTCTCAACATTGTGTGAGTCAGGTTTTAAACTTACACAATTAGGGAAGAAGTTGTAATGTAAATATATATCTGAATGTAAATGGCTGATCATGTTGTTTATTTATCTGTCTACCTCTGATTGTATCTTTCCTGCCATCATCAAAATTGCTTTCTGTATGTTTTATCCACGTTGGCAAATGACTTCTCTCAGCTTCACCATTATAACTCAGTAAAGTTTCTATGTAGGCCTTACATGCATAAAGATTATGATATGAAGAAATTTGTTTATCATTAAGTTATACATCTACTTGAAAAAACAGAAAATGAAGTAACAAATTGGCAGGTGCAGAAGTGTCTTCATCCTTTTTTATATCCGCACCATCAGGGTTGATAATCTTTGTCTTTACATGAACATACGATTTGGCTGGATCTAATCTCAATATAGAAAATTCTATAGGTCCTCTGTCAGTCACTCAAGATAGAGAATGTTATTCAGTCCACTGACTTTTATCAATCACTGTTTGTGTATGAGGGAAATAAAATAAGTCTAGTTTAGACTTTGTACACTGACAGGACTTTTCATGTGGTAGTAAGAGTCATGATTACTTGTCAGTGTTCTTCATCTCTTAGTTCTGGACATGAGACTTCTTTCTTTCTTCTTTTCATTATGTAGAATTTTTCTAACCATATTCTGAGCTTCTTCTATCGCTTGTCATTTTCCAGTATTGACAAAGGTTTTCCTTATATGACATCAGATTCTAAATTAATACCTGATTTAACTGTTTGTTTTCCTAAGACTAATGATCCTTTTCTCAGAAATGGAATAATAGAACGAAATAGTTTACTTACAAAGTCTCTCAGTCCGTGTCTCCGTTACCACTGACTACCAGTATATTAAAGTAAACCGTTTTCCACTTGATAATTGTAATATGCTTCATAGACGTCTGGTTCTTGGTTGTAAAGACCTCTTATGATCACTCTTCCTTCTTCACATGAGATAGGTTGACCAGTATCATTTTTATCAATCTATATAGCTTGAAACTTTTGTTTGAGAGACTTGTCTGTATTGACAATTTGTAAATGTTTTAGTGATCATGTCTTCCTCCTGGCCTTTAACTTGAATGATTTATATCAGTGGCACGTATGCATCACGAACAATACTAGGTTCCACAATATCTAAGTAAACATAGAGTTAATAAAATCCACCATGCGTATTATCAGCATATAATACTATAGTCGGCACCGTTATCGTGTGATTATACTAAACCCAAGTATAACTGATAGTACAGGATCAAATGTCACAGATGTTTCATCATTTATGTTCACACTTACTCTTCGGATGAATGAATCATAAGTAAATATACGTTCATTGGGGATTCAGGAAGTGTATCATCTATTTGGTTTAAGATTCTAATTAAATTTTCAGGCTCTAATTTTATGTTGAATAACCTACAAACAAATGGCCTAAGTATGGGGAATCCCGTGTCACCAGTTCTAGCCAACATTTTTATGATACAGATTGAATCACAAGCGATCAGTTCAGCCTCACACCCACCACTATACTGGTACAGGTATGTTGACGATACAATTTCTCGATTCAAATCTACAGAACACACACTTAGGTTTTTTTTTCAGTCACGTTAACTCAAAACAGCCCAACATTAAGTTCACCTATGAACAGGAAAAAAACTAACCAAATATTATTTCTTAACCTCAAGATCGCTAGAACCGATACACATTGTAAACATAAATCTAGAGAAAAATCACCCATACTGGATTATACATTTCCTGGGACTCAGCACATGAAACAAAACGAAAACTCAATATATTAAAAAACAAATAAACACAGCCACAAAACTATGTTCACCAGATAAAATTAGCGGTGAAATCAAGGAAATAAAACAACACTTCATCAACATCAACAAATTTTCTCAAAACACCGTTGAAAAAATTATACTCACACACCTAGACCGACAATATAAACAATAATAAATCCCAAGATACAACAATCTACAAACCTTACAGTTACGACAGAAAGTGTTCGTTCCCCTGCGTCCCGAGTAGTTTTTTGCTCATAACTTAAAAAGTATCACAATTAGGATAATGAAAGTATATTATATTATAAATATCATACTAAGACACATCTACATAAATTTTACGTAAATTGAACGACAAATGAACTGTTTATAAACAAATAACCAAAAATAGGAGGAGCAGAAAGTGTTCGTACAGTTCAGAACGTGTGAAAAAACTGATATTCCCGTAAAAATGTTGTTTAGTTTGGCGAATAAACTACATTATACCATTCTAGAACTAGACACTGGGTTCATAATTATTGGAATTTAGCCAGCAAAAAATGTACTTCCGGCAATTTAGCGCCATCTCATCATGGCGAACAGGAAACAACTGTCCAGTGATTTAAAAAACCGAATTATTGTAAAATACATGTCTCGTGTGTCTCTTTCCTGTATTGCTACACAACTTAATGTGCCGAAATCTACTGTTCAAGTTTAAGCTTACAGGATCAACTGCTAACCTTCCTCGTTCCGGACGCCCCACCAAAATTCCAGAGAGAACCAAGAGGAAGGTTCTCGGAGAAATTAGTAGGAACCCTCGTTTGACACGTAATAACCTACAGAAACTGGTAAAGGAAATTGAGGTTGAAGTAAGCACCTCTACAGCTACGAACATGTTACGCTCTTCTGGGTTCAAAGCAAGCCGTCCTCGTAGAACTTCATATTTAAAGCCTGTTCATTTAGAAGCACGATTGACGTGTGCAAGAAAGCATGTACATAAACCCTTTACCTATTGGAAGACTATTCTTTGGTCAGACGAGACTAAAATCGAGCTTTTTGGCCTCAATGATGTTCGCTATATTTTCCGTAAGAAGGGGGAACGAAATCTTCCAAAGAACACTGTCCCTACAGTTAAACACGGAGGTGGCTTGATCATGCTATGGGGTTTCTTCAGCTCTTCTGGTGTAAGCAGCCTTCACCGCGTCAACGGAATCATGAAAAAAGAAGAGTGCGTTGATATATTAGGCACTTATATCAAGAATGATGCTCGGCTTGGGCATCATTGGATCTTCCAGCACGACAATGACCCTAAGCACACATCGAAATATATGCAATTCTGGTTGCAGAGGAATCATATAAGCGTTCTGGAGTGGTCATCGTAGTCAACCGATCTCAGCCCAATTGAAAACGTTTGGCATGAGTTGAAGACCAGGGTTCATCAGCGTCATCCGAAAAACTTGCAAGAGTTGGAGGCCTTCTGCAAAGAAGAATGGAAGAAAATACCAGTCGAGTACTATCAAACGATCATGGAGGGCTTGAGAAGAGATTGCTCCAAGTAACTCACCTGAAAGGCTACACAACTGACCATTAAAGTAGACGCACAAACACTTTCTGCCACTGTTTGGTTATTTATTTATAAACAGTTTATTTGTCCTTCAACTTACATAAAAAATTTATGTAGATGTGTGTTAGTATAATATTTATAATACACTATACTTTCATTATCCTAATCGTGATACTTTTTAAGTTATGAGGAAAAACTACTCAAGACGCAGGGGTACGAACACTTTCTGTCGTAACTTTAACTGCTGCATACCATACGTTCCCGATATCAGCGAAAAAATAACCAACATCTGGAAAATATATATAACAAAACGCAACATTCCAGGATAAACCAAATTTATTCAAAAGCCAAGTACAAAACTAAAGTCTATATTGTGTAAAAATTACACTGACAAACACAACACCAACAAAATTTATAAAATACAATGCAACAACTGCCACGACTTCTATATTGGAGAAACAAGCAGAAAAATGGAAACTAGATTCAAAAAACACCTTCACACGTTTTTGAACACTACAAATCAAATAAACACAACATAACCATAGAAAACACCCAGATATTAAATAGGGAAACAAATATAAACAAACGCAAAATCAAAGAAGCCGAACTTATACAAAATTAAAGCAATATAAAGAAATACCTTTATACCTATACTAATTAATAACCTAACATCCAACTGCAGCGCCTCTACAATCCCATATCCGTTTATACTCTCGTCCCTAAGATGTGTCCGGCAACAGTCCCTTGCAAACTCACTCTTTCTTAACCTGAAGATTACCTAGGAAGGTCGAAACGTTGTTCTTTCGAACCAAGAATACAAGTATATTGCGTCATTAGTCTGCTCGAAATTACATATTTTTAAATAAAATAATACTTAGTTACTAAGCTCGATAAATTGTGACAAAATTCTGTGGTATCGATTTTTTTGGTTATTTCTGATGTGTGTATAAAACCTAAAAAGAAAGTATTTCTTTTAACATCCTTCATGTACAAACCTTAAAAAGGTTTTGCAAACAGAAAACTGGTACAAAGGTCTTTGTATCTAGAAGATACAATTTTTTGGTTATTTCTGATGTGTGTATAAAACCTAAAAAGAAAGTATTTCTTTTAACATCCTTCATGTACAAACCTTAAAAAGGTTTTGCAAACAGAAAACTGGTACAAAGGTCTTTGTATCTAGAAGATATAATTATTTGCTCTACTTATTTATTTATTGTTCTATGTTTAAAAAAGCGTTTAATAACTTATTCGTAAATAGTAATAATCTATACACTTATATAATGTATAATAACTGAAATGTTATTATATACTACCAAATACTAGTCGACTACGGCTCAAACAAGACAGGTCACTTTATAAAGACAAAAGGTAAGTTTTATACTAATGGATACTGTAATACGAGTGTACGTGTGCCGCTCTCTCTCTTTCTCGGGATTTGAGTGATCTTATGTACCCTGGAGAGTCAGGTACACTTTGACCTCTTCCTCCTTCATTCACTTTCGTGATCATGCGTTGTGGGTTGGTATAAATATTGCTTTAGGGCCAGAGTTTATTCTGACCCTTCTCAGGGCAATGTCCATGTACTAGTTTCGTACATTTATCGATATTATTTTGCCCTATCAGTTGGAAGTCTAGTTTGATGGTGGCCTTTTTTTCCTCCATTTTATATTTGTTTATTTATTCATTTTTATTTTTAATTTGTTTTTGTGTTTAAAATATGTGTTGGTCGAGAAAAGATGTTCAGGACGATCTTCATCATGACGTACGCCGCTCTCTCTCTCTCTCTCGGTATTTTGCCCTATCAGCAAGATGCTAAGATTGTTGGTGGCACTTTTTTATTATATTATTATTTTTTAAGTTCACTGTATGTACACATATATATACATACATTTTTATTATATATTTATTTTTTTACATTTAAAATATATATTGACCGGAGAGAGATGTTTAGGACTAACTTCATCATGTATGATGTACCAATCTAGTTCGCATATTAATTCGTTTTTCATCCAATTTCAAGGATAAGTAGCAACTTGTATTAACAACATCTGCCTTCTCTGCAGAATTGAACTCTTAATTCTGTTTATTCTTAAATAAATGAGTTTAGGAAAACTTAACATCACCCGAACAGGGACACGAACCCTGACACCCACCACTTCAGTTTGGTTTGTTTTGAATTTCGCGCAAGGTTACACGAAGGCTATCTGCGCTAGCCGTCCCTAATTTAGCAGTGTAAGAGTAAATGGAAGACAGCTAGTTATCACCACCCAACGCCAACTCTAGGGCTACTCTTCTACCAACGAATAGTGGGATTGATCGAGCATTATAACCCCCTAATGGCTGAAAGAGCGAGCATGTTTAGTGCGACGGGGATTTGAATCTGCTACCCTTGGATTACGAGTTGAATACCTTAATCACTTGGCCATGCTGGGCCAAGCCTAAAGGTGACGTCATAAATATAACATTGGCACAAATATGAACTTAGTTACATGTTATTTATAATAGGTCTGTATTATTTTATTAACATTAGGTTCAAAGCAAATCAGTTTAACAATTTTATTTTTGCTACAATGTTCAGTATCTTCAAAAAGTTGACGCACAATATAATGTATCACATCGATATCCGTTATTATTGTATTTAAATTCGTTCCGGTCTCCCCTATATATACTTTTACACTTCCTACTTTCTACGGTCTGGCATGGCCTAGCGCGTAAGGCGTGCGACTCGTAATCCGAGGATCGCGGGTTCGAGCCCGCGTCGCGCCAAACATGCTTGCCTTCCCAGCCGTGGGGGCGGTATAATGTTACGGTCAATCCCACTATTCGTTGGTAAAAGAGTAGCCCAATAGTTGGCGGTGGGTGGTGATGACTAGCTGCCTTCCCTCTAGTCTTACACTGTAAAATTAGGGACGGCTAGCACAGATAGCCCTCGAGTAGCTTTGTGCGAAATTCCAAAACAAAAAAAGAAACCTACCTTCTACACTTTTAATTTTCTCTTTCTAGATTGCCCGCAGTGGCTCAGCGGCGTGTCTGCGGACTTCCACCACTAAAAACCGGGTTCTGATACCCGTGGTGGGCAGAGCACAGATAGCCCATTGTGTAGCTTTGTGCTTAATTAAAACAACAACTTTCTAGATTACATTTGCTTTTATTGCATTTTGTAGTACTCCATTCAACCTTTTTCCTAATCAAAAGTGAATTTACCCACAATTGGAAATTTATGCGTTTTTTATATTTCTTACCATGTTCTTTTTATCGTAGTTGTTAAGAATAACACCGTAAAATCAGCTATTAGATTACCAATTTAAATACCGTTCAACCTGAGAATAAATCAATATAGATCCTAAAAACAGTTATGTATGACCATTCATTAGTTGCTTGTCTGAAAATAAAAGTTTCTTTTGTTTGCTTTTTTATATTTTTCTCACGATTTATTTATCTTTCTTAATATTTATGTTCTTCTCTTTAGGCTTATCGACTTACCCTTTTCTTGTTAATCGATTTTTATATCGCATCTTTATTTTACTTTGTTAATAACACTGGGGAACACTTTTTCAGTAACTTTGAGTTGCATTGGATATTTTAACTGATTCTGAAGGAGTTTTAGGCGCTGATTTCAAATCTGAAATTAGTTTTTCTCTACAAGCTCTAGTTTGTATGCAATTTGAGGTTAATGAAATTGTACAAATGTGAACTTGCGTAAACCATGTATAAGCATTTTCACGTCCATATATATAGATAGCTTCTAATATTTTGATCATTCTTCTTTTGTTTCAGATCAAACATAGCTTCCAAAAATAGATATCATTGCAGAAACAAGCCTGAGGCCTTCTGCTACATATGTGGATGCTACACACTCAATCGTCAGAGACGTAACATATCCTCGTTCGTCAAGCGTGCCTACAAGGCTTATTTTGAAGTTCATCTTGGTGATGAAGACAAGCAATGGGCTCCTCATGTTGTGTGCCACAATTGTGAGGAAATGCTTCGAGACTGGACCAAAGGAAAACGCAATGGTCTGCCTTAAAAAATAAATAAAAATGTCAAATTGCATAAAATCTGTAGCTTGCAGACAAAAACCGACTTCAGATTTGAAATCAACACACTCGAATTGACTATAGAAAGGTCTTTTTTTAAATGCAACAAAATGAGTGTTCCCCAGTGTAATATTTCACGTTTCTAACAAACGTTTTCATCTAACGTTCTCGTTTCCTGTCGTATTAAACAGGAAAAGTCACACCTGCCAAAATTGTTTGAAAGCCAATCAAAACAATCCCGTGTATAATTGTGGTTTTACTATGACGTCACCTCACCTTTTTAAAAGCTCTCGAGTTATACCTTTTGTTTGTTTTTGAATTTCGCACAAAGCTACTCGAGGGCTATCTATGCGAGCCGTCCCTAATTTAGCAGTGTAAGACTAGAGGGAAGGCAGCTAGACATCACCACCCACCGCCATCTCTTGGGCTACTCTTTTACCAACGAATAGTGGGATTGACCGTCACATTATAACGCCACCACGGCTGAAAGGGCGAGCATGTTTGGTGCGACCGGGATGCGAACCCGCGACCCACAGAGCTACGTATTTTCATCTTTAATTTTTATAGCTACGTGTTTTCTTGACACCATTCAGGAGTTAACTACAGTATTGTTCAACATAACAAAATCTAAAAAATATTTAGCCATAGAAGAAAACAAATTTTGACTTTTGATGGATAGCCAACCATTATTTTGTGCCCTTTAATCCTTTTGTTAACTCAGAATATGGACAATACTTAGAACAACCAATAAAAACAATAGTAACAACTCCGCCCAAAAATGAAACATTTGATTCTCTCTTTTTCGTTTGTGTGAGAGTTTACGTCAAATTTGTCATAAAGCTTGCAATAATAATCACAAAATTACTGGATCATTTCAGGCCGGACCCTTCTCAAATCCTTCTCAAAAAATTCCAAAGTTTCTTAATTGTGGAAGGTGGGACAGTGTGACATATAATAGAGCTAAATCAAAATTATCTTCATGGGCGAAGTTAGGTTGCGAAGAGCACATATATTTCAGGTTGACCTGTCTTCTGAACCCCACCCAATTAACACGTGCCTCACCTTTTCCGACAACAAATTCAATCTACAAAACATCGCTAGTTCTAGAATTTCTTAACGGTATATCCGCTTCCTAAAAAACGAATTGAAATACTGAAAACTTAGTTCTTTAATTTCATTAGTTATATTTTCCCACATAGGAAGTTAATGCCAACAAATATTACCAGATGAAATACCATCAGCAGTTTTTTGTGCAAATATTTCGCATCAGGTTACATCACTAAAACGTTTAATAGTTTTATAATATTAACCTGAAGTGGCAAAAAAACTATAACGCATAATTAAACTGATCTTTAGCTGGAACGGCGAAAACTGTAATGCGGAATTAAACTGAATTTTTTATTTGACTGTTGTTGTTGTTGTTTTTGTCATATGATATTAATTTAGACAGCATTGCAGTAGTTAAACAATGATAAGCCAAGTGCACGAGAAACAAAAAATATTTACCTGTAAGATAATTTTGTTCTTGTAAAAACGATATGCGGCCCGGCATGGCCAAGCGTGTTAAGACGTGCGACTCGTAATCTGAGGGTCGCGGGTTCGCATCCCTGTCGCGCCAAACATGCTCGCCCTTTCAGCCGTGGGGGCGTTATAAGGTTACGGTCAATCCCACTATTCGTTGGTAAAAGAGTAGCCCAAGAGTTGGCGGTGGATGGTGATGACTAGCTGCCTTCCCTCTAGTCTTACACTACTAAATTAGAGACGGCTGGCACAGATAGCCCTCGAGTAGCTTTGTGCGAAATTCAAAAACAAACAAACAAAAAACGATATGCAACTAAAATAGACTGAATAAAGCTGAAGGTTTGTTACCTTTTAATCTATCAATTGAGCAGAAAAACAGCAAATCGACATAAATAAAAGTGATGGTTAAGGAAAAACTTCGTATAAATGCCATAAAACACAAAGTAATTAAACAGTCAACTTCTTTTTTGTTAAGCACAAAGTTATGCAAGGGCCTATTTTGTGCTCTGTTCACTGCGCATATCAAAACTCGATTTTTATCATTACTGGCCACCTGGAGATTTGTCAATTTGACCAGTCATTTAGCTATATACAAATACACACATTAAGAAATAATGCCTAATTTTGTTTATAAAAACCTAAAAGATAACAAGTGGGCTTTCAATATATAAAACATCAGTTCTTTATGTTTTGGTTTGGCTTGTATTATTTATTTATATTCTTCAAGTAACTTATGCCGTATTTAAGCTTAAAAATAAGGAATAAAGTGCTAAAAAGCACTAAGAAATTTATTATTTATTTTCGTCGAAAATATTTCTACGTTAGAGGACCCTACTAGACCATGTCAGTTTAAGAAGAAACGTGAAATTTATAAGTTCGAGTTGTATATTTAGAATCATTTTATTTTTTCTTATTATCAGCTGTTTGTTTTAATTAATTTAAGTATCATATGCTCATCAAACAAAAGTTTCCAAATCGTAGACAATTTTGAAAGGTAAGTGAAGCTTCAAGTTCAAATAAAGGAACCTACACTAAAAATAGGAAGGGATTAGATGATGTACTAACTAACTAACTAACTGTATAGTTACGAAGCCTAACAGTTGTATTAACGATAAATTTCCAGGTCTCTGGATTCTAGACTACTTACTAAGCCTTAGCGTAAGTTACTAAGAAAGTGTGAAGTGTTATAGTAGTACTCTTTACTTTTAGATTCCTTGGCTTGTAAGTATAATATATAAAGCTGTGTTAGAACCGAGCAAAATTCACGTAAGTGCAGAATGCACTTCAGTTTCAAAGATCAAATTCCAGTACTATTTACTAAAGTCTGTGCAGGTTTAATTTATTCCAGGGTTGTAATTTCAAACTATGTTAATATTTACCTGTTTAGAAGTTGTAGCACAAGCCCACAAATGTAAACTTCACAAAAGTTGTTTTGTTTAACATAATTAAACTATGCAGATTTCAAAAATAGTATTGACTTGTTCTATCAAGTAAGGACTTTTTATAAATTACTAAGAAAGAAACTCTGGTCAAATTACTATTCCATTTACCACAGTGAACATTTTTTATTATTATGTTTGTTAACAAAAACACAAACAAACTGAAGGTAAAGAAAGAACACTGATGTCAAATGAAAATATAACCTCATTCATCCTGTTTATATTTTTGTTCAATATTCCTTGATATCTCCTCTCCATTGATATCTTGGTGAAACCTTTTCCCTTGTTCTTTACTTATGACACTGGGATTGTTAATACACAAGCATAAGAAATGAATTTTTGAGTGCATATTACAACCCAACTCTTTAAATTTATTGAGCACCTTATTGATAATATTTTTGTAATTTGGGTCCTTGTTCTCAAAACATTTTCCAATAACACCTTTAAGAGCAATCCATGCTTCTCTTTCAACATTCCTTGTCATTTCAAACTGTTTATCCTAATTTGAGGCCCAACAAGAATTTCTTCTTTAAGTTTTGTTTCTGGAAGAGTTAGGAACTTTCTACATATATGCTTGAAACTGTTATTATCTGTGTGTAAAGCCTTTACAAACTGTTTCATCAAGCCTAGTTTTATGTAAAATGGAGGTAATATGACTTTCTTTATTGAAACCAAACTTTCACAGTCAATGTTTTTTTATCCTGGTATCAGATTGACTCTGCACAGGTATTAGTTCTTTATCCAGTGTTGATTTTGTGCTCTGCTGTCTCATTCACACAAAAACATGGACACTTGTGTAACCAGATTGTTGACCCAACAAAATACAAAGGACCTTTAAGTCTCCACAAGTAGTCAAACAGGTTATTTGTGTTTGACCTTTACTTAAGAACAAGGTTGAATTTTTTTATGTTTCCTTTGAGTGAACTGAATGAATAAAGGGAATAGATACATATGTGTTACCATTGTAAAGGAGAACACCTTTTAAGCTACTTTTGGAGGAACCAATGAACAATCAACACTCGCTTGGTACACAGACTGCAGCTCCTAGCGTTGGTATTAATTTAACAATATTGTTGTGATAAACCAGTGAACTTTCTTGCAAAAAAATTTGTATAAATTTTTTTCTCACAATGTCTGTACCATTAAATTGGTATTCCTTGAGAAAGTAAGTTCTCAGCCTGAAGTGTGGACCCAAAATTCTTTGAAGAATCCTTTAAAAGACCCACATCTTTTCTCAAATCACAAAATTCTTTGAAGAATCCTTTAAAAGACCCACATCTTTTCTGAAATCACTAAGTTTACCTTGTGTGAGAAGTTGTGGTTAAACAAACAATTCAAATTGAAAACAATCTGTATCATGATGCCTTTTGACATCAGATGCAGGATGAAATGAAACTATATCAGGATTCTCTGTTGGAATAGGTACAGGTACATCAGGTCTGTGAGCAAGAGATCTCACAGCAGGTTGAAGGTTTGGATAAGAAATGTCCTTTTTATTTTGAGTGTTGTAGTCTTGCACGTTATATAAGCAGAAATAAGTCATTCATATGGTTTGTAGGTTCATGTCAAACCATTAGAATTCCAAAAGACAAAGACTTTGTCTTACTTTTAGTCCATTGTCTCAGCTCTGACACTTACTTTGTGCCTAACCCTTGATGTGTCTTTATCTCCATTTTATGTCCAAAATATGCATAATACACTTTTTAAATGAATTCTGTTAAATTTTGCATTTTTATTTACAACAAAGTTACCACTAATAGAGAATGTTTGGGTCATTTACACAACTTTTTGGTGCCATAATGAAAATAAATATTGAAAAGAAAAAAATAATATTAGAGTGGAAGCACAAATAAATGCTATCTAGAAATGATGCTTTTTATGATATCGGTATGTTTCTCATAGGTTCTAGAATGATAGATAGAAATCACGTCTCAATTGGTCTAGATAAATCTATAGCCATTGGTTGTCAGTGTTTTAATCATAACAAAATGTGATGCACTCTCAGTGAAAATTATTCACTTATGTAAAAGTACATATGATGTTTGGTGAAAAATCTGTACGTCATGGAGAAAATTATATGATTTTCAGATTTAGTGTACAGGAATTAATGTAGATTGTGTAAAAAAAAATTTCAGTACAATAAAACGACTGCAGGCCAGTGTAATTACCTTAGTGTTGTAGTAGATAATTAGATAGATTTTAGTATTAGATGTGTTTGTATATCTATCACTTTTAGTTACCATATGTCTCAAGTTTAGTTTTTAGAATGTATGCAGTTGCCAAACTTTCTTGAAACTGGTTAACCATTGTCTTTAAAATTAGGCAAAGGAGAATCAAATTTGTTATTAGTTCTGTATGATGGTTATCATTGGCCAGGATATATTTTTGTTTAGCTCTACAGCAGAAACATGGAAGCATGATTGAACTCTTTCAGTTGTAAAATACTAACTTAGTGAAAGATAGTCATTTCATTTTTAAATTATGTGTGTTGGTGATGTTCATTAAATTATAGGAAGTAATATTTCTGCCCTGAAAGCCCTTCAGTACGAATTTTTGTATGTGGTGAGGGGACATCCCGGGGAAGGTTCTGTTTTTTCAGTTTACCTCCTGTGGGATCTAAACATCCACTCACGTTTTTGCCATATATGGTGACCCATGAAGGGGAGGATAGGATCCTGGTGGTTGAGGAGTCCAACCCTAACACACCACTTTGGCCTTGAAGTCCTGCAGACGGGCAGCCTTGGGGTGGCACCCCTAGGATCATATAAGTTGGTTCACTTGGGCTAGGGTCAACCAAGTACTAGTATTGGATGTTCTCAACAGGTGTTTTGGACATTGTATCTGATGCTGGTGTTTGGCTTTAGTGCTCACAAAACCCTGGTGTTGCTGTAGTGTCCTTGTTTGGTATTGTAATTTATCCACTCATAGGGCTCCGTGGTGGGTTGGGTCAGTGGGCACTGAAATATTCTTTTTTTATTATAAATTCTCAAAATGAAAACTTAAATAAAATAATGAAAAACAGTCCATAGGTAAACAACCACATCTTGAAGATTCTGAGCAGCAATCTTCAACATCTGTACCTCATTTTCTTATATTACATTCTCTTTCAGACAAACCTTTAGGGCAGATGTCTCCCTTTTTCATTCATAAGGGACTAGAGGGATTTTCTGGTTCTCCAAAGTCAGTAAAGAAGCTATGTTCTGGTGACATATTGGTGGAAACATCCACATCTCAACACAGTGAACTCCTCTCGCATTCAAAGGCAATTCGGGATATGCCTATTGAGGTTATGCCTCATTCTACTTTGAATTAATCACAAGGAGTTATTGTTGAGAGGGGTTTGAAGAACGTCCCCGAGTCAGAGTTTCTCGCTGATTTCTCCACCCAAGGAATTTTTGCAGTGAAGCATATCTCCACTCACAAAGATGGAATTACGATGCTGATCAATGTCCTCATTCTGACATTTACATCAACATGTTGACCTGCCACCATCAGGGCAGGTTATCTTAATTGCAAGGCATAGCCATACATTCCAAACTCTCTCAGTGTTAGAGGTTTAGTCACTCAAAGACATCATGTTGTGGTTCCTTGACGTGTGCTTGTTGAGGTGGCAAGGACCACGATGCCTATGAGTGTGAAAGAGACCCTCATCGGGTCAATTGCGATGGCTCCTATCCATCCTACTTTAGTTCTTGCCCTAAATGGTTGGAAAAAAAAAAAGAGTTGCAGAATTTGAAAACAGTTCAAAATAATACTTACCCTGAGGCTTGAAAGTTGCTGTTCACCACTTCTCAGATGTATGCTGCTGCACTTCATTCCACTACTACAGTGAGAGTGCAGAGGGATCTCTCTGTGCCTCCAGAAGAATTGTTATCAAACCAAATGAAAAGTATTTTGACCTCCATGGTTAAAAAGTTGATGAATCAACCTCAACACCCATCTCTGTCCCTAACATACATTTCAGCAAACCCCAAGATCCACTTCCTTTGGTTCCAGGTATGGATATTTTCTTGAGTACATCTTCATCTCCCATCTCAAGATGCAAAATGATCATTTGTTCACTTCCTCAGTTGCTGGAATCATCTTCCAATAGCAAAGAACTACCCAACCGACTCAAGGCAGGATCCATGGAAGTCAACAGACATTCCATCAAGTAAAGACAAAGAAAAAAGACGTCACAAACAGAAGGGCTCTCCACCCAGTTTGCCTACACATAAATAAAAATGGCCACCTTGATACAATGGAACTGTTGAGGTTTACATTCTAATCTGGATGACACCAAAATACTGACTGCTTCCTACCATCCTGTATGCCTTTCCTTGCAGGAAACATTTCTGGAACCTGCCAATACAGTCACTTTTTGGCAGATTTCATTGTACAGAAATGACAGGCTGTGTGATGGATGAGTGCATGGAGGAGTAGCATTGTTGGTTGATCAACATGTGTCCATCCTGTCTTTGCCACTCGACACACCCTTGGAGGCTGTAGCCATCCGTGTTTCCGTGGGTCATACCATCAATGTTTGTTCTCTGTACCTGTCATTTGGAGAGACATATCATGCTCTCATTGAACAGTTGCCATCTCCCTGATCATAACCATTCTTTTTTCAATAGTGGTTCTTATACTTATTTTCATGCACCTAGTCTGTCCTTTACTGATATTGATCTCTCAGTTTGCTCCCCTTCACTTTTCATGGAGGGTTGACAATAATCCATGAGGCAGTGATCATTTTCCTATATTTCTAAGAGAAACTGGTTGTGGTCAATGCCATCTGACCTGTGTGCCCTGGTGGAAGCTGGATCAAGCAAACTGGCCCTCTTTCACTGTTCTTGCAGAACTTGATCCTGCCATCATCTGTAAGTCATCAGTAGATGACTGTATGGCAGCACTAACTGACTGCATTATACAGGCAGCTGCTCAATGTATTCCTAAAACCTTGATACATTTTCCACGATATCCTCATCCATGATGGAATCCTGCCTACCACATGGCATGAAAGGCTCACAAATGGGCCTGGGATACTTTTTGTAGGTATTCCACACTCTCACACTGCATCGCTTTCCAGCAGGCCTGTGCATGTGCTCAGTGAGTAAGATGTCAAAGCTAGAAGGACTCTTGGATTAAGTTCACAACCAGCATATCTTCTTTCACTGGTTTCAAAGTCATATGGCACAAAATGTGAAAGGTTGGTGGACAGTATAATCCTGTCCCCCTCTCTCGATCGTGCTCTCTGATGGCCAGGAAGTAGCTCATACCTGGAGCATCACTGATACTCTAGGTAAAAGCTTTTTCCAGATATCTGGCACTTCTGCTTCTTCCTCCACCTGTTTAGCTATCAAGACTTGGGCAGAGTGATCACCTCTTTCCTTTTGAGTTGATTTTTTTTTTTGTGACTATAATCATCCCTTTACACTGGTGGAACTTACACTGGCTCTTCATTGGTCAGATCTGATGATATACACTATGAAATGCTGTGCCATCTATCTCCTGCTTCTCTTGCTATTCTTCTGATTGTTTAACTGTATCTGACAGGAGAATGTTTTTCATGATGCCTGGTGCCAGGCTATTGTCCTACCTTTCTCTAAGCCTGGGAAGGATCCCAAAATTCCTTCAAACTACCATCCAATTGCTATGACGAGCTGTCTCTGTAAGACCTTAGAGAAGATGGTTAATGCTCCTCTTGTTTTGTTCCGTGAATCAAACATCCTCCTTTCGCCCACCCAGTATGGGTTCTGATGATAGCGCTTCATCATGGACCACTTGATTCAACTTTTAACATCAATCAGAGAAGCCTTTCTCAAATGACAACATCTTGTATCAATATTCTTTGACATTAAGAAGGCTTATGGTACAATATGGTGGTATGGCATTTAGTAAGACCTCCATATGTGTGGGTTACATGGCCATTTGACAATTTTTATTAATTTTTTAATGAACAGGAGGTTCCAAGTTCAGGTGGGTTTGAAACTTTCCTGTTCTTTTCTACAGGAACTTGGAGTCCCTCAGGGCTGTGTTTTGAGTGTTGCACTTTTCAGTATAAAGATTAATACCATCACTGAACTGTTAGAAATGAGCTCTATATATTGACGACTTTCACATCTCATGTCAGTCATTGAACGTGAGGTATATTGAGCGGCAGCTACAGACTGCCCTCGATTGTTTACTGAAGTGGACCACAACAAATTGCTTTAACTTCTCCTCTCTCTCTTTAAAACCGTTTGCATCCACTTTTGCTGCCAACAGGGTATTCACTCTGATTCTGAACTCTGTATCAGTGAAGTTGTGCTGCCTGTGGCCCCTGAGACAAGTTCTTGGGGTTTATCTTTGACCAGAAGCTGACTTTTATACCGCACATCAAAGAGCTACAGGTCAAATGTACAATAGCACTAAACATCCCCCGTGTCCTCTTTAACGCCACTTGGGGAGCAGATCGATGTTCTGTGCTAAGGATATATCTGGCTCTTATTCGATCAAAACTAGACTTTTAACTTTTTACTGGATGTTTGGCACAGATAATGTAGTTGCTTTGCATCATAAAACAACCAACCAACCTGCCATGAAGGTTATTTTAACTAAAAATATCAGTATTGTTCCATTTATTTATGATGATAGTTAACAAGAAAGTGGAATGACTAAATACAAGTATCATTTTATTGAAGTAAATGTCACTGATTGGTATGTAAACATTGAATCAACAGCAAGTAAGTTTATGATTGAAGAATCTTTTGTCTTCTATGATTAAAAGAGTTGATAAAACTGTCTTCTTCCATTTCTGTCCCTCCCACTCCTTCCAGTGACTACCAAGTTCCACTTCCTTTGGCTTTGGGTTCAGGTATTTCCTTGGGTCCATCTTCTTCTGCAGCTTTGAGAAGTGAAATGACAATTCCGTTCATGCTCTCAGTTGCTGGAATCTTTTTCCATAGATAGAGACCTATCCAATCAACCCAGGGCAGGATCCATGGAGATCAATAGACCTTCCCCCAATAAAGAAAACAAACATGGTAAAAAACAGAAGGGCTCCCCACCATGTTCTCCTCCACATAAATAAAAATGGTTACTCTGATCCAGTGGAACTGTCGGGGTTTTCGTTCAGATATAGATGACAGGAAGGACTTGATTGATTCTTACCATCCATTGTGTCTTTCCTTGCAGGAAACATTTCTGAAACCTGTAAATACAGTTACACTTTGGTAGTTCTCTATGCACAGAAATGACAGGTTATATGATGGATGAGTGCATGGTGGGGTGGCATTGCTAGCTGATCAACATGTACCCACTTGATACACCATTGGAGGCTGTAGCCACCCATACTTCCTTGGGTCATACCATCATTATTTGTTCTCTACCCAGCTTTTGAAGAGAACTATGATCAGTCAGACCTTGATGCTCTTGTTGAGCAGTTACTATCTCCCTTTTTAATCCTAGGGTATTTTAGTGGGCATAATCCCCTATGGGGTGGTACTGCTTTTGATGGGAGGGGTCATTCCATAGAACATATGCTCTTGGATCACAACCTATCTCTCTTCACTACTGGTTCTTATACTGATTTTCATGTTCCTAGTCAATCTGTGTGGCAGCAGTGGCTGACTTTATCATCTAGGCAGCTGCTTAGTGTATTCCTAAAACCTCAACACATCTCCCACAGTATCCCCATCCCAGGTGAAATCCTGCCTGCCACATGGCAAGGAAAGCTAAAAAATTAAGTATCCTGCACTTTTAAACAACATTGCATTTCAACAGGCCCATGCACATGCTTGGCAAGGCAGATATCAAAACCAGAAGGAATCTTGAATTAACTCCACCTCTAGCATCTCTTCTACCACCAGTTCCAAAGTCATATAGGACACAATTCAAAAGGTTAGTTGGCACTGTACTTCTGCCCCTTTCAGTTATACTCCCTGATAGCCAAGAAATTGCTGATGCCCTGAGCATTGCCAATACTCTTGGTGAAAGCTTTTCCCATGCATCTAGCACTTCTGCTTCATCTCCCACATTATTAGCCATCAAAATACTGGCAGTGATTTCATATTTCCTTTTGGGCTGATTGTAAGAAGGACTATAATTGCCTCTTTATGCTGGTGAAACTCAAGCTTGCTCTTTAGTAGTCTGGTAGTATATCAGTCGGACCTGATGATATTCATTACAAGAAGCTGTGTCATCTCTCTCTCTTGTCCTTCTTGCTGTTTTTAACCAGATCCAGCAGAAGGTTGTTTTTCCTGATGCTTGGTGCCATGCTATTGTACTCCTTTTTCCTAAGACTGGGAAGGATCCCAAGATTCCTTCAAACTACCATCCAGTTGCTTTAACGAGCTGTCTCTGTAAGATCTTAGAGAGGATGGTTAATGCTCATGTTGTTTGGTTCCTTAAATCATACAACCTTCTCTTGTCCACTCAGTGTGGGTTCCAACAACAGAGCTCCACAATTGACCACTTGATTCAACTTTTTCAAGTGACAACTTGTTTCTGTATTTTTTATCTTGAGAAAGCTTATAATACAATGTGTGGGTATGCCATTTTTAGAGACCTCCACTCATACAGGTTGCATGACCATATACCCATTTTTATTAAACATTTTTTTAATGAACCAGAGATTCCAAGTCCATGTGGGTTTGACACTTTCTTGTTCTTTCCAACAGGAATGTGGAGCCCCTCAGAACTGTGTCTTGAGTGTTACGTATTATGCTTTTCATTATAAAGATTAATGCCATCAGTGAACAGTTCACTTCCCTACAGTTGCAAATGGTCTCTATGTCAATGACTTCCACATTTCATGTCAGTAAGTTGAACTTTATTCCACACATCAAGCAGCTACATGTCAAGTGTACAAGGGCAATGAACATTTTCTTCCACCTCTTGGGTAGTGGATCAATGTCCTAATTCAATCAAAACTGGGCTATGGGTCTCTGGTGTATGGCTCTGCCATGACCTTGGCCTTGAAGGTGTTAGACCCTGTTCACCCTCAGTAGCTGTGGCTCTGCACAAAGGGCTTCCTTACTTCTCCAGTCCAGAGTTTGTACACTTAGTTTCATGAACCTCCTCCATACCTTTTCCATTTGCAACTGTCTTTACTGTATGCTTCAAAACTTCTATCCTTACCACAGCATCCCACCTGGGGCTGTTTTACTTCCTCAGTGGGTCATGCATTTTCAGGATAGAAGGTCCACCATTGTTCCTTTTGGTTTGGCCTTCATATCCAGGTGCAGTTGAATGAATTGAGTCTGTCTTTGGATAGTATAGCTGTATCCATTGACCAGCCCACCCCACCATGGATTATTACCATCCCCAGATGTGACCTTTCT
Source organism: Tachypleus tridentatus (assembly GCF_004210375.1). Classification (NCBI taxonomy): domain Eukaryota; kingdom Metazoa; phylum Arthropoda; class Merostomata; order Xiphosura; family Limulidae; genus Tachypleus; species Tachypleus tridentatus. The sequence goes on from NC_134829.1 coordinate 35,605,778, forward strand.
GTGAGTCATCTGAAGAAGGCAGATACTCCCAATTGAAAGTATTGTCTTCTATTTGTTAAACATCTTTCCAACCATACTTCCATTTCCATTTATACAGATAGTTCAAAAACAAGTGACTTTGTGGACTCTGCCATGGTGTGTTGTGATTTGATTTTTGCACACAGAATCCCTTCTACAACTTCTGAGTTCACTGCTGAATTGTATGCCATTTTTCTCACCCTGGATCACATAGAAGCTATGCAGTACGTGAACTGTTTTATTTATACTGACTTGCTTCGCTCTCTGTTGTTCCTGGAATCACTTCACATTAGTTCTCACCCTATTCTCATCGATATTCAAAATCAACTTGGCCTGGTATCTGGAAAAGCTGGATAGAAGTGGGTGATAGAGAGAACGAGCATACTGACATTGCAGAAAAGTCTGTCTGCTCTGGCACTATTACAGCTGTGCCTGTCCCATACATGGACTATGGTCCTGTATTCAAGGCTCGGCTCCACACCAGTTGGCAGTTGACTTGGAGTGAGCGACAAAATAACAAGTCAAACCTTCTATTGCTTTTTGTTGTATTGCTTTCTTAAGGATCATAAGGAGGAAGTTGTTCTGGCTGGGCTACACATTTGTCACAGGTTTTTTTAACTCATCACTTTTTTTTATCTGGTACTGATGCACCAATGTGTGGTCTGTGTGACACTCAGGTCACAATAGCCCACATTATACTGTCATTCTGTCATTACAATTGAGAGTGATGGCACTATTTTAAACATTTTTACCATGGGTTCACCCTTGACATTGGACAGTATCATTGGCAATAGTGACACTGTCCACCTCAGTTGTTTTTAAATTTTTAAGGGCCATTGATCTTTTTAACTCTATTTAAGATTTTAATTTGAAAATTGGACTATGTTTTTTTAGCATGATTAAGAAAAATGGTTTACAAAAAATTATGAAAAATGAAGCAAAGCATTCATATTCACAGAATATACCTAGGCTAGCCTAGCTTATGGTAGGTTAGTTAAAGTAGGCTTACTGTTTACTGTACTGTCACACTAATTTTCTCCCTTACGTTCAGCATCACTTGTGAGTAAACAGCATTTTTAATTTTTTCAACCTAGACACAAGCAAAGGTTTATAACTTTCAACTTATAAGCAATAGGTAAAGGTACTTACTGCTTGTTTCACTTAAGTAACTTTGACACAAACCATTTTACTACTTCACCATTAGTGTTTATGTATCCTCTCTTATTTAAAAGTCGTATTTTACAGTAACCTTTAAGTGAGTATCACAGCATAATATTATTGATTGGCCAATGAAATACTTTCAGTTTCTACCACTGATATACAGTTTGTGATTAGACAGAACAATCCATTGTAACATGGATGATGGTATAACCAAAACATGTATCCAAACAAAGCCCAGGTGATTCTGGATACACTTCACAGTTTTAAACTGAATCTTTGCATTTTCTGCTTGAATAAATTTTGCATTTTGTTGGCTAATGTTTCATTATCTTTATCTTTTGGTGACAAAAATCATTCAGTGTCATTTTGTTTCAAGAGTATTAATTATACAAATAAGAGTTTAGTAGAATCACTTGTAATATGAATACAAATTTTTTTAGACCATCTTATGGTTTTTGAGTAAGGTTAATACAATGACATCATGTCCATCAATTCCACTCATATGTACATGAAAATATTAAATGGGACACCTATACTTAGAGCCCACTGCCACACAGTGTGTTTGTTGGTAGGCATTTAAAATGACAGTTAGGGATATGAACTAGTTGTAGATGCATGTGTCATAAGCAAAAGCAAATGAATGCTGTAAGTGTACATTTACATCCTTGGCAGTGAACATGTTAATCAATTATGTTCCAGTCGACTTTTTTTTCATGAGAATTGGATAATTGGAATAATCGAAGACAGTTTTAATAGTTGAAAACACTAATTTCATTTAGTTATTTTGGATTATGACTAATCAGTTTAGCTGCAAAACCTTGAATTAATCAAAATTATTATAAGAAATACTAATCTCAATATTTTGATTAGTTGATTAATTTAATCATAAATTTGAATAATCAGTTATATTTCTGATACTAATAAACTTTAATTGATGTTCATAAGTAATCAGTTAATTGAGATAATAGGCCTACTCTACATCATTGTCTTTTAAGTTTACAGTATATGTGGCTAAGCCTTTAATTCAGTTGGTCTGAAATACTTCAGTTAATCATTTTTATATTTATAACTTTACTTAACTGATATTCAACAAAATATTTCAGTATTAAATTAAATAATATTCTGTTTTTGTATGTATAAAGACTGATATGGTTTTTAGTTCACCATATTAAGGTGTTTCAAGGATGTTTTTGGCAGTGTAGAGTTTTGGAAATGTACAACTATAATTATGAATATGAAATTATACTTCTATTTATATCTTAGTATGTTATTTGTGTTCCTACAATTTGATTTTATATCAGTGAAGATGTGTTCAGTTTTAAATTAAATCATTAGTTCATACCCCTGTATATATTGCCTATGTGTTGTATAGAAATGTTTGTCATGTTTTAACTTTTATGTTCATAAATTAAAACTGGTGTCTCATACTTTCACATAGATTCATCAAGATTTGGAAAATAGTTTACCAACCTGGGTATTTGTTGTTTTCCACATACTCTTCCCTTCCCTTAGGGGAAAAAAAAACCCAACAAAAACGGTTGAAACTTTTGAACCCAGGGAAGAACACAAGAAATCTGGATATAGTACATGATCCCAGTTGTATATACACATAAAAATGGCTAACATGGATGGTTTAATAGACAGTTTTGTGGGAAGTAAGCTGTCATTGAAAGGGAGTCCTTCTAACAGTAACCTCCAGACATGCATTGTAACTGCTGTGGTAGGAACAGATTCACACTTGAACACAGATTCCTGTATGTGTGAAAAACCAGTTGTGCCATCTGAAGAGACTGAACATAAATTTGATCAGACATGTATGTATACCAGAAGCAAACAAGATATTTTTGTAATGAGGAAAGAAGGACAAATTTCACCAGTTTCACATAATGTCCTGAAAAGAAATAGCCCTGAAAGTTTTGCCAAATTACAAAAGAATTTCTCAAAGACAAATGAAAGTGTAAAAACCTCTGTGAACTCAAATTCTGAAGTTTGGAAAGTTACAGCTTTGAAGAATAGCAAAAAGTGGAACAGTAATTGTAATTTGAAGGTTAATGTTGAACAATGTGAACTAAAAACAGTTTCTAAAGTTATGGAAGGTTTTCAGACTAAAAATACAACTCCTGCTCTTGTTAGTAACTTGGATGGATACGAAGAAAAGTTTTTTGATACATCAAATACAATAAAATCTAACATTTTAAATTGTCAAAATGTCCAGTCCATTTCTTGTCAAGAATACCAAGGCATTAAGTCAAATAGGAATAAAGATATTGATAATTTCTCACAAGGGCTAAAACTACCAACACAAGGAGTGTCTTTGTCAGAAAAGTTACCATGTAATGATGAAGTACAAGAAAATAAGAAACAAACAATAAAGGAAGGTACAGAAACAACTAGAAATGGTAAACCTATGGTTCTGGGTGACGTCACCACCCAGGAGAAGTTACCCAGTAATAATGATGTTTCAGATAGTCAAATTTCTGTATTGTTAAAAACTGGTAAAAATGATTCTTTGGTTTTAAGCTGTGAAGGAAAAGACAACATATCAGCAAGCACCTCAGATCAAGAATGTTCATACATTGATACATGTTACGAAAATTTAGTTACTGATGAGGCATTCAACGAAATGATAAGAAAGGCTGGATTTCCAGCAGTTTTTCAAGACAAGGTTGTCATTGGAAAATACATTCCAGTACGACTACCTAAACAAAAGCATTTTAAACTACGTAAAAATGAAGCCCTACTGCAATGTCCTACAATGATTACACCACTCTTATTGAAAAAGGCAGACAAGTTTCCTACACAAAAATGTTCTTATGAAATGTCAGGTTCTGCATCTTGTAATGAAAATGACAAGCAGGATGAAAATGATTATCACTTAATTGAAAAATTCACAAAAAAAAACTCTCCAGTGGATTTCTTAAGTAGTAGTTCGTGTAAGTTTTTATTGGGCATAGGCTTAAGCCAGGCTCAAGAATGGTGTTTAAAACATCAAATAAAATACAAAAAAAGACAGATCAGGAAGAAAGGAATGATGCAAAAGATTGCAAAAGATCTTGAGCTATATGAGAAAATGCTCAAAGAAGTCAGAAGTGCTAATGCACCATTTGTGTTCCCTCTAAAGAAATGTGAGTTTTGTGATTTTAAGACAGAATCTGTACATGCTTTAGAAGAACATTGCACAACAGTGGATTCATTGTTACGCAAAGAATATAAATGTCACTTTTGTGGCTTCTGCACAAAAGACTCCAAAGCTCTTTTGTTTCATATAGAAGCACTGCATAACAGAAAAGGAAAGATAGATAGCTCTTCAAGTATTTATTTCTGCACACATTGTCCATTTGAAACAAATAACAAAAAAAACTTTAAACGCCATTTAAACAAATGTCAGAAACAACGTCATGGATATTACTTATCTGTCCAAGATACTCCTGCAAAGTCTTCAATGCTGACAACTATGGATGATATCAAAGACTATGAAAAGTATCTTTTATCATGTAGAAAAGAATCAACCCATTATTCTGGCATATCACAAAGTCCTAAGAAGGTCCCACCATGTAACCAGAAATGTTGTGCAATACCTTTCCAGAAAGTAGTTAGCAGGCCACAAAGTGTTTGTTATGCTGCTGGTGGTCATTGTGATTTGTACCAACAACGTGTTAGGCCTACGGGTACCTGGTGCCCTACATCAAATAATTTGTACTTGAACCCTTACCCATCTAGTAATATTAGACCACTTTCATATAGTGTTGATAATTCTTGTACATCTTCTTGTAACAGTGGTACAGATGCAAATTCAGAGAATTCACCATCAATTCACATCCCCTTCCCTGCCAATCAAATTTATCAATTAATAAGTGATACTGGAAAAATTATTCCTGTGGAAAGTGGCAACAGCTGCTTCTCTAACTTATATGCTCCACAATACACTTTGGTGTCTAATTCAAGTGGTACTAGACTGGTTGTAGATAACAGTACTCCAAATCCATCAAGGATTGACAATATTTCAGAAAAAACAGAATTTGTAAAAACAAACTCCTCAAATATAGTCCCAACAAGGCTTCAAGGACCACATTTGACTGAGATGCCCAAGCATATTTCTGGTGAAAAAGCAAACAGTGAAATATTTCCTAGTCTAAAAAATACATTTGTGATTTGTGAAATATGTGATGGATATGTGAAACAACTAGGACATTTACGAAGTCATATGTATTTGATTCATAAAGTAGAAATCCAACCAAAGATCCTTCAAAATCGACCTCCTCTGAATTGTCAAAAGTGTCAGTGGAGGTTCTTCACAGATCAAGGGCTTGAGAGACATCTTCTTGGAGCTCATGGATTAGTCACAACAAATTTGCAAGAATTAGCAAAGAAGAAAATGGATGGCGGTACATGCACCATCTGTGGCCGTGTTTATTTTAGCCAGTTGTTAGTACATATGAGTCAAAAGCATAAAATAAAACTGAAACCAGCAAATCTGTCTTACAAGTGTACAGTGTGTTCAGCACATTTCAACTTTTATGGACAGTTTCAAACTCATGTTTATTCTGCTCATATTGGAACTATCAAGAAAAACACTGCAGACACATAATTACAGTCGGACAAATAAGATCTATGTTATGGATTTCATAAATTCTGTTGGAATGCCAAGTGTGAGGGACAAGTAAAGTAAAAACAGAAAAATGTATATTTAAAGTAATGTTTGAAAGCAATTTAGTTTCACAAACAAAAACTAAAAATCTTAGATTCAACATTTAAGAAATATTAGAAAGCTAGCCTACATAATGAAATACCACAAAAAATAATAAATTCAAACTTTTATGGTAAGCTTAGGATAAGTGAAGAAATTTTGTAATAGGCATGACTGTTTCTTTTTGTTCTCATGGATGTATAATTGATATACATGTTTAGACCTTTTTTTAAGTAAGTGATAAAATTGGTTATCACTAATTAAGTCAAAGGAAAAATATTTGTGGTGAAAACCCACTCTCATTCATTGTTTATCTAGCACTAAAACTGTCAGTTTACTATGGAAATATATAGTTTCAAAAGTATGTCCTCTTATGGTTAGTAACATACAAAGTGGGTAAAGTGCCTTCAGAGGTAGATCATTGGCTTAAGATCATAAATTTCATTTGTCATCACTGTTAATACTTTGAAGGTCTTTTTCTGTTTCACACTTTCTATGTCATGCATTTCATTAACATATAGTACAGTTATAGCACCTATTTTAAGTTGGGTAATATCAAGTTATGAAAGTGTTTAGCTGATTAATCTGATTGTTTGAAAATAATTGTTTTCTTTTGTTTTAAAAAATGCCTTAAAGCCAGTATAAAAATATGTTTTTGTTTTACAGTTGAAAGTTACCTTTAGGTGATAGATTAAACAATTTAACATAAAACTGACAGTCTCTTGGTCACCAAAGAGAAGTCCATGTATATAAAGTTTAGTTACAATTTAAATTACAAATGACAGAATAGCAGAAGCCTATGCAAAAAATATTACTTTATTATTACTTGGTCCTTGGTTTGTTGTTGTTTCAGAAAAAAGTATTTTACTTTTCATTTTTCACGTTTAGTGTAATTTGCACAAGTTTCTAATAGACGAATGTCGCGAGGTTCAGAGAAAAGATGAGGTCTATTCGATGTTTTAATATACTTAACACATATAGGTCCACCAATAATTACTGGAGAAAAATAATTTCTGATTGAAAAATGGATGCAAAAATGCAATTTTCTTGTACTTTTATTAAAATACAAATGTAATTGCCCTGTAACAGAACAGGTCTTGATGTGATAAGACACTTTGTGATATCAATAGAACAGTATGTTTAGAAATTCTGTAACATATATCTATATACATACATATATTTTGTGGTGTACACACACACACACACATGTACAGTTTTTATAAAACCAGAAGCTACAGGTGAATGATGAGAGTTTCCCAGGAATCCATAGTTGTGTAACTGATTTTTCAAAACCTCAACCTTTTATTCCTTTTTATCATTATAATCCTGTAGATGTTTTTTGATTCACATAAAATTAGCAAAGTCACTAAGAAATTTATATCACCTATGTTTATGCTTTGTATTTGTTTATAAACTGTAGAAAGTCAAACATTTTTGCAAAAATATATTTTATGTACATAAAATCTGTTGTTTGTAATAAATAATGACTTTAATTGAAATAATATACATTTGAAAGTGCAGTAGAAAATTCCTGGCTATGGAATATCAGTCTTCTTTATTCAGAAAAAACAGCAAATTTATTGCTGAGTATCATTGAGTGTTGTTTGTCTTACTGGTGTGTATTCTTTATTTCATTTATAGTTTATCAAGATTGAATTTCTGTTCATTTCAAGGTACTATGACTGTCACTTGTCAAAATTTGGAGGTATTAATTAATATTTTCCTTTTATCTTTTTAAGTGCCATTTAAAGTAATATAGTAATTTATAACAGAACTCTACATTCTGTTACTGATGTTAAGAAAACAAAATTATCAGGTTTGTAGTAACTTATTTAAGCTCTAAAATTTGTGAAGGGTATTTGTAATATTTTGGACAGAATACATTATTCATTGGTAAAGAAACATAAAATTGCTGAATGTTCTCTATAATAATAATAAATTTTGATTGTATTGATGAGGATTATATAACATCTGAGTTTTGATACCTGTGCATTTTGTGCAACCTAGCTGATGAGATTTTAAAGTATTCGTAGAGAGTAACAGGTGGATGTTCTTGAAGTTTGTAACATAATGTTGGAAATACTTTAGAACCCAAATGTCTACATTAACAAAATCAACCTGACAGTATGGATGATGTATGTTACGTAAAGTCTATTGTGCCTTAACTTTTAGGTAATGTGTATTCTACATTGTCTGCAAGACTTGTTTCCTTGTCTTGATTTTTACTGTGGCATGTTAGTAAGTTATTAGAAATTTCCAACAGTTCTCCATCTTAAAGTACAAGCACATTGAGTCACTGTTTCCATAAGTCATAATTGAATCTTTTATATTTTAAAGGATAAAATACTTTTTTTTTACCAGCTACTAATTAGGCTAAAGTTGTCACTTACCAATGTGCATCTTTCATGCTCTTTGGAACAAGAAAGATTGGTCACGTGTGTGGGTGGGGTTAAGTTTTTTGTTTTCAGAGGTACAAGATTGGAGTGTCTTGTCGAGTCACCTTGAAATGCTTTCTTGTAACTTTACATGCTATATTAGGTTTCTGATAAATAGTATGTTTGAAAAAGAAGATTTGAGAACACAAATTAATTACCTGATAACTTAGTCCTAAAACACTACCAAGGCAACTTTCAAACCTAAAGATCAGCTGTGATGTAGCAATTGTTAAACAATTTTTAATGGTGTTTTTTAAAGACTGACTTGTACTATTTGTAAAAAGTAAAATAACTATGAAAAATAAATGTGTATCCCTTGCTTATCTTCTTCTCATTAAACTATATGCAACCCATCTATGTTTCATGTAGTTAAAATAGAGACCCACACAAAAATATTCATAGAGATGCAAAAAAATAAAGTGGGTCATTATTTTAATTGAAAGATGTCATTATTATAGGAACCAGAAGTAAGATTAAATTCATTTAGAGCTAAAAGAAAAGGAGGACCTACAATTGTCTTTCAAAGAGGGGGAAATTAAAGTGTGTTTACTTGTATAGAAGATGCCAATGAAGTTTCCTCATGATGCTAAGAGAAAATATTTGACCCAAATTATTACCCTACAATGATATGCCTGTTAACTTAGAGCTAAAATCTGATGAAAGATGGAAGTTACTTGTATTTTTGTTCTTTAATAATATAGAATTAGTTTGTTTGAAGTGCAGAATATAAATACCCTTTCCTATGCCCCCCAGTGGCATATCTGTGATCTTACAATGATCAAACCAGGTTTTGATACCCATGGTTGGTAGAGTACAGATAGCCTATTGTGGAGCTTTGTGCTTAACTATAAACAGACAAAATTCTGAAAAATGTCTTCCAAGCTTGTTTAAAATTCAGTTGGGGGAGGAGGAAACATTTGTTTCTTAGGGACAAAAATTTTCTATATTTGCATGTAGAACTTCTCTTTGAAAGACGCAATATCAAAACAATTTACCTGTTTCTTGTGAGTTTTTCTCAGTTTACTTTGTAGGAATCAGTAAATCTTCAATGGAGATTTGTTTTTTATCATTTGGCTTTTTGTGCAATAATCCGGTGTTAATTAACATTTACTATTAGACTAAGAAAAAGACCATTAAGAAGTTTGTTACTTTTTCACCTCTTCTCAGGGCTATGCAAAACATTAAGAAAAATGTATAACTTCCTTAAAACTTTGAGCTTGTGATATGCATTTTATCTTAAAATATCAAATGATGTGTAAGCACCCCTAGAAATGGTTTATATTTTCCTTTGTGAAGCATGCCTTTACACAAAAACTAACTTTAGTGCAATTAAAACTTTCATTTTTCAAAGTGTCTTACTTTTTGATAAAGTAAAGGAATGTATAGCTGATTTTTTCTTAAAAGCTGGCTGTTACTGTAGGATTAAGACTATTTATTGAATTCATACTGCTTTATCTCTTTAAAACTCATGAATTAATTTGTTTAATGTTACCTGTAGTTTTAATTTTTAAAACATTTTGTGAAAAAACAAACTGATTTATTAAAAACCCCATTAACTAATTAAGAAAAATTAATAAATAGTAACCCAAATTCTTCCAGCTTTCATTTATAAATAAAATAAAGGAAGCCTATTACACAAAATTATCAGAACAGACCAACATTTTATTTTGCTTTTTTCTTTCCTGTTTTGTTTAAATTAAAGTTTGAATTGTGTAATATCATTAAGATACTTGCTAGAGTTGTAGTCTAATATTTTTGTATGTGGAAGTTGTAGTTCTTTATAGTTAGTTATTACACTTACTTGTAAGAAATAATTCAGATGACAAAGATATTAGAAATGTGTTTTTGGAAGGAAAAGCACTAATTTCAATACAAAAGAGAATAAATATGATTCAGTACAAGTGTGATGATAGTAGCCCTTTAATTCAGTTCTAATGTGAGTAATAAATGCCTTCAAGTGGCTTTGTAATGTTTAAAATCCTTACGTTCATCACTGAGCCACTTGAGAACATTTATTACGTAGTGTAAAATATCACACCCTAATATGAAAACTATGCTCCATGATTTTTTTTTATAAAAAAGGAAAGACTAGGCTTAAATTAAATTGACAGTCTTAAATTTATTCCATTAAATAAAAATTATAAAAGGAAAAATTGTACAACATTACAAGGTAAGAAGTATTACATCACACAGTTCCATTAAGTACATACTACAAATTTTTATATCCCATTGTATCATAACACTGGAAGTGTAAAACAAAAGACAAATATCTAAAAGTAAGTTGTACCTATTTTATTGCTATGTACTTTGAAAACAATTTATATGTCGCAGTTCAGTGCATTATATCAAGGAAGACAGAAGGAACAAATGTCCAACTGTACTGCAATGTACACACAACTTTAGACTTCCTTGTGTGCATATGCTTCAGTTTTATATAACACACCACAAGACAGTATGTTATTCACACTTGATTATACAGGTAGTTTACTATCATTCCCTTCACCCAACTATTGCTACAACTTAACCTCTAAAATATTCAATATTATGAGAAATTCTATGTATTGACAAGTGGCTGGAGATTTTCAATCTTCTACATCAAAAACATTTTCCTATGATTTATGTAAAATGTAGGGGATATATCAAAATGAGAGGCAATTTAAAAAATGATACCAAACCTTGGTATATAAAAGTACCTTAGCATAAAACAAAAGTCAAGAGCGTTGTTAGCATTTGAGTTGGATAGATAAGTAGATTATGTTCTGAAACTGTTTAATTTCTTGAATGTACTAGTGATATGAAAAGTTTTCATGTGGGATGAACTATAATAGTTTGTAACAAACTATATTTATGTATTCACATTAGGAGATGGTTATACATATTAAACTATGTATATATGTAGTCCTGTTGGTACAGTGTTTTAAGATTATTTTTTTTTTTTTATTTTGCACTGAAACTAAGAGCACTAGTTTCTCCATAATTGTCTTGATTTCATAATACTAACTAAATAGCAAACAATTTCAATTGTAACTTCCACAACTTAAAGCATGATAAAATGGCTAGAACCTGTTCTAGCCTCTTCTTGAAAGATAAGTGGAGAACTTAGTTTCTTTTTAAATGCTTTTATAACTTGTAAGAATTCTAATATAAAAAAAAAATGTACCTTGTTTATTACATAAATACAGGTTTTTCATACAACTGTGCACAACCACAGTACATTTGGTTACAAGGTTAAAACTGTTAGAAACTTTAAACTACTCTATAAGAAAATAAACCCATTACACTTTAAAACTCACATACTTAGCAACAATTACTGAAATGTGTAAGGGTGCTACTTGTTCTTACAAAAATATTGATCTGTAGTGATTTAAAATAGTTTATTGTACCCCATTTTTGTGAAAATGTAATATGGCAAGTTCAGATATTAGCATCTGAAAATTCAAGACAATACAAAAGGTATTTTTACACATGAAGGCATGGATATTAGCAACTAAACCTAAAGTTAAAATAATACACACACACACACACAGGCTGTGTTTATATGCACTGTTCCACAACAAAGGTTAGCTTCAGACATGCAACATTTAGGTCCTTGAGATGACAGGAATGGAGGGGGGAATCCCTAAGATAAGTCATAATCTGGATGAAATGTGAGACAAGATGGTAGCTGTGGTCAAAGAATGTACATGTTTTGAAAAAACAGTTAAAATAGGCCTTTCTTCTTTTCCTTTTTCTTCTCTTTGCATTCCAAATGCCTGTAACACAAACATAACACAGCTTTCAACAATGGTTATTTATAAACAGCCAAAATTACCAAGAGGTATGAAAATGATAAAACATTTGTTTCTAGCTATTTTTGTATTTCAAAGCAATTTGTTTGATTTGTATGATACAGAGTAGTGGATTAAACATTGATGCTGATGAAAGATAACTAACAGCAGTTTAATTCAATAACATATTTTCACTACCACAATCACCAAATAGTGTAAAGTTTTTACTTGAGTATAGAAGAAATGCTCTCAACTTCGTAATGTTTTTAGTGATAAATAAAACTACTGAGAGGCTGCTAGATGTGTATATTTTTTAAATCCTCTATAAATATTTTTCATGTTCCTGTAATGATGTCTTTTAATCATCTCTGTAAATGTAAGGTGAAATTCCAGTTATGGATGAAATATACAAGCTTTAGTAAAAGTTAAATATAGCACGCACATGTAGGAGTACAAGGTGTTAGAAAGTGGTTTGCGTGTAAATATGAAGGGTTAACCTTGTAGTTAGGATAGTAGGTCGCTTGTCTTGCCTGTATTGTGAAGAGATAGAAATTACCACATTGGTGTCAGATATGGGGCATCTCATGATCCTGAAACAATGAACTAGGATAAGACTTCTGTCTGAGAGTGAAAGAACAGCAGTAGGCTGAGTTATTAGAAAGAGGCATACTATCAAGTATAATAGGGTTAACCATTTAGTTTAGTTGACAGAATGTTTACCTGGCATGTGACAGGTCTTGGGTTTTTATAATAGGAGGTAATGAAATACAAATGTTATGAAAACACAGAAATTACAGCACCCGTACCAAATGTAGAATTACGACACTTCAACAAGTAAACTGAATACATCAAATATACTTGTTTTTATTTTTACCTTTTTCAAGCAAGCAATTAGTGATGCATCTACAAAAACCTCAAAAATATTTTGAATTACATACACAGATGTTAGTAACTAACAAATATTACATTAAAAACTTGGCAAAAAAAATAACAATATAATAATAATTTCTTCACAGAAGTTTCAGGCAAGTTGTATGATCTCACAAACTGCATGAGAGATTTGAGCTTCCTAGCACTTTGTGCTAGATTGTTTCAGTGATATCTAATGATTTGCCTCCCCAGTGTGACTACTTGCAATCTTTTAGAGACAATTACAGTAGAAAAAAAACTTAATATGCTTTAAAGATCACAAAACAGTTCCACAAGCTAACTGTACTAAAGAATTCTAGATTGCAAGATATGTCCAGAGGAAGTGAGCTTCACTTAAATTTAAAAATGAAATAGCTTGAATACCACCACAAAATCAGTTTGGTTTCTTACATTATTTCATTCTATTTTAGATTCATTAAATCTTTTTAATGTTAATGAAAAGCATAACCTAGGTGATGAATAAGACAAAAACAGAAACTGGATTTTTAATTTAACATGTCTTCAACACTGGTTTGATGTAAATATTTCAGTTACATAAATATGAGATTGGACTTGTTAAATTATGCTTAGGATTTAGTTTTTCAACAAAATAAAGGATATAATGTCAAATCAAGCATTAGTTGCTGTAGTGTAAACTAGAATGAGGATTATTACATTTAAAAAAATATATATGGAACAAGATAGTTCACTTATAAGAATACTATAACCCTTGCACTTGTTTAAAAATTGGTCAAAAATGAAGACTACAACTGTATTACTTTTGATATACAAGTTTCCTTTCCTTTTATATTAAGTTGTGTGAAATTCAATGACACATGGATAATCATTTATCTCACTACTGCAAAAAGTTATTTATATTGAGCATGCTTGTGCAAACTTCCTACAAGTACCCCCAAATACCATGCTTAACAATCTGCTCTCTTTTTTTTTTTTTTTACTTAAATAAATGTTAATGCATCTATAGTTCACCTCAGGTATTTAATACAAGTTTTATGTCTTCACAGGAAATATATTTTGTAACTCATGACTGTAAGGAAGTAGTGGAAGAGATAAGGATTCCTGGAATGTTACATTACACTAGAAATGTCCCAGAACAATAAATAATAGTGTAGATATATTTCACCCAGTAAACAATGCAATTCTTTGTTTAATTCACCCAATAGCAAATGAATTTTTCCTTAATATTGAGTTCCAACACTGCATAAACACGTGAATAATTTGTTGCTTTAGTTGTTTAAGTTTTAGTTATTAATGTATATAAAATTAGCCTTTCTTTATATATTTTTAGACCTAGTAACAACTGTTTATAATATTAATTACCTAAAAACAACAATTCCATGTGACTGGAAACTTAACTTATATAAACATTAACCTACATTTGAGGTTAATAAATCATTATGAATTGAATGCTATACTACAAATAAAAACTTGCACAACAGTTAAATATAAGAAAAAAATTTTCAAAACGTAATAAAATGTTCTTGAAGTACAAAATGCATAAATATTGACTTATTTCCAAATTCTACCCACATTTGTAAAGTATGCATCACTGAAGTATTTTTTTTTCTCTTTAAAGTTTAAAAGTATAAAACAGTCCTACCCGATAAAAATAAGATAGAAATATTTAGTTTCACATTTAAAAGATAATTAAATAACAATGTGTTGGTCTTGATTACAAAACAATGCCAAGTTACCCCTTCTAGATTTTTACCAGCTACTTGTCGAATCTTTTCACACTGCATTTTTTAATTCCATACAATGAGTACATAAATAAATGCTAAAATTATAGTGGCAATGTTTGACAATAAAGCAATTAAAAACTATAACGTGTAAAAAAAAATACTTCGTTTAAATGCTAAGTTAAACAGAATATGGTAAAGCTGATATTGTTAGTGTATTGTTGTTTTGAGAAATCAAAACACACAAACATATATCACAACCATATTGCTTTATAACTTTACATACAAACCTTTCTTGAAAGGCATCCACAAAAAATATCCAGACTACAGGGAAGATACCAAAAAGGAAATATAATGGTAAATAAAGAACAAATCTTGAAGTTTCTGTAACACACCTTGTTATTTAATTATTAATAGTTAGCTAGTGAAAATCACACATGCCACATTACTTATTGATGTGTATGTTATTAAAACACAACTTTTTAAACCTGTCAGATCTTAAGACTGTTGAAAGTATTTAACTTTCCACGTAAAATTACTACTCAGAATGTTTTCAACTGATAATGTACATTGTGTAATATACAAGATGTCCGCTGTCACTAGACAGCTCAAATAGCCTAGTTCTTGTTGCTTACAGTAAGAGAACTGTTATTCAGTCTAAGCAAATATGATTACAATTCAAATATGATTACAACAAATATCTCAATAATGCTCATGGTGTCTGACAAAACCGTCACAAATTATGGAAAATTTTAAATGTTCGAATAAGATAGCTGAGGGCATGTAAAGAGGAATATCTCTCTCATTGAATTACCAAAATATTGTTTTTATTGTTTCACAGGATATTTAATTAAAGTTGTACATGTTTAATAATAAAATTTTATGAAAAAATACATTTTTTTTGTAAACTTAAAGCCAGATGTTAATGAAATATAAAAAATTTTGTTCCTTATCATCACTGACAGTTAAGAGACTAGAGCGAATTAATTGGGTGTTATCATCATAGAAGTTACTAGCCTTTCAGAGAAAATAAGATGACCTGTAGAATTTAAAAAGTCATTGATACACTATTTTATCTATAGAATAGTACTGTGTATGTAGATAGTTAAATGAGAGTCTGTAACGAAATGTTTATATGAACAATTTCAAAAAGTTATACCTTGAAATTTCAAACAAAGCATAAAATTGTTAACTATATCTTACATTTATATCATGTTAACAAGTTTGTGATTACATTCAATATATAAAAAAAAATTTTTTTTTGTTGTTCAGACATCTCCTGTATGCCAATTTGTGTGATTCATTCTGTCTACCTTTTCATATAAATTCCATTCTGAATTTAATTTACTATATATTTCAACTGAGGTGTTTTGTTTTAAACATTTGTGACATGTTGTAAAAGTATTTAAATCAGCATTTTTACGGTTATCTCAGACTAGAGTTGATAACATATGTTTATCGAATTTGTCAGGAAATATGCTGCATAATAAATATTAAATTAGTTTGTTCATCACAGCTTGTAACAAAATAGAACTCTTAATATCCCTTTGTGTTGTAAAATACATTGGCTCAGCTAAATGTTAAAGCAAAATGTACTCAATGTCAACCTAAACATTTGCTGATGTACAATCATTCTCCAACAACCTTATTTTTAGTTTTACTGAATTTTATCACAGTTGGATTCTAGTAGAAATTTCTTTATTTATATATATTATATATGTATGACCTATTTTTATGATCCAACTCAGCAACAGTTATTTTGGCTGAAATAAGCACCTATTGAGGGCTGATGTTACAAACAGCCAAGTAATCTTTACTGAATTTGCATTTCTCCTTACTTATACTCAACTTGATAACTGGAAACACATTTATAAAATTGCATACAAGAAGAGCAGAATATAAGGTAATTGCAGTAAACACTATTTGATTCTAGCAAGCCACGGACTGTACCAATACAGAGCTGAGTGCCATTTTACATAAGGCAGCAACAAGCAGACACAGACTGTGATAAGTTGGTAAGTGAGGAAGTGTCGATCTTTATTCCACCCACAGGCCTATGAATGTTTCAAGAAAACATTCAAGCAATCATATTGATTATACAAGTCTTTCAAAATACCTAACAAAAGAAACTTTTATCCACTACAGATATTACAAATATAATACAATGGATTTTTATATGTTCTATACAAACAAATAAGAAGTTTCCAAAGCTCAACTCCAATAAACCTGTGATGCTTCAACAACAAAAAAAAAAAAAACAATTTCATTACCATAACCACTTCAGCAAACAAGATCTTACCTGTGAGAAAATAAAATATAAAAAACTAAAATTTCAATATTTTACAAACCATGATTGGTGTAACATACCATGAATATTTTTGTAAGCATTTTTAGAACAAAATAATTAGTCTTGTATAATTCATGTATTTCACATATGGAATTAAAAAGAAGTTTAAACAAATATTGCAGAATAAGTATTTAACTATTTTTTACCCTAAACAGATACCCTAGCTCTGATATTTCTTTCATTTAATACTGTAGTAACTATGTTGCACACTGATTGCACATTTAAACATCAAAATGTAGTGCTGTAAAATAGTGTTTACTAAATACATTTTCATTGTCATACACTTAAAAAGGTATAACTAAATATAACCAAGGTAAATTTTGTGCAGAAATGAACCGATTTTTGATCTGTGAATTAAACGTTTACGACATTTTCATTCAAATTAATTTTAATTCTAATAATTATGTGCTAGGTTATGATTTTTATGGTATATGTCTCATGTGAACCACAGCCATAAATCTGGAATGTTTCCTCACATCATACTAGGCAGATCCCCTATCAGGAATAACATTACAAAGCTGACTGTTTTATGTTTTACAGCTTGGTCTTTTCATATATTAATCTATGCTAAGCCTTGATGGCGAAATTAGAAAAAGTCATATCCCAATATATTAACATTTAAGAAAAGAGACTTACTCTTTTGAGTTGGAATCCACATGTATCTTGTGAATAGTAGTATCTCCATTAGAACTTTCAAATGCTGCTTTTTCTTTTTCAAATTGTTTTCTTTTTTCTTCTATCTCATTCTTCTGCTGCTGTAAGGTCTTAATCATTTGTTCATGTCTACACTGGAGCTGTTATTGAATGAAAGAGATGATTATATTTCATTATAACACACAGAGCTGTTGAAACTATCACTTAAAACAAATATATCCTGAGATGAGAAACACAGAATGCTTAGGAAGCAAAAAAAAAAAATAAAGATTTTCAGAAATAATCAAAATATAAAGAGAGTAGGTAATATAGATTATCATACGGGGTTAAAATATCCTATGTATAAAAAACACATTTGTCAAATTATTATATTTTTTACTTACGTCTGCTTCAGAATCCTTCAACTTCTGCATTTTCTCTTTCACTTTTACTTCAAAAACTTGTTCCATTTCCTTCTCCATTTTCTTCATTTTTAATTCGTGTTCCTTCTTTTCTTCTTCCAATTGTGAAAGAGGATTTCTTGTAGGTAAAATAAAAATTTAAACATACAATTAACAAGAATGATTTGAAATGATAAAATGTCAGAAGGGAAATTAAATGTATGTTTTTATTCAACATTATGAAAAGTAAACATCTTCATTTAAATTGTCCTCTGCACTACTTTATAAGAATCTTTTAGAGTTTGTGGTTTGTATCTGATTTATGATCATTACTGTTTTTATTTAATAATAATCAACCTAAATTTCTTTATAAAACATCTTCAGGTAAGTCTTAAACCTCTATAGCTTTCACACCCAAATTTAGAATGAAGAGTAGAATCATGTGTTCAGTACTGTGCCAAAAGTGTTAGGACAAGAGAATATTTTGCTATTTTTTCCATTTTATGGGACTAATTTTCCCATGCCATTACAGAATTTAAATTTCAAAATTATGATAATGTTTTACTGATCCATGTTGACAACTGAATGAGTCAGGGTGAGAATGCTTATTCTTTAGAATTCCTGTTTACTTGTAATGAAGACATGTCATAAGGGTTTTGCTTGAATGAACACACTGATCAAATATTGGAGTCTGAAATAACTGTCATGGTACCCCATGCAGTGTCTTGACTATATAGAAAGAAGCTAGCATATGGTGTTGGTGTATGCCAGAAGAAATCAATTTAATAGCACTCCACAAATAAACTTTGATAAAAACAGTGTTTAACACTATATATTAAGTTTTGTTGTCATGCCACAGCACAAAAAGCATAGAGAACTGTAAGTAGAGCAGAGAGTTCACATAAAAGCTTTACATGTTGCTGGTTGGACTTTCTGATAAATTGCTAAAAACTTGAAATGATCCCCATACACTGTTAAGTACACCCTAAATTGTGAGACCAAGACAAGTAAATTTGAAAATAGGAAAGGAAGAGGCAGAACATTTAAACTCCATGATACTGATGTTAAGTACCTACGTTTGTGCAGCTTGTAGGATAGAAGGAAGACTGCCACTGATCTCAAGCATGAGATAAACGACCACGCGCCAAATGACAGAAAAGTGTCCAAACCTACAGTGTCAAGAAAACTCAAAGAATAGAAGATTTGATCATGTAGCAATTACAAAACCTTTACTTCGATCTCTCAATATTGTCAAGAAGCTAAACTTTGCTAAATGGAAAAGGGTGTTATGGACAGATGAGTCCAAGTTTGAAACATCTGGTTCTAAGTGTAGGTTGTACAGTTGACAGAAGAAAGATGAAATATACTTACCTCATTGCATAGCATCTTCAACAAAGCATGGGGGGGACTGTGTGATGGTTTGGGGGTTGCTTGCTTCTGCTGAGTCAACAGGAGATATTTGCAAAATAGATGAAATAATGGACCAGCAGAAGTACAATTAAATGATAATCCAGTGGTTTGTGTATTGTCAGTAAAGGATTCTACCATCAAGAAGACATTGTCTCCAAACACTCACCCAACCCATGTAAAAATTACTTTAGAGAAAAGCTGCTGGAATCATTCAAAATGATGCACTGACTCCCATAGAGCCCTGATCCAAACCTAGTTGAGCAGATCAAATCTGGGATTTGATAGATCAAAAACCTGACAAATCAAAAGTAACTTCCTAATAAATTATTTGGAGTGTATAGGAGACATTTGGAGTAAAATTCCAAAGGACACTTTGGTTACATACATTGCAACAATGCCTAAAAGATTGTCTGGACTTAAAGCAAAAGGGACACACACAAAATATTAACTGTTTGCTGAACTCAAGCACTTTCACTGAGCTTCTGTTGTACTAAATATGAAAATTAATAGAATCTTGCATTTCACAATGATTTATCTTCCATTATTCTTTTAAAGTAGCCTGAAATCTAATTATTGACATTGTCCTAACACTTTTTCACACCTATGGTATCATAAAATGAAGTAAATTTTAATGTGGTTTTAGTTGAAACCTTAAAAAACACAATCACTAATAAAATGTTGATTGTAATTCAGTGGTTATTATTTCAAACCTAGTAAATAAATGGGAAAATGTCACCCACTAAAAGCGATCATAGTTTGTTCTTTACAATGACATAGTAGTACTGGCAAAACTGTCCTGTATATAAGAACGTTTTGCTGTCTATCAAGCACTTCTTACAGAATTCAAGATCAACTATATATAACTAATTTATAAAATAGCACAACAGTAAAAATCCAAAACTTTCTTATGTGGCAAAGTTAAATGTTTAGAACACATGCTGAAGAATAGTTTTACTTCCCTTATTCATAACTTCATTTTTTAACTTTCAGACTGAACTTTTTCAGGAATTTTAAAGAAAGTTATTGCCTAGATTTTCATAAATCTTGAAAGCAGCTATTATGAGACAAATATATAACAACGAACACAATCTGAAAGACTAACTTGTTTGGTATAGCATTTGAAGTTCCATCAGCTCCAACACCTGCAAGGTTAAGACATCTGTAGTTTTCATAATGAACATTATTAGTAACATCTTTCAGATCTTGCATGTGGGTCCTACAGCAGAGGAATGATTTCAATTAATTCTGATTCAAACACTAACTACATTAATTTAACAAGAAATGCACCAAAGATATTTTTAACTTTACATTTTATTTCTTGGCATTATCTATTTCTCATGAAATGATAAATCCAGTAATAAATGCACACTATAATGTCTCTTGAAAATTAAAGTAAAATTATGAAAGAAACAACACACATTTACTACACCAGTATGCATTATGTTCTGAGCTGTTTGGTATTTTGAAAAGCCAATTAAACTATTGATAATGTTCAAAAACATCACAGTACAACAATAGTCAAACTATTTTTTATTTATGTAAATATCACACTATATTATATTAAGTTTCATTAAAGGATTCAAGTTTTGTAAAATACAAATCATAAATAAATATAAACTGCAATAGGTTGACACAACTAAGTGACCGTCCTATAACTTTAGTTAGATGTGAACATAAACATAAAATGGAAAGAAAAAAAATCAACAAAAACTGACATTTTGTCTAAAGCTCATCTTCAAATCAAATTACACGACTCACCTGATCAGCATGTTTCTCAAAGCAATAAAATCACAATGTTCCAAATTCTCCACTATTAAAAAAACAAAAACTATCAATAAGATTTTTGTTCATTAAACTACAAATTTCAACATGTAACTAGAATGATGCACTTTACAAAAGGTTTGTTTTATTTAGTTAACTTTCATGTTACATATACTTAAGAATTATTTCTGGTAATTCTTATCTGGATAACAATAATCAAAAGCTACTAAATAACCTAAAATAAGGATAAAATATTATTGAAAAATAAAGGCTGTAAAAAATACAACAGATTAAAAATATTCTTCAAAAGAATACACTTTGTTGAATATTTTAGCAAACAAATAAATGATCAGTGGCCACTCTATTGAAACTGTGAACAAGTTTCATCATTTATCACTCTATTTTCTAAACATACAAGGACAAAAATCTGTCTGTCCACCTGTTGCACTGATATCTTGACCATTACAGTGCCAACCGACTCACAAGTTACACAGAATGAAAGTGCTTTCTGTCATGAAAAAGTAAGTTTGTATTTTTAAAATTCTTCCAGCTAACTATGTACATAAAATGATGTGCTACTTTGGGTGTATAACTAGACTTGAGAATAGGTTGAGAAAGATCATGGTAAATAATAACACTGAACCACTACATGTTTAAAATTACAAACAAATAATAACAGACTAAAATTTCCCATTACATTTGCTTGGTTATCAAGGAGATACACTGATGCAACATCACCAAATTTTGTCTAATCAAAACACTTGGCTACAACTCTATAATAAACCTATATGTCTTATCCACAGCACATTTCAATTTTGAAAACACCTAAAGTAAAGTGTGCTTCTTTAGTTCAGCAGGCTAACAGTGCCCAAACCAGGAATGAGTTTGAAGAGAAGATCCCAAAATTCATAATAAATTTACTGCCTTTCCATCACAGTTAATTTGCATGGTCATACAATTGACAAAGTAGGAATATGTCTTTGAAAAATCAGAATTCTAATCAAGCATCACTTAAAAAATGTTTGTATAACAGTCCCTCTCCATACACATTGTTACAAGATTATAATTAATGTTTAGAAAAACATGTTCCTGAAACATTTGGATATAATTTTGAAAAGAAAAACGAATCATTATTTCTTGTCATTTGACAGGTATTCAGCTTGTTTCTTAATATATTTTATTTACAAATAAAAAAAATACTAGTTTGCTTGCACTAAGTGTAAGAGACACAAGTATAAGCCTATGCAAGCCTAATTTTACAGAAATGTAGATTATTATTAATTCATCAGCTAATTTCAAGAACTTTAACATTTTAAGAAAATTTCCTACAAAGATAGTTAAAACATGAAAAATTAGAGCTACAAATGATCGATATTTTATGTAAATGACCATAAAATGGATTTTCTTATCATAACTTCTATTTATTTTTTTTAATTATATTTATAAATTTAACTCGTTGTTTAAGAAATAAATACAGTTAACAGCACCTGGTGACTCTGATATTATTAACAGAGAAACAACACAATATCTCATAACAGAAAATACTAGTTACTCACAATCTGGACAATTTCCCTAAGTTAAGATAGTATCTTTATTATTATTATTACAATTTTATGAGAGACATACTATTTTAGAAGATTTTGTACTAAAAGTGAGTAGAATATAACAGAGAAGAAAATCAATAATTATTGACATAATACGTTTACCTTCTACTATTCCCCAGGGATATCTTCTTCCTCGTATCTTCTTCCCATTTACTTCAATTAAAGTGTTACTTCCTACCACTGCAAATGGTACTCGAGCCTAATTAAAAAATGGGAACTTTTCACTGTTCATATTTAAGAAACTACTAAACATGAACTGGCTAAGCAATGAGTAAAACTAACTACTAATGACATTCATTTTATAATTTTACAATGCTATTAAATATATGGTTGAGTTTATTATGAGATTTTGTATTTACTTCTAATATTTAACAAGAAAAAAAATTCAATCTAAAGAAACAGTATTTTATCAATTCACAGCCTATTCAATCTGCCTGATATTGAATAAAGTCAATATGACATGAAATTTAACAAATATATCCCAATTCTGGATACAATTTGAAATGTAAACATGCTAAATACTCAGAAAAAATCCAAAAGAAATACTCTCTTCAGCATTTCAAAGAACTCCTTCCATAAATAAAGAACCATATGGTGAAACGTACATAAATGAAAAAAAACATATTGCTTTACAACCAATGTATGCATTTAAAAGATTATTTTAAGTGTTCCTGGACATTGATAACACTGACAATCAAACTTTTGTTTTCTTACAATGAAGTTATGAATGAACAAACTTATAACTGAACTTACTTTCATGAGCTTGTGCGACTTTTTTTCTTCTTCGTCATCACAGTCAGGAAATTCATAAATCTTTATTTTATTTTGTGCTATCTCATTAAGTATCTGAAAGTATTTATTTAAATTTATTTCATTACGTGAAATCTCATGCATAAAAATATTGTATTAACAATGGAGTCATTTTATTTCAACTGTGATAATACAAATGAGTAATAGAGAAATGAACAATAAATGCATTGATAATAAAACAAACCAACTATTCACACTTAGAATAATTCCACTGATTAAACAAGTCTTAATTTCTTAACCAAAAACATTTTGTCAAATATATAAAATAAATATTGTATTAAGATTAAGGGTAAGTACATTAAATCTGATTA
The DNA here is from genome assembly GCF_004210375.1 of Tachypleus tridentatus. Lineage (NCBI taxonomy): Eukaryota > Metazoa > Arthropoda > Merostomata > Xiphosura > Limulidae > Tachypleus > Tachypleus tridentatus. The sequence goes on from NC_134829.1 coordinate 35,629,732, forward strand.
ATAAGATACTGTTTATACAACCAGAACATTCTTTAAAAGTATATTTCTCATATTTTATCATAAATTAAGAAATTTCAATATTTAAACAAATTTACAATTACAGCAATCACAACATAGTAACATTGCACAATGAAATAACTTGACAATTTCACAAGTGTAGGTCATGCCTAAAGAACAGATTAAGGAAAGTAGAATATTGGTTTCAATGCATCTGCAAACTATATCTGCCTGAAGACCACTTAGATAAATAACATTGTGGTGTTTTGTACTTAGGTCTTCACCAGATCTGTGTATTTTCTGCAAAACATCTGTTATAATAATTCTAAGTTTTTGCTTGTCGTAAAAATGCACATGTACCTTGCTATCTAAGCACTCAGGTTTGCACCCTCCATTTTAATAGATGTAAACCAAAGGAGGGTATAAATATAATTTTGCACATATTTTGGATATGAAATGGTTAACAAAGTTGTTTTTTTTTAAAGTCTAATGATAGGTTATAGGATAACATAAGATTATTTGTTTGTTTTGATAGTATTAAGCGTGGTAAAATTTAATCCAAGCTAAACTAATACGAGTTACAGCATTAATTTATCTCTTCATTGAAAATAGGTCATACTTCATAAAGGCTTAATTGGTATTAGGCCTAGAACAAGTGGACTTGTAAGTTTTAGTGTCTAACAATAATTCTCTTGTATTATTTTAGAAATCCTGTATCTATTGAAGTAGTGTTTCATGAAGATACTAACTTAACCACAAATATTTTACAGTTGTCTGCTAGTGTTTATACAATTTAAACATGTTTTAAGTTTCTATACATAATATTTTCGTTTACTAATAAAGTACTTATATTGTAAAAATTTCTTCAAACAGTACTGAAAATATAGAGTTCCAGTAACTTAAGTTTTTAAAATACACTCTGCAGAATGAAGTGTGTTTCTTATTTGTTATTGTTGTTACCATGTATTTTCTCTTTTAAACATTCATTTTACTCTAACATATCCACTTAACCTACATACAGAAAAATTAAAAGTTTATCCATTAATTTAGAAATATCCTAATGTCTAAAAATGGGAGATTCCAATAATACTATTGATTATTTAAGCTTAGAAAAGCTTGATTAGCATTTAGATCATCAAACACACCTACAGTATATATAGATGTGAAACCTAAACACTAAGTTATGTCAGATGGCATCAGGTCAGTTTCATTATTCCATGTCTAAGAGAAATTTTTCATCAAGAAATAACATTTATTTACTTCTACCTCAGTAATAACTTGGGTGTTCACAAAAAGTTCCTTTTCCTTGTACATTTCAATCTTATACAGTGTTTTTAATGTAAAAACAAAAGGTAACACCAAAGTTAATACACCAGTGATATTTTGCTCAAAATATTGTACAAAACCAAAATGTTATAACACTGTTTATAAAATTACTAAAATAAAACCTTAAAACTGGTAACCGACTTACCGTCCTTTTGAAGAGGGCACACTCTTCTGATGTCATTGTGTCAGCTTTGGCTATCAAAGGAATGATGTTGACTTTGTCATGTATTCTTTTCATAAACTCAATATCAAGAGTTTTTAACCTGTAGTGGTTAGAAGTTAAAGTATTAAAACAAACTCCTACACTACAACTTGACATAAAGCATACATACCAATATTTTTAATAACATTTTACTTTCAGCACAAAGTAGAAATTGAAGCCTTGTTTGTCCTAAATAACAGCTCTTCAAAACTAACCAGTAACTAATATTAATTATAAATAAGTTACTTTTCCAGTAATATTACAAACAAAAATTACACAATATTGCAATTAACAACAGGGTAGCTTATTGTAAAAAAAAAAACACCCCAGAAAAAACAGTGAAACTGCATTAGAAAATTTCCAAAAATAGACTTTTTGTAATGAACTACTAATAATACTAACCCGTGACCAGACGGTGCAATGAAATAGAGACAGCACTGTATTCTAGAGTCTTCTATACTTCCACGATGAACCATGGATTCTGCATTCAAGTATTCCTGATACTTACTTTCAATGTAATTTATTATTGGTTGCCAGCTGTGAAAAAGAAAAATATCACAGAATTTTAAATGTTATAAGATATAACATACAGTTTAATGTCGATTTATTGCTAACATTATTGCAAATTCGTACCCATTTCATTTTCAATATACTTTTTCAATTTCTTTCGCAGTTCTACTTAAACTAAGCTAATAAATAAACACTTCCTACTGTTAACATTTTTTTTAGTTTAATTTACTGAAACCTACCAATCACTGTTGTCTACAGCATCACCAAACCCTGGTGTGTCCACAATTGTGAGGCTTAAGTTCACACCATTTTCTTTAAGGAGGACCTTTGTTGTTTCAACCTGAAAGAGAGAGAGTAAAAACATATGGAAATTATTCTTTTTTTTTTCTTATATCTTTCATTGATGGTTTCATTGTTAAATATTTATGTTGGGAGACATTATTCTTCAAACACAAGCTTGTGCAAAAAATAATAATAATATACTGTATTACATCCCAAATAATCCTTATATTTTTCAGTATTGTATGTGCAAAAAGTCAGCATAGAAATCATATCTTTTTCAAAATGGAGATCTATATAGCAATACAAATATATATAATAAATTTGATACTGAAAAAAATTTTTTATCAAACAGGTTTGAAATTTAAATATTTAATTTAGCTTTTTTACTTCTACTGTTTTCTTCACCCTATGGGATGGACCAGGGTATTCAGTTGAATAAATATCAGTCAGAAACATGGAGTTAATTAGAGTTGACTTCCCAAGGCCCGATTCTCCTGTGAGAAGATAAACGAATAAACAATTAATAAACTGCTACCATTTCATCTGAACCATTAATCATAATAAGTACACTTATGATACAGAGGTTTTCATGCATTGTAAAACACTAACCTTTATAAGTACTTTTATCTTACCGAGGTTTTTATGTATTCTAAAACATTAGTCTTTACAGATACATTTCTCCTGTCAAAATTACCCAGAGACACACTGAACATGTGGTATTTTCAGGTTAAAACCAATTTCTAATAGGAGTGACAAAACAAGTCTATTAAGTAAGGAGATTTGTCACAATATCTAATAAGAAATAAAGGGAAACTGAACACAAGCATACAATCAATCTTACATTAAATCAAACAACACAGTGAAAATATACATTCTACTTGTTCACAATGCCTCTACTGGAGAATTAGGTTTGAAGATGTTCTATTTCAGCTAACATTGGTGATCTCTTGTTCCAGACTGAAGAAATTTCATGTGGCTTAAATCTTTGAAAACAGACTTATTCAGGGTAATTAGTACTATCTATGCTACATGTGATTCTTGATGTAACATGTGATAGGTCATTACCTTAAGAGATCACCTGACTGCCAGCAGAAAAGACAGCTGTCTAACTTCACATACGATAAATCACCATGCAACTATCTTTTGCATTGGAAGAAAAAAGATGCAACTCTAGGTGAATGACACATAACAATAAGTAGATAGGGCAAAAGAAATTAAACAACCTTCTTCACAAAGTGTTATGTTCACATTGTACATGCCTACATAAATAAACTTTGAAAATTACTATACTAACACAAACAGTTTGTTGTTATAAGTATAAAGCTTTGAAAGAAAACTGTAATCATAAAGATATCAGGAAAGCAGATTAGCAATAATACGGTAGCAGTGCATACAAGATAGCAAAAATAATAAATTTTATGAAATTCAGACAGAAAAAATTATAGATTGCTATGAGGATGGAAAAACCACAAAATGTAATAAATCCAAAGTTCAGTCATGCATGATGTACTGTACATGTAGCCATTCAACCTATCGCTCGGGTCAGCCAAAAGTACTAACAAGTATCAATTGTTAATATTGTTTTAAAAAGTCAAATATACTTTTTGTAGCAAATATACATAAGAAGGATCATCGTATACGAGGTATGAATAGCATGCTATACGTCAGCGTAGGTGTTTTGATAGGGTTGAGATATCATGCATATTCCATGAATGCAAAGTTCATTTTACTTTGAATAAAGTTTGTCAGCAACTGGAATCTTAATTACCAGCCATAAACGTTGAGAATTAATGGGAACCACTTCACTAGTTTCAAAGTGATGGCCAAATATGGCTTTGAGCACCATATTAGACAAAGTAGATGACTTCTTAAAAGCGATGTTTCAATCATGGATTACTCAAATCATATTAAACAGAGATGCAAATATATTATCCACTAAAAATTAGCTCCGAAAACTAAAATACTGCCTTCACACTTTCAGTCAGCATTATTTGATTTTATCAATGTCATAGAAATAACTTTTAGCACCAAAAATGTGCATGAACTAGCAAACTAATAAATTTAAATGTATTAAGACAGCATTGTTAATTTAAAATACTAATGTGATAAAATGAGACAAGTCAAAATTAATTTAAGATTCACTACTGAAAGTTCCTTCTTGATATATTTTATTCAAAGCCGTTATTTTTCTATTGCATGTACTGATGAATATCAATCCTTTTATACGCTATCAACAAATACAATTGTTGCCTGGTACGAAATTAATTACTGATAATCATCATACAATACCTTTATCCGACAGATGTTATAAATGTTTAATTGCATTTAAGTGTGCAAAGTTTAACTTGTTTTGACAGTGACGTCTACGTTTGCCAGAAAGAAAGTCAAGTAGCATAAAAGTTTCTACAGCGACTTGCATTTATATCAGCTCCTTAATCTCTTCCGAAGTGGTCGTGGGAGAATAATGCCACGTGGTGTTGTAATTAGGGAACCAAACGACACGGCAAAAGTTGTTACATCAGAAGACTGGATGTTAGGTTAACAGAATCTCATAGTACAATATTCTAGAACGTTACTGACAGTTCCACTCTCTCGTAAATGACGTGACCCACTACAGCGGTCACGTCCCAAAAAAAAATAACTGATAATACGAAGCATTTGTCAGTGTAAATAGAAAACAATTGACGCTGTTTGTTTGTTTAAAATTTCGCGCAAAGCTACACGAGAGCTATCTGCGCTAGCGGTCTCTATTATAGCAGTGTAAGACTAGAAGGAAGGCAGCTAATTATCACCAACCACCGCCTACCTTTGGGCTACTCTTTTACCAACATATAGTGGGATTGACCGCGACATTATAATGCCCTCCAGACTTAAAAGGCGAGCATGTTTGGTGTGACAGGGATTCAAACCTGCGACCCTCATATTACGAGTTATGCGCCCAATCCACTGGGCCTTGACACTGCTGCTACACAGTTATGCACTGGCATTTTTTTAGTTTACTCCGCTAGATGGTGCTGTGCAATATGGTCATTAATAAGGCAATAACAAAATTAAGTGTTCCATTTGAAAATCCACAACTAAGTCTCAATGCCATTCTATTTTATTATACACAGCTAACATAACAGAACACTGTGTGTGTCACATTTGTCAAGAATAGTTCCATTTACCATTGGAGTTTCATTTTCTATATGTGATTTTAAAAAAAATAATCACATTCATTGCTCTCTATACTTTATTTCTTATACAATTTAATTCGTTTTTCGTTTTAATTTCGCGCAAAGCTACACGAGGGCTCTCTGCGCTAGCCGTCCCCAATTTAGCAGTGTAAGACTAGAGGGAAGACAGCTAGTCATCACCACCCACCGCCAACTCTTACCGACGAACAGTGGGATTGACCATAACTATATAACTTCCCCACAGCTTGTGACGGGGATTCGAACCCGCAACCCTCAAGTGAGGTGTCGAGTGCCTTAACCACTTAATTATTTCAATAATTCTTAGGATGAAATCTATCCTATACTTTTTTATGATACTAAAACCCAAGCTGATTGACGAAGTGCACGAGTTTAAGTTTTAATCTTTCTTTTTTCTAAAATATTTTTGTCGATCAATGATTAAATTCTAAACACTGATTAATTAATTAATCAAAACCATGCATCGCGTTGAATATAGCGAAATGTGGTCATTTTTACAGAGGCTGGTTATGCTTCACTTATTGTTAGACGTTACACTGAGTTAATGTTATACCAAAGCTGGTGAAAACATGGTTATTTTCAGAGTAAGGGCATTTCACGGATTCTCAGACGTCACATTGTATGTCATTCTAAGACGGTGAAGCACGTGCGCTCCTAGGGTAACAGTATTTCACTACAAGTAAGATATACATGAACTACAACAAGGGGCAAATCTTCTATAACTGAGCATACTTCTCCACATGAATATACAAATAGTCATCACGATGTTAAATCCGAATAATCAGTTTCTTTCTTGAGAAACTTTGTTGAAAACATTCGTATGCACTACCATACGACATATGGGCTGTTCAGGCATCGCCAATCTGAATTTAGAACTACCAACCAAGCAACATAGAACCATCTAAAGACACCCGCAGCCATACTGCTGAACAATGAAAAGTCTTCGAAGCGTATTCGGCGGCATATCGCATGACGATGACAGAATTATGTCCGGGCTCGAATTCCTTGAAAGCAGGCACAAACTATAACTACTGGCATACAAATATGCATATAGGTGGATATTAATATACATAATAATGACCGTATAAAATTTGTTTTGGCAGGAAGGTTTCAGACTTTACCGAAATTAACCTTTGAACTTAGATAGAAGGCTAGTTACAAAATACGGCGTTTTCGTAATTTCAGTTGCTCATTTTACATTTTAGTATTAAAAAACAAACAGTGACAGTGGTGGGATTAATATTTCATAAAATACATCACCCCTTACTTAATTTTGTACGTGTGTACGAACATTTTTTTTCTAGTTATCCTACAGAAAGTAGAAAAAAAATCTTCCTTTGTTATATTTGGAATAAATATGTATTTGTTTTATTATTTCTAACACTTACTATTATCTATAATATTATTACTGCACATCTTAAGAATTGTGTTCTTAGCATCATTATTAAACGTACACGTAAATGTAATTTATACAATGGCGCTCACGTGTTTCTACATAACTGTGAATTCTTCGAGATGACACGTGTGATACGGCCTTGAGGAAGGCGATAGACCACAGACGGACTTCGGTATGTTTGAATATATTTTGATATTTATGTATTTCTGTGTTGCTAGTTTCAGAATTTGCCCTCGGATCCTGCTAAACATTTTTTATCCCGTGTTCTTTCTAACTTTAAAACAATAATTACAAACAACTTTTTTCGCTGGATAAGATAAATTTTTAAACATTTATTTTAAATACTAAAACATGAACATTGTGTATACTAGTTTGTTCAGAATTAACTTGGACCTGTTACGTATTTCTGGTACTAGTATGGGTTTCATAGAGGTACCATTTACTTTTTAAACACGTTTCTAAACTAATAAAGCCACATTTTTGCTCGTGTGGTTTACGACTGTTTACACGGTCCACGACAAACCACATAAAACAAAGTCGTTGATCTAACTTGTAGCCGAATATATTCAACATGTTATGACAACAAATCCACTTGAAGTAAAAGGGTATCTTAAGACGGCTAGTATGGGTATTGACACTTTTACTAACAAAGCAGAGAACAACGTTTCGACCTTCTTAGGTCATCTTGAGGTTAGTAGCCTAGAGCCGTAACATATTGCCTCAATTCAAAGCGTAGTCGAATTGACCCAGTGCCTAAAAATTGAGCCAATACATTATAATATTATTTACTATCGGACTACAGATCCATACAGCGTTCATTCAATACGTAATCAAAATTGTGGCTTGAATCATGCGATCGAAAACTCGAAAACTACGCAGCCAACTGACATATTTCGTTATTCGTCGGATCAGTGTGTTGCGACCCTAATGCTTTGCATGACATAAGATGGACCAACCAGGATTGAAAACACGTCATTAAAAATGCTTCACGATTTCCGAGAACTCTTCTAAACAGCTGTTTTAGTATGATATTTAATTATATTTTTTCGAATAAATAAATATTAAAGTTAGATTCTGAAAGCCGTTTTAAAGTATTGACCTGCCACGTTCCAGCAGGTGACAAACAGCATCACAACGAACACTTAAAGATTCTGGAACATTCTGATGATCATTGACGTCACTCAGTGATTAGGCACCAGTCGATAAAGTATGGATTTTGTTTTTGTTTGTTTGAGAATTTCGCACAAAGCTACTCGAGGGCTATCTGTGCTAGCCGTCCCTAATTTAGCAGTGTAAGACTAGGGGTTAGTCATCACACCCACCGCCAACTCTTGGGCTACTCTTTTACCAACGAATAGTGGGATTGACCGTCACATTATACACCCCACGGCTGGGAGGGCGAGCATGTTTAGCGCGACGCGGACGCGAACTCGCGAGGACTGAGTCGCAATTAGGCCATGCCAGGCCTAAAGTATGGGGTTTTAGAGTACATAGAAACATATAATCAATGAAATTTTTGTTTTTAAAAACGACAATGAGACGCATATCATAAAATATTATTTGGTATTGCCTGTTTGCAACAATCGAGAAACTATCAGTGATGACCAGAAACACACAAAAGGGTAAAAGGTTAAAGTTCAATCGAGTTTACGTTCTTATGATTGTGTTATGTTTAATAATGAAGTTCCGATATTAATTACAAATATAAATACTCTTTTCCAAAACCAAACTAACTCCACACACGTCAATGGACACAATTTTAAACTTTATCTACAGAGCTTCCGCGATAAACTAATGAATATGTTTAACTATACAAATAATTACGGCCCGGCATGACCAGGTGGGCTAAGGCGTTCGACACGTAATCCGAGGGTTCGAATCCCCATTACATCAAACATGCTCGCTCTTTCAGCCGTGGGGGCGTTATAATGTGACGGGCAATCCCACTATTCGTTGGTAAAAGAGTAGCCCAAGAGTTGGCGGTGGGTGGTGATGACTAGGTACCTTCTCTCTAGTCTTACACTGATAAATTAGGTACGGCTAGCGCAGATAGCCCTGATGTAGCTTTGCGCGAAATTCAAAACAAACCAAACGAATAATTACCATTTAAATAAATGTACATTTTAAACGATTTCAGCAATAAACGATAACTTACCATACCTACGCTTTTTTGTGAGAACTCGTTCATTACTAAATTAGTTAATGAGTTGGTTATTAAGCTACTTAATAATCTGATTATTAAGCAATTTGATGAAGTGATTATGAAGTTAACTGATGTGATGAGTGTTAATTCTAATAACTCACGAGTGAAAACAAAGGAAAATATGTAACGTGTCACCCACCCTATATTTGATACATCTGAAACTAATGAGGCCTTTTACTAATACTGGGGTTCTTCAGGCCAGCTGTGACATGTAGCAGGTTAATTAACCAAATGATTATTAAGTAAGTAGATAAAGTGATTATGAGGTTAGCTGGTGAGGTTATTATTAAGCTTGACTAAAATTATTGTCAGTCTTAAGTTATCCTAAATATGAAAGCAATGTTTCGTTACTTCAGTATTATGAACTAAGGTTTCAAACGTAACCCTCTTGCTCTACGTCTAACTTTTAACCTCGATTTTCTACAACACTCAAAACATGCAATGTTACAACATTCTAAAATAGCCGATTCATAAAACTTGAAAACAGAACCACGAATGATTGGTCAAGACGCTGATCACTAAATGGTTTTGCTACGTTTTTCTCTTTTTCATTGGTACATTTTATTGTACAAGCAAACTGTCGTCTAGATATGGTAGATGTCGCGTGTTGTCATATTATCGCATATTTTTCATTGTTTTCACCTGTAGATTTTTACAATTTTATATAACACATTTAGATTCACTTAACGATGAATCTCTGAGCAACTGCACCAACTTTGTAGTGTTTTGGTAATAAATTATGGTCCACACGAGCTTGGGAAAGTTGAAATAAAATACAAGAATCTGTAGAACTTGATCTTAAAGGTCTTCTGCTGTGGCATTTTCTATGGACATAGTAGTCTTAAGTGGTTATCTATCTCACTTTATCCATGGCTAGATGTCCAGTAATCGATCAATTCAAGCTTTAACAATTTAGCTCCAAATTGTAATCTCGTTATTTTTCTTCGACAAACCATAAAGTTCTTCATCACGGTTTTTATCATTATTATAACCACCACTAACTTCAGTGCTTGATTAACACCATTATTAAGTTTATCCCGTTCTCTGTAAACAGTTGTTGTTAAACCAAAACTATTCATGTTTGGTCACTATGTAGTAAATTATCCTGATGTATTCCTTTACAATATCGACTTCGAGATATCAACCCGCAGTCATCTCAGACAAAGAAATTTAAACAAACTTAATGCATACTTTAAGATTATAAATATACACATATTACAGTAACATGAACTGTGGCAAAGTTCAGTAAACATTTCTCCAACTTCAAAAAAAAAAAAAAGTAATGTGTCTTTTGATTCTTCTCAGTTCTGGTGGTGGTGAACACCGTAGAGGTCTGGTTCGATCAGATATCGTTTATAAAGTAGACACATAACTCGGTTTTAAAAGATATACTTTTCCTTTGTAGAACAAGTTCTCCTTCATGTGAGTGACAGATCTGTAATAATTTAAGATGATAGCTAACAGATTAAACAAACAACGTTCACATTTCATGGATCATCCTATATTATGTTGCGTGTGTGAATTTGTTCGCGAAATCCTCTCACAGTTGGGGGACAAGCAGGACTACACTTGGCAAACAAACTGGAGTGGCCGGATGGCAAAATCGGTCCTTATCTATATAACTAAGCCTTCCTTCTAGGTTTAATCAAGGTAGGCTAAAACACGCCGGATGGGTCACACAGGCGTTATGTACGTGGGAGTGGAGGGGTAAGGAACAGGTTTTAAGGATTGCTGAACCCAAATACGACATTGGATTATATGTTATTTACTGCCCTTTTCTCGGATCCTGATCGAATCTCGTTGGAAACTATTCATACCTTCACCCACAAATTAGTGGGACCAAACGCGGTTTGTTTTCGGGGAGACTGATCGATACATCGAAGCCTTTGAATAAGGAGAGAGACTCTGAAACCCAAAACAGAATGGAGGCATATTAAGCCAGTTAAGTAACATAATTTCGCGATACATTGTTTTCGGTGAACATCACTTACTAAATTACAAGCTTCACAAACGAAACTATAGTAGATATAAAACGTAAAACCATGTTTGTTGTTCGATCCATGGTGTCAAGTTTGTACAAACAACTAATCAGGGTCTGACTTACTCACCAATACTTATTTTGGGTTATATTTCTGCTTGGACCTTTTCCTTCAAAGCAAACTCTCCACGATACACAGAACCTTCAAGATATGCTCACCATCACAAACACGAGCCTAGACTCGTGTATGCTGGGATTTTAGGGGGCTAATTATGAGATGGAATTTCAGGGATATCATTACGAGAATTGCAAAACCCAAATTGCAGTACGATTCCTACTAGCCTCAACATAACTATCTATTTGAACTAGGTAGTATCAAAGTATACAGAGAGACACAGTCCAACTCGTAACACGTCACAACCTCTGACCTGATGGTTTTATCGTTGCCAAGTTACTGCTCGTGCAATTCGCGCTTATTCTTGCATAATCGTTTTGAGAACTAAATTACTTCTATCATTCTGAACACACCACGTAACGTGATAGAAACACGTATACTAAACATCAAAATACATTTTGATTGTTTTATCTCAATTAAACATCGTATGTTTATTACAGTTAGCTCAGTATGTTTATATTACTGTGCAGATGGAACCTGATGAGGACTAGAACAGTCTTTGATTTCAGATAAACACCAACTTCTGACGGTTAAGTTGGGTTCATTTTACTTTATTTTGCGACTAATTCCAAGGTTGTTTCTTTGAAGAACCAAGTATACAAACTATAAAACATACACAGAGTTGTATTAAGCCTACTTTGTTAATATATAGTGAATGATTTAGGGGTTTTCAGGCAGCTTGGTAATCTTTCCACGAATTTTTGATAAATTATATGAAATTTAACTACATCAATGTGCAGAAGTTATATGAAAATAACTGATGGTCCGAATCAAAATTGCCCGTTTTCCATCTATTAAATGTTTTTTTGTTTTTTTTGTAAGTGCTTTTCTAAAAACTGATGTGAAAAAAATTAGTTTCTAAAGTATAGGTTCTAATTATCAAATTAGTCATTATTTTCTTCGTAATTTGTGGGTCACGGGTTCGAATCTCCTTAACACCAAAAATGCCCGCCCTTTCACTCGCGTAGGCGTTATAATGTTACAATCATTCCCACTACTCGTTAGTAAAAGAGCAGCCCAATAGTTGGGAGTGGGTGGTGATGACTAGTTGTCTTCCCTCTGGTCTTACATTGCTAAATTAAGGATGGCTGGCGCAGAAAGCCCTCGTGTAGCTTTGCGCGAAATTTACAAAACAAACAACAAACGAAACCTTCCTGACTGAAGCCTTAGTGAGTGGAAATAACTTTTGCATGATTTTTTTGTAGCAGAAAACCTTCCAGAACCCCGTTAGCTCTTTACCTTTATATTACTTTTACAATATCCTTAATCAACGCGGAAAATTGATAATCAGAACCAAAATACAAGCCAAAATCCATTTGATGAACAGATAAATATTAAAACCTTTATAACTTAAGCATTCATTGTACCAACTGTTAATAATGGTTATGCGAAGAGTAAAGAGGATGGGGTCTTCATGTTTATCACTGAACTTCACCAAGTCCATACAATTTTTACTTTCTTGGTTCAATTCTCTCTTAGCGGCGCATGCGCATTTTTGCTAGAGTTCCAGATGTTACTTTGACTATACGATGATGATAAACTTCCTGACAAACAAAATGCGGCCTTTTGGATTATCGCCGGAAACAGTCCCCCCTTGCCTCCACCTCTACTTCCGCGAAACCATAAGCAAAAGTTTACCCAGCGTCACTAAGATTCATTACAGCAACTGTTTATTAATTGTTTTTTGTTTTGATTTTTCTGAATTTTACTTTTTCTTTGGTAACAACTTTCGAGTGACACGCTGAACATGCGATATCCGACAGGAAGGTTCTTTGAAGTTCATCGTACCTGTCACAAGTAACGGAAAACGTCGAAAGGGCATTCTTTAGATAAAGCAGTCTTGTGTTATTGTCCTGAGACGTTTCACACTCCTGTAGATGTTGAAATACGTTTGCCACGTTTGCTTCGCATCCATGTTAATGTTTAGACATGTCTCAACCCAGCCTTTAGTGGTTGACGTTGAAATGTTCCACCACCATGTGGAAATGTTCCTCATGATAGTTCTCAGACATTTCGTCACTTGTGTCAGAACAATCTTGAATCTTTCAGGATTTGTGTAGAGAAGTTTGTCACAATGTTATTAAATAAGGACTTTTATTGTGATTTTTATAGGAATACCAATGATAAAATTTATGAAATGTCTGAAACATGTATAAACCAATAAAAGTAAAAGGGTGATCTGATTAACTTCTAGAACTATCTATGTTATTACATCAAGAGTAACCAGAAAAACACAAACTGATGGGAATAAAACATTCAATTTAACAATATTATACTTGTTTTCTTTGCCGAAAAATTTATATGTCACAACATGCATTTACAGGCTTATAGTGGTAGAAGAAAATCTAACCGGAATACTTTCGCTTGGTAAGTCGATTTGAATCAACTTCGGTATGTTACTTTTTGTTAATTCATGGTTTGTTTAGAATTTCGCGCAAAGCTACACGAAGGCTATTTGCGCTATCCGTCCCTAGTTTAGCAGTGTAAGATACAAGAAAGGCAACTATCACCACACACCACCAATTCTTGGGCTTACACTATTACCAACGAACAGTGGGCTTGACTGTCAATTATAACGCCCCCACGGCTGAAAGGGCGAGTACGTTTGGTGCGACGGGGATTCGAACCTGCGACCCTCTGATTACGAGTAAAGCGCCCTAACCGGTATACTATGCAACACAAGCAGCTGGGTGTTTCCAACCAACTCCTGCTCCATTTTACATACAACTGAAAAAAGAACTCAGTTATTACGCCTTCCTCTGGAAAGAGTTTTTGTTTCGTTTATGAAAAGACATAGGTTAACCATTTTCGAAAAATACCTGTACAAAATCTTAAAACACAAACAAATACAAGTATTACTTATGTTTATTCCAAAGTACCACAAACGTGTGAGTTGGTTGATGTTTTCAAAAAAACATTTTATAGCACACGCTAATTAAAAGCTCGTGCTACGAAGTTACACGTATTTTAAATTATACCATCTTAAAATACATTTAATACGCAGTAGTTAATTCAAAACATTTATCTCTCTCATTATCGTTAAGGTATCTGCATATCACATTTTCGAGTGATGAAGTCCATAATAATTACATTTCAGTTTCTTAATCTGTTTCAAACCATAACATGTACAGTTTATAAGAGCTGGGAATATATATAAATGCGCGTGCATGTACAGCGCCTGTAGTTCCACCACATCTATTGTATAAAATACGGCATAATGCGTTCTGGTACTTACGAAAGACCGCTTTGGCACTGGCTGGTATGGTGGATGTGACTGACAGCTTATTAAAATAATTATCTTTGGATCACTCAAGGGTTTTTAGAATTATTATTCAGTATAATTCTAAAGTATAGCCACACCAGTATCATGTACTGATAATATCAAATGAGTCAGGGACCAGTGACGGCCATTTAACGCAAGATCAATAGTGTGAAAATGCGGTATTGGGGCATTAACAGAATATACAAAATATCCAAACGTTTCGCTCTATATTTAAATCGTGCCCGGCATGACCAGGTCGCTTAAGGCGTTCGAATCGCTTGTAAACTAACCGCTGAACCACTAAGTGAGGAATATGAAAGCAATGATATTCCGCGTAAGAGGAGTCTCGGCCCGGCATGGCCAGGTGGGTTAAGGCGTGCGACTCGTAATCCAAGGGTCGCCGGTTCGCATTCCGGTCGCACCAAATATACTCGCCCTTTCAGCCGTGGGGGGCGTTATAATGTAACGGTCAATCCCACTATTCGTTGGTAAAAGAGCAGTGCAAGAGTTGGCGGTGGTTGGTGATGACTAGCTCTCTTCCCTCTAGCCTTACACCGCTAAATTAGAGACGGCTAGCGCAGATAGCCCTCGAGCAACTTTGTGCGAAATTCAAAAACAGAACAAACATATTCAAATCGATAATCAAGATAAAAGAAATTTGGCGCAACAGTAAAGACGATGTACCATTAACTGAATGCGAATGTGTGTGTATCTATATTGGACAAACAAAACGTAATTCAAAATAACGTAAGAGTTATATAAAAAATGACAAATAATAAAACAGAAAATTGGGCTATAGCAGAACATGCAAGTAAAATCCAATATAGCATATTATGAGGGAAAAAACAACTGTATTGCAATAGCCTAAAGGTATTATAGCAACTAATACTCGTGAATCACTGGAAAGAATGAAACTTAAAAATAATAATTAAATAGATGAAGGTCCGGATTATATCTAACAATGTGTCGAGACATGTTCTGATATTTATTAACAAATGCTATAGTATGGACAGGTTAGGTTATATTTCAAAAAAAATATAAAATGAGAAATTCATGGCTCGCAACTTCACTCCCGAAGATGGCGTTTTTCACGTCAAAACATTGTGTATTGATTCTAACATTGTATATTATTCTAACATTATACACAAGGGCTAATATATACAAGACCAGTAGTAGCCCTAATCCTTTCACTTCCAGGAGACCTTACGATATCCCATACCAACTAATTATCTCGTGTTCTGTATTTTAATACCTCATAATTAATCAAACACAATTAAGCAGTGCGTGCAACAAATCCACCGCAATCTGTCAAAGCGCGCGACCAGTAACATGCTAGTGTGCCTATGTCCCAACCATCCTACGGCTTATGGCCCCCAATACATGCTAAAGCCGACACTTAGAGACACACACCAAACATCATAGGTAACCGTGTTGAAAAAAATATTGCACGTTTACTGATAAGCGAAGATTTTGATAACCAGATCCACCAAGTCACCCCTTGTCAATATGTTGTGTAACAGTAGTTTATATCCAATTCAAAATGTCTATTTCTTTTTAATAATACACATATCATAATAATAATAAAACAATTTCAATATAATAAAAATTTATAGACACCACTTTTTTTTAACTTGTAGGAGTACCCTAACGTTGTATAATTTAATCGCTCCTTGTTTATATTATTTAATGAAACGATAAAATTGATTATGTTTTCACCTTGAAATACGGCGATTATAATCAGTACACCAAAGAAATATACAAAATATTTCAAACAAACATATTAAGTTATATTTTGTAAAACAAAAAAATCAGTTGTCGTACTATTCCGTACGTGTGTTGGATTTAGCTTTTGGGTAACCGTCCCCCTATCAAATTGTGCTTTTGCTCAAATCAAAAATACTTTAGTATGATTTTATTTTGGAATACTTTTACTAGGCAATTAACTTTTATTCTGAAATTTGCTTGACATACAAGAAAACAAAATTGGTTTTGAATTTCGCACAAAGCTACACGAGGGCTATCTGTGCTAGCCGTCCCTAATTTAGCAGCGTAAGACTAGAGGGAAGGCAGCTAGTCATCACTACTAACCGCCAACTCTTGGGCTACTTTTTTTTACCAACGAATAGTGGGATTGACCGTCACATTATAACGCCCCCACGGCTGAAAGGGCGAGCATGTTTGGCGCGACGGGGATGCGAACCCGCGACCCTCAGATTACGAGTCACACGCCTTAACACGCTTGGCCATGTCGGGCCTTTTTAAGTTTATTCTTGTTTAAAGAATTAATTGTTTACGGTTTGGACAATGAATGCACTTAAAACTAAAGGTTCTAAAACTAAAATTTGCAATACCTCATATGCCACACGATCTTTCCTTTTTCGTGATTATACATTCGAAACAACATTAGTCAAAAAGGAGGGAACTATTTCTAAACATGCGTTTATTTCCTGTTATAAAACAAAGTCGAGCTTATCTATGATTTACCGAAAAAGTCTAAGCTTATTAATAAAAGGTAACACTTAAAGTTACAACTTTCTCGTTTGTTAATCATAGTATTAATCGTGAGATGCAAAAAATACTTAGTACACCATCAAACAAATGTACTCAAGTACGACAATCGCCTGTGTAACAAAGTAATATTTAGTTTTGTACGGCTAAAACAAACAAATATGAAGACACAAGTGGCAACAGTTCAAGACAATTACCTAAGGTTGGCTGTTTTTGTTCGATATCTGTTCAGTAAGCACAAATTCAAAAATATCTTAACCCTCATTTTCAAACTTCGACCACGTGTTCACATCAGTTCTTTATTTGCCAAGTGTTTGTTAAGCACAACATCCAAACTATAAAGTGTCACATACAACTCAAAATTTATTAATTTAAATCGTTCAAGTACAACTAGTTCACTAAATATCATCAGGTGAATAGGACAAAACGCAGATTATTTTTAATCCTTATCTTGTTTAACCTTTTTAAAAGAAAACATCTTATAATATACATAACCTGTCATTATGACGTTTATAACCCCTATGGATCACTGTCACGCGAGTTTAGAGCTTTGTACAACCATATGCAAAGACATACATATTAAATAAAAATTACCCAACGTTTACCAGTTTTAAATAAGTAATGAAATATTAAAAAGGTCTGGATATCTTTTCTATTGTGCATCTAAAAATAAACTTGGCGCTGAAAAAATTGTTTATCTACAAACGTAGTGATGAAAAAGTTAATATATTTGTTTTCTACATTAATACCATCCGCTCTCAAATATACATCTTTTTATCACGTTCTAAGTGTTGTTTTTGTAATATTTACAAAAGGAATAAGAACAGGAGATTCATACATAAACAATTAATAACATGCCATTGTTTTATTTTGTTTAATTTCACACAAACCTACACGAGGACTATCTGCGCTAGCCGTCCCTAATTTGGCAGTGTAAGACTAGAGTAAAGGCAGCTAATCATCGCCACCCACCGCCAACTCTTGGGCTACTCTTACCAACTAAATGTGGGATTGACCGAAACATTATAGCGCCCCCACGTTTGAAAGGGCGAATATGTTTGGTGCGACGGGGATTGGAACCCGCGACCCTCGGATTTCGAGTCGAGTGCCTTAAACACCTGGCCATGCCGGGCCTTTTGAACAGTGGGATTGACCGAACATTATAACGTTCTCACGGCTAAAAGGTCGAGTATCTTTGGTGTGACGGGAATTCGAACCCGGTACCTTCAAATTACGAGTCGAGCGTCCTAACTACCTGGCCTCATTGCATTTTATACAACATAATCAAATACTTTAAGAAATCAAATTACCACGACTTTAATAGGAATTTTACAGTACATTATCAAGTAATTCAACCAAAGTCATAAAAATAATTGATAAAATGAATAAAAAATATAGTATGAGTAGATCGGTAAAGATTTATTACACAAGATGTATTGATGCTTTTAATTTTATCAAAGAACGTACATTATTGTAACGTTATTCTTGTCTGCACACTTCAAAAGAATAATATACAGAGTAATGCTAAAATTAATTTGATGAAAGCATAATGTATGATAAGATAAAGTTCGATTTTGATATCACAATGTACCCTTATTAATACAGGGTGTTCGAAAAGTCACTGTGCATAAGACAAAGTTCGATTTTGATATCACAATGTACCCTTATTAATACAAGGTGTTCGGAAAGTCACTGTGCAATTTTGTAATCATATTTTATTCAGTCTGTTTCAAGCGAGCAACTGATAGCAGTGTTTAGAAACAAAATAAGAAGGATCCAGGCCTGTATTGATGCCAACAGGGTCACTTTCAACATTGTTTATAAATGCCATTCGTATTTACCTCCTGTATTCTATATTGAAACATGTCTGTTAATAAATATACAAGTGCACAGTGACTTTCCGAACATCCTGTATTACAGTAAAATTAGTTTTCTTTATACAGTGAACATCAGTTAGCGCGTTGCAGTTTCGAACAACTCATCTCTTCCTCAAAGGGAAAACTACTTTTTGTACTTGTCGCATACAAATTCCTCTTTCATTGTTTGAAAGAAAACATCCATCAAAGGAATTTTGTTAACGTAAATGGTTTAAATTCTTTGTAACTTATTTAAAAGCATTGCTTCGGAACGCTAGACGAGATATTCAGTGAAGACCTACGAAACAAAACGTGGTTATCAAACATGTTCCACACTTGTAGACAAAGCCCTTTAGATCCTTTCTGATGAAATAATCAAAATTATATTAATCAATTGAAACTTGAAAATTCATGGTTGAAAAATTTATTAAATTTTCAATGATATTTTTCATTCAAAATTCGGTAATTCTGGGTTGGAATTATTTTTGATAAAATACTAGTGTTGTTAGGCATTCAAAACTCGGTAATTCTAGGATTCAATTTTTTTTTTTAATTGGATACTGAGGTGTGATCAATCAATCGAACTTGGTAATACTAGGGTAAAAAACAAACATTCTTAAAGTACTCGGTTATTAACTAACGAAAACACGATACTCAATTGTGTATATAACACTAGAGCCTCAAACATCGTTTCTAGTGAACCAGCTAGTTAGGAGATCACAATTTTCACACTAAATATTTTTAATTAACTGACTGAAGGATGAACCTAACAACTACTTTTGAGCACAGACAAAATACTAAAAACATGTGTTGATGTTTGTCATTCTTCACCATTCAAAATTAAATGTTTTTACGAATGTAATAAATATACACCTAATTCCTTACACTGTGAATTTTACTAGAAATTAATTGAATTTGATTTTTGTATTTTTAGAATTTAATTGGTAAATCAATAATTGCTAATCGATCATTTATTTTCTCGTCTGCTTTAACTGAATAATGTGTTAATACTCATCACATTACTAATGTGTTTATTTGTATTTAAGCACAAAGCTACACAATGAGCTATCTGTGCTAACATACCGCTGTACCACATGGTGGCTTTGTGAAGTAAAGGTGTTAAAGATTCAATGATATTCACGACACCAAGGACACCAGTGACATGATAATTCAGCCGCTACGTCGACGTTTCAGAACTTTGAGTTATATAACTTTGACACGTGAATGTTTCTTTCTTCCCAGGATTTGATTTGTTTGATGTGGTACAATCCTGTCGAAACGTTATTCATTAAGTTTTATTACCAAGTCAAGCTGTCTCCAAAATTTATTTTATATAAAGCATGATTATCACCGTCTCATTTCTACAGTTACAGTACTAATATTTAATACCGTACACATAAAACCAAATATAAAAACTGTATCGCAGTTGTAGCAAAGTGTAAAAAAAAAAAAGTCCAAAAATTAAAAACGATACACGATCGGTATTCCAGTAAATAGTTTCACTTTTAGAACTTCATTATCATCCTTACAATTTACTAGTTTAGTTATCTACAGACACATGGAGTTAAAGAAATAATTTTACACACTAGTATCAAGGTATGTGGTATTTTACCTACCGACAACCATTAATGTAAAATCGAAGCCCCGCTTAACGGCCTTTCGATACACCTGATTCGGTAAGTTGGCGAAACCAACATAA
This sequence comes from Tachypleus tridentatus, assembly GCF_004210375.1. Taxonomy (NCBI): domain Eukaryota; kingdom Metazoa; phylum Arthropoda; class Merostomata; order Xiphosura; family Limulidae; genus Tachypleus; species Tachypleus tridentatus. Next base: position 35,650,320 of record NC_134829.1, read on the forward strand.
CCCTGAACGTCGTTAGATGATGTAGCTGACTCCTTTTCTTTGTCTTTCTCCTTTGTACCGTTTCGTTTCTCCTTGTTCAAGAAAATTTCTTTGCCTGAGCTAGTCATTCCGGACGTGCTGGTAGTGGAAAAATTGGACAACGTATTGGAAGTCATAGACGTAAGTCCATCTTGTCGGGAGAATAGTTCTCGCTTATTGGAGGTCTACAAAATCAAAGCAAAAGTCTAATATACATAACTTATTTATATGTTCACCCTTATGGACAATACTTTAAATTCCGTATAACCGCTATATAAGCTGTCATTTTTAAAACTGACCCTCAAAATAATTCCCTAATCCATTAAAATGCATTAGATGCATTTGCGATGGGTCTCCAAAGTGTTCTGTTTCAAGACTAAATAAAACCAAAATTAAGAGTAAAAATACGTTTATTTCTTGCTTTTGAAGTTCATGTGTAAGTGCATAATTCTTCTCGTGATTCATGGCATGTTCACGTGTTACTGACGTCACGACAGTGCAAATTTATAACGTCCCTTATGCGACAGATTGACAGTTAATACACATTTCGGGGAATTAACCTGAAACAGCTCAGAACAGATACGCTGCAGGTACAGAACAGATTCCTCCAATAATTAAAAGAACAAATAATAAACCTACGATGCGACACGAATTATTTGGTTGTTTGACGTCTCTGCTGGTCATAGAAGCCTATCACAATGTGAAGGCAACAATAACTTGTGCATGTATGAACTTCTAGTTCGTTCATGGTAGAACATAAGCATACAATTAAACACACTAAAAAAAAAATATTCCACTTCAAAATTACTAATTCATGACATTTACAACACAAAGACACCCGTCAGAATCTTATTCTGTGCAAGTGATTATAAAACACTATTAAAATTCGATATAATGAAACCAATAAACTGTGTCACGTCTTTTAGTTACAAAACAAACTTAATACTGATAACCGCCAATGAAAAATAAAAATTATTTCCGTGATGTCGAGAAACCCACTTGTTTAGAAATTTATATACAAAAACGGCTCGTTTGGGTTGAGAAACTATTTTACATAGAAGAGCGAACAACGTTTCGACCTTCTATGTAAAATATTTTCAACCCAAACGAGCCGTTTTTGCATATAAAAATTATTTCCGTTTAGACTTCATACCAGAATCAAATGTAAGAAGTTTTAACGTCATGCGTGCGCACGTTTGGTTATTCCGTAATGAACAATCTGTTACGATAGTACGTTATACTTTAAGAACTGGATGTGTTAACGAACAAAGTTAAAAATACTATCACGATATATAAGGGCCACTCCGACGACAACAACAGAATATTCTCTAGCAAAACACCTTTGACTTCTGAAAAGACAACGTAAAAATGTAAGAGTCAAAACTTGTCTGCTTCAGCGCAAAGCTACACAATGAACCATTTATGTTGTACCCACTAGAGGGATCGAACTACGAACAGATACTATTGTTTCTGAACACGAATCATTATAAAAAAAGAATAGCAAAATTTCTTTCAATATGTCAACTTCTTACAGGACACGTTATATAATTGTATTTGTCACATTGTCAATTAGTTTATATTATTTGTATATACAAGTCGGGAGAGCATGGTCCAGTAGATAGCGTGCCGGTATGCGGATATAAAGATCTGTGGTTAGCGAAAGAAAAACAAAAAAAAATTGCGCTCCGCACCTTACGAATGTCGATCTAATCCCACTATTCGATAAGAGTAGCCCAAGATATGGCGGTGGATGGTATTAACGAGTTGCCTTCCCTTTCATTTGTTGCTTAGAAATAGGGACGACTAGCGCAGATAGTCCTCAAGTTGCTTTGCACGAGATTTATCAAAATAATGTTTCTTTCTGGTTAAGCATAAAGCTACACAATGAGTTATCTGTGCTCTGCCCACCATGGGTATCGAAACACACAGGTTTCAACTGACTGCTTAAAACGTTACTGCACTAAAAAGAGGATATTTTTATCTAATTTCTTTGTCGACATATCTACGTTTGTTTGCAAATAACATTATCCTACACACAAATTTCATTGCTTTTGTTGACCAAAGCGTCAAAAGAGTAGGATTTAATTACAAATATAATTCATTATTTTCTATTGCTAACTTTTCTCTACAGAAAGCAGAGACGAATCAGTACGACGTTTCACACTCATAGGTAGAAAATATTAGGAGCGAATTGAAAGAAACGACTTTACTCTTGGATAGCTCAATTGTCAAAGGTCATGGGTTCTAGCCCCAGTCTTGCAGTTTCTTTTCACTTTCGTTTTTTTTCACATACAATAATATTTGTTAGAAAGTATACTTTCATATATTCAAAACATAAATTTAATATATTAAAAATATTTTGAGAATCGGAGATTTTTACTTTAAATGCTACTGATCAGAATTTTTTAAAAATCTGAAATGTTTAGCGTTGATTATATCATATGATTTAGATATATTATCGATGAGAGATGGGGATGTTTGGAAACGAAAGATCGTCCTCAATAATTTCAAACAGATTTAATCCCAAGTCCTCAAAGATAAAACTTGTTATTACACTAGTTTCCCAAATATAAGGGTTAATAAACTTGAAACCATAAGGTTATTATCAACTTCATTCTACTTCTATTAATATCAAATAAACCATTGAGTGAACTACACTGTAAGAATGTAACTATCTTCCAATTGTTTATATTTTTTATCCAGATATGGTCTGTTGATTAGCCGTCCAGGTCACACAGTGAAAGCGCTGACATTCGCTCCGCGATACTGATAAACATGCTACACACTTTCAGCTGTGGTCGTATTGTTAAGAATAACAATTAATCCTATCAGTTATCAGTTCAAAGCAGGATAAAGACCTTGCAGTGCGGGTGCTGCTGTGCAGCTGCCTTTTCTCTGTTCTATACCCTAAAATTGGGAACGGCTATGGCTAAAATCCTAGAAGTCTCCGACTTTGCTGAGTAGCCAATGTGCGTATAAAGTGCCATTCACGTTTATTTAGCAGCAGAACGTGTACATTTGATTTGACAAAGAGACACGAATTGTAATTGAAACGGACCTAACAATCTAATTTAATTATTATATAGAATTTAGCCATATATCAAGTAAACTAAGAACAGATTTTTTTTTTTTTTGAATAGCCTTTAGTCTAACGTTGCAGGCAGATAATCTTCAAGATATTATGAAAATATCATGCTGAGATTTAAAAAAAATAAATATACATATTTCGAATGAAAAGCAACATTGAATAAAGATGGCAATAGTTGATGATGATGAAATCAAAGTAATTGCAACTCAAACATCTTGGCTGAAGATTTGGAATAACTACTATCAATCAATGGCCTTTAACGATGTCAAACAATCCACTGTTAACTTAATGAAAATGGAACTAAGAAAATGACACCTGTGGTACGTTAAAGGAAAGTTATCTTTTGAGAAGGCTTAAAACACTTATAGCTGCGACAAAACTTGTTCATCCATAGCAGTTTAAGACGTGCACAGTTTATGACGTTTCTTCTTATAATTACAATACTGCAATTTCAGTGGAGCTTCGCACTGAAAAAGGTTATTTTTAGAAAGCCGCTATCGAGCCATTATATCCGGTTATATGACGCTGCTACCAAGAAACACTGAACGACTTATAACGTAGGTTCGAAGTCTCTTATTTTTCTTCATTAAATGCGAGAGCCTTAAATTCTAAGAGCACGAGATTAAATTGTGAGAGCATATGACAGTTTAAACATGTCAGCACCGGAGCTTTTACTGAAATATTCCAGACTAAAAGCACCCATCACAGTGCCTCATCCACAAAGATTACTTGAATTACCCAGCTTTCTCAGTCTCCATCTTAATTCTGAAAGAGAAACTTAACTGTCTTCCTTATAATAACGCATGAGTTATAACCATAAATATACACTCACTTCTTTATCTTTAGCTACAACCGGTGTTTTTAAAATATTTAAGGTTAACATTACGTGCATAAAACGTGAAGAACGTACATGCAGACTGAATATTGCTATTATCAATATTTCCTCGTTTATTTGTTCATTAAGTACACAGCTATACAATGGATGTTATGTGCTGTAATAACTACAGCTATTAAAACCCGGTTTCATGATTTGTTTTGTCTTGCATTTCGCCCAAAGGCAAACCGAGACTTATCTGCGTTAGTGTTTGTAATTTACCAATGATAGTCAATACCACCCACCGCCAACTACTGTGCTACTTTTGTACCAACGAATAGAATGATTAATCATTCATCACATCATAACGCCCCAACGGCTAAAAGGGCAAATATGTTCGGTAAAAGGAACCCTCATATCACGAGTCCAGTGCCCCAGCTAGCAGGCCTAACCTGGTTTTTAGCGTCAAATACTTTCAGAATTAACGCTGTAAGGTTTGTAATTTACCAATGATAGTCAATACCACCCACCGCCAACTACTGTGCTACTTTTGTACCAACGAATAGAATGATTAATCATTCATCACATCATAACGCCCCAACGGCTAAAAGGGCAAATATGTTCGGTAAAAGGAACCCTCATATCACGAGTCCAGTGCCCCAGCTAGCAGGCCTAACCTGGTTTTTAGCGTCAAATACTTTCAGAATTAACGCTGAACCACAAATATTCTCATTTTGTTCGTTTGTTTAACAACTATCTCCTGTTTGCACCGCGGAGAATCGAACCAGGAATTTTCGCATTTCAAGTTCAGACTTACCACTACTCCACCTAGCGAGGGACATTTCTTCATCTAACTGCGTACCCAAAATATAGCCATTTTCCTATTCCTCATACCTATTCTCTCACGACTAGTTGGTACACTAAAACTTTTACTTGTGTGCAAGAACCATCACAGGCTTAGTATAAATGCCATCCACGTATTAATCTACGAAACTTCTAGGGGTTGAAAATGGGTTTAATATTATTTGGGGGGGGGAGGAAAACGTGCGGTTGATGATAGCAACTCAAGACAGTAATAACAAAAGCGAATCACTTATGTATGGAGGTGTGGTGGGGGATATTAACAGAGCATTAGCTTGAAGTGAAAATCGTGCATGTTAATGGACCTGGGATGAAGTGATCATCAACAAAATACCACGTATTTTTTCTTCAAATATTGGTCTCTTCCTCTCCTAATGAGAAATTTTCCTGTAGTAAGGGGTGTGTATTTGTAACTAGTACAGTGTCGTTTCAGTACTAGAGCATTGGAAGAGCAACATTTGGTAAACCTTTCCTGTTACCTTAAAACAAACAACTGAAGTATTAGCAGGTGGTTTTGAACTTTGCGCAAAGTACACGAGGGCTACCTGCCCTAGCCGTCCCTAATTTAGCAGTGTAAAACTAGAGGGAAGGCAGCTAGTTATCACCACCCACTGCCAACTCTTGGGATACTCTTTTACTAAAGAAGAGGGATTGGCCGTAACTTTATAACGCCCCCACGACTGGACGGAGGAGCATGTTTGGTGCGACGGGGATTCGAACCCGCGACCCTCAAATTACGAGTCGAACGCCTTAATCACCTGGCCATGGCGGACCAATTTGTCAGTTGTAAAGAGTTTCTAATTTATCATGCACGTGTAAATCATGTTACTGGTGTGGTCAGCAAACGTGTAACAAGTTTCATACATTATTTGGTCAAAAAGTTAAATTCAACAATTTTTTTTGCTCATTCAAAATTCTAGCGAGGTGTGTAGCTTTAACAACAGAACGTTAGTAAAATAATGTGGCTAAGTTCCCTTCGACATATATAGTAACCTATTGTTCTGGATTATTATCCTATGGTAGCGGTGTCCAACAGTTTTTTTTTTTTTTCATAATCACCAAAACTGAAGAATGTATTAACAGAGAAAGAGAGTGTACGTATTTTCTTACAATAAACCCACATCGGGCTATCTGCTGAGTTCATCGAGGGCAATCGAACCCCTGCTTTTTGCGTTGCAAATTCGTAAACTTACCGCTGTACCAGCAGGGTACTTCACCACATGACAAGAAACAAATTAACTGTATTTTTATACATATAGAAGGTGCAGGAACAGACACAATAATGTTTTCAATTATTTATTGCTGGAAGTAATTATATTTAAAAACACAGATAATAACAATAAAGCACCAATAAGGCACCGGTCAATAGCAGTTTTACTACATGTGGCTAGTGGCGATCGTGTTGGACACCGTAACTTTTTGGTGTCACGTTAACATTCTCGTGGGAATGATTGCTGTAAATTAGGATACATCACATCAAGGCAAATAGCGGTCTTCTCCATTGGAAGTTCAGGTGATATTCTCCCTTATTTTTCTACGGAAATAACCATCAGTGATATGGTAACACGTGCGAATCGAGAGAAAAAGGTATTATAGTCTTCTGTAAAATACTATGTTCTCTCACTCTGAACAAGAAAATTGTAGACATAAGACAGATGTACAAATCAACAGCTACACTGATATACAACTGTTCGGTGCTCTTGTAACTAACAGATTTTTACTTTATCACACGGTATTCTATCTCTTTCTTATTTAAACTCAGTCGAATTCAAAATTCATATTTACTGTGTGAATCACTTCCTGAACAAGTCTCCTGTTATCTGCCAGTCTTACGTCAGAGGTGTGGTTAAGAATACCATACTGAAGACCCTTCTGTATACAAAAATAGGTTTATTCCCACTGAAGTTACATGTGCATTTCATTAGGGACTGTTGTGCGAAACATATACACGAAAATTTTCAGTCCACCTATATATAACAAATTTAGTAAAGGTGTTGAAGAAATAGAAGACTACTGGAAACACTAGTGTGAAATATTGTAATATTGTTCTTCCGCGAGATGCAAGAAAATTGGATAAAAAATAATAAAGAATAAATTTATGCATCTAAATTAAAACATTTTCTACTTTTATTTTGTGCGACGTTTCGAACAGACGTTCTTCGTCAGGCAGTAAAAAACAGTGAACGAGAGAGAGAGAGAAAGGGATTTACAGAAGTCTCGGTTAACGATTAAAAAGACTAGCTGGGGTACCCGTACCATGGTCAAAAGTTATGCACATTCATGATTAATGAAAGGCTATCTTAGGACATAAAAGTTGTTTCCTTTAAATATAATTTAAGAAAAAAAAACAACCAAAAACATCCATATAAAAATAGCAAAACACAAAATAGGAAATTGTAACTTTGCGTATATCTTCTCAAAGACCCAACAAACCTTCATTGTAAATTTGGTGATCTGTCAAAAAGGGCCGAAGTAGTAGTTAACAAACACAAAACACTCGTAAAAACCGAAAAATGCAAAATTGAAAATGCGTGTATTTCTCCATGAGCCTCCATACCAATTTTGTTGAAGATCCATCCACACCCTGCGAAGTATTTACATGGACATACAACAGACAGTAATATGGATGGCGCCAGCGCATAAGAGCTGCATGTGATGTATTCATGACGTTATTTATGAACCCAGACAGGAAACGGAGGTAAAACGGGAAAATCGTGACCCCTATCGCAAATCTACACGCGCAAAGGATAAAAATTTCACGAAGTTGGAGGTTGCACATCACGTTATAAAAGGGTTTTTCTAGTATCATTCAAGAAAGTTTCATTATAGGATGATGTAGCAGAACAAACTGTCCGCTTCACTGAATTACAATTGTTCTTTTTTTTTTTCTTATTCTAAATAGTTTACAACTGACCGTCATTCCTTCAGTTTTTGGTGAATTAAGTTGAAACTTGGTAGGGTTATACCTTGGTCCAATATGCCCAAAACATGTTTGTTTTTGATTTAGGCTTTTTCAAAAGATTTTATGGGGCTAATATCAAACAACCCCTAAATGCATAATTTGGGCTCCGGTGCGGTCATATCTATTATAATCAAAGTGATAGTTACCACATATTTAAATTTTGTTGCGCCCAACAGATTGGTATATGTAAAAAGTTGGATTTTCCCGTTTTGAGTATTTTTGAGGGATTAGAACTTCCAGAAAAAGCATAATTTGTGCGGTTTTGATAAATTACTCGGCCACACTTTAACATGGGATTTGGTATAAAGACCTTGTAAGTCCCAAACAATGATATAGAAATATTTTGATTTTCAGGATTTTTCTGGTGTCAAAATTGGCCTTGTTAGGATTACATGTCGGAGACATGTTGCACTCTGCCTTCGAACTTTAGCCACTTTAATTTGTTATGAATCAGTTACAAAACATTCGTTAAGAGGTTATAACAATGAGAAGGTATTAAAAGAACATGGAGCTACTGATGATCAAACTACTAACAAATATCAGTGACGAATATAGAAGTCGTCGAGCTTACCCTGTAATTAGATAAATACCATGGTCTAGAATCATCACTACTCGAAATCAAACAGTTTTTACAGGTCTGTAAAATAAATTGTCTTTTTGGTAGTATTTATTTAAAAATCGATGGTAACTACATGTTTACACCTTATTGATCAAAAGTACAAGCTACGTCAATAATTAATCTTAAATAATGTCATGATACCAATTATGTTTTACTTTGTTATTATGTCCTTATAAATATACATAAACGAAACAGTATACGGATGATAATATTAACATGTAGAAAATTTATTTGATTGTAATTAAGCATAAAGCTACACAATGGACTACCTGTATTACGGGTATCGAAACTCGTTTTCTAACAGCGCGAGTCCGCAGACATACAGCTACACAACGTGCAAAGAAAAATACAATGCTATATGCGCTTTGTCATTCATGTTCGAATTGATTATTTTGCGCGAAACACCTACTTCCTAATATTTTACAGAGCACCCATTCAAAGAGCTTGTTATTGTTTCAAACACACCAAAATATAAATTTTATATAAATGCTTTTGTTACTGCTTACTTATTTTACAAGATTCTATTAAATAGTCATGTGATAAAAAATAAAGACGTTTTTGAAATGCTTTTAAACACTTAAAGAACTGCTTGTATTTAAAGTATGACTACTTACCTAAGACAGAAACACACAAGTACGTAGTTTTCAACTTAAATGTATCTCAAAATAAATGTATTACAACGAAGCTAATCAAGTTACAATTAAAGACTAAACTGCGTTGTTTTGGAAAAAAAAAATTCAAGCATGAAGTTATTAAATCACGATGGAAACTAAAATTCCTCTTGAATGTTCTTTCAATGACACTAATTACATCACTTCGAAAGTCCTTTTGAATAATAAACTTAAGGTTTCAAATGTTTACTACATAATGGAATACACTTGATGCATTTTGATTGAAAAAAAACTCGTGTGTAAGTACGCTTAGTGCATCGTGTCACCGTTTTCTTACTTCTTGACAAAAGGTATAGGTTTTTTAGTACAGAAGTGTTTCGAACAAGTCAGTTATAACTGCTAAATAAATAAGCTTAGAAAATGAAAGAAAATACGTCACTCAGTTGTGGTCAAACTTTCAAAGAGGGCGCCTTATGTGTTGACAGAAATTAACTTATACTTGTAAAACGTTTAATTATTCACGTCCCAAACTAAATTAAAAACAATAAAATTGTTTTTTTTTCCTCATGAGAACATTAAATAAATAACAATTACTTATTATGTTATGCATTGAGACATGACACCAGATCAAAAGTAGAAAGTAGGCTTAAGCCATTTTAAGCTTAAGAAAACTGCAATGCACTCGTTTCTTCGGTTCCATTCTGAAGTGTGATCAAATGCATCACATGTTAAGTTTGGCAAGTTCACTAAAATTTTGGCTTTTCTCCAGATCTTCAAAACTCTTATCCCGACCAGAGTTAAGATGACCCCCGTCTTGGATTAATATTAACGTCACTTCTGAAGTTCTTTCTAGTATAAACGTCTCAAGTCTTAAGAAGGTTATCGTCAAGAGAAGATAACCTATATAAGGTCTTGTCGCAACGAAACTTTCGTTCAACCCCACGTGGTAAAATATCTCAGCTCTCAAAACTACTTCTAATAAAATATTTTGTTTGGTTAAGATGTGTAGTCCTTTATTCACTACTAACGAGCTAAAACACTTTAGACGATTGAATAATATCTAACATACATTCATAATTAATTATTCATTATTATTCAGCGAAATATGTTTATTTCACCAAACCTTTAATTTTAGTGAAGAAAATATTATGTAAAGGCCTAATATATGTTTTGAATCACTCTTACCGCTGCAACAGAGTAGTTTCACCGAATTCACGGTTCATTAGTATTGCTTAGAAGAGTGTTTGTCTGTTTGTTTTGAATTTCGAGCAAAGCTATACGAGATCTGCGCTAGCCTTCACTAATTTAACAGTATAAAACTAGTCATCACCGCCACCTAAGGCCAACCCTTGGGCTACTCTTGACAACGAATAGTGGGATTGACCGACACATTATAACAACCCCACAGCTGAAAGGGGGAGCATGTTCGGTGCGACAGGGATTCGGACCCGAGACCCTCGGATTACGAATCGAGCGCCCTAACCACCACAAAAGAGCAAAGAAAATAAAACAAGCCCTATGTAGAACTGAAATGTAAATTAATTATTTTGGTTAGATATACAGTTTTCTTACTCATCACCAACAGACTACAATACTTAGGGTGTTTGGATAACATGTGACAGTCGCAATTAATTATCCATAATTTTTCAGCAGTAAGTGATTTCACAATTTCATGTACTGGTGAAAACAAAGAAAATAAATTACGATTTAGATAACCTTTCACTAACACTATGCTTGAAATACGAGTAAACAAAGGTAAATAAGTGTTGTTTTTATTATAAACATATCTGGTGAATGGTTCAATATAAAGCGTGGTGAATAGCTAAGTTTACCTAACAATGAATCCCTAGTATCTGATGTAATGTAATGGTAACAAAATGAACTTTGACATGTATAATAGTAACTTATTCACTCAGAGTTCACACAAACGAAACACATTATTCATATAGTTGAACTTCACGTAGTATCAGCTTCTTTCAGGGCAGATCCTCAATTTTTCTTGCAAGCCAAATGTTACATATATCACCCTCTTCCAGTCGTGTATCATTCAAGTAACCAACTAGGCTCTGATGACTCATTCACTCCTCCCAACAGCTGTCCTTTTTAAAACATCACAGACATGTATTTTGCATCTAGAGCTGTTAATTGTTTTTTTTTTATTCAGTCACCTGGTATTCACGACTCTATATGTGACACAAAAGTAGGCACAGCATGTTTAAGTAGTTCTTGATAAAGAAAAACCCACTTGAAATAAAAATGTATCTAAGAACGGTTAACATGCAAATGACTTAGGAAGGTCGAAACGTTGTTCTCTGCTGATCAATAAAAGTGTTAATACCCATACCAGCCGTTCTTAGATACAATGTTTAAGTTTCTATATTATAGCTTGTGTATCATATCAGTGTTGTTCAAAAAATGCCATACTTACGTTATGGCCTGGGACAACTATAAGACGTAAAATGACTGACTCAACATAAGTCATGTTCGTAAACCTCCTTAATTAACAACATGAGTATGTTGACCACACAAACAGCATAACCTTTGTCTCCATACACATCCAGAACTGGTTACAATGTAGAGAGAGATGACTAATGAGTACGAAAATGAAATGAAAGAAGAAAAACTTGAAAGTATATTCCATATAATAAACTACTTGTACGGATTCAACTGAATACAAAATAAGCACTGAACCGGTGCTACTCTAAAATTACGCATACTATAGACACGTCTATGAAATGACGATATCTGTATATATAGTAAAGTCTGTCTGAACTATGGAAAGCAACCATCATAACACAGGTCCAACCCGCTTCCATAAAGAGAGGAAAGTAATTTAAACTTGTCATAATAAGCATCCTTTAAGGAGCTTCTTAACCTTTTCCAATACCATGCACCCCCTGCAAGTTTTTCACAACAGTTCGAAAAAAATACAAAAATTTATTCAATTAACAAGCAAAATTATTTGCTATAATTTAAATGTACATCATTCTACAATTTGAATGATTACGACATAAAATAAACAAAAATAAATGTATTTATCAAACTACACCTAAAATAAATTATAATAATTACTTTATATTGATAAACTGGATAATACTCAACCTGTTATTCCCCCCGATTCCGATTTCCTTATTCCTTGGATGAACCATTCACCCAGTTGAAAACCACTGCTCTTAAGGTTACGTATTATATTGTCTTACTCTTATAAAATTCTACTGTTTCAAAACTGTTTGAGAAGAAACAAAAATGCCAGTTAGATGTTCATTGAGGCCGGCTTGAGTCAAATTTGCATTTTTCTTCCAAGAGAACACTTATTCTAATTTTATTGGCCGTGTTTCCAGTGTTTTCTGTGAAAGATTATTAAGCCTAAACGCCAATGCTAGTCCGACGGATATATATATATTGTAGATAAAATTTGGCCACTTGCATGCTTTCAAGTAAACAAACACATCTTCAAGTTTGTAAAATTGGTGTTGTAGCATTTAATAAATTAAAACTAAGGTCAGTCTGATCATAGTTTATCGTATGTCTTAAGAGTTTGATGTTATTGTTTCGTCAACAGAAATTACGCGACTAGTTTCATCAGTGAATTATGGAATTGCACGTACATATATTTGAATACATTAAAAAAAGATAAATTTTGATTGCTAGAAAAAGCACGCACAAAGTTGAGTTGCAACTTAAATATGCTACACCATATTAATGAGCGCAAAGTAGGCTTAGGGCACGTTTGACTCGTATCATTCTTAGACGACATTTAATGCACTGTCGCAATGTACGACTCAACTGTAAAGCAATTATTTTCTTGTAAATGAAGTATTCAATTTACCAGCCTTACACTAATATAAAATAAACAGTTGTTTGTTTACTCACCTTCCATTTAAATTATACGTCATATAAATGATAAATTTTCGTTTGTCTTTTATATACAAATTACTGAATACTTACGTTTCGCGACTTATTTTTGCACGGCAGAAAACAATTACGACTGTGCATATGATATTCAAACTACTTCTCTAAACCTCACAATAAAAACAAAAATTTATGTAAGATGTTATAATTTCACTGTTTCAAATATAGCAGATCGATCTTTTCTTACCTGTGGTTGCAACTCAATTTATTATAATAATATAAGTTATTGCGATGAGATTTTAAATTTTACGTACGACAGCGAGCACTGTGGAATGTTAAAACATTTACAATATTGTTATAAACTAAAAATTCAAACAAACTTTTGCTGTTTTTTTTCTTTTCGGCCATGACCAAGTTCTGTTTTTCTTTAAAGAGGTAATTCTGAGTGTAGAACACAAAACGATAAACAATAAAATATGCCGTAATAACAATGTATGCTGTTAGTAGCAGGGACTTAAAAAATATACAAACACACAGTTGTTTTGAGTTCTATTCACATCCAGTATAAATATATCCCTAGGCACTTCAACTATCACAGTAACTCCAGTTAATAGATGCTTTTTATCCGACTGTCAACTCAGTAAGCAATACAACAGCGCCACTCAATGATTCAGTTATTTAAATCAAAAAATATTCACATAAATATAAAAGCAAAAGTAATTATAACTCGGGGAAGGTGGAGCAAGACGGCCATTTTCATGTTTTATGTTTTCACTAATTAAACTGAACGCCATCTTTTGCTAAAATAAAAGATTTTGCACAAACCTTTTCTTATATATTACAAAATACATATTTTTAATGGTTTGGATCAGTTTTACCTATAAAATAGGATAAAACGGACCCCAAATATTGGGCAAAATATCCCCATCTAATTTTTAAAACTAAAAATTAAAATAAACGCTGCGTTTAAATTAATTAAGACATCATTTAAATGCTTCGGCAGGGATCTGGAAGGTCATGACATTATCACATAAACTATGTACTTAATGAGTACTAAGGTGTGGTAATAACTATATTGTGGTCAAAACCTGCGGTGGAAATACATGTTATTAGTGTGAGGTAAGACGGCCCCGTGAGCTGTCTATTTTTTAATTTCTTGGGCTATTCTTTTACCATCGAATAATGAGATTGACCGTCACATGCTAACGTCCCTACAGCTGATAGGGCGAGCATGTTTGGTGTGATAGGGATTCGAACCCGCGACCCTCAGATTACGAGTCGAGCGCCTTAACCACCTAGCCATACCAAGCCCCCCCAAGAGTTGAGGAGGCATCTTATCCTAAGCCACTCAAAGAGCAATAGCATGTTATAAAGAAACTAACGAACTTGAACAGTTGTTTCTTTTACATCATACTAGATTCCCCATAATTCCTCATTGTTGAAATTCCCCGAAACATCTACATCAAGACCATAAAAACTATAAGGACTTACCTTAGATCAAAGCTCTTCTAAAAAAAAAAAACGAGTCACATTTTGATAATTTACATTTGTACCTGTCCATCAGTGTGTTTATAAACGTGGTCACGTTAGCATCGGTTGGTCACATAAAATTTATTCTAGATGCCATAACTGATACAATATAGGAGTGATCATTTTACCGTCTTACCTCACACTCTTGTATCTTAAACTACATTCATCATTTGAAACAAGGAGGTAAAGTTTATTTCTAATTCAATTAATTATCTTATTAACGAAAACCTTACACCAATTTTAGTTCAATAAGGTTAAAGGACAAACACTGGACTATTTATTTTGTCTGGAGTATGCTGTTATGAATATTTAAAAAATGGTTTTACGTACGCAAATACGATTATCACAAGCCACTTAAGTATGTTTGACTATTCTAAGATAATTTAAGAAAGACCTTAATTTTATTTTAATATTTTCAATTTTTCATGTGATTATTCTTTTTAAATCAACTGAAAAGAATAAATTAAACTCTGGTATTAGCTCATCATGTACCATAATGCCAAATCCCCAGATGTCAGTGTTCGAACTAGTTTTAACAAAAAAAAACATTGTCATAAAGTACTTCACAACATATCAAAATATTGTGAAGAAGGGATTAAACCACGAGATTAAAAGGTAAGAAATACCCATGGAAACAAAATGATTCCGTACAGTGAATAAGAGGTGAATTTGGCCTATTGAAAATGTTTTCATTACACAGCTTTCATTTATATTAAATGTAACGACTTTAAGTCCCTGATCCTGCCAGTGTCCTTCCAAGTTCCACCAATGAGCCAAAGCCGCGTGAGAAAAAGTGTAAAAATAAATTCAAATGAGTTGATCTCTGTCCACATTTTCGCCATGTTAATTTTGATTATATTGTTTTACAATGAAAAATAATACTTTAACTGTGTGTGTGTGTGTGTGTGTGTGTGTGTGTGTGTGTGTGTGTGTGTGTGTGTGTGTGTGTGTGTGGTTTCTTATAGCAAAGCCATATCAGGCTATCTGCTGTGTCCACCGAGAGAAATCCTGACTACCAGCGGGGGGCAATACTTTTGCTAACATTTAGCTTCTTTAATTGAGGAAATTTGTAAAAATAAATCACGATGGTCACATTGTGTCCACCTTTAGAGAAAAGGGCGTCTGACTTGCTAAACAGCAGATCTATGGGCTGCATTGTTGCATTAACTTATTCACATAAGAATGTAATAAAGTTCTGTATTTAAGAATTTTCATGCCTAACACTTACCACTACGAATTACACTACATCAAAAAATCTTAGTTATTGCGAATTAAAGTATCATATACAGACTTGTTAAAGCTTTGAATAATTTATTTTTACTCTAAAGATAAGTGGTATGGATATTAAAACTTTAATTACAATAAAGTACAGAACAACGTTCCGACCTTCTTAGGGCATCTTCAGGTTAACATTCTCGTGCCTAAGATATGCGCCCAGCAACGGTTAGTTAGAAACTCTTAACCTAAAGATGACCTAAGAAGGTCGGAACGTTTTTCTGTATTTTATTTTAAAGTTTTAATATCCATACCAACCGTCTTTATAAGTTTTTAATTCAAGTGAGTTTCTCGTCATCATGAATAAAAATCTGTCAACGAGCCACTTCTCGGTCGACGACTCGTCAGCAATTTAAAAGTTTTGAATAGAGAATGTCCAGCCGTATGCGATTCTCAAAAAACTAGAGTAGATGCAGATTCTTATAATTCATAGTATATGAAACCAGAATAATTCTTCATTCTACGCATATACATTTTGTTAATAACAGTTATGACCTGAAGATAGATTATCAGACTAAGATGATGGATCATATACTAAAGGCATTAATACATCAAAACAGGTTCTTCGAGCGAACTATTTACGTGAACTACTTTACATGCATAGAATCCGAGTTGAATTTTACTCACGTTCTATCATTATCAAAGTTGCACTTTTGATCATGAGAGAATGAAGAAATAGATATGGTTTGTTATGAATTCACGCAAAGCCAGACTAGGACCATTTGCGTTAGATGTTACTAATTTAGCAGTGTAAGACTGGAGGGACGGGTAGCTAGTCGTCACTACTACTATTTTACCAACGAACAGTGGGATTGACTGTTACATTATAATGCCCTCACGGCTGAAAAAGCGAGCATGTATGGTGGTACAGGGATTCGAACCTGCATCCCGCAGATTGCAAGCAGAGTGCCTTAACCATCTGGCCCAATAGATATGTACTAATCGCACAGAAAATGTAAACAAATGTTACAGACTTGAACCCCATCAACATACGTTTCTTATATGCATCTTTGGATGTAGCTTAACGCCTATAACTTCAAAACTGTCTGGACGTTGTATGTCTAAATTGATCAAGAAAAACTATAAAGTTAAAACTACTTTATACAGAATGAAAGCAATACCCCCATTTTTTAAGTTTAAAAAAAGTAAAACCTAACATAGCGAAAACTTCTCGTCACTAAAAACGATCAAATTTCTGTGAACCGACTTCTGACGAGTAAAGCGAGATTGCTGTGTTAGTCCGATATTCGAGGTAATACTCGAGTGTCCGTGTTGCCAATGCTGACAGATATACGACCACAACTGTTCAGTGAATAGGAACTTCTGTGACAAAGTCGCTGTTTAGGTGTACATTTAACAGAATAGCCCCGGGAAAACGTGGCAGCTGAATAGTGTTACAATAACAAAGTTTACTGTTTCACAAATATATATGGTTCGAAAGCTAACTCGAGGGAACTTTGCCAATTTCACACAGAATTAGTTACACCGGCTCCACCTTTCCAAAATAGTTACTCGGACATGAAGAGCAAAGGTAGTTATGTTTTCCTATTTTGATGTCCCAACTTCTAATGTGGTGATTTGAGGTGATCATTAAGATTAGTGCGTGCAACACACACACGTTCAACCTACACCTCTGATTTTCAATAAATATTAGCAATAAAATTACTATATGACATCAACTAAATTTTAAATCTCTGGAATACCACCGACGTTATGTGTATAATTATAGAATGTAATATTGTTATAGTAATGATTACTTAGGAAAACAGTATGATACCGACACATGATTGTTTTATGCATCCAACGTTGGGCAATGAAATTTGTTTTTTAATTTTATATAAAATACATTTTCAGTTTCATGTAAGTGAAATAAATATATACGAGTGCGTGTATGCGTTTACACACACACTTAGAACAAATAATCAACTAGATATAACCCACTATTCAGGGAAATTTAGCTGTACGTCTAATTACTGTACGACTATTTACTGTACGAGTTTACGCACAAAATGAAATTATCTTCAAAAACCAAGATCTGACCAAACGAACCTCTTACCACGTGAAAAGGCAAATATCCTTATCGATACTATTTTCGCGATGAACTAATATTATTTTTGAGAAAAAAAAAGCACAACATTTATTTAGGTAATTAGTATACAAACAAACATTAGGCTGAGGGCCAATTCGCAAATAATTAGGTTTGTTTTCGAATTTCGCGCAACCATCTGCGCTAACCGTCTGATTTAGCAGTGTGAGACTAAAGCGAAGGCAGCTAGTCATTACCGTCCACCGTCAACTCATGTACTACTCTTTTATCAACGAATAGTAGGATTGACTGTACATTATAACGCCCCCACGGCTGAAAGAACATGTTTGGTGTGACGAAGATTCGAACCCGTGACTCTCAGATGACAAGTCGAGCACCCTAACCACCTGGTCATGCCGGATCTATGATGTTTGTACTTGTCATGTTATTACTATTATTTTAAATTATGAACATCTGGTACTGAAAGCTACACACCTTTTAGATTATTTTCTGAACTTAGTAGGAAAACATCTCTAACAAAGAATTTTATCTGAAACGAAACTATCCCCTACAGTCCATATGTACAATAACTTGTGAGGTTTATCTGCTTTACAATTTCTTAATATTTCAATAAGAAAAAAAAACTATGCAAAAAACAGGGATCTGTGCGCATCCTGGCGTTATTTTCTAAACTTTTATTTAAGAAATAAAACATGAAATACATAAAGTTTCATTCCTTTTAAAAATTCATACTTTTTAAATGGGCTATTTGTACTCTGCCCTCCACAGGTATCAAAACCCGATTTCTAGCGGTGCCAGTCCACTGACATACCGCTGGGCCATTGGGAAACGGCCCGGCATGGCCTAGCGCGTAAGGCGTGCGACTCGTAATCCGAGGGTCGCGGGTTCGCGCCCCCGTCGCGCTAAACATGCTCGCCCTCCCAGCCATGGGGGTGTATAATGTGACGGTCAATCCCACTATTCGTTGGTAAAAGAGTAGCCCAAGAGTTGGCGGTGGGTGGTGATGACTAGCTGCCTTCCCTCTAGTCTTACACTGCTAAATTAGGGACGGCTAGCACAGATAGCCCTCGAGTAGCTTTGTGCGAAATTCCAAAAAAAAAAAAAAAAAAACAAACCATTGGGAAACTATTCCATTGTATAGCTGTGCGCTTAAACAAAGCTATGTTAATAAGAAAACAAATGACCTAACGTAGCGCCATCTGACAACAGAAACCTAGAAAAATGCCGCAATAATACTTAAAGTCCATTGAAACATGAATAAGTACAATAAGGAAAAATCCAGACTGGAAATTTTCATACGTTCGAAATACATTTGAAGAACAAAAATTTGTCTGATATTCAGCAATACATTGTAAACGGCTCAAACACAGAAGTAAATTGGTTCACAAATTTGTGTGTTCCATATACAATTGTTGTGACGTTTTATTGTCGTAAGCAGCCCACCCGTTAATGCTCTAAACTCCCAATGACTTTTTACCAAAAACTGAAACAGAGTTATACAACTTAAATAATTACAAGTCTTGTTAGTAGCGGATCGATAACATCGAGATATCCAAATGAAGAATCCATACATTTTAAATCATACTAAATATATATATACATACAACTGATAACGCATACTTTAAGATGATATGTCAAATTAGGCCAATTATTCCTAGGTCAAAGTTCAGTTACGATTCTCTACTTTTATCACGAGTTATTGAAAATAACCATTTTAAAGAATTAAACCGTTTGAACCATAAACTACAGTAAACCCTTCAAAATGGGTAGCATTTACAATATTAATAACTGTATGCAAAATACTGTTTATAATAAATATTTTCACTTACTGTTTGATGGAGTCCAATATTCACAACGGGTGATGACATGTGGAAGAAAGGTAAAAAAAGGTACAAAATTTAACAACAAAACCTCTATGATAATCTGTACAATAAATACTATAAAAATTCACAACGTAACATACATACAAAAAGGTTACTGTGCTTGTAAAGCGATTTACCCACACATGTAAAGAAACAGCTCTGGTACAAGCGGAAACCACACACATCTGCCACTACAGCGTACTATGTACTTCCAACTCCACCCCTAAGGATGTTAATATAACGTTAAGGCAGTTACTTGTAACCAATCGTTATCTTACAAAAACAAACATACTGCTTGCGAAAAACAAAAAGCAAACTTCCATTTCAAATTGTGCCATGAGCATACGACACATCATATGTACGTAAAACAAAGTTATTCTATAAAACCTAAATATCCATATAAAGTGAAATATTTCGAAATATCCTGAATAACAATTAAATTGATCAAATAACATCAGGTTTCAGGTTACTAGTTTGTTTGTTTTTTTAATTTTGACAACTTCACAAGCTCATTAAGTTATTATTACAAAAGCTATAGAAACGTGGGTAAACAACCACTTGTAATCAAACGAATCTTTTACACTGTTGCATACCTTAATTAAAATACATTGTTGATACTGCGGTCAATATATACAAAAATGGGTAAGGCAGCATTTCTCCATTTTAACATTCTTTAATATCTTTGTTGTGCGTTTTAGTTCTCATATTGGTAGTTAATAATATTCTGACAAAGAAAGTCATTACTCAGTTCAATTTTAAAGGGGTTTAAGCTAGGTTAGGCCATGTACATAGTCGTGTACATGTTTAAGTGAAAATTCATACACATGTGTGCCTGAGCAGGTCCAGAAGACTAGGCAGCAGTTGGACCAACATTTTGTCACAGTAACTGTAAAACTTTTTAAACTATAGCTTGCCCCTCAAAAATTGTTTCTAAGTTAATATATATAGACTTTAGTAGCATGTTTTAATGAGTATGACAAAGCATAATAAATTACGTGTAATCTGTTTGTGCTTGCTTATAACTATAGTTAATATAAGTGCCAGTGAGCATATACTTGTGAATCATAAAATGGTTGTAAGTAATTAATATGTTCAATAAATTATAATAAAAACTAATACAAGACTAAATACCAGAAACCCATTTTTCAATGTTTTCCTGGGGATCATGCCCCCAGACTCCCCTAGCACTGGCATGTTTTGTATGCCAAAATGTGCTTCACACACACTATTCTGAATTGACTGACCAAACAAATTACTTTTTCCCTGACATACTAAGGATGTATTTACTAATGCATTAAAACTTTTGGAAACTTAATTTCCAAAATCTAATTTTCTACCCCTAGTCAATTAACGACAAGTGCCACACAAAAGTTACAAACGACAATATTACTAATAATATGAAATAATTCTGTCTTGTGTAGTATTTGTTTTAAATAATGAAATCAAATAGCAAAATCTCTCATGAAAAGCTGTTACACATAAGATTGCTTCTTTACATTCTATAAAGTAGATTAAAATAAAACATATGAAATAGAAGTAAACATTATACTTAAAAGTAGGAAATTATAACTATTTACAATAAGATATTTCTTGATGTTTTCTATGCACAAGATTGTTATTTCAATTAACTTCATTTATTACATGACAAATAAACTTTCACTGAAAAACACCAATTATTTTGAAAATGAAAATATTTAAAATTTGTCAACCTTCCCTCATTAGGAAATAATCATTTAAATATTTAGTAACTAAAACAGTAAAAAAGTACAATGTTTTTCATAATGGTTACACTAAAATTGTATAAAATGAATAGCTACAACAAGTCTACTTGTTATCATGGTAGGCTGAAGCCATTTCTTGTGATGTGATCTAAGAAATAAGAATCTGAGCTTGTAAGAAGGAACTTCATACTATCCAATTTGATAAATATGTGGCCAGTATGTTTAGTAGCAGCTGAATAAGTTCAATAAAACTGTACAAAATATATTTCTGATCTAAGGAGTATTTTCACATATATCAAAATGTTCTCCAAAAACAACCAACTAGTGTACAATATCCTATGAAGTTTTTAAGATGACCTCTAATAGTTCAATATTCCTCAGTATCATTATTTGAAACAGTTCAGAAGATTGGGTTTTAACAGTAAAGTACATATAGTGCTCTAAAATTCAGAGTGTATTTTATTAAACAAACACTCATGAGATGTAGTTGATGTAGGTCTGCAACAACTAAAATAGTGTTATTCTGTAAATTCACTAAAAATTCCAGGTTAATCACAATTTTATTTCACTAATATCAACTGGCATTTTTAGAAGATCACTGTGAACTTTAGAGGAATAGTGTTTTGACAGAACAGGAATCATCTGCACCTAAGGCAGTTTTGTTTTTCTATAATGGTGGTTAGCTTCTGGAATGAGTTGTCTTTGGATATTGTGAAGGCAATAATTTTTTTTATATATATATATGTAAAAATATTAAATAAGTTTTATAAAGATTTTATTTTCAATGCACCTTAAGCTGGAGCCCTTTTGGCAAAACAAAATTCTTAACCTTCCATACATCTGATCAACTATTTGAAAAAAACCTAATTTTTTAGTTTTGTTTATTCAAATAACAAAAACCAACAAAAAAGATAGATTACTTCACTTTGTGCACACTACATAAAATGGTATTGTTTGTATTTGCTATAGAATATTTTTATTGGTAGAATTTATAAACATGTAACATCATATATTATTCATTATTTAAAAATAGCAGATTGTATTAATATAACTTAATTTACTGCTTGATAACAACGAAAATACTTAGTGACAACTGCTTAAGAGTATCATAAGCAAACTTTAATGTGCAACATTTAAAACTGAGAACTTAAGAAATTATTATAAGGGGCATTTTGCAGAATTAACCATGGTGCCATACCTGGAAAAATTAGCATTCATTGTAACAGCAGTTGTAAATTACATTTTTAATAAAAGGATAGAAGTTAAAAACAAATAGTTCAAGTTATAAAATATCTAAAATGTTGTAACCTGTGTTCACATACAAGTTTGTGTTTACCTCTAGAAATTTGATTACTTTATTTTTGTTACAACTAATGCTCATAGTTAACTGATTATATCAATTAATTGAGTTAATTACCCAGTCTACATAAATATAAATAACAGATTTCAAAAAAGCATTCTTATATCTATTTATGAAATAGTGTAGCATCTATATGGAGCTTTATACTTGAATGTTGGAAACAATAACTGTTAGATTTAGTTTGATCAGAAGAGTTAATCTTTATGTGTAATTACAATGGATGGAATGCTGCATTTGTAATTGGTGTTTTGTTAGGTTGACAGATTCAGTGGATTAGCCTCTGAAAGTCATTGTTACAACATGCATGTCACCAGAAAGATTTCTGGGTAGTATTCTTATTTTCAATTGATTTGGCTACATATGCAAAAGGATTAATTGTGGGGCTAAAAAACTGATATTAATATACCCACATCTTAAATAATACCATTATATGTTTTCACATGTGCAGCAAAAATCCACCAGTGTTTTAAAGTTAGCAATAAACTCATTTGCAATGCACATGAACAATGTGTTTTCTTGAGAAATTCAACTAATGCATGGTAGTATATTAAATATTGGTTATAAAAGCATGCAACACAGCTCTTTTTAGTATCCCTTGAATAATGGGTAAATAAAAATTTCAGCATCTTTATTAGTCCACATGACTTCATTCTACCAACACAAAAGTTAGCCTTAAAGTTACCATCACATAATGTGTTTACCATTCTATACAATTTCATTCTACCAACACAAAAGTTAGGTAAAAATTACTATCACACAATGTGTATATCAGTGTATGAAGTGCAAGTACACAAATCAACATTTGCTTTAAAATATTTTGGAGAAATATATAAAGAAGATGTTTCAAAATTTGCCAAATTTATAATCTGATATTCACACAAACATAATACTTTACAAAGCTAAAGAAATGTTCTGTTATAAAATTCTTACATAATACTAGGCAGACACAAATATTTAAGTATTATACCACATGAAACATACTTACTTCACAATTTCTGCAGGACAAACTAAAAAAACCACCCTTTTTTTAATTTTTTTTTATCCCCACAGATAATTCTGTAGAAAATGTTTCAAAATTTTAACACCAAACTGCTGCAGTACATTCAAGCTTAGCTAAAAACAAATTTTGTGGTATTATAAAACATTAAAAAAAAGTTAACTTCTGCCATTACTTTTGACAAGAAGATATGACACTTATTACATTTCTAGTTTATATTTAAAACAAATATAAGCCACTAAAATATATTAAAGACTATGTTAGGTTTATTATAACACCCCTTCCTCCCACCAGCCTCACATTGTTACACATGCACACAAGTTTTTTGATGTAAAAATGCAAATATTTTATTGTTTCTATCATTGTGGTTTAGTGAACATAAAGAAGTTTATGCACCATTTTAAGTTCAAGTACTCACCAAAATGCCTACTGGATGAGTAACTGGAATATTCTGAAATTATAAAACAAAAATAGTTAGAAGAATGACATGTCAAAGATGGTAAAAGATTATTTATTAGTACTGAAAAAAGAAAGCTGTAGAAACAAGTGACCATTAAGCAGTATTGTATCAAGTATTGATATTGTGATTAACAACAAAGTAACCTTGAAAAAGATGTAATCTATTCTTCATGAAATCATCTCTTTCTCTTGTAAAATTATTATAATAATCACAGATTTTGAGGACTTTACAAAAATCAGAATAGTGCAAGTTTTCAATCCTTATACATTGTAGGTAGAACAGAAAATTTCAACCTTTAATTTATTGGAAATTGATAAATTCCTAAGATAGAAAAGTTGGAAAACAAAGTATTAATTTCAAAAAGTCAAACGAAATTCAACTAAGTTGGAAAACAGAGGGCTATACATAACATGTAGAATGTAGACAAATAAAATTTCCTAATAGTTTGTCACCTATTTCTGTTAATGGTTCAAAGAGCACTCCAAAAAGTTAAGTCCGGAAATTTCAGTGTGTTGTAAGCAAGTGTTATAGAACCTATTACTCAACCATTTATAAATGAGTCATTAAAGCAAGTTAGCGTGATTTCATCAAGACAGGGTTCATTACCTCACTGATGTTTTGGTTTATTAAAATAAGATCACATACATATAAATGTAATGCGTGTTAGTTTTCATAAGCTTATAGCCTAAAACCTAAGGATGATTAGTAACAACAGTATTAGTTTTTATTAATTTGTTAGATCATTAAGGAAATTGTGATGACTGTCCGTATTAGAAAGCATGCAATGGTATTAAAAATGAATTCACTAATATTTAAAACAATACCTTCAAAAATTACAGTGACTAACATTTGGAATTACACATTCTATACAATACTTAATCCAAGATGGACCGGCGGATAGCGCTTTCTAGCCAGTGTTACCGTGCATTGGAACTTAAAAATGTTATACTGCCATTGTTACAGTGTCAGAATACAATACAGTCCAGGAACTTATAACTATTTTACTATTTACATATCTATACCGTTAAAATTGTTACCTTAAATTAAAAAAATAACTTACCACTTTTATGCATGATTCTAATCTAAATGTTGATTGTCAACCTAATATTAATAATATTAAATAAGGCTACATTATTAACAACACTTTAAGACTACACCTAAACCGTACACACCAAAGAAGGTGTGAGTCATGTTTGTGATCCCGTCCGAATGGAATAAAATCAATAAGCTCTTCACAGTTGCTTAGCAATGAAAGCAAGACATGTGACAGTTCTAGGACTTTAGGTGCGTGGGTAGAGCAAGGAGGCTACTTCCGATTATCACGTAGTTTTGTTTACAATGCTCTCCATATTTATTCTGCAAACGTGTAAAAGAAATATATTGAGAATTATAATAATGTTTCGCAAAACCTGAAAAAAGTAAACATTAAATAAAAAAAAACTATTAATTATTCTACACAATGCTCTGACCACAGTGCGAACACAATTATTTCAATAATAGATTGATCTGGTTGCGTCATCTATGAATTCAAAGAATAAATATTTGTTAACCCACTATATTCAAACTTTAAGTATGTGATAGAAAAATCTGTGAATGAAAATACACAAGGCACTTTTAAGTATAAAATGTATTCATAGGTCGACAGCTTAGAAAGATTATTCTAGAGTATTTACCTCTTCAAAACATTATCTGTGTAAAAAGAAATAAAAAGTTATACTTTTTTGGGGGGAATTTCGCACAAAGCTACTCGAGGGCTATCTGTGCTAGCTTGTTTGTTTTGGAATTTCGCACAAAGCTACTCGAGGGCTATCTGTGCTAGCCGTCCCTAATTTAGTAGTTGAAGACTAGAGGGAAGGCAGCTAGTCATCACCACCCATCGCCAACTCTTGGGCTACTTTTTTACTAACGAATAGTGGGATTGATCGTTACATTATAACGCCCCCACGGCTGAAAAGGCGAGCATGTTTGGTGCGGCGGGGATGCGAACCCGCGACCCTCAGATTACGAGTCGCACGCCTTAACCCACCTCGCCATGCCGGGCCAATTGTATTAATGCAAACAATATTCTATTTGCTGAAATGAAAGAAACATTGAGACATGCGACAGTTATTTTAATCCCAAAGATCATCCGACACATTTCTCCAAACAAATCTAATTCAAAGTTCCATAGACGTGTCAAATTTGAGGCAAATTTCTTTATGAGAGTTTTTTGCTTCCTGGTCAAGAATGGAATATATGGTTTTGGCAATTTCGTGAAATAGCCCATCACAACTATAACGTATCTGTTACTATTGCTTCTCTGTAGCAGAGAGCCAAGTACGCCAACATCTCCCTCAAGCGGTGCTCCAACACAATACTGCTGTGGCTGCTTATGCTGTTTTTGTTGTTTTTTGTGGACCTATTCACTCACAGCAGAACTCGTGTGTTTTACACTAATTATCCCCAGACCCTAAGCACTCAACCCGGTAGAATCATTCTCTTACTTGTTCCAGTGTTTTTCTGATAACGAGTATTCATTTATTGGAATGTTTTGGAAATTTTAGAGATTTTCAGAATGTAGAGACTAAGGAAGTACCAATTCAAGTAGTTTTTCTTTCCACTGATATCTTCCTATTTCTGGCATAAAAATCTCTCTAATAGGCATAAGAAATCTTACTGTGGCTAATACATATTTGTTTTTGGATTTTATGGATTGACTGTTAATCATTACAGCATTTAAACACCATACTTTGGCCACTGAATAATTGGTTTCAAATTCGTATGTATTGCTTGAGCAGCTTCCACTTTGGTGTTGGACCACATGAATTCCTCATCGCCACTTGTGAATGCTGCATTTCATTATACTTTGCTTTCCTTTTGCCCCCCTCTGGTACAGCGGTAAGTCTATGGATTTACCAAAATAAAATCAGGAGTTTAATTCCCCTCGGTGGACTCAGCAGATAGCCCAATGTAGCTTTGCTGTAAGAAAACACATGCTTTCCTTTTTTCAGTGTTTACTCTTATCAATAATTCATGGCCTTCAGGTTAATGAATCAGCATTTCCATGGTCCTTTCTGTGGTTATGCAAAATGTTTAATTTCTGCCTCTCAAGTTTTTGAAGCCATCTTGTTAATTGGCCCTCTGAATTACAATAATCCACTAGCTAACTCATAGCTACGTGATCTGTCTGGAGTATGCACTTGTACTTATACAGATATCGAAGGAAGTGACTCAGATCCAAAACAAACCACCTTTACGTAGAACGTAATCACGTGTTCTTCTCTGTATTGTAATTGTGACAAAACTTCTCCCACTGCAAAGTCATTGGCATCTGTATCCAAAATGAAATAATTCTCTAAAATTGAATATGTCAATACCAGAGTAGTGATCAATTCCTTCTTCAATTTGTTGAATGTGTTTTCACAATCAACAGCCCAACAAAACATATTCAGTTTCACAAGCAATTTGTGTAGAGGATGAAATATGCCACATAAAGATTTTATAAAATTATGGTAGTAATAGCATAGTTCAATAAATCCTATCACCTTCTGCTGGTTATTTGGTGTTTTACAATTCTGGACTGAGCCAGTCTTCAGTGGATTTGTATACACTTACGTTGGATGTGTGTTCCAAGAAATTCACTTGTTTATGGAATACTTCATACTTCTTTGGATTCAGCTTCAAATTATCTTTTATCAACCAACTTATAATATTCCCCAGCCATTTTATAATCATTATTAATAAGTAGATGAGGAGAGTGTCTCATGATGGCTCAGATAGAATACGCTTCATTAGTCACTGAAATTCAGCAGGAGCATTACATGATCCAAATTGTAGCATGACAAATTGCCACAATCCATTTGCTTTGGTAAAGGCTGTCTTTTCTTTACTTGCTCTGTTGATTTGCATTTGCCAATATCCACTCTTCAGATCCAATGTTGAAAACCATATTGATCCAGACAGAGCTTCAAAAGTAGAGTAAATCCCTTGCAGTATGTGGTACTTTCAGTTAAAACCTATTTCCTGACATGTACCAGGAAGAATTATCTACAATAACAACCAAATCTGACTTGACAAATTATGATACTTCTTGTGATTAAAAGTATTTAAAATAAATGATCATTTTGTGTGAAAAATGAATAGGTCAGACAAACTATTGGTAAAAAAATAAAAATATTTATCCAGGAAAAAAGAAAAGGTAAAATCCATAACCATGTGCAACAACAGACAGTCCTCACTCCAAGTTATGCAATAGTCAGTATTGAATTTTTCCTTCTCACAAGGTAGATTACCTCAACACTAAATGCTAAATATACTCTAAAAGGTCTTTTCTCTTCAAACTCTATTTGTAACTGATACAAATAAAGCACCTGGATTCCAAACATCAACTTGCTTTCTTTCTATAGTAACCAGCATCACCTTGTGCCATCTACTCCCTGACAGTGTTGTTTTATTTCTCACTTCAAATGTACTATTTCCTTTTTGTGTCAAATATATATGTATATGTATATAATGTCTTGTAACTCAGGGAAGGTGATTTGCTCTGTCTTAATTTTACTCTTACATGTTGTTTCTTGTGCTATACTGAAAGGGTTTGTTTCACGATTATCGTCTAACAATATGTACATGTTACATACTGATTACCATTATAGAATTTTTTTTATTTATGTGTGTGTACTCACATCTTTGCTAAAGGGGGATTTCTTTTTAAAGGGTCAATTTTTATATGTTATTGAATCACTAAAGGTTTTCTTATCATCATATGACTTAACTATAAACTGTGTTTTTCATTCTTAAATGGTATTAATTTTTAAATTGTATGTCTTTTTTGGTTGCATTATTCATCTTATGTTTATAGTGGCAAGAGAAAGTTAACCCTCTCCTTGACAACATTGTGCGTGTAAAATTACTTAATTGTCGAGTTAAATTTCACTGATGGCTGAAAAAACCTAAAAATTATAGTATTCAGGCATAACACGCATTTACTAATATCTTAATATACAATTTTAAAATACGTTGGTTCATTCTAAATTTATTCAATAATCACATTACATGCCTCCATAAAGGTGTTGATTTAGTTCTAGCAACCTTTGTTCCACAGTAGTATCCTGTAGTCGTTGCACCAAAATATCTCCTTTTTACCTACTCCATGGTACCTTAAGATAAATTGAATTCATGAAATGTAAATTAGGTAGGTCTACTATAAAATGGGAGACTGTACTAGATAAATTATGAAGTGATACTGAATTCTATTTAAAAAAATCTGCATTAAGTACCAATTGAACTGGTAATAAAGTGAGATTTTCAAGGAAAATTATCTTTGTTCAAACACAATGCATGTACTTTCCTTGCATATTAAACAACTGCCTCAACAAAAGTTGTGAACTTATCATGTTAAATCAGATCTTAAAAACGTATTTCCATCTTGACCAATTAACTCAAGATGATGTTTTAGGCAGACCAAATCTTGCCTTGCTTACTTGAATCAGTACTGTCATACTTACCCAGAACAGATAGTGCTACCCACAACTATTAATTCCCATTCAAACATTGGACAACACTGATGTCAACCTTCGGGCACAAGGTGAAAACTTACAGCTGTAAATGTTATCAGTCAGACCAACCATTACTACCAAGAGAATTCAAAAGAACAAAGGCAGCTGGAACAACCTCATTCTAATAACGTTCTTCACTATGTATTATATAAAAACAGCATATACCTAGAATAAGTGAAAATTTTGATATATTCTAGATCAAATGAGAAAACTGAAAATGCACAGTTATGTCTATATATCACACAGATAATCAATTTTCCATCTCTTGTTCTGTCAATCTCAAATTTTACGTACCTGTTGTTTATTCATTTTCAGTTGAGACTCCTAATTCTTTTCACTAATGAAATATTAGCAGATTTTCTGTGGGCTTTTCATGATGACAAAATGTTTGTGTTTCTTATTCTATTTGATGATAGTAAATCATTACCTCTGTTTAAAATGTTACATCAAAAATAAAATAACGAATCACATTTGAAGAAAATATACCACAGTGATTAGAGCAGCAATGATCTGCAGGTCTAGCATTCAAGTTTTTTTACTGCTAAAACAATTTTAAAAAAATTACACTTGTACTTTGTGACCATGATTTCTTTATATGGATGATGACAAAACATCACTAGATGATCAAATAAGAGGAGTACAAGAGTTAGCAGCAGGTGTTATTGACTAAATGTCTTCCTTATATAGTAAATTAGTTCAAAATTAATGGCAGCTAACATATACAGAAGTCCCAGCATGGCCAGATGATTATGGTACTCAACTCATAATCTGAGGGTCATTGGTTTTGACTCCCAGTCACACCAAATTCACTCACCCTTTCAGCTGTAGGAGCATTATAATGTCACAGTCAGTCCCAGTATTCGTTAGTGAAAGAGTAGCCCAAGAGTTGGCAGTGGGTGGTGATGACTAGCTACCTTCCCTCTAGTCTTACATTACTAAATTAGAGATGGCTAGCACAAATAGCCCTTGTGCAGCTTTGTGTGATGTTCAAACCAGAACATTTTTTAGCCTTTAAGTATCCTTACACAAATACCCAACCTCTTTCTTGGTACTTTCCATTAATAATTCACTGTGATAATAAATTTAGTTTTTATTCTATTTGCTCTTACAAAAGAAAGCAAAGTTTACTTTCATCAAGATTTGTAGTTTCACATTTTTGGTATTCAGTGATGTCGAGAAAACCCACTTGTAGAGAAATATATATATACGTAAAAACGGCTCGTTTGGGTTGATAAAATATTTTACGTAGAGGAGTGAACAACGTTTCGACCTTCTTTGGTGAACCTGACGATGACCGATGAAGGTTGAAACATTGTTCACTCCTCCACGTAAAATATTTTATCAACCCAAATGAGCCGTTTTTACATATATTTTTGGTATTCAGTCCTTCCAAATTTGACGTGTTGTTTCAAATTTGGTCAAATCAAAAAATCATGCCACAAAAAAAAAAGTGACATTATAAAACATACAGCAGTCTTGACAAATTAATTTGTCATTGAAAACTTCAAAAATATTTTCAAGCCTACAAGATATGTCATTTCATCATTAGACTATTTTGACAGTTTTATCACTTCTTTAGCTATTTTTTAAAGATTGTAAAATTAAACTATTGGATTTTGTTTTTCTTTATATACATACTGTACATCAAACTACTCTGGAAATTAACTTATCACCATTGTTCTCCTCAACCTGAACACAAATTGTTTTGTAAAACTAAACATTTTGTACTTCTGGTACAGTGCACAATAGATCACCCTACCAAGTTTGAAATTTTTGGAAAAATGAATGTCTGAACGTTTTACTATTAACAAGTGTACTTTAAAATAAACACACACACATATATATATATATACGTGTATATGTACGTATGTGTGTGTGTGTGTATTTTATGTGTGTGTGTGTAATAATGTCATATATTCTTAATGTTTTTTTCCTGTGAAAATAAAAAAAATTCCAATTGAATGATACAAAACCCGTTTCAACCATTATACTTATGTCAAGTTTTCTATCTTGCTATTAGTTTTCTGATAAACTACACTTCAGTGGGGACTTGTATGTGGTGAATGATGCCTTCAGTTCAAGCTTGTTTCAAAAAATAAATAAATTGGTCATTTCTAGATATTGTTAAATGGCTGATAATTCAACAAAAAGCTAAGTTACATGTGATGTCAATTTTTTGTCTTCAAATTTTATGAGCAAAGGTCTATATGAAATGATTCTTTTTTTGTTTTGTTTGACAAGACGGCTACTGATTCTCTGTGCTATACAGTCAATTGTGATGAAAAATGAAACTATGCTTAAAGGTTGAAGCATTTTTATTGTCTTATGACTGCTGTCTCACATACATAGTGGTTAAAACTCTTTTCTTTGAGTTTTCCAAAATCCAAAACATGGATATTTTTACCCGATTCTTTATTTTTATAAAGCTAGAAACATTTTGAAACAACAAATAAAATCAGACAAAGGGTAGAAATGAATAGATGGAATGGGACTTACATTTCTTTTACTTCATATAATTTCTGTTTACAACTCAAATTCTTACTTTTATAAAAATGACCAAAGAAAGAAGCTTAGAACCTATAAATCAAAATCACTTAACAAACAAACTAGTGACAATGCCCATTTTTTCAGGGTTCTATATTAATAAAGCAACAGTTGATATTGAAAAAATAAATTACTAGCATTTTATAAGAAAAAGAAGAAGAAACTGCATCTACAGCAGTGTTGGTTATTACAAAAACAATTAAGCAAATCATCTCAGTAATTGAAAATGTGTTCAATTACACAAGACAGGCACATTTTAACTGTTGATCACTGTAGCCTATGTTTAATGGTTTTCTTATATAAAAACCACACTGCTGCAGCAAAATATAAAGTCTTATCTTCCTTTCATAAAATATAATTTCTTTCTCTGAGATCCATCAGTCACCTGGAAATACAAATGATCTTATAGGGATATTATTTTAGCATCAATTACTTAAGAAACATAAATTAGGGCTTCTTGGTTCACTTTGTCCAAGATGATGCTGTGACCTATTATTTGCAGTCATCGAGACTTAAGGGTACAAATTACACTTTCATCATAACGTTATGATTAGTTTAGTGTGATACTGAAAACATACAAAACTCTAATTACTGAAATAAAAGTGGTCCACATTTCAAACTGACATAAATGGAACTCTACTCAGTCGATGTCAGTTTGTATACATCCACTCATTCATTGTAGTACAAAGACTACGAAGTTCTTGTATGATTTTACAATCTGTTAACTGTAACCAGTTTCAACATATCCAGTTTTACTAAAATGTGGAGCCTTCTGGTGGCTGACTATGTCTCTGATTTTCTTTCAATGTCATGACTCTACGAAGTTCTTGAAGAATGGTCTTAATTGAATATGTTCTTTGCCAACGACTAAGTACTGTACTTGACCTTCTATCAACCTGTTGAAAAAAATTTAAACATGATATATATATGCTGTACATAGAAAGTTTAATAAATGTAATGCTATGTATATAAAAAAAAACATGTAAAAAATGTTTTTCGTGCAACTGTGTATGTTAAAAAATTATGATTATGTAGGAAGAAAATAAATAATTATATTACAAAACTGCATAATGTTTAGTTGAAGTGTTTTTTACATCATTAGTAATAATAACTATAATAAAAACACAATTTTATATTAGCTTTCCCACACTGACCTATTTAGTGCCTTCATATATTAATAACAATTCTCTTCAAATATTAATTTACCTTTTTTTTTTTGCCAAATAAGATAAAAATACAAACATTATTGTTTAGTGCTCAGATAAACTAGAAGATAAGAACAACAAACTCAAATTCCTTGAAAAATTTCAGACAAAAAATACCAAAACATGTTTTATGATGTATAAAATCAAGGGGGCAGCACTAAAATCTTTTAGTTGAAATAATGGTAATAATTGTGGTATACTGAAAAACTTAAACTAACTTGCATCATTCATGACATAATTTCCAGAAAGAAATGCAAATAAAAGTATTTATTATATAGGCTAATACCAACAATATCCTGTGCCTAATACCAAGTCTCACAAGAATGGTTACGTTACAACACCTGAAACCTTAGTGAAAACAGCACTCGATTCATTTGCTTGAAGGACATGTTGCATGGTATATAACACCTTTTTCTGGCACAATTTGAATGTGCAAGTGATTATCTAGTGTCCATATGAAACACATCATGTAATTGAACAGCTTTCTACTATACAAAATAAACCAATGACTACTTCAAAGCCCGGCCCGGCAAAACCAGGTGGGTTAAGGCGTCCGAATAATAATCTGAGGGTCACAGGTTTGAATCCCCGTCATAACAACTGACAAAGAGAACAGCAATACAATGTTTATGATAATCTAACTACTTTTATATCTGACTAGCTGGTGTACCCGTACCCTGGATGGGTGAAGTAAAAACTAGTCTATCACAAGGGATAGGAAATTATGCTTCTATATTTTTTATTAAGATAATAAACATTAAAAGTGTAACAAAAATTCACAAAGGTACCAATGCTGAAAAAAGGCTCAGCACAGCCAGGTGGGTTAAGGTGTTCGAATAGAAATCTGAGAGTCGCGTGTTTGAATCCCTGTCGCACCAAACATGCTTACTCTTTCAGCCATGGGGGCATTATAATGTTATGGTCAATTCCACTATTCATTGGCAAAAGAGTAGCCCAAGAGTTGATGGTGGGTGGTGATGACTAGCTACCTTCCTTTAGTCTTACCCTGCTAAATTAGGGACAGCTAGTGCAGATGGCCCTCATGTAGCTTTGCATGAAATTCAAAAAAAGAAACAAACAATTACTTCAAAGGAACATCACTTAAATACAATAAGGGAAATGTCTTTGTTGTTATAAAGTGATTACATAATCACTAACACAAGAAAATGAGAAGTAATTATGAAGATGCTTTATAAAACATCTAGTTAACTTTTAATCGTAACCATTTTCTCACAAAAAGTTTGTTTGTTTTTGAATTTCACACAAAGCTACATGAGGGCTATCTGCACTAACCTTCCCTAATTTAGCAGCGTAAGACTAGAGGGAAGGCAGCTAGTCATCACCACTCACTGCCAACTCTTGGGCTACTCTTTTACTAATGAAGAGTGGGATTGACTGAACATTATAATGTCCCCACGGCTGAAAGGGTGAGCTTGTTTGGTGTGACAGGGATTTGAACCAATGACCTTCAGATTACAAGTCAAATGCCTTAACCCACTTGGCCATGCAGGGCTCTCTTAAACAGAGAAAATAAAGAAACTGAGATCATGAATGAAATATATCACTAAAAGAGTTCAAATATTCCCACGTGTGATAAAAGGTAAAGAACAAACACACAAAAAAGAGAGAGTGAAAAACTGAAAACACACACCTAGATACGCACGTAACTTGCATCAGTGTTTAAAAGAATACAAAATCCATAAAAGAAACCTGATAACTCCACAAGTGTTGTCACTGAAAAATTTTAAAAACTGTATAAAATAAATGTTAAGCTACTTACCAAGCCAGTACTTTCATTTACTCCATTGATCTTTATCTTTGTTAAAAACCTACAAGAAGGTGGTTCTTCGGGATAATGCTGGCCACATTCTATTTTTAAACTGTAAATTCTATTTTCATATGGAGTCTGAAAAGAAAACCTTTATAAATACAAGCTTACACTCTTGGAAAATGTCCTAAAACACAATCTTCAAGGTATAATAAACTCGCAACTCTCTTACACACAACATGACAGCAACTCTTCATTCAGTACTTGAAACATTATTCAAATGCTTTTCTAACTACAGATATATTAAATACACAAAGCCAGCTAAAAAAACTATGCAATGAAATTATTTTCACTCTCACTGCAGCATTTCATCACAATTTGTAGCCTCAGAGGTTTTATGTTTGATAGATTTGATGCATACAACTTAATTAGATTTTACTTTATTTGCTTACAATAGAATGTTTTACAGTTCATTAAGACTGTTGGATTAGTGTGTCAATGTACACAAATTCAACAAAATTTCAAAACGTATTACAGATCTCTTTATTACATCCACATATTTTATATCTAAAGTAAAGAGTTTTAATAGTAACTTAACTTAATTTTCTACAGTGAACTTTCTGTGGACAATTATAAAACCATTGTTAATTATCCTTTTACCTAACCATTATTTGAGGGAGGCTTACCAATTTTAATGGAATTACATGGACATATTTTTTGTTTAAGGTATGAAAAGCAAATATAATTAATTCAGTACAAGAAAAATCTGTGCTGCATCATAAAATTTCACGCTACACAGATTTAATTTAAATACATTGTTCTGGCTTGACAAACATTACTGCATTTATGACACAAAATAACACCAATTATTCTCATCTTATTTCAAAATTACCTAAAAACATTTGGACATAACTATTGGTCATTCAACAAAAGAAAATGGCAAAATTTTGACAAAAGTTTCAGACAAGAGAATGTTACTTTTACTAAAATATGCATGATGAGAATCTCCCATTTGTGAATTAAATCCTAAATAAAACAGTGCAAGAAGCAAATATACTTAAATATCAAATACTGCATGTGTAAAGCTATATAACAGAATAATTCTGTGTCACAGACTAAAAATGAAGGGTTGGAACTTGTAGCTCACATTTTTCATATGAAGAATAAACTCAAAAACAAATTTAATCAAAATTTTAATCTGAAACAAACAAATTTAGGAAAGACTGATAACACTAATATAGAAAAGAATGATAAAACTGATATTCAAGGGCCTATGAGCTACTGTGGAGCTAACGTCACTGACTGAGATAGGTATCAGTGTGTTTAGCCAACCGATTCATGTGCAAAGTTAAACCCTACACTTACCTACTTTATACATCGCACATCAGTTTTCTCTGTCTTGTAATGTTTGCTGCAAGTTTAGTGACTTTTGTTAAGTATAATGTTTCTCAGTATCTGTGTTTGATAACCATCGGTAGTAATGTGGCATTAAAAAATGACAAGGAAAGTTTTTCATCATAACTGACAAATTGTCATCACTAGCTTTACTCAAGCATTTTAATCAAATGTACAGAAATATATTACTATGATTTCAGGGTACAAGTAAAAGTTTATTTCCCAGTTGGTTTTTCTTTAGTAATACACCTGAAAAAAAACCTATTTGTAAACAACATTAAGAATCATTTCTACTGTTCTGTTGTTGTGTGATTTGAAGTTCACCATGCTAAAGCAACCAAATTATCTGTTAAAAAGTTAACTTCATTATTAGCACTGCAATTTGTTACCATACAGTGAAAATGTTTTGGAATATTCAAAATTTATTATAAGAAAGCCTTGTCAAGAAATGATTTTTCTTATTCAAGAATTTTAAACTGCGAGTAGATTTATAAATTAATTAATTAGAACTTTTGAATGGTCTCAAATGTTTCCCATTTTTGTGATGAAAATAATTATTCTTATGTAGTTATAGTGCAGCTGCTTAAGGTACTTAACATTTTCAATGTTCTTCTGATGAAACATTAGCATTTTACAGCTTGAACCAGTCATATGCCCCCAAAAAACCCCTGAAGTACAAGCATGATTATTTGTTGGATTTCAATTTCATAAATTAAAATCCTCTTGTGTACAGGCCTGCTGATGCTTTATTAACTAAAAGTCCACAGTAGTTGTTTTTGCAATGTGTAAGATTCATATCACTCTCATCTTCTAACCTTCCTCTACATTTTAATAACTTACTCTAGGTGGACCTATAATCATGCCTGTCCAATATGTAAGACTCATATCACTGTCATCTTCTAACCCCCAGCTAATAGTGCCATCTCCAACACCTTTCTGGCCCTGTTCCAATTCTTCGAGCAAGCGAAAGTTCCGAGGAACTACAACGCCTAATTAAAAAAAAAAATTAATTAAAAATACAAGTCTAACAAATTTCTCTTAGAAAGTATGGCACATGAAAGTGCCTTATGTGAAGACTATTATAAAAATAACAAAAAAGATTTTAGTAAGACAGGTTATAAAGATGAATGCAAAACAAGTATATAAAATTATTTTTAAAATCTTGTTAATTTCACTTATAAATCTTTATTTATAAATTTAGAAACAAAGAAATAGCAAAGTTTTATCACTCATTGACTATATCCATATCTCTGAACCAAAAATACAAACAGTAATTTATTTAAATCTAACATCTACATCCTCTACATTAAAATGCTATGACAATCCAAATAATCAAATTACTCTACCTGTTAACAATTGCAGTAAAGAAATAATTCTATTTTCAAAAAAAAACTTGTCAGTATACATTTCTAAACCATGTACTCATATTCATACCACAATTGGTACTTTTAATTCAAGAAAAAGAAACCTTACAAAATGTATTATCAATGCCTTTAAAATTAATTAACCTACACTTAACTACTTGTTAGGTCATTATTTTTAAGATGTAGAAAGCAGCTCAATATACATTCTTTCCAAAATATCTTCTTTTGTAAGGGTGCCAGTCCTGAACACAGTATTTCAAGTGAGGCCTATTCAAATTAAATGCAAGAAGCTGCTTTAAAGCTCTTCTTTTTAGATTTGTATATATATTATTATATTAAAAATTTATATAATATTCATGTAGCTGCACAACTGGTGTACTTATAATGTTGAAAAAAAAAGAACTATTACATACAAATACAGTCAATTATTACAAGTCTATCACATATGAAAAACTTTTTTTGAAGTTCAGAGCAAATTCTCAGTTTTTCAAACAATTTTTTTTTTAATTTGTTCAAATTCAGATAACAACATTCACATCCACTCTAAGTTTAGACTATTTTAAGTGAAATAAAAAGAGTGTTTCAAACATAACCAGAAACATAGGTGACATCTGCATGTTACTTATGTTTCTTAACACAACTGATGTATTAATTACCTATTTCAAAAACAAATTAGAATATAAAGACAAAACTATAATTTTTCACTATAATACCATATGCTTTAATGTGGTATTAGAATAAAAATAAATTATTTCAGATAATGTGATGTAATAAATAAAGATAAATATTTACATTCAACATTAATTTTAACTTTCCTGAAACAACATATTTTATTAGTTAGGAATTTTAAATCCCCTAATCATTGTGAAACACCTGAATCAAAACTGCTTCCCTTAGCTTTCTTATATTAAAAAAATAAATTTGTGTGCTTAAGCCTCACTCCATAATCCACAATTTTAAACTAAAAGCATTCTAGAATTTCACTTGTGTTGACAACCCTAACTGATCTTTTATTGATTATTCTGTATAAAAAAAAAACTTTTCTCCTTGAACAATTTAATTAGAAAAAATAAATACAACTTTAAAAACAAAACCAAAATAAAATACTTATTAAAATGTGCAAGATTTACAAAAAAAGCAGAGAACTAAATACTGAAATTCACTAATAAAATTACAATTATTCTAGTATGGTTTTCAATGGAAAGCATAGCCTAATTAAATACTTTTAGCAGTTTAAAACCCAATTTCACTGTAATTATATTATGTAGCTTGAAAAAAATCAAAATGATAACAGTGATCTCAATATTAAGTAATAATCATAAAGTTAAAAAATCTTGATGCAGGAATTTTTCTTAAATAAAATCTGTTACTACACTTCTCATTTCAGATGATACAATTAATCTTTTTCTTTATGAAGGGATACTTAATGAACTACCTAAAGTGATACACAAACACAAACTCTTGTTTTTATTCTCTCTTGGACATCACAACTTTTCACAAACAAATAAATTATGCTACTTTTATTTAGTACCAAAAATGATAATCTTGAATACACAAATGTTGGTTATTAATGTCTTAGTTAACAGTCATTAATAAAGATTTAAATACTTTCAATACAAAGTTAACCTAGTTTTTAACTATCTTAAACTCAAACTTGGAAAATCTGAATGAATTCATTCCCAATTCTATTAATTATACAGGAAGTAAGCTAAAAATACTAATATTACTTTAGAGCAAACCTTCTTCATTTCCAAGTCACTCAACTATTAAAAAAGAGCCTTACAATTCAATGTTAGATTGTTGAGGAAGAACATCTGATGTTAGATTAGAGATTTGTTTAAAATTATTATTATTAAAAGGTACCACCTTATTTGTGAATTAACAATATTTTTTGGAGAAGTGTTCAATATTATTATTATGAATTATCTTGCAAATTAGATTGTTCTTTTTTTCTTATATTCCATTTTGTAGCCTTTATATTAACTATGTGCATTTGTGCATGTATCTTGAGATTAAGAAATTTCATTATGAAGTTTTGGCCATGCATCACTTAATTACAAGTTAACATTATCTAAAATATGTTTTTAACTTTTTTTTTATAAACTGTGGTAGTAATTTTGTTATTTAATACAACTGAAGACCATGATCCTTCCACAGTGAACAAAACTTTTTATCAGTTACATACATAAAACAACTAGTAAAAGGCAATAATTTTGCAATTCCTTTACTTGTAAAAAAAAAAAAAAACAACAAAAAAACATTTAAACTTAATGATGAATTTAAACTTACAGGTTTAAGACATGTAAAAGGAGTTGATTATTTCTGGGATTGAATAAAGCAGTTCTTATATATTATTCTGTTTGAAAAAGGTTTTACAAAATTACTTTGAAGATTATAACTTTTAGAGAGTTGTTAAAAGTTAGCTATATGTTTATTCTTATATTTTTATAAATTTACAGTAATTATTTTTAGGAATGTAGAAAGTACATTTTTATATTATTTTCAGAATCATTTTGAAAAATGAAATACTTTAAGTTTTCCCATCAACTTTAAAAATTACACACATATCAATTCTTCTCAACAATGCCAGTGTTTGTTGTGCAAAATTAATACGTTTTCCAAGTTCCAAGATCAATTATGTAATTCTACATATTTCAAATAATATAAACACTTTCACACTAACTCTATCTGTGATCTTTATGTCTTGGTAAAATCATACAATCTCATTTAATTTTGTTTATGTGCATAGACATGTTTACTCATAAACTAAAGCTTCTCCAGAGAAATTTAAAATTCAACCATTATTTTAAAAAATTAGCTAAAACTAATTCTTATGACATAAATAGTATAATTTTGTACTAACATACTTTGCGATTTCAACTTTCATCGTAACTTAAATAACACTATCTAATTAAAGACGTTCCAACATAATTTACACTTTCATTTTTTTTAACTGGTAAAACCTGATCATTATGATCACATTTCACTGAGATTATTATTTAACGTTGTTTTGGTGTCTAAAAAATTATTTAATATCTTTTTTTGAGTTATAGTCTCATCTTAATGGTCATATACTGTTCTCGCAGAAGTTAATCTTTCACACGCGTAAGCAAACATTGAATTTTTAAACTACGACCGTTATGCCTCAATAATCACTAATCACAGCTCGAATTTTTAAACATATACTTATCAGAATAATACTCCTATAAATTATTTACTTTATTACTAGTTATTACACAACACAGTATCAATAGTATTGTACAATATAATACTTAGTACTGTATTATTAATATTAGTGTATAACTTATTATAAGCAATAAAATCGACAAACATAAACTCCACAGAATTATAACAACTCTGTATGCATAAATATATAATTTCAAACAAATTACAATTAATATTAAAGAATAACTGAATTGCAAAAATTTAGTTTCATTTAGTATTCAAAACGGTAGAACTTGTGAAAATACCTAAACCGCCAGCACAGTTCGCCATGTTGTAATTGTATTTTAAAGTAGTATGCGGATAAGTTGCGTCCAATTGGTTTATATATATATATATATATATATATATATATACTTCTCTTGTTGTTTAAACGCATACAAATATCATATTAACTCAATTATATATACTACAAAATAATATTTTCTAACAAAACGAATATACTGTAAGAAAAAAGCTACATATTAATTCTATAAATGTTAACTCAAACGATTAGCAAGATAAATGGGATAAGGCGTTCGACTCGTAATCTGAAGGTGGTGGGTTCGAATCCCTGTCGCACCAAAGATGCTCGCCTTTTCAGCCGTGGGGGTGTTATAAGTGACGGTCAATCCCACTATTCGTTGGTAAAAGAGTAGCCAAACAGTTGGCGGTGGGTGGTGATGACTAGTTGCCTTCACTCTAGTCTTACACTGTTGAATTAGGAACGGCTAACACAGATAGCCCTTGTGTAGCTTTACGCGAAATTCAAAAACAAACAAACAAATAAACTTGTCTAGAGCGCACTAAAATAATATAATGTGATATTGATAAAAACAATTAAGGTAATTATAATTGAAAAATGTGGTTAAATCGTAAATCAGTACTTGAAAATGCGGAAAAATTAACATTATGTAACAACTTTATTTTTAATGGTGAAATACTACATATAAAATACACGACTTATTATAAAGTACCACCAATAAAACTCACTTTATACGTTTCTGTCGTATGTTATGTTCATAACAGTTTTGTGCTGCTTAATTACTTGTATCTGTTTATTGACGTTTAATTAACTTATGGCTGGGGCGCTTGACTCCTAATCTGAGGATTGCGGGTTCAATTCCCTGTCACTTAGCATTTTCACCTTTTCAGCCATTAAAGCATTATAATGTCACAATGAATCTCACTATTCGTTCGTAAAAAAGTAGCCCAGAGATGGCACTTAAGTTATTGAATAACTATGATAAGAAGTGATTGTACACCATAATCTTTAAATAAATGTTGATGTGTTTTTATTTGACTCTATTTAATCTCTACATTATCTCTCTACGCTGATTTCTACAGATCACAGTGGCATCAGGTATTTTTTTACAAGGGAACACCTGAAATTTGGTGATGACGAATTATCTCAGAGGTGACTGTACGATAATTTATACTCATAACTTTCTCCTGAGATGCCTTTTAAGCAATTTCATCGTGGAAATAGAATTCTCTAATTGAAAATGGAAGTGGTTCAGTAATGGAATGCAAAATCCTAGTGTAGAAATCTGTTTCGAAGCACTGGTGGTGTTTTATGATGCTGCTGAGATATTTTATATGTAATTGTATTCAGTAGTAAAATACTAGCACAGCATAAGCACGTGATGTCTTCCGTTCTTTTCCCTTTTGCAGCCTTTAGTGTTTTGATCCCTTTTTGTATATCTGGCTAACGTTTGATAAGAATGTTGCATTTTCTGTTAACGGTTACTCTCACGTACTTTAGTGTGTTTTTTTCAAGAGAGATAAAAATACCTTAAAATGATTGTGATAGCTTATCGTCATCGGCATGTTTGTTGTTTAGTGTGTAAAATTTACTTTGGTTGGAATGATAACCACCGCTGCGTCACAGCACCATCTGATGATTCTGGAATTGGCCATGCTTTATCAACATTATATCAGCCTGGGTTTGATTGTATGACTTCTAGAAGACACAGTAACATTACTCCACAATAATTGTGTGTTCTTTTTTTTGCAGTTTTCGTTGTGAGTATGGTATATAGACATACTATATGTTTACCGCTCCCTTATTTGAGATATCAGTTTTCTAAATATATTTACATATTGCGCATGTAGTCATAATATAAAATGTCTTTCAAAGAAGTCACCATGTTCCTTTCATCCTGATTACACTGAATTTACACATTCAATTAGCATCACATGCACTTTCACGTTCAAAAACGTTCTTGTAAGTGGAGTATATTATACAAAAATAGAACATGATTTTTTTTTTTCGTTGGAAGATTAGACAATATCTTGAGGATACAAACTCCCTCATTTTATAACAGGGGTGCACCTGCACTTTGAGAGGAATGATGTTACTTTTTTCATATATATAAGTAATGTCATGTTTTCTCAGTCTAGAACAGATATTGATACAATATTTTAAAAACAAGTAAATTTAAGATCCATCTGAGAGTTTTACAGCAATAATGCCACTAAAACACTTGTATTCCTTTGATTGCTTTTTAGTTATAAACAAAAATTGTTTCACTGTCCTGTACATTGTGTCCAATTTCTTTCTTTGTTCCAAAATCAATCAAGGTAAGAAAATTTTAATTCACTATGGCACATTTTCTGTCAAATCCTCCCGTTGTTTTGTTGCTTTTATCAAATTATTTTAAAAGGAATTTTGTATTTCTGAATACCACAGAACAGGTAGAAAAGAGAAATTTGATGATATGACCGTATGATCTGTTTTTGTTTGATTAAATTAAAATACTGCACTTCGGAAATAAAATTTTACACGATTTAAAGGACTTATGACCTAAAAGAAGAATCAGTCTTTGAGGTTAAATGACTGTCAAAGAGAGATGTC
This sequence comes from Tachypleus tridentatus, assembly GCF_004210375.1. Lineage (NCBI taxonomy): Eukaryota > Metazoa > Arthropoda > Merostomata > Xiphosura > Limulidae > Tachypleus > Tachypleus tridentatus. Next base: position 35,694,265 of record NC_134829.1, read on the forward strand.
AAAACACAAATAAGTCCTTTCTAAAATGTCAGACTTTCACCAACGACACAAAGGTCTGTAATTTGATTTTATTACAGATACAGACTCGTAAAGAATAACTGGACAAAAAATTACTGAGAATCATTACAGGTTGTGTGTACTCTAGTAAATCCAAGAATGGAATGGACTCTTTAGAACTTCCAGACTTTCAACAACCTGAATAACCTAATCCTGACTTTGGTCATTGTTACTTATGATAAATTAAGAAAGGAGGAAGACACCAGCGGACAGCTTCTATTTGTTTGACAGCTTCAACAGCAAATGAGACAATGGGTAAAACCTAGTGATGTTTGTAGTCCATAGAATAGTCATGAGTCTCACCAGAAGACGTGGATGAGCTACAGAAAGTAACTACAATTCTGTCATTCAAGGGTAAAAACCTTTTCCCCGTTCTTGATTAGAAGTCCCTGAAAATGTCCTCGAGCATGTCTAATGTGATCATTTATGGCTATCCTAGTATTAAGAGACCTGTTTTGTTCGTTCAATGTATTATACTGTTTATATACAAAAAAGATCCTCTCAACACTATGAGACAAAGAAAGGAAAGTTTTGCAATATTTCCAATGTCTATTGCTTGACAGGCTCAGCATGGCCAGGTGGGTTAAGGCGTTCGCCTCGTAATCTGAAGGTCGTGGGTTCGAATCCCCGTCGCACCAAACGTGCTTGCCCTTTCAGTCGTGAGGGCGAAATAATGTCACAGTCAATCCCACTCTTCGTTGGTAAAAGCGTATCCCAAGAGTTGGTGGTGAGTGGTGATGACTAGCTGCCTTCCTTCTAGTCTTACACTGCTAAACTGGGGACGGCTAACGCAGATAGCCCTCGAGTAGCTTTGAGCGAAATTAAAACAAAACAAAAAACGCAAACTGTTGCCTGACATAAGATAGAAATATAAAGTATCTATTCTGTTTTTCACTCTCTGAAGTATACAGCCTCTTGGATCAGGTGATTCCAGGAATGCCATGAAAAAAATCTGAGAATAGTATCACGGTTTCTTTATTCTACTCTGCCTGCAACGAGCAAACGTTTTACGCAAAAATTAAATTCTGAGAATACTTTTAGATTCAAGTAGCTCATGCTCCTTATCAAACTATAAGTTAAAGGAAACTACAAATGATTTATCCCAAAACAGATTGAAGAACTGACTGCATTCCAATCTTAAAACTAGCAAGTTTTTACCACAAATTTTTGAAGTCCTCTTTTCCATTAAGGACTTTTTGTAAAACACTCCATACAAGACTCCCTGCAGTGCATCTACACAAGTGGAGGAACCAACAACAAAAAAACAACAAACTATAACACTTCTCTGCAATACACTAACACAAGCGTCAACAAAAAAGTACTAAGAAAAAGCTACACTTTAGAACATGAAAACAAGCAGGGAAGTCAACAGAGTAGTAACAAAAAGCTTCTCTGTAATACACATATTCAAACACATAGTAGTGAAAACTTCATTGCAGTACACGTATGGAGGAAAGAAAGAAAATTAATTTCCAACAAAGAAAATTTTTTCTACAGTATATACATATATGACAGCAGTAATAACAATAATGTAATAAAAACGCTTTATTGCAGTATAGGGCCCGGCATGGCCAAGCGTATTAAGGCGTGCGACTCGTAATCCGAGGGTCATGGGTTCGCATCTCCGTCGCGCCAAACATGGTCGCCCTTTCAGCCGTGGGGGCGTTATAATGTTACGGTCAATCCCACAATTCGTTGGTAAAAGAGTAGCCCAAGAGCTGGCGGTGGGTGATGATGACTAGCTGCCTTCTCTCTAGTCTTACACTACTAAATTAGGGACGGCTAGCACAGATAGCTCTCGAGTAGCTTTGTGCGAAATTAAAAAACAAGGAATCATTGCAGTATATATAAGCAAGCAGAGAAGCCAAAAACAACAAAACTTCACTGAAATAAACATATGCAAGCGCAAAAATCAACAAAGTAGTAATGAAACGAGTCATTGCAGTACACATATATGCAAGCAGCAGAGCCAATAGTTAGTAATAAAGGCTTCATTTTGGTATAGATATGCGAGTCGGGAACCAATAATAGTAATAGAAGCTTTATCGCTGTACACATACGAAAACACAGAAACCAATTAAAACTTCACCACAATATATATAAATATAAGCAGGGCCAGATTATTTATTAGGCGCAATAGGAAGCCATAATATTATTAACAAAAACGATTCACTGTAGTACATACAAGCAAGCAGGGAAACCAACAAAAGTAAGCAAAAATCTCACTGCAGTAGACATGTGCAAGAAGTAAAGCCAACAAATTATTAAGAAACAACCTTAATTTTAGTGCACATGTACAATGAGGAAGCCGACCAATTAGAAATAAAAATGTTTCAATGTAGTACAGATATGCAACCAGGAGGGGTAACAAAGTAATATCAAAAAGCTTCATTGCAGTATACATAAGTGGGTAAGCCAACAAAGTATCACTGTAGTACCCATATGTAAGCGAGAAAGCCAATAAAGTAAAAGTAAAAAGCTTAACTTTGTGACATATATGCAAACGGGAACTCAACAAATTAGTGATAACGAATATAATTACAATACACTTGTGTAAGAGAAGTCAAAAAAATGTGTATTAAAGAAGCTTCACTGAAGCACACACGTACGAAAAGGAAAGCCAACAAAGTATTAACGAAAAGTTTCATTGTAGTACACATATGCAGGCAGGTAAACCGACAATCATCAATAAAAGCTTCACTGCAGGAGACACGTATTGGCAGGGAAGCCAACAAAAGTAAAAGCAAAAACCTCAATGCAGAATATATATGCAATCGAGAAAGCCAACATATTATTTTCAAAAACCTTAACTGTAGCACAGATATTCAACAGGGAAAGCCAACAAAATAGTAATAATTAAACTTTACACTAACGCACACATGCGGCACAAATATGCAAGCGGGAAAGTCGTAAGACAGTAACAAAACACCTTCTTACATGTTATAATTTATATCGGATGAGCTCACGATTTATTGTGTTACGTATTAAGATTTCAAAAACTGAAAATTTTTATTTTAATTTAAAAGTTAATTGAATGTCAATACGTATTAAATTCATGTTTGCAAACAAGGTTAATACACAGAATTTTCTTTCTTAACACAAATATATTTTAATATACCAATAACAATACAATTTATAATAACGATTATTACAAATAATGATTTATATACAAAAGTTTTACAAATATACAAATAGTATTAAGTCTTCTACCTGGTCTGAAACTGAATATTTTAGCGACGGTTTACGATGAGCGAATTAATTCTAAGTTGATAAACAAGCTAGCTATCTATTCTTGACAGGCCTTACACCGTTTACAAGCAACAAACAACCGTTTCTCCAACAAAGATATCTAATGTCTTGTTGAAATACCAACGTCCGAAGTGAATTGTTTGAATTTAAACGGTTTATAATGTTCGAAATCTTTTCCGATTAATATGCATTAATCACAATTATAGCTTTCGAAGTATATAGCGTACTAACTGTAATAAACCAACAATATTATACTGTCTCTTCGCATGTTGCGAAAGCTATGTTTTATAATCATTAGGCAAGGTTCTCGAAAATTCATTTGGCAATAGTACATGCAATCACTAGTATTTTACATACATACATTGTACATTGTTAATTTTACACTCGAGAATCTTCTACAAATTTAAAGAATAGGCGAGACTTTTGCATTACATATTTAACAATAATTGTTGTACTAATACAGCTGCCTAAGTTGCTATATATGTGTTTATAGAGTGAATAAGAATTTTACTGTTTCAAAGAAGATTCATAAAAGTAAGTTACTTCTCCAGACAAGCATAAAGAAAAAATGATGAAACTTACCTAATTATTTCACGTATCTTTTCCATGTAGGGTCCAGGTAATTCCTTTCCAATAGTAAAAGGATAATAGTCCCACGTTCCACATTCGGTACTTTTAACGTACAAAATTGTAGCTAATAAAAAGGAAACGAACAAGCATAATAAAATATATATATTTTAATTTTATAAAGACAAGTAGAGGTTAATGCATACATAACCTAACTAGGCACAGTAATGTAGAAAGTTTAGTGCTATAAAAAGTATTAAAACAAAAAATTCAAAATTACAGAAACTGTGTTGTTTAAAATTTTCAAAATTGTATCTATACTTTGGCTCAGACTAATATAATGGTCTGCCAATATAGGAATATATATATATATTATGTTTAAGTAACTCGTTTCCCAAAAGAACAGCGATATGTCTTCAGATTTACAACGCCAAAATCAGGATTTCGATTCCCCTCGGGGGACACAGCAAATAGTTGTTGTTTTTGGAATTTCGCACAAAGCTACTCGAGGACTATCTGTGCTAGCCGTCCCTAATTTAGCAGTGTAAGACTAGAGGGAAGGCAGCTAGTCATCACCACCCACCGCCAACTCTTGGGCTACTTTTTTACCAACGAATAGTGGGATTGACCGTCACATTATACGCCCCCACGGTTGGGAGGGCGAGTATGTTTGGCGCGACGCGGGCGCGAACCCGCGAATTACGAGTCGCACGCCTTACGCGTTTGGCCATGCCAGGCCCACAGCAAATAGCTCGATGTGGCTTTGCTATAAAAAAACAACAACACACACACCTAAGTAACTCAGTTTTTTTTTTAGTTTTAACTTTCTTGTTACAATGCTTTTTGTAACATTAACTTTCTCTATATTACTATAACTATCTAAATTACCTATATATCTTTATTTTTATAAAATTATTTTTATTATATTTTTCGTATTTATATATTTTCAACTCTTATGTTTCTATAAAGAGATTTGTATTTGTATTTTGTCAGTTTATTTGAATGTTTACCAAAATACGACAGCTTTAAAATATATAATTTAATCTATTAATAATTTTTTTAAATAATTTTTTTGAAGATGGGTTAAGTACAATCCAAAAGTTTCATAATAAAATGATTATTTTCACTTTTGTAGAAATTTCTCTGTTCAGTTCTGCCACAACGATATCTCTGCGAACTTACAACGCTAGAATCCAGGTTTCGATACCGGTGGTGGACAGATCACAGATAGCCCACTGTATAGTTTTGTCCTTAAGTACAAACAAACAAACAAGAAGCGTTGAATTCTAAAACATTCATTTGTCAATAAAAAATGTTATGAATGTTATGTGAATTCCAAATATAATGTTGCCTTTGTGTATATTTCAGTTAATATAAATATTTATTTCCATGCTGATAGGGCCCGGCATGGCCAGGTAGGTTAAGGCGTTCGGCTCGTAATCTGAGGGTCGCGAGTTCGAATCTCTGTTGCACCAAACATGCTCGCCCTTTCAGCCGTGGAACTGTCATAATGTAACAGTCAATCACACTATTCGTTGGTAAAAGAGTTGCCCACGAGTTGGCAGTGGGTGGTGATAACTATCTGCCTTCCCTCTAGTCTTACACTGCTAAATTAGAGATGGCTAGCGCAGATAGCTCTCGTGTAGCTTTATGCGAAATTCAAAACAAACCAAACCTAATGCTGAGATTGAGTTGTGGAGCTTTGCTGTCTGGTTGAGGTTGGTTATCTACATAGTTCATTCAGTTTGTATTTTACTAGGGATTGCGCCTTCAGTTATAAACAATATTTTTCAAATTGAACTAAAGTGAGTAACAAAACACCCGCTTCACCTCCAATAATACAGCGTAATATAAGCGGACTTATAACACTAAAAACAAGATTTAACTTGTTGGGAACAGCATTTTTTGTTTTTGTTTTAGAAAAATACACACTGGACTACCTGAATTCCGAATTTTGGCCGAGCAAGTTTCAAAACTTATCGGTAAAAGCACAGCACAAATAGTTTTTTGCTAAGTTACTAATAATCAAACAAAACAATTATATTTACATACATCATTTGAAGCTTATTGAAAAAAACACAATATGGATTTCACATGACTGACTCTTGAAGCAGCTTAATAACTATAATGAATGAAAGAATTACGAATTAAAAATGTAATTTGTAAACGGTTTACATATAACAGAAATGCCTCAATAGTGTAACCTAGCGTCTCTTCACTTTGGGGAGCATCAGAATAATTTTAACTATTTTCGATTGCAAAATGGCTTCTCCTCCGGAGCAGGTTGTATGTACACCTACATTTGTTTTTCAAGCGGCTTTTCCGGGTAAGAATTACTGAACATTCAATTTACGTATTGTATTTGTTACTCAATATACATACACGCGATAATTTAAGTTTTTCAGAAAATTTGATGATTGAATTGTCATTGTTGGTATTTGAATATGTTATGGCACTGTCATTGGTACTAGATCGAGTTTTTTTTATCGTATTTAATTAATTATAAATATAGAGTGGGTAACACTACTACCTTAGTAACAGTTATCTCTATTTATACCCTGAGACTTAGTTTTTAAAATTTAATTAGTCTCTTAGTGTAAAAATTACACTACAACTAAGCCTATCAATATCATTGCCCTTCGATGTCAGTTGAATTTGATGTTGAATTTTACACATAAAAAACTGCAATTTAAGGTAAAATTTTTGGGGAGGATTTAGTCGAACGTAAATGTGTATAATTTAAAATTGGCAATTTCATTTTGTCAGTTAAGTCCACTTTATTGAACTGTTGACTTAGAAATTTACTCGTCTTTGGCATTAAATATTATGATGAACCATTTGGTTCTGATAAACAGTCGTTGTAAACACACCCGTTATTTTTCGGGAAACCATTTATTTTTCTCGTAAATTCTTGCCAAGTGCTAGCCTTCACTACTACAAATGCCAGTAATGGCAAAACTCATTCCACAAGCCACACACCCTGTTATTAAAATAAAACTTTAAAATTGAATCTTAAGCTTTCTTTTTTCCAAATCTGAAATTTGTTTCCCATGTTGCCAATGTCTTCATAATACACCATAAAGAAATTATAGGCCTTTACTTTGTTGATGTACCAGTTCTTTAATTAATACTAGAAATAACTTTCCATCCCTGGATTAATCCCAGTAGCTTTCCTTTGAATTATTTCCAATAATTTATTTTTTAGATAAGGACACTAAGGGTATTCATAACATTCCAAATGTGCCTAACTGGCAACTTGTCTAACTGAAATTACTTTTCTCTTTTATGTAATGTAATTAAAAAGAATATTGACCAAATTTATATAAAATTAAAGTGAATATTTTAAGGAAATATATTTTTATTTAAAGTATTTATGAATTTTCAAAAAAATATTGAGAAAACAAAATCACATCAACAGAGACCTATATAAAAACAACTGATTGATGTGGAGAATTATTAATAATGTTTTAAGTATTTTGAAAAATCCAGTCTAAACCTGATGTTGTTTACACACAAGTTTTTGCATTTATGTTTGTTTATTGAAGTTTAGTGTATGTTACATACAATGAATATTATACTATATAATATGGTATAGAAATATAACTGTGTCCATACAATGTTGGTTGATATGATCCACCTTGACACTACCTTGTAATTGTGAAACTATACGTAACTCTGAATAGACTGAGTTTATCTTCACAAATTTTGGTGAGTTTATATAAGTTGGTATAAATCTGTTATACACAAAATCAGGTTTCTTAATAAAGTGTTTGTATTTGTACCAGAAACTTATTTAGTAATTTACAAAGCATTTACTGAGAAAGCATGGGTGAAAGGTGATTTTCATAGAAAGAATAAATATATTTTTCCTTTGTTACATTTTATATTTACATGACCACTAGAATTCTGTAAATAGATATAAAAAAAATTGTAAAGATTTACATTTTATCTGTTGTTTAACCCTTTCACAATGGGCTCAGTAAAATATACACAAGTTCATATACACATTTGCCCACATTAAATATTTATACTATAATTTTTGATACAGCATATGTATCTTCACAAAATCTGGCAGATGTTTAGTAATGATTACAAGTTTTTTGTACACGAAGAAAGATTTATTAATGAAGTATTTCTATTAATTTGTTTGTGAAATTTTGAGTCTGTTTCATTATTAGTTTGAGTGTGAAGTGATTTCATGTTATGATTAAGAAAATATTTTTGTTTTAAAGATCTCAAATATAATTTATGTAATCTCTAAAACATCCTAACTACATTTCAAATATTTATTTTCAGTAACTCTTATTTTCTCTACTCTAACTATGTGGGATCTCTCAATTTGACCAATCTCATAACCATCAAAAAAAAAAGAAGAAATGAATATACATTAGGCTTATTTTGTGCCAGAATGACTGTAGATTGTAATACAAAAATACAAATGTATAGTTTGAGTAGTTTGTCTCACAACATTATATATTTATTTTTTATTATATTGACCTTCTGGTTGTATTTGGCTGACATTATATAGCTTGTACTTATGAGATGTATGTGCACTTATTACTTTATTCTTTTCAAACTGACCTTGTTTTGCCCGTATTTCAGTATTTTGTAATATATAGTCACATTTCAATTATTATACATCATATATGTATATAGATTATTTCTATTTAGAAGTAAGTTACTTATTTTTCTTAAAATATAGAACAAATAATAAATAAAGCAAACAATTATGTCTTCTAGCTACACCCTTTGAAATCAGTTGCTGCTGTATGTAGGCTGATAAGCCTTTTAAAACTTTGCATGTGCAGGATATTAAACAAAAATTTTTAGGGTTTTTATATAAACAGTTGAATAAGCAAAAAATCATAAATTGCTCTATCAATACCATAGAATTCACTGTAATTTATCAAGCTTAATAACTATTGATGTAATTAGGTCTAAAAAATGAAACTTGTAGCAGATTAAAGATGCAACCTACTTCCTTTAAATCTTGTTTCAAAAGAACATGGTAGCCTTTAGGCAGATTAAAATGGCTGAGCAAACCATGAGGGGAAAATTCTAAGCTGTTGATTGTTTATTCACGTCACATATCGAAGTAAGTGTATGGAAACATATGAACAGAGCATGTGTTTGATTCAGTATATAAGCCATATCTCAGCAAAATAAAAGATACAAGGTTTTGATTTGATATTCTACCTTGTCAGTATTGGTTATTTAAGTTTGTAGTTCATAGAAAACTGCAGACTGCATTTTGACATTGCAAACATCTCATTTTAACCAGTGCTGCATTCATTACGTGACCCACAGAAATCAATATTTAAGTGTGTTTTTAATATACACTTTTAAATTAAGAAATTAACTTCTATATAATATTAAAGTTTGAAATATAATCTATAACTTGTTAACAAACTTCTTAATATAAATTCCTAAAATAGTATTTCAGTAAAATTTGAATGCGAGTGAACAATCACGATGACATGGCCTTTGACCCCTGACCCATCATGAAAGGGTTAATTTACTCTGACACAAACTGTATTGAAAGCATCGATGGACAATGAAATGTAAAATTGGAAAAATATGAAATAAAATAATAGATTTACCTTCTTTGATTAGATCATTATGTTGTTTTAATGACCTTTTATTTACAGTTGTTACTGTTAACCATTTCACATCTGTTTTTTTAAATTGTATGGGTTTATTGCTGTAGTTTACCCATTTGAGCCTGTGATTCTTCTATCAAACACCAGTTGACTACAGTTGTTGGTGCTTAGCATATAAATGCCATGATCAAAGTGCATGACCCATTGGATCTTTGTGAGTGCAAACTGTAATTTTGTAAATGACTTTCTAATTAATTTATAAATAGTTTTAAAAATTTGTTAGTTGCCCAGAATTGAAGAATAATGATCACACATGAGCCATTTTAGTCAAGTTGTCTAGATTGCCCACAAAAAGAAACAACCATGATAAAATTGTACTAGCCAGAAAGATGCTGTTTGTATTGGTTATAAACATGCCCGTGAAAAAAGGACACAGTAAAGATGGATTTATTTAGAACTATGAGGTGGGTGAAGTTTCACATATTGCTTAATAAATTTATTTTTATTTTGCTATTCTGGTGAGAGGTTTGCATTTTATATTCTAGTGTCAGTTTGTGTTATTTATGTTTCTAATTGGTTGGTTACTGAAACCCATAAGAGGAAAGAGAAAAACAAATTGAAAGGTGTTTTACATGACAAGTGAAGATTGACAGTTTTTTTAGAATTTTTATTTTTGAAACTAAATGAAAGCTAAGCTAATAAAAAATATGGATTATATTTTTCACTCCTTTCAAGTCATACATCCTCTGTGCTCCTTTGATTTTCCTGATTGGGATCTCATCGTGGTCTTCTATGTGCCCTTTGCCATCCTCCTTTTGAATCTGTGTCTATGTGTTACATGTGCTATCTTTCTCTCTCAGGACCTATTTTCTTCTGCTCCTTGCTTGTCCATGTCATTGATCAGAAATTGTCATTAATGTTAGTTGCTTCCTCTCCCATTCCTCTTTTGCATCATGCATCCTGATTGGTCCTTTCTCCCCAATACTTATGCTGCCTTTGAAGGAAATTTGGCTTTCACACTAATTTCCTTACCTTTCATCTTTCACTCATACTTTTATTCCAATCCTGATCAGCATCTTTGTTCATTTTTCTCTTAACAGTATTAGGTGTCGTGTACTGCCTCCTTTTAGACTTATCTATGAAAGTTCGATATTTCCACAACATTTCTTATCAAATTTGTTATCTTATCATGTCTGGTTGATTGCCTTCACCATCCATTGGAAAAGATCATACAGGCTGGAATGTAGATTGTTTCCAAATACTTTCTCACTCATTATCTGCACAAGCTGGCTGTATCTTCCTCAGATGGATATAATCCCTCTCACTTGTCTGTTTGCATTTGACTGGGGTCTTTCACTCCCTTTGCATAAGTTTTCTTTTCAGAGACCCTCCTTTGTTTGTTTTTTACCACTGATAACAGAATCCCAGTTTGTGGTGGATCTTGCCTCAAACCAGCACTATTTACTGATTATGTTATAGTGCTCTTTGTAGAGATGGGGTCTTGCACAAAACCACTGGTGGAATACCCAGTGTTGTACAGACATGTTTCTAGGTATCAGTAAGTTTCACTCATTGGTGGACCATCACTCGTGGATTTCATGAGTAAAGGAGAATAGATTTCTGTCCATCCCTGTCAACCCTTAGATTGAATAAATTGGGATCAATTTGCTTTCTAAAATAGAGACTTGCAGACACAACTTGCAATTTCTTGGGTGTGATGTTCCTTCAGACTCCCCATCACATTTACTTCTCCCTCTCTTTTCCCAGAGGAAGAAGGGTGTTATCATTACTTCCCATTTGCTGAGTGCATTGCATTATTTTACGTTATAATACAGAATCATGATTTTTTGCTCATTTCCCATGGATGCTCTTTCCAGATGAGCAGCTGTTGGTTGGAACAAGACCAACGTATGAGGGATTCTCCTCATAATACTGGGTTTGAGATGACACTGCCCTGTTCCTATGGTTGTATGTAGTACAGGCCCCTCTTCTCATTAATTCCAGCTGCAGGAAGTTCTTTCATTGGTTCTGAAGTTGTGTTTGGGGGATTTCATCTGTCTCATTATGCAAGTAAAGGCAAGTACATATGCTATTCCTATGTTTGAGTGAATGGTCTATGTCCTCCTTATTATACTAGATGCAGCATGTTTCTTCCCTACATTTATGGTTGGGTGAGTTATTATTTCTACTGGTAATACCATTTAGAGATACCACCTTGTCCTTAAGGTTGAGTTGAGACATCACCAAGGCCCAGTAATGCTAGAGGCAGTTTGTTGTACTTCTTGATCCTGTCATGATTGTATAAGTTTGTTGAATTTAGGCCAACTGCTAACTTCTTCATAATTCCTTTCCTTCATGTATAACATGCTGTTTACTTATGGTTGGGATTGATGAGCATGTGCAACATGGCTCATGTGTCCTAGTCACCATATTAATGTTACACTATATTTGTTTTTATCTGGTTGGATCATCAACCTCCTAATGCTGAGGGCTCAGCATGGCCAAGTGGTTAAGGCACTCGACTCATAATCTCGGGGTCACGGGTTTGAATTTCCATCACACCAAACATGCTCGCCCTTTCAGCCATGGGGTGCATTATAATGTGATGATCAATCTCACTATTCATTGGTAAAAGAGTAGCCCACAAGTTGGCAGTTGGTGGTGATGACAATCTGCCTTCCCTCTAATCTCACATTGCTAAATTAGGGAAGGCTAGTGTAGATAGCTCTTGTGTAGCTAAGCGTGAAATTCAAACAAAACCAAACTTAATGCGGAGAATGAGTTGTGGAGCATTGCTGTCTGGTTGAGGTTGGTTATATACATAGTTCATTCAGTTTGTATTTTACTAGAAATTGCACCTCTCTGAACAAATAGCACTTTTGCACATCCTTTTATTTTTTAACTTGTATTAGATTAATTACAGGCTTTGGATTCATCTGAGAGCACACTGATGCATTTTGGGTAGTTGCTTTCTACTTGGTTTGAATGCTGAGCACCTGCACTGGCCTCTCTATCTTTCCAGTGTGTGATTCCAGCTTTGTGTGAGAGGAGTAAGACTGTATTGGAAGTCAACATTTTCTTACACTGAAAATGTATTTTTGACAGTTACTTATCACTTCTTATCCTTCCTTCTCACTACCACTGTTTATTTTTTAGAGCTTACCAGTTCTAAAAAAAGTGAGGATTAAGTAGGAATACCAGAGGGAGTTAACTGCATCAGTACAACTGGTGCAATACTATTGGTGGTGAATTATCACATATGTACATTTTCAATTGTGGTGCACAATTGGTGCAGTATATAGACTAGTGTGCATAGCATGAAAATACTTGCAGCAGTTCTTAGAGGGCAGAAAGAAAATCAAGATAACTTTGTGTTAGAGAAGGCTAGTACCTATTGAAAATACATTTTCAGAGTAAGAAAATGTTAACTTTTTTTTTTTTTTTTAAATCAAGAGCTTTGAAAAGCAGGCTGTTTACCAGTATGTGCAGAAACTGGATCTACATACAAATTCTTGCTACATACAGAGGTGGACCAATTGTCTTCCAGGAAAGTACTAAATTCCATTTTGTAACTGAAAGATAAACTTCATATTTTTTGTTAGAATGCAGCTTAACACTAACAGTGTATATTATAGATGAAAAGTGGTTTCTATTACTGTGCTACCTGACTGATATTGCTATAAATTCAATGACCTTGTTTTTGCAAGGTCAAAATTAGAATATTTTGCAACTCGGTGACATAATGTATGCATTTTGCAAGAAAACTTGTTCTGTGATTAAACCAGTTTAAGAATAGAAATTTTGAAATGTTTCCTTGGCTTACTTGTTCTGTGGTAAAACCAGTTTAAGAATAAAAACTTTGAAATGGTTTTTTGGCTTACTTGTTCTGTGGCAAAACCAGTTTAAGAATAGAAACTTTGAAATGTTTCTTTGGCTTACTTGTTCTGTGGCAAAACCAGTTTAAGAATAGAAACTTTGAAATGTTTCTTTGGCTTACTTGTTCTGTAGCAAAACCAGTTTAAGAATAGAAACTTTGAAATGTTTCTTTGGCTTACTTGTTCTGTGGTAAAACCAGTTTAAGAATAGAAATTGATTCAGAAATCCATTTGATGGTAGCATTACTTCTTATCTATCAATCTGGTGATAAAACTCTTAAAACTGGATTCAAGTCAAAATCTCTTGGGAACTTTGGAATAGTTCACAGAGGATACCCAAACATATAAAGAAAGGCAATGGACATGTTTTTAGATTAACATTTGTACAAGTCAGCATTTTTTGCTTTACAGCAATTAAAACAAACTAGCAGTTTGAGTGCTAGTAGAGGGGAATATCTTTAAATTTTTGCATTGTTTTTTAAGTTGTGTTTGTTTACTTCTAGGAGCAGAATTTGGTGATAACTGTATTAATTGATTACACTGCACAACAGGTTTTTGAAAAGTTTTTGCTGATTGTGACAGGTACCTGGTGGGTATGTACAAATATAGTTTTGGTTTGGCTTCATCAAGTGGGAACTCTGAGAAATAGTCATTTAACTGTTTACTCGCAATAACATATTTAACTGCCTTTATGTTTCTAAAATGTTATCAAGTTCAACATAATTAAAATTGTTTTGCTCCTGATTTTCATTTGTATTCAATTTCCGGTGCATCACGTTGCAGTGTCCAACAGTAGTCAGCAAGCATTGATGGATTCCAGTTGCCCTGATATCGTTTTTCCAATGTAGCAAAACTGAAGATTTCGATGAAATGGTACATAATGAGCAAATTTGGATGTTATTTTCGTGATCAGCGGCCAAAAATCTATAAGGAACACCCAACATTGTTCAAGAAGCAAAAACTTTGTTGTGCAGTGTTACCTGTGAGTAAAGCTGGACAATTAAATCAATTACCTAGAAGAAGAACTTACATCAGTTAGTGTCAAAAGAACTAATAGGTTAATCAGAACTACAAATAATGCCACAAATATAATAAACTCATCAAAATTAATGATTCAGGTTTTTAATGTTTTTTATTACTCCAACAATTTATTAAATGAAGATTAAATTGTCACAAAAAAATGATCAACTAACTGAAATTAGATGCTTTGGTTATTACTGCTTTTGATTATTCCAGCAAGTGATTAATCAAAACTACAATTCGTAATGGTTACCATGGAAATAACTAATCAAAATATTGCCATTATTTTCTTTTATTATTAAGTACAAAGCTACATAATGGGAGGAATGCCTCATGATTTGAGAGTTCAGGGCTGAATTATCATTGATGCTAAACTTGCTATCTCTGTCTTTGTTATTGAAGAGCTAGTATATTTGTTTTGCTGCTGTCAGTAATTTTCAATTGCTGACAAGAGAAACAACTACTGGTTGACAGTACCCACTGTCAACTCTCCAGCTACTTTATTGTGTAACTATGTTCTTTATTAATGCCATATGGACAGTCACGGATCTGGGGAAGGAAGTGTAGTGGGTTAAGACCATGCTCCATGTTTTTCAGAAATTACTATATCTATTCTTTAATGTTAAATAAGCAAGTACAATTTAGGGGATAGGTCAAGAGTGGATTACTCTCTCCACCTTTTTTTTTTATTTCATATATTAATAACTTATTTAATTGTGTTTAAACAGATACAGAACTAGGAGAGGGTCTTAGAAGGTTCTGTAATTAATAACTGTCCTATTTAATGTAAAGGCAGGTTTGGATTTATGATAGAGGGTCAAATGGGCCAAATCCCCTACATCCATATTTTTAAAGATTAATAGCTAATAATGTTGTATAATTTGGTGAAGATCTAAGGGGATCAACCACCCAAACATTTATCCAGGAATTAATTAAAAAAAAGGCAGAGGCCCTTATAGTATAAAAAAATAAATATTAGATGTGAATGTTTTTATTAAGCTGTTGATTACCATAAAAGCCTATTGGAGAGTTTCTGAAATCAATATAATTGAAGTCAAAAGTAGTACAGAAAAGGTCTCAGCCAATAACTGATTATTTCTGAGATAATACGACAATATAAACAACTGTTAAATCTTATTGGTAAACTTTGGTGTCTTGGCATTTCCATACACAAACAGTGTGTATAAAATTTAAGAGATTTGCAGAGACATCAACCATTAAGATTTGAGTATAATCATTATGGTTGTAGTGTATACATTACAACTATATGCTAATACAGACAAATATTATGACTTCTTGCAACTCCCAAATTATTATATTATATAGGCCTATACAAGAAAATGATAAATTATTCCCCCAGAGCTTGAAAGGGGTGAAAAGAAAATTTCTAGTGAGATACAAATAAATTTTGATAATAAATAAAAGACAGTCTAAATGGCTACTTGCAATAATCATGTTTGTGGTTGAAATAATAAAAAAATATTTGTATCTCTGATGTCTACCAACAGTTTGTGTGTGGTGCTTTTCCATATTGGGTACATCGGGGAATCCATAGTTTCATCATCAGTGCTTGTCAGCCAATCAGCGCTCGCATAGATGGGTATTTCTCGTTTTCTAAGCAGCATAGAAATATCAATGAGATCGTTCACAAGATGGAAAGAAAGAGGCGTCATTCACCAGATTGTCTTGTTTCTGGCAAATCTAAAAGGACTAAAACTGTGAAAGGGCTTTGTCTATAATCATTATGCTCAGTCATTTGAAATAGTTGGCATCTCTGGATTTGTTTTTCCTTAAAACTGGTTTTGTTTGAGACATACTTAGCTTTTATGACAGACTTGTTAAAGAATCAGTTTATAATGTTTGAAAGCTAGAATTTTTCTGAGAAGGATATTTTTCATACTGCTTACATCTAAAATAAGTGAAAGTGCAGATGGTATGACTGTGTAAGTAATGGCTTTTTAACAAAATTTGAAAATGAGCATTCTGTTAACTAAAGTTATAATTGTTTTTCTAAATACAGTGATAAAGAATTATAACTCTAAAAATTTGAAATGTTTATTTTCAACCATTTTAATTTTTATATCAATGAAATTGCTAGATATAAAAATATAATTTGAAGTTGCTGGACTATAAATAAACAAGTTAATAATTTACAAAATGTTATTTTTTTAAATTTGACTTATCTAGACTACTTTAAAACTATATGGTCAAAAGTGATTATGACAAAATATATTATTATGGTCTTGCTATTGTGTGTTACTTTCCCTATAACTGAAGTTAGCTTTTGAGAGAGAATAACTAAAAAAAAAAAGTGTCTACTGAAATGTGACACAAAAAGTTAACTCTCACTTTAGTTTCTGTGAAATCGAAGTTATTAGTTAGATTTTGCCATACAAATAATAACTATGTATTTTAAGTATCTGGCATAGTGAGGATTTTCAACAAAGTTGAGAAGTACAAGCTCATAAAATCGAGGTTTGCCGATCTTGTATGTTAGTGTGTTTCTCTATGGTTATGCTACTTAGATGATCAAAAAATGAGATGGGACCCACAGATTTACACAAGGACCAATAGTTGAGATCTTTTACAATTAAAAAAGTAAATTTTGCTATTGTACAGGGGAATTGTTTATATTTGACTGGCAATGGTGATTTTCTTGTAACTGTAAAGTTACAAGAGTACTTTAAAAAATCTTATGAGTAAAAATACATTTAAATTTAAATTCTATGCTCTACCATTTTGCCTTGCATCCACCCTATTTGTGTTTTGTTGGAGAGTCACATTGTTTATGTCATCTTCACTCATTTGGAATTAACACTCACCCTTATATGGATGACTGGCTTCTAGCTTCTTCCCACCACTTGGTAGAACTTCACATGAACTATTTTACCTTTAACTTTGCATCTACTAACTCCTGCCTCCACTCTGGTCATCTCTCTTACATCAACCTCAGTTGGACATTTTTCATCCAGTGATCAGCATTCTCTGACTTAATGTCTGGTTTCTATGTGGTCCATTGCATAACATCAGGGATTCACTTGTTGGGTGGCATCTTTAGTAATGCAGTTCATTAGGTATTTTTCTTTGCCATTTATCAACTGAAATGGTTTACTTATTGTCAGTAGTCTTTCAGACACAAGTTTAATCCTTCTTGTCCCACTGTGCAGCATGTTTATTTATTTATGACATTGTTTATAACAAAGGTTTGGTGCTTTTATCCATTTCTTTGTATAAAGCAACTCTATTATCTACTTTTTGTTGTAATGGAAAATGTAAAGGTTTTTAGTCTCCAGTCTTCTCCTTTATTCTGAAATCATTGTGGGTTATCTGTCTTCAACGTCCTTTTAGATTCCCAGTTGGAATCTCACAGTGGTTTTGCATGTTTTATTCCATCCACCCCTTGAACCTTTGGCATCATATTCCCTTAATCACTTTTCTCTTGAGACTTATTTTTTATGTTGTTGGCTAGTAGACATTGATATGTTTGTGATTTGTGTTCACAGGTCTCTTTACTGTTTCACTTACGTTCTGATAGGAGATAGGTCCTTTCTACCCAAAACTTCAGCAGCAAGAAAGGGGGATAACACTTTCTCTCCTGTTAATCTTCCCTCTGTTTCTCATTTCTACAGCTGCTCAGATCCAGCTCATTTTTTTATGCTAATTTCAGGCTCTCTGTAGTTATGTTGTACATACTGAATAGCTTAACGGTTCACGTATCATTTGTTTCTCCATTGGGACTCTTCTTATCTCCTGTCACTTTGACAGGTTGGGTTTGTCAGTCAGTTTGTATTAGTCAATCTGGGCTTTCATTGGAGGAGC
This sequence comes from Tachypleus tridentatus, assembly GCF_004210375.1. NCBI lineage: Eukaryota > Metazoa > Arthropoda > Merostomata > Xiphosura > Limulidae > Tachypleus > Tachypleus tridentatus. The sequence continues at coordinate 35,712,452 of NC_134829.1, forward strand.
AGAGACTTCTTTGGATGCTATCTCATCAAGTTCAATATGATTCAATGTCCCTGGTGGCTCAGTTTCTTTGTTTGCTGGAGGAGATTTTACATGCTGGTATGTAGACTATGACTAATACATTTATATCTCATTATTTACATCATTTGGCAGTTGCTTTCTTGGATAATTTTTGGCTACTCCCAGTGCTATTTTCCACTCAGTAATGAAATTGTGATAGAGATGAACAACACTTTTTTTTCCATTTATTTCTATTCTTTGTCAGGAACTTTCATCATTTTAATTTGGATCCCACTCAGATATGCTTCCTTCCAAATCCACACTAATTATCCATAGACCAATTTAAAAAAATTCCAGTGAGCATTGAGTTCTGTGAGATGGAATGTTGTTCTGCAAGACCACCTTGCAACTTTCCAGGTGGTAAACAATTATATTCACTACTGGACAACTATTTGTGGACTATCATAAGTGCAGTGTAAGGGGATTTTTGTCTGCCCCTGCTAACCCCTGGAATGCATAAATTGAGCTTAGTTTACTTTTCAAAATGGAGAACATGGTTCATCTAGTGCAATCTCCAGAGCATTATTCCTTGGGACTCCCCAGCATGAGTTATCATTCCCCATTTCTTCTAGTGGAGCATGAGAGCCCTTACCATTCCCAGGTTCCACTCAATAGAGAGAGGTGGACAGAGGTCTGTTTCTTCTGAATGACACTTGAACTCATTATTCCACTTCAGCCAATAACCCTGGATGGTTATTTTTTTCCACAATGTATCATAAGCAGGACCATTTTATGTGGGAATCTCTTTCTAATTCTAGCTTAGAGGTAACACTTAGCTATCTGGTTGAGTGTGTCCTTTCTTTTTTGGTAGTTATCTTCATTTGTATAATCATAAAAGAGGGTCCTCAACTGCTTGTAATTCTGACTTAGTTTGTTCTACATCCTCCTTGTAATTCTGGGGGTAGGAAATGTTGACTTATCTCTCAGTGAGGGAAATAGGATTTTTATTCATAATTCCATGCCAGGTAATGTTTTTTAAAGTTGAGTTAGATGAGAAAGTTCCTGCAATTCTGTGTTTGGTTTGTTGCATTTTGTGCTTTTTTAGATTTGGGCAAGGGTTTGTATACATTTGTGTTGCTTGCTTTCTCTTTGTAATTCCAGTGGCTCAATATAAAACATTCTATAACTTTCAGGTTGCGATCCATTAATGTCCCACTGTTGTCCTTCTGCCTTAATCACTTTGCCTTGGATCTAGCTTTGGGTCCACAACCCTGTATTTCCAGTGATGAGACATGAGACCTTGTCTGTCTGATTGGGACCCAAATAATTCCTGTGAGTTATCTACAATATTTCACACACCTGAACTGAATTGTTTTTTAAATAAAAAATGTATGGTCAGAGGATACTTTAAAAAAATTATAACTCAAAAAGTAGGTTGAACACCATCCTGATTTTTTTTGTAGATCATATTCAGAGATGTAAGAATATATGGTAAAAATCTGAAAATGCTGAATAACTGGTGACATTGTCAAACTGTGGCCTGAAGTAGGGCTATTTTTAGCTAAGTTATAAAACATTGCATGCAACTACATTATTTTACAGGAAATCTTATAGACTTTTAATTACAACAATTGCTGATTTATCAACTGATATGTTATTGGAAATTAGAAAAAAAAATCAGCTTTGTATCATATTACGTCTTAGAGCTATGGCTTATTACATAAACCAATGTTCTTTACAATTTTGGGTTTTCAGGTGACTTTACAGCCTCACTGTGCAAATCCTACGAGAGATAAACTTGGTTTGAGACCATTTTTGGATTCTGTGAGATTAATTCAGTTAGTGTAGCAAATTTCAGCCTTCTACCACCATTACTCTTGCAGCTTTAAGCAGCCAAAGTTGCCCAAAAATGAATTTGCCAAAAATAATAAAAAAAATTAACTAAATTTTACAGGGTTGTAAACCACAAACTATTAGAGATATTGATCTAATACTTAGCAATTTTTCATTATATGGGTAGATGAGCACATGTGAATTTTGTCAAGGCATTTTGTGGAGGTCACCTGCAACCCCTGGATGATTTGACATGGAATGACTCATAAGTTAAATAAAAATTCAGTAAAGCACTAACATTAACCATAACAAAATTTAGGGATAACTTTTACTACATAAAGTACAAGATATATACACATGATTGTTAAATTTCTTATTTACTGTTACAAAGTAGTAACTGAAATGTAAAAATTAGAAACTTGTTAGGTCAGATAAAAAATTTCAGCAAGATATGCATGCTTAAAATGTAAAAATCATCTTATATTCAGTTCTATCACAATCTAAATCAGATTATAACTCCATAGGTTCAAATAAAGATCTTCAATAAAAGTATTTGACAAAAAAATCTGATTACTTGTTTACAGAAGGTTTGTAATGCTCAGTAAGAGCTTGCCAGATTTCATGAATTACTTAATTTGTTAAAACTTGTGTATAGTTTCATGGTTACATGGTGGTTAAAAAGTGAATCAAAATGACAGAGCCCACATATGGAGAGTTAATCATGACAAAGCTCTAAGTGTCTAGCATTTATGTAAGGAACATTTGTTTTTGTTAGAAAGGTAAGTAGCAGAGTTTGGATGAATCCAGATATATACATATACAGTTTAGGAAGATGGCTAATTATTGCAGAGCTCAAAATGCTTTGCCTTTGGGTTTGTCTTATTCTCTCTTTGTTAGAGGGTTAAGCAGCAGGGCTTGTGTAAGTTGGATATATAACATATATATATTATTTTGGGAGATGAATGTTTAATTATGGCAAATCTCTGAATGTCTAGCATTGAAATGTGTATTCAAGTGTTAAGCAGCAGGTTTTGAATGAGTTCAGATTTGTACTATTTGTGTAGGAAGATATTCTGATAGTTAAATCTGATGTTTTTTTTATCCTGCTTAACATTAAGGACAAAAGTCAAACTTGACAATACACACTGTATTGTGTTTTTTAAGCATGCACAGAACAATTACTGATGAGTAGTGTAATTCCCTCAACTCTCTCAGATAACAAAGATAGTAACTTATACATCAGACAAGGTCAGTATGTTTTGCACTGTTTTAAGTTGTCATGCATGTGACTAAAAATGGTTTGCTTCCTTTGTTTTTCATATGTTTAGTTAAATATTATTTTGTTTATAATGTATATTCTTTCTTTTTTCACTTTTTTCAAAATAAAATAAAGGGCATTTACCTTTCATAATTTTTAAATGAAAAAATTCCATTAAAAGAATAACTGAGATACAACTTTAGGTACATAGGTAGGATTAAAATGCATATCATGACTTTTTTATCAATGTATATCAGTAAACTTAGCATAAAAATATAGTTAATAAATCAACTTTGAATATTATATAAGCTCAAGTTTCTTAACTCAGAATATTAAAAACGTGCATTATAAATTGTTCAATTTACACTAAATTTATTACTTGTACCATGCAATGTCCACATTATTTAACTATCAAAAACTCAAACTTCATGTATTGACAAGCTAGAATACTTCATAAGTACTTTATTAAAAAATCTGATTTTGTTTTTTACAACATACCAAAAGATTATTAAATTTCTTGACAATACACAAAGTAAATTTGGAGTTATAGTAATTGTTAATATTTCCGTACCGACTAGGTCCAGTGAACTGAGCCTGTTTGCATAGGTTTAAACTGTTTAATGATTTTTTTATATATGTTGGCTCATATATTTTTGTCTCTAGTTAGGGATCTAATCTAAAAAAATGTAATGAATTGGGTATTGGTGAAAATGAAATAATAAATCCCCTATTTATGTAGATTTCATTTTTTTTATTGTATATTTTAATTTTGCTTGTTTTAGTATTGTAAATATTTGAAAACAACTTTAAAATCCATTGCCAGGTTAAGGCTTGATGATTGAAAATAGCAGCAGTAAGACACTTTTCTTTCAGGCACGTGCAGTACATGTGCTCTGGTTGTTTGCTAGTATTTCACACACACACATTGTGCATGATTTGAGAAAGATACTATTGTAGTGCTGTTAGTGTGTGGGTAGAAATGACTTTTTAATAAGTTTATCTGTTGTGTTTGTGAATTTCCAAAACATGTCTCTTCTCACACTGTAGCTAGTACTCAACTGCTAGGGTTTTTTTCTTTTCTTTTGGCCACCTAAGCATTGGTGTGACTTTTTTCTTGTTTACTCAAAATCAGGTCTTTTCAATCCCACCTCTGATATCTGGTATTGCTCATGAAGTAGAGGGGCATTCTTGCTTGAGGCTGTCTGTGACCTTATCTGAAGTGAGATTGAGACATATATTTGGTGTGGTGGTGTTACTCTGGGGAGCTCTGAAGCTACACTTGTAGGCAGTTCTGGAGATTCTTGTGAGAATTTAATATGATTTTTTTTTTTCAGCAGCACCTTTACTCTGTTGGCTTCTCATGAGGGCAGCTTGGATCAGCTGCCTCTGGCTCATTGGTACTTTGAGTGCATGATATTTTGTGTCTTTCTTTGTGTTAATTAAAGTGCTGATACCCATACCAGCCATCTTGAGAATACATTTTCACCACATGTGGGTTTCTCGTCATCATGAATCACAATTATTAGTGTTATTACTATTTTACAGTAATGAAGTTATCACTTCCATTTTACATAATTTCCTACTTTCTGTAATACATTTTAAGATGAACTGCTCCTGCTGAATGATAAAAAAATGTCAATTATTCAGCTGTTAAATAGGTGCTAATGTGTAAAAATGACTGAATACTAGTTGAATGTATGAGAATTGTATTACTAACATTACAGCTATTTTTTTGATAATAAAGCCTACCATAAGTTATGATTTGAATATATAAGCTTAACTTTGACAAAGAGCTGTTACTTCAATTTAATAATGTGCTGAAAGTTTTTGTTTTTCTTATATTTATTAAGTGCAATGTAACATTTTGTAACTATATGACATTTTATAAGATTTCCATTCATCAGTGATATCATTCACCTTTACCAATGAGCATAGTAATATCTTTAAAAGGACTTTTAGGTCATTTTAAGCAAATGCATTTGATGGTGGCACATTACAATATTGTAAATCCAGTTAGCAAGTTTAACCTAGGTGTTTAACAAACCCTTCTTTGTATCTATATTTGCTAATTACCTGCTTTCAGTTAAATTTGCTTTTGAATTGGTACTTTATCTGTTTAACTTTTGTCAATGTGGTTGTATGACATGCCTGATATCTTTTATACAAATACTTGTGGGCATTTGTTTGATATTGTAATTTCAGTTAGCAAAATTAGTGCCCTCAGTGGCTTGGAACTTCAGATATTGGAGAATTGATACTCTCACTAGTGGCCATTTTGAAACAATACAGCTACCACATAGGCATCAGCAAGTGTAAATGTTAATTTTCATATGCAGTATAATTGATAATATATATATTCTGAAATAACTCGCTTCTCCACACAGTTTTAACTATCTTCATTGTTTATGTGCTTAAGAGACTTGTATGCTACTTGCCTTGAGGTAACTCCTACTTAATATCATGTTTTATCATGAACTGAATTGGTGCCTCATGAACTTGGAGGGTGACAGAATCTACAAATGCAGCATCTCTCCCTATGCACTGTTAGTGAAATACTTTTATCATAAGATGATGCTGTCATGTACCAACACATTTCACATTAACATATGTGAATGTAAGTGGAAGTTGCTCAAGAATATATGCATGCAAGTCTCTTAACTATAAGTATATGGGTCTATCTGCTTGTTTAATTAACAAAACATGAATACAAAAATGTTATTTTCTATCTTGAAGTTTCAAATTTTATTTGTATAACCCCTAGAATCTTGTAAGTTAATATCACAGTTTTTAAGGTAAATATGTCTTTTTTTCATTTTCTGTATGAAATTATTAATGGTAATCATTATCATTAGTGGAGTATAAATACAATGAAATGTTTAAAATTAAGAAATAGAAAAAATTTACATACCTTTTAAATTTTGACAAATTATCTTAAAACATTGTCTTCTGTTTATTTTTAATTGTATGTCTTTGCATTTTCACATATAATTTTAATTTTTTATTATCATTTTCTGTCCTTTAATATTGTTATTTATTGCAAGACATGAAAGCAAGTCATCAAAACTGTCTGTATCCACATTGAAGTTATTTCATGATGTCAAAATCCTCCATTCAGGCGAGTGCTGTAAGGTCATTTATTTTATTTTATTGTTGTACTTCTAGCATTACAACAATAATACCTTACCTTATCTATATGTTATGTTTGTAATTTATTTCCACAAAACACCTTTCCCAATATCTTGATTTTTTGTGTTAGTTTATCTTAGCTCTCACCATTGTCGAGACCTTGTTTAAAAATGCCCTTACAGTTGAGTTAACAGCCCTTGCAAACAAACTAGCCTCCCAGTGGCTCAGCGGTATGTCTAAAGACTTACAACGCTAAAATCCAGGTTTCGATACCTGTGGTGAGCAAAGTACAGATAGCCCATTGTGTAGCTTTGTGCTTAATTCAAAAAACAAAAAAAGAAAAACAACAAACAAACTAGCATCTGCCATATTTAAGTGTAAGCCATCCATTCTATAAACTCCTTTTTCTGAAACTCTAACCAGCTAATTTTCTCTTCATTTCACACTAACCTAAGTGTAACATTTGGCCCTTGTGATTAACCTAGTATACCATCTCCACAATTTAAATATGGCAGTAGCTCTAAAAAATTGGGTACAGGCCTTTTTTCATGTGCATTTATCAATCCCTCATCCCATCCCTCTACTTATCAGTTAGCTACTCTGACCTAACTTTCCTATATAATTAGGCAATATGTACACAACAAAGACTGCATCACTGCTAACTCCATTTATTATCTCACTCTCTCTGTCAATATGTCCTTCACACTTGCTCCTGGATAGCACAGTATTACTGTATTTCTTCTGTGTGCTCAGAGGATATTCTGTTCACATGCCTTACCAAAGAATCACTGACAAGTATGACCTCTATAAACTTGGCAGAATTATACTGTACTGTCTGAATGGTTTCTTTGTTAGCTTATGGCTGAAATGTATTACTTAATGAAATGTGCTCACTATCCCTAAATGTATTGTTCTAAAACTTTTTGTCCTGCTACCTTTTTTATCTTCCTGAAATTCATGCTCAGGATCCTATCTGAGCCCAACTGCCAGTACCGACAATTTTCTTTCTCAACCCCAGCAATTCTACCATGGTCTCTAATTTCTGGTTTAGCCTACAATCAAATTTCACATCCTTAAAGGCCTGGTATGGCCAGGTGGCTAAGGCACTTGACTTGTAATCCAAGGGCCACAGGTTCGAATCTCCGTCACACCAAACATACTCGCCCTTTCAGCCATGGGGATGAAAACAACAATTAAAATAAACAACAAACATATCCTCAATATTAGCTCTTTTAACAATGCATGTTAATCCAGAACCTTTAAACAAAAATGTTTATATTAAGTCAGGTGAAAGTGGTTGAAACTTTGATTTTTAACATTAAATAATTTGCTTATTATCATTTCATACAATGTAACATTAATAACTTATAATGCAAGCTTAATATTTTTGGTTTGTCTTAACCTTTGAAAATATGCACATTCCTCAGAATACCATTATGTAATAGTAAATACATCATTCATATTTGTAATTGGTAACAAATTATTTTAACCTTGATTTTCAATTGGAATAATGGTAGGATTGAAATTTATTGTGAACTAACCACAAGAAATGAAGAAACAAAAATATTCACATCACAAACTTAGATAAAGTATATTTTGATCACTACTATTCAAAATGATAAGATGACATGCTTTGAAAATGCTAAGTGATAGTAGGTGTAGCTGAATTTTCAACATTCAGTGGTATTTTAATATTTGATAGAAATTTTATAGTTTGAGAAGATTGTTTGACAGATTTTTATACATCATTTATCTCCTGCTTTCAGTCAGCCAACCCACCTCCAAGCAAGCAATACAGTTGTTTTTATCTGGTGTGAAGCTTGCTTTATTTATAGATATATATGTATATGGAAGAAATATGATTGTTTTAATTTGATCTGAGGAACGCCCTGTTTTGGAAACATGTATTATTGTGATGACTCGTAAATCCCAAATTGATACTCAACATCACTGAAAAGCTATCAACTGATACATTAAAGTATGTACTGGGAAAAAGCAGTGTTTTTATAATTTTTTACTGTGAAATAGTTTGAGTGTATGTGTCTGTGCATCTTTATTTTGCAAAATAGATAGTTTAATATTGTCCTGAAATCTATGAATTTTTAAATTTGCACAAGAAAATAATCTTCACTTTATAAAGATGAATGTATTGTGTGAAATAACTTTTAATGTGTTACCAATGAATTTTGTCATTAGATATAGTGGCTGAGTGTGTGGCCTTGTGGTTATCATGCTGGTCTTAATTTAATAGACCATGGCTAATGTCCAAATGGTGAATCACTAAAATGTATTGTTGATTGGCTGTTGGTAATGACATTTTCCTGAAGCAAATTGTTCATTCACACAAAAAAATTTATAAATACTTAATCTTTTTGTTTTAGAAAACAGAGTTAAACAATCTTTTAATTTAACAAGATCAAATCTAACGTATTCATTAATAGTCGTAAGTTGATGCTTCTAGTTGAATGTTTCTCTATTCATTTTTCAGAACAATAATTTAAAAAAAAAACTGTTAACTTGTAATTACTGTGAAAAGAACATCTTTGACAACAATTTCAAACTTTTTACTGACAGTACCCTAACTCACCTTGATTTGCATGGCACCCCTGCTGTCCCATGCATTTTTTTTTTTTTTTTAGAGTTCTATTTTATGGTCTTAATTATTCTTCATTTGATGACACCCCTAGTAACCTGCTATAACACTAGTGTGTCACAACACACAATATGGAAACTACTGCTCTGCATGAATAAGTAAGGTAGCTGAAAAGGGTTCAGTGTTTTTCTCAGAGTTTAAGACAAACACTAGTTAATATACTTATGAAGACAAAGTTTATTCACTAACTTGTCAAATTTTTACCAGTTTACATGTTTTGAGTAACAGTTTATAACCGTTTTTTATGCTGATTTGCCTAATCCAAAAATCTAGGTTACCAAATATTTGTTTTTTGAGAAATTTACAAAATAAAAAGCAAAATATGAAACTTGTTTTCCTTCCATAATTCTAAGTTATGTATGTTTTGGAACAATTCTAATAGTTTTCTTACAAATCAAAAAAGAAAAAAAGATAGTTTAGATTTTGGCTGAATTTATTTGGGTTTTGTGAAAGATGCAAACTATCAGTGTTATACAAATTACTTCCTGGTGGCATGAATTCAATTTATTAAGCATCAATACCTTCAATGAAAGGCTTCAATAAAGTCCTGTCATCTTTATATTCAAGGTAATTTATTCACACCATTGTATTACAAAAATGCATTACAGGGAAAACATAAGTGATTTGGTATTCTATGTTTTTCATACATAGTATTTATTTATATGAAGCTTCTCCATCTTATTTATTTGACCATTCAACTTCATTCTCATATTTTTGACATACACATTCTCCAATGTAATGAAAAAGGTATTTTTTGCATTTACAGTTTAGTGTACCTCAACTTTTCGTGCACTGGGAACTGATGACCTCTGAACAGTTATCTGTAAAACTGGACCTTGTTTAGTATATTTAGTTTTCATTGTAAATGAGGAAAGCAAAATAATTACATTACATATTTATCTCTTAGTTCTACTTGTTAGTTATCTGTTAACTGCAAATGAAAACAGCATTATTCTATTCCCCTGTGTTATATCTTGAACCATTGTAAACTAATATGATTTACTGGCTGTAATAGTATGCCTAAATATGGTATTCTTATATGATCACACTGACACTTGTCATTGGCTACAAGTTAGTATTGATAGTGGACTTAACTGCTTATATTTTCATTGTGCCTCTCTCTCTCTCCCCCCAGCACAGATAGCCTGTTAAATAGTTGTTGCATATTCAAAATTAAAGTATTATTTTGAATTGCATAATTAAAGAGCTAAATGATTTCAGATGTTCCTTTTATATGGATAAACATTATAGTTTACTTGTTTTTTTAGCTTCTATCTAATTAAAAAAATACCTTTCATCATTGCTAAATGAGCATCATAGACACTATTAATGATTTTGTTTTGATCAGTAGTTAGTGTTCACTCATTCTGTTGGCCAAATTACATTCAATGTTCATTTTTTTTATTGAGCATCTATTTATTGTAAAGCTCCATTTTTTATTTAGAAGAATAAATCAAGTGTGAAGTTTTATTTGATATCATACCCAGATATGTGTGTTTGTGTAACTGCTGTAGCCCCAATAAGAAAAACCTATAAACCTCAAATTTTGCATCTACACAGAGTGGACTCTGAGGGTGAGCATTTGGGTATTATTTTTATTACTTTTTAAACACATGCTTGCATGTGCACATCTTTTTATGAGGCAAGCTAGTAAAAACCACATAGCAATGAAGTGGTTTATTATGTTGCAAATACAAATCAAAGACATACAATCATACATCCCTTTTAATCAGACAAGCTTGCAAAAAAACCACACGGAAAAGATGTGGTACCTTGTATAACAACTTCTGATATATGGTAACAATGTGTTCCAACAATGACTTTTCTGTCATGTTGCTTAACAACAGAAGTATAACCTAATATTGTTGTTAGTCTAGGTACTGAAAGTATAAAATGAAATGTATAAACTACAAAATTGAAAATAAAATTTGTTGATTTGTTAAAGTCTCAGGTGGTTAAATTCATAAACGATTTAAGGTTAAATTAGGTCAATATTTTTATTTACCTTTTATATTTTATGCACTTGGCTTTAGGCTAGGTTATCTCAAACTGTCTTTACTTTAGACATATTTATTAATTTCTTTAAGTCATTCCAATGTTCACTAAACATAAAAGATTTCATGGCAACCCACTTTATAACCCCCTTGCACCCTTGTCACTAAAACCATAATTGGCAGATGTTAAATGAACTATTCTATCTGAATAAATGCATTTTGGCTTTTATAACTCTTCTTATTTTGAGAAACCAAGTGTGAGGTAATAACACACACTGGCTTATAAAATAGGTTAGGTCACATAACATAAAGTGGCAGCTATAATTATCTATAATAATTTTATTATCATCACACTTTTACCAATTTTTTTTTTTTGTTTCTGGGAACTTGAAATATATTTAAAATATTTTTAATCTCCTGTACTAAAATAGTTTTGGTATTTTAAAACACATTGATATAATCATGTTGAATATAAGAATTCAATAACTTTAGAAAAGCCAGGTACTTTTGCTAGTATTGAAATAATTGGTTCGTGATTTCATTGGGAACTGTCTTACACACTTGCAGTCATAAAAGATGTAAAAATGTGAATAAACAAATCTGATATAAAATTACTCAGTCTGTTGGTGGTAATGAATAAACATATAATGGGGCATACCAAAATAAAGTGCTATTGTTTTGGAACTTATTTATGCATTTAGAGATCCTTTATTGATAGTTAGTTTTACATTACAATAGAGTAACAACAATTGTCTAATTTTGTGTGGATTCTGAGTAGGTAGGATGAGATGGTATTCCTTCATGAAAGAAAGGAAAGAAGAATATCTGCCTCTTGTTTTCATATATATTGAAAACATTTTTATCATTGAATTTACTTGTAGATTTTAATTTTAAAATATTGTTTGAATTATAATCAATTTTGTGTCAAATGGAATACATTTGTTTGAATGCCAAAATTGTTTTTTGTCATATTTTCCTTTGAATTTTTATTTTGCCTTTTCAGTCTTTTAAAAAACAACAAAACTGCTGTACTGCACTGAGCATTCATTTTAAACCATTTCATTATTTCTTTTTAGGTTTTGACCCTCGTTCACACCTGCCAAATTTTCACCCCAACACGGGAACCCCAACCACTTCAACTACACCATTACAACCACAAGAAGATGTTCAGAAGCCAAAGACTTCTAATACTGGAAACCGTACTTCGGGTGTTAAAACACACTCATTTTTGGCTAATAATGATTATGGCACAAGTAGTCGAAATTTACTCGTTGCTGCTACTGGTATTTCTACAACTTCTGCTTTTCCAGGAGTAGACCCAACCAAGATGGTTTCTGCTGCAGCAGCTCAGGCTGCAGCAATAGTTGCTGCTGTAGAGAAGCAGGAGGACATGAAAGACAGACTTTGGCCCTGTCCAGCATGCAAAGTCCCTTTTAAGACAGCCTATGAACTTCAAGCCCATCTCTCTCATCACACCAAAGGTGAAAGAACAGTTCCTTGTGAAGTCTGTGGTAAGCTATTTGTGTCAGCAGAAAGGGTTCGAGTTCACATGCGTTCAGCTCATGGAGAAAAGTCATGTTCTTGTGAAATTTGTGGCAGCGGTTTTAGTTATCGATGTAAATTAATGGACCACATGCGGACCCACACTGGGGACAAACCATTCCACTGCGATGTTTGCGGAAAGAGCTTTTCTCAGAAGAATCACCTAACTCGCCACTCCATGATCCACACTGGAGAACGTCCCTACCCATGTGACTTTTGTGGACGAGGTTTCTACAGGAAGGACAAGCTGTCTCGGCACAGACGTATTCACACAGGTGAGAAGCCTTATATATGTTTAGCCTGTGGTAAGGCATTCTATCGCAGAGATAAGTTGACTCGACACTTTAAAATGCACAGTGGGGAAAAGCCTTTTACGTGTTCCATTTGTGGAAAGAGGTTTATTGAAGAAAGAGATTTGAAGAGACATAAATGCTCCTCTCGCCATTTACATAGTTACACTTCCAACAAGAACCAGTCAACAGCACCAAGCTCTGGGACCCAACAGCTTCCTGAGAACCAACAACACCAGCATCCAACACTTGCAGCCCAATCTCACCATCAGCAGCAACTCTGTGAAGCCCAATCCCCAGGTCATCCTCAAATTTTTCAGAACCTTTCCCTTCAAACATAAATGCAAAAGTTTTCCACTAGAAGCTAACTGAACAACTTCAACCTTTGAAGGTCAATGATGAATAGCTTCAAGCTCAGGCAGGCTTGCATTCCCTTTGTTTTCAAATTATCCTTTTATCATGATTGGAGCTGAATAGATCTGACCTTGAATTATATGTATATATCTATTAGTTTTTAGTCCCTATTTTAATGTAATGACAATACATGTTATTTTAATGAGATAGTTTGTAAACTTGCTTATTTAGCAACAACTATCATTTTAAGAAAGTGATCTCACAGAAATAGTTATAAAGAAACATTTATGTAACTTTACATCTTTAGAAATTTGAATTTGTTTTAACATTTGTCATCGTTGCTGTCTCCTATATACATATATGTTTTAAAAAAACAAAACGTACAAGTTTTAAAGTATTGTTTTCTGTCAAAAATACCTGGTAATATACTTTTTTCTCCATAATGATTAACGTTATAACTGCTTTATGATACATCTTAAACTTTTTACAAGGTTTTCCTCACCATGCCATACACAGGGTGTTTGGAAAGTCACTATGCACTTGTATATTTATTAACATGCATGTTTCAATATAGAATACAGGAGGTAAATATGAATGACAACTATAAACAATGTTGAAAGTGACCCTTGTTGGCATCAATACAGGCCTGGATCCTTCTTATTTTGTTTCTAAATACCACTATCAGTTGCTGGCTTGAAATAGACTGAATAAAATATGATTACACAACTGCACAGTGACTTTCCGAACACCCTGTATATGTATGTATGTCACAAAGACATCCAAAGACACGTGCTCTTTATGAAGTAACCTCATTTGCTGTTTAATTTCAAAGAAAAGATCTTTTTTCAAAGGGGATTGGATTGTTAGGTTGCACTGACTGTAAAGTATTGGGTTGAGGAATAATTCGTGAGCGTTTTTTCAAGTTAAAAAAATATATTCATAAATGAAACGCTTTCGCAAATTATTTCATGTCATTTGGTAGATATTTTTTTGCTCTAATAGATGGTGTGTTTAATTTTCATATGTCTTTAATTTTTGCTTTCATTTCAGCTCATTAAATGGAATGTCAAGTGGACAAAATCGAACATTTTCGACACCATCTGCTTTTCGCATTTAATTTCTTGCAATTTTGTTTACAACAATGCATACTATATACCTAGGTATTACATGTAATAAAGTATCATAATAAATGTCTTGGGTGTAATGTGTTCATGCATTGAAGTATTGTATAGTCTTGCATGTAATGCTTGAATGAAATTATTTAAAAACGCTCACGAATTATTCCTCAACCTAATATCTGCTTGTATGTATACATAAGCTGCTAGTTATATAGCATAAGGTTGTGAAAAAAATTGTGTATTTTGTTTAGGGTGATTGTATAAATTTGTGCTTATTTAAAATAGGCAACAAGGATCCAGTATGATTTCTTGCTTTCTTCTTTTAGAAATTCATTTTGCATGAAAAGATTATTTGACATAAAATGTGCAATTTGTATTTTCAGATATTACAAAACATTTTTTTCAAGAATTGTATATCTGAGACTGAAAATTAAGTTGATACAAAAGAATAACATACAGAGTTAGCAATTGCTCCTCAGGCTATTCAGACTGAAGTTAAAATTTTTTGTAATCTGAAATTTGAAAACATTACTTCATGAGGAATCCATTTTACCAATTTATACTTAACCTTATTGAATCAAACTTTACCAGTAAAAATAGACGAAGACAAGTATCTTAGGACTCTGAGGGATTATTCTGTACTTAGTCTTGTATTTTGCTGTGGGTTACATGGTGATTGAGAAGTTTCTCTCCACTTTTAAAGATTTTTTTAAGCCATGGAAGACATTTTACTTATAATCCTGATTCTCCAAAAGATAGACATAAGTATAAAATAGTTAAAATCATCAAATTTTTACATTTTTAGAATTAAAATGAATTTTAAACAGGTACTTATCTGAAGACCCCAGTGGCTCAGTAGTAAGTTTGATAGCTTATAACAGAAAAAATTGGGTAGACACTGTAAGGGTATTCCATTGTGTAGTTTTATACTTAACAATAAACAAAAAAAAACTTGCATCTTAAATCTTGAAAAATCTTTCCTTGTTAAATTGTAATTTCTGTTGCGAACAATATATGCAACTTAAAATATTCTTATGTCTTTTATATATGCATCACTGATCGATAATTCTTCACGTCTTATTGTGCAGGTTATAAGGGACCTTACATAAGTTCTGCTTTCCCACCATAAATTAGATGTTACTGAAAGCTGTTGTTGCAGTGATAATTTCAGAGTAAGTACCTGTGTGGTATTCTCACATAAACTGATTTCTATGCAAGTATCAGAGATGTCAAAATAATACTGGGAGGATAAAACAGGAAATTTTGAGAATAATCTAAATTTCAAAATCATATGAGCTTTAAGCTGTGTGAGAAGCAAACATGTTGGATACATTTGATGGAAAGTGAAAACAATATTCATTACAAAGCAAGGAAACAGTGAGCATTTTTGTGTAGACACTTAGGCAGTCACTTTTACTGGATCATTTAAGATGAATTCCTACAGTATTAAACATGATAACAATCAGATAGAAGTGAGAAAAGACATAGATCCTGATCTGTTAAGAAATCTCATATGGTTTTTTGTTATAGTGTCACCAAGTTGCTGGTTATTTTGTTACAGCATTTATCAGCTGGAACATGCAGATATCCACCCAACCAGTGAAAGGATATTGCAACATTTTTGCAGTTAAAGTTTGTGCTATCTGCTGTGAAGTAAAGAAACACAGGCAGCTAAAACAAAGTTCAATAGTGTTATGGAACATGTGTTCATGCCAGAACTGCATTGTAACAAGCTAAATGAAAAATTTTAAAATGTCTGTATTACATACCATAATAAAAAGCCATATGATATGTAAACATATCACACTTTTTTCTATCCTCTCTGTTTCTTGCTTGAGTTCAAACTGACAATTAATATTTAGCCAGGGAGCCAAGGGGGTCCAATGGAAGTGGGGTGTTGTGAAACGTTGGTGCTCAACCTCTTCTGTTACCCCTATATGACACATTTTAGGTGAATAACATTTAGGGATCAGTTACTGGAAATGTTTGAGAGCATTTTATATCAAGTAGTATAACAAGAAAAAAAAATGAGTGTTTCTCTTTGCAAAATATGTATGGTTTATTTAATCATTCACTAAATGTTAAAAAGAACTAAAAATAGAGATTGCTGTCATATCGTTTTAACAAATGAACAGATATACGCTTCTTACATATTGATAATACAAGAATGAAAAATATTTTACATAGCTATTTATTATCAAATTTGATCTGAAATGGTGTAGACTACATCACACAGCATTATATTAAAGTACATATATTTTGTATAGTAGAGGAGAGCTATATGAAAAAATGATACATTAAAGAAAGTAAAATAACTTACTGGCATTCCTTTTAAGGCAATCTTAATAGTGTGTTATATTCTGAAAAGCACTTATTGATTCACAAGCCCCTAAAACTTCCATTCAGTTATCTGACTCGCTGCTGAGGAGGGGATTTATTGGAAGTACTTGACATGAGAATATTTCTCCATGGCCTCGTGCACCTATGCTCAGTGTAGCATTGCACTTGTTTATCTTCACACAAACAGGTTCAGTTTTATCCTTTCAAACATTTATATGATATAGACTGTGTTACTTGGTCTGGTCATAGCATTGCTGTTATCATTATTGGAACAATGCTTTCTTTACCAAATGTCCATTTTTAGTTTCTAAGAGGAGGTATGACTGGTTAGGCAACATGAACTCATTTATCTATAAATGCAGAGGAAGGCTGTTTTGAGGTGTAAGAGGAAAGAGATTTTACTGTAAGTAACTTGAGCAAGGTTGAATTGTTGTTCAGGAATTTATTGGCTGTTATTTCTACAAGAGTGTGTATCGGCATATCTTTCTTCTTTGTTGACATTTCAATGAGAAGATTTCTGGCTGTATTTGTAATGTTGTCTGTTAAAGTACATTGGTCTTCATTTTCAGCAAAATCTTCAAGGTGTCTCCTCTTTCAAGTTTTTAACTTGTGTTTTTACTTGTGAAGTATGGGAAACTTGCCTTATTCATCCCACTAAGTTTGCATTATGATATTTTCATACATTGTGCAGTGTCATGAACAAACAAGTAATTGTCTTGGCTGGTTCAAACCTACAATACATTGAGTTGTCTTAACAATGTTGAAACATAAGACCATGACATCAGTGTCATAAGCATAGACTACCACAGGTTTTATCTCTTCAGTCTGTACACTGTATATTGTGTGCAGAATGATTTGTGCATTGTCTTCCTCTTGGGTTGCTTCCAAATCTGGAACTGAGAAGACTGGTCCATCTGTGAAGAGTACAGATGTGGTCTCATCATCAAAGCTGTTGCCCAAATAGAGTCAGGTAGTACCCATGGTACAACCATGAACATCATTACTGCTCCACTTTGTGCACAAATAGTTCAATAAACCAAATTTATATGCAGATTCAGTAAAGAAATCAGTGTAATCAGGAGTCATGAAGTGGTTGTTAGCTTTGCATGTTTGACAGGATGGGATCTCACTTGTCTGACTCCTGATTTTATGCTTGGTTCTTTATAGGTATCACAACAAAAGTGAATGACATTTGTTTCTTCTGGTACATCATGATGAAGTTGCTATTTATATTTATCAGCAGCAGCTTCAAATTCAGTTTTTCTGGAATAACCTATGATGTATCACGTACATGACATTGATAACTACATCAGCTTTCAGACTGGCTTTCTGTCTATGTGTCCTCTTTGAGAACTTTCACCATGCTAGTCTTGTTTCCATTCGTCAAGGTGTAGTCATCATGGAATAGTGCCTACAGTGTATTGCTGCACTCATGGTTGGAAGTAAACCACCATGTCAGTATTACCACTACTGGTAAGGACTTGTGTCATTCATATTAGTGTGATAATGCCATTGCTTTTACTTGAATTTGAAGATTTTCTTGCTGGTGGTTTGGAGTTATTCTGTTTATGAAATATTATGAGCTTCACTGTAGATGTTTTGGTCTGTTGACTGGCTTTGATATCAGTGAAGTCATTTAACTTTCAGGTGTGTGTGTTGTTCACTTACAATGTATATCAGTTACATAGATTTTGATGTGAAAGGATTCACTTTTGTGACAGCAATTACATTTAACACCATGTCAGAATATTTTCAATCCTTGTTTGACCTGTTTCGTGGTGATGATTTGTATTTTGAGGGATGAAGTGTTAAGCATTTCCTTGATCTATGTGCTCACTGATGCAGTTATTGATTTTGTGCAGGCATATTGTTATGAGCTACAATGTTCAATGTTATTCTACTGAGTTTACTTTCTTCTTTAACATTTGTATATTTGTATGTATGTTTCAAGAGCATGTCTTAATGGTGTAGTGTTGTGGTGTCCATCAACCCTTTTCCCTCATGAAGCTCTATTCATGAACATCAGGGCTTATTTTTGTCAGGTGTTTCATATTGTTCACATAATGGGCAGCAATTGTTGTCCATGCTTGTAATGGCCAGCTGCTACTAAATATGAAAACATCTTGTTGGATTCACTCAAGTGGCTTATCCAATTGCCTTGATGCTGCAAATATATGAATCAAAAGAATATATCATGCATTCCAAGAGTGTTTTCCAATGTCTCTTTGAAATTTCCTTTTTTTTCTGAGTCCATTAATGTTGGTTGTGTTTCTTATATTAAATTGAGTTTCTGACTTTCTTCTGGCTTGTTCTCAAGCAGACTTTCAGCATATCATGTGATATCATTTACTCATAACTGTTTTGTTTTTCAAACCACTTTTCAAACTCTTCCTAGAAGATATGCCACAATGTTCACTCATGACCCATAATGCTTGAAGAGACTAGTAGTATTTTGCTTTCTCCCTAAATATTTTTTAACTATTCCTTCATGAACAAACTTGACATGAATCAATAACTTATCTGCTTCACTCCCATGCATAATTTTTTAAAAATTACTTTCATGTAGATGTGGGCTTAATGAAATCCCCCAGCAGCAAAGTCACCTCCCAAAGGTATCTGGATTCTTTACTTTGAGAATCATGATCAGTTCATACATAGCCTGATCACCACTGATAACTAACTGTCTGCTTGTTGCCAAGTTTGGTAGACATCTTCACCAGCTGTATCATCTCATCCTTTAAAACTACAAAATCCATAGGGGGAGAAGGCATTAAATGAAACCCATGTAGGCATTCTTCTCCTTCCAGAATATCATCTGCTATTTGTAGTGATTGAAAAGGAACATGTCTAATATGCCACATAAACAGGTCAACTGTGGTGGTCTCACTTGAAGTTCCAAAGTCATCAATAGCTGGAATGTTACTGAGCAATCTACCTCTTTGTCTGTCTTTTGCTGTTGAGTAACAAGTAAACATGGAAGATTCACGTAGTTTGACGAGTCCTGTTTTGATCAGTACAGCAAGGGATGCTAACAACAGATGAAGCTTTACATGCTGAGTCAGTTTCAGGTTGTTCATTGATGATTGTGGTAGTTGCATGAAAGCTATCTTCTTCCAGTGTCTTATTCTGATAATCCAAGTTATCCATGGCAAAAGACTAAAAAATTTTGCTATCATACGACCTGTTTTCTGGAATGTAAATGCCATCTTCTTCTACTTGCTAAAGTATTTCTACAGTGTGATATGTGAGTTGTCTTTGTAAGCTGTTATAGTTGATACCCTGCCCAAAGCTTTTTTTCAGGACAATAAGCTCCTTACTGTGTTTTTTATTGTGCAAGTGATAAGATGTGCTAACTGCTGAAGGTGTTACAAACCTGAGGTATTTTTAAGAAGCTGCTATGACACCACCAAACTTTTCTTGGTAGTTGTATCATCAACTGTAACTCTGCTACATTTAGTGAAGGCACACATATGGAACCTGATATCAAAATGGCTGTAGAATTGAATAATAAATTCATATGATCTTGTTGCAACATTCTTTTGCATGACTTGGCCTCTTCTCTCAGAATTTTGGCTGCTCTTTGCAGAGTTTCTTGTTTGTTATACACCTTGCTGAATGCCTGCTATTGTCAAGGTATTTTTAATGAATCATCAAGACGTACTGTAGATGCGTATGTGAAAACTGATATATGAGTTTGGTCCAGAAAGGAAACACGTACATAAACAAAGTGTTTAACTTTCAAGGTACTTGATTGGTAGTTGTTTGAATTTTGTTCCCCCAACTCATTCAGAAATTGCAAATATTGATCTGTCAAAGATTTGGTTAAAAAGCCTCTTAGATCTTGAAGAAGACTGACTTCCAGTTGCTTCACCAGAGTTGTAAGTGCTCTGTCAAAAATATTTAGTGAATTGGCTATGAGATTAGTGGCTCGTAGTGCTTTGAAGGTATTGATGCATGGAATGTGATAGGAGATATCATTTACTGTAATGCTGTGTTCAGGGACAACTACTCTCCTGAGTATGTGTTCTGTGTTCTTTAATCAACTGCTGTTTGTTTTTAGGGGCCACTTTACACAGCACAGCTTTTCCACAGTATGAGTGCCAACAACATATTACACTGGAAGTCTTTGCATCATAAGGTCCTGCATGTGATCAAAGGTATGGTTCTTGGTACTGTTTTTGTATTGATTCTTTGCTGCATGTTGCTTTTCTTTCCTTGAGCTTGTAACATTTTTTATTCACATTCCAATTCTGACTATTGGTATGCCATCTTGGATGATAACTAGTAATCCATCTGTCTTTACTGTGCCTGGGTGTAGTTAGAGTGCTATTTTGTTTTGTCCAGCATCAAGGGCCAACCAAAGACTTACAGATGTCCATGTTTGTATATTGTATAGTCCCTTATTGTTAGTGTCTTGATAAATTATGCACCCAGTATAGTCCATTGTACAATCATTTAATTTTTGTCATTCCTCTCTGTAAAAAGGCAATGCTACATTTGATGAACATTTTGGGGCCATGGAAGACTTGATGTTTCCTTCACCAGAAAATGAAAAATATATTACTTCAAATATTCATTGTGTTGGTTGTCATATTGTCAAATGCATGCTTGCTTAATTATATATTTAGTTATCATAATTCCAATCTGTAAAATGAAAGGTCAATCCTTAAATATTCATATTGTTGATACACCCTTCATTGTCTCTGAAAAGCCATAACATCTAAGGGCCTGTGCAAATAGACTGAACAACACAATTTCTACAAGTTGAGCGTAGTGGTGTAATATAAAATATATGTATTGCATTATGTACACAATTAACATACAAATTGAAATTATAATTATGTACCAACATGATTTGACTGCAAAAATTAAGCAGTTTGAAAATAAGATGAGTAATTTGTTTAGGGTAATTTTTCAGTTTTCCAGCATCTTTTTTGAATCTTGCTCTTTTATAGATATATTTATCAAAACCTTTAACAACAGCCCATGTCAGCTTTTGTGAAAAGAAAAATGGGTGTTTGGCTTCATAGATAATTAAACTAAATCCAATGAACTATAAACTAGCAACATGGCAAAGAAACATCTTTACTTTCCTGTGTTCCAAAGAATGATTAAATACCACATGAACAACACAAACCTTTAGCAAAGAATTACAGCTGAATTAAATAACCAAATTTGTTTTCACAATAACAAATAGTTTAATAATTTGTGAATTAAAACAAAATCATTGAAATATAATTTTAAATCAACGTAATACATAACAAAAGAAACACCCTGTAACTCAGTCTAAAATACAACATAATACTATACAAAAACACTGACGTTGAACATAATACAAAGAAATCCATGAAAATATCCTTTAACAGAGAAATGTAATGTATAAATAACTACCTCATAAAGTAAAACTCTAAGAAGGGATGATGTGACATATTAAAGCCCTTCAATATAAAATATCCCTTTAACTAAGATTCAAAATACTGGGTAATATATTAACAATAATCTTTTAACTATATTTTGAAAATGAAATGCAGTGAAAAGAAGAAAACTGTTTTTATTGACTTTAGTTTAAAATTAGTATAAACTGATGAAATAATACATAAGTTAGTGAAGGAGGACTAATTTTACACCTGAAAAGTCCCCAGACTTCAGACACTAAAATCAGGGGTTTGATTGCCTTCAGTGGACACAACAGATAGCCTGATGTAGCTTTGCTGTAAGAAAAACACACACATACTCCTGAAAATAAAATCTGATACAATATGTAACAAACAACAATAAAAGACAGCCCTTTAATTTCCATTTACTATTAAACTTTTATTCATAAAGTGAAGTATGATAATAAAAAAAATTAAAATAGCCACTTCTTGCTCGTGCATATTTGCGTTTGTAAGCAGATAAGGACTTGTTATACATGCATGTAGAAAAATACACATAGAATAAAATTGCAAAATTTTTAAAACCATTTTTTCATATATGTATGTTTGAAAGAATAAGAGCTTATTGCAAAACATTCTATAAATGTGTGTGGGGTGTGTGTGTGTATATATACACACACACACACATATGCAAAAGACAGAAGGCACTCTTAAATTGTACTACAACATATACATTGCACATAACTTGCCCAGAGGTAGTTGAAGTTTTTCTTCCCATCACTTTAACCCTACTATTAGATTTTCTAGAGCAGTTGTAGTTTTGTGGCTAGTTGCCACTAAGGCCTTTAGATCATTCTGAGACTATTTAATGACTCTATCATTGTTGATTAACCTAACTTGCAGCCACTACATTTCCCTCCCATATCTTCTCAGAAGTATTGCCCTCTGCCTCATTCAATTCTTCCTCAGGTGTAGAGGGCTTATGCCTTTTTCCAGTCATTGTCAATTGTCATGTAGTGCTTTTGAGCATTGAGATATTCTCTAGCATAGGATGGTGTTTGATTGCCTTGAATGTCCTTGTTAGGTATTTTAGTCTCTGCATTCTATAGGATTATTTCCAAGGCTTCTTTACTAGTAATATCTTGCCCATGATGTTGGCACACCCTCATTAATCAAGAAGCTTCTTGTCTGTGATGATAGTGATGGCCAAGCTGATTGACTTGTCTGAATGCCTCTTGGTGTTATGGTCATGGAAGGAAAGTAAAACTGGATGGTCATGGCTTCTGTGCCTTCTGGGAACTTATCTTGCTCTTTTCATTCTGAGACTTGGTCAACCCTCAAGGTGATCTAAGAGTTGGGAAGATTTTCTGGGCCTTTGGAAGGACTGTGTGAGCACATTTGGTTCCATCATTTATGGATGTGATGGTGCATCCTCTGAAGGGACATATCACTGGATCCTGCATCTTTTCAGATTCCACTTCTTTCATTTGTTGGCATTGAAAGCAGCAATGTTGAAGGCTGTTGAGCTGTCTGTAGGATTGGCTCTTCAGGAGTTGATGAAATGTAAAGTGTAAATGATGGGGACAACCTTCAGTTTGTCTTTAGCTGGTGAAGGGATGGTATGGCTCCTGATAATCTCAGGGCAAGCCTGACAACAAACACGGCAAGCTTTCCTATATCCAACATATCTTCATCCATTGACACAGTCACAGTAAGCATCAACTCAGTACATAAGGTTCTAAGTTTGTCAGTACCATCAGTCCTTTTGCTAAGAGAGAAGTCCTGAGTAACCTGGAGAAATTCAGAGGCTTTGAAGAATGACAGTACAGATAGATCCATCATTAAGTACAATAAAAAAGGGAGAGTAAACTGCAACAATAAATTATCAAAAAGGTTGAAAAGTCACTGACTAGTCAAAAAGAAATTGCCTAAGACTGACCTTACACACTGAAAGTCCACATTTAAGTGTAATATTGAGTGACTTATAATTGATCAAAAGTTCAGGCAAGAGTGAAGTGTAACGGGAATCATAATATACAATTATGATCATAAACTGTGATGTTGTATTGATTGAACAACACATCATGGACTTTGCACGTACTTCTGCATTATGTTGCTAGCAGAACACGTGTCCTCAAAAATGAAAACTATCAGTTACAAAGGCTTTAACAAGTTTCCATTTAAATGGCTTCTAGCTATTCTTCCTTCTTTTATTTCTGTTAATCTGACACTGGCCTCATCAGGTAGCAAGTGATTCCAGTAGAAAAAAATGGAGGTCAAGATTGCATCTGGTTCTTACATATTCAAGTTGGGTAACACTAACCATTAACCTTTGATCATTAACTTTTGCAAGTATTTTCAATGACTTTTCAAAGGGTCTTCCTTCCATTTACAAGTTGTGTAATAGTTTTAGGTCTTTTCATCATGTGAGTGTTACTTTCTGTCTTCTCTTAGTACAGTTACAGTCTACATCAGGGCCACAAGTGATGAGGGGCTCTACTGATGATCCAGACCATCAGTTTAACTCTCTCCTTTTTGATAAATCTTTATATTTTATCTGTTATTTGTTCTGTTGTTACTCAATATTGAGTAACAGTTTTACCAACCTCATAACCACCATACAAAACACAAAATTCTCATTTATTCTTTCTACAATTACTTCGTATTGTTGTAGGAAACATTTCTTTACACTAAATAGTTTAAAGCTTTTTAACCTTATACAATCAGTTCATAATTAAATGTTATTGTTTGATTGCCTTTTAGACCATGATTTTTAAAATTTCCACCATTAGAAGTGTCAAAATGTGAGGTAACATGAATTAAATGTTATACTAACCAAACTACATAAAACGTGCTGTTCATGAACTGTCAGTCCTAGCAAGTGTATCTTGTAGAAAAAAATTTGTTATTATTATCATTATATTACTTAATTTAACCTTATCTTGCCTAAAAGTTTGTTTTAGGTTTTTAGATACTAGTTGGCCCTACTATTTTACATACTTAAAAGTTAGGTGTATCATATTCTAATTAACATTGAATAATTAATTCATATTGTGTAATTACTGGAATATGTTTTAATTAACTTTAAATATGCTTGTATCCTATTCAAGGGGCTGCAAAGTACCTTAATGCAGGCTTAGCCTACATTTTCAGTCTAATACTGCATCTTGTGATAAAGCAGCATTAAGAAAATATGTTAACCATGTGCTTTTTAAAAATGTTCTGCATGGCTAAAAATATTCGTATCACAACCAAATAAAATACTGCATACATGTTCATATTTGTCATGATATCTAAACTACTGTCTGTGAATTTCATTTACTTCTGATATATCACATGCTTAGGAATATTTCAAATTGAGCCACTTGAAATAACTTCTGCACCACACTTTATAGAGAAATGTGAGTAAAACTATGTTCCTTTAAAGCCCCAGGTAAAACTTTCTTTCAGTCCTATGGTTTGATTTATTTTTTATATCCTCCATGAAAATTCATTACCTGTCAAATAATTCAACATCAAAATTGAAACATTCCCTTACCAATATTAATGAAACAATAAATGCACTGTATTTTCCCAATAATACTCTTCAGTTCAGTTACCTTAGTTAACTTTACATTCATCAGTTCGTAATGCCACAATCAATACCTTTGTGTCCCACCTGTTTGTTGACTATTTGTATAATTGATTTGTCAGTGTTTATAAAACACTTATAGATGACTTTAGGTAATGTTCATACGTGCACATTGGACCACATGTATTTATTTATATACATGCATTGCTCTATATATATTCTGCTCTCATGTGTGTCAAGTATTAGAGTAATTTATAATAAATTATCTGTGGCTACCACATGAATCTCTGTTGTAACACTTGGGTTACCCTGTGAAGCTACACTTGGTACTTTTATTAGTATCATATAGGGATTGCAAAACTCTACTTATTTATTTTTCAGGCTTCACCATATAAGTAATTACTCACAAAATTTGGAAAAATGAACATTTATTAATCAAAGGTCAGATTAGTCAGAAATACACATTCAGAGGAAACACAGTTTCCTTGTAGCTTGTAAATCTGATGTACTTCCCTGCAGATGTTATGGGGCATTTTCTTGTGATGAAGAAGAACATGGAATAGTATTTCCTGTTTGCACATGATAATATTTGGCAAATGGACTGTAGAGCTTTATTCTGTTGCTCTGTATGCTGTCATCATGGATGGCAAGTGTTCATTCCAGGTGGTCCTGTCAGGAATAACATATTTTGCAAACACAGAGATGCCACCCATTACGATTTGAGCATAATCATTACGATTTTGGTGTATACATTACGACTATATGCTCATACAGACAAATATTACAACTTGTTGCAACTCCCAAATTATTACATATTATATAGGCCTATACAATAAAGTGATAAATTGTTCCCCCAAGGCTTGAAAGGGGTGAAAAGAAAATTTCTAGTGAGATACAAATAAATTTTGATAATAAATAAAAGCCATAGTCCAAATGGCTACTTGCAATAATCATGTTTGTGCTTGAAATAAAAAAAATATTTGTATCTCCGACGTCTACCAATATTTTGAGTGCGGTACTTCTTCATACTGGGTACGTGGGGGAATCCATAGTTACATCATCAGTGCTTGTCTAACAATCAGTGCTCGTGTAGATGGGTATTTCTTGTTTTCTAAGCGGCTTAGAAACACCAGTGCACCGCTCACATTGAAAAGAGGCCTCGTTCACCAGATTGTCTTGTTTCTGGCAAATCTAAAAGGACTAAAACTGTGAATCAGAAACTTAGGATAGAGTATAGTGCAAAATATCCAGTCATTGCATTAAAAGTCAGTGACAGTCATGCGTTTTGTACAGTTTGTCACATTGATTTTTCTGTGGCGCATGGCAGATATACGATTGTTCCAGACATACTAAATCAGCATCTCACCAACAAAATGCTGAGGTGTAGACAAAAATGGTGCAGATAACAACATTTATGAGTAAGAATTCAGAATATGAAAAAGAATTTCAAAATAATTTTTTAAAATTTATTTATTAAATACACAAAACAGTCATAAATGAACAATCTATAGTAGTAATAAATAATAATAGTTATAATAATAATAATAATAAACAGCTTAGAGACATTGGTCAGGCCTAGTAGCTGCAAATGATAAAGGGCTCTGTCTGGGCTCAGTCATTTGAAATAGTTGGCATCTCTGCAAACATCTGTTATAAAGTCTGTATTACCCATTATTCTATCTAAACTATAAGGCAGGGCTGATAAGGTAAGTGTGCTAACAGTTGGCTGTTGAAATTAGCTCTGTGGTCTATGTGGATTTTTATTTATTTTATTATTATTTTATTTTTATTTTTTGTAGTACTTTGAACCATTTTTTCCAGTCCTCTGTCAAAACATTAGCTGTGAATTTTGCTAATATATTAATCAATGCTTAAGCCTTGGCCTACTTTGAGAAGTAAATACAGTGAATATTTGTCAATAAATTTCCAGCCTCCAAGAATGGAATATTGATATCTGTGGCTATGATCTGCAGAGAAGATTCAGTAATTCCCACTTGAAGTTTGCCTTGTCTTGTTCAGTTCTTTCTCTGTGCTACACATAGAGTATTCAGTGCTGAACACCTCAATTTCCATATGACAGAAGACCTACTATCAAATGTTAGGACAAATGCAGGTCAATAATTTGTGCCCTCCAACTTTTCTGTTGAGCAAAATCTGGAGTGATTTTGCCATAGATATCTAAAAACCACCTGCTGCATCAGTCTATAAATCATGTCTTGTTGATTTAAAGCAATGATACAGCTCACTTTCCTGAACTTGCAATTGACTGTACATGTACCACAAATTACATGCATTTGTGCTGTGCTCCTCTATTATTACACATTGGGCTTCACACTGCTGCACAGCGAAGAGCTCCTGGAGTGTTGATTTTGGGATTTATCAGCCACTAGAATCTCATTCTTCATTAGCTTGTCTGTGCTGTAGTGGAAGTAGCTATCATTTTGACTCCCACACAGTACTGAAGATCTGGACATTCCACAAATGGACAAGGTCTCACTGTACAGTGAGATAATCCATTCCTATTTTTGTATTGCTGAATCAGGTGATGCACTGTAACAAAGTCATATATTTATAGAAGTATGATCCAGTGTGCTGTTGTCCATATTTTTACCAGATTTTTAGTTTATTAATCATTTCAGCAAAATCCACCTGGATTGCAAATCTTCTTCCACAAAAATCATGGCAATAGTGTTTTTAATAAAAATCAAAACTGTAGACAGTACTTTCTTCATTGTACAGTTTCTATTTAGGAGCATACAACAAGCATATGTGATTACACATTTTTATTTTCCTACAACTGTGACAACACTATGATTTCATTATTGTTGGCTTATTATAGCTTTAGGGATTGAAATGCTTGGTCACATTTTTTATTCCATCCAAAGTGTATCTCAGTTCTTGTGACAGTAAACGGTGCTGTTGTCTTGAAGAAGTTGACCACAAAATGTTGGTAATGAGACAATAAATTAAAGAAACTGCAGACTTCTCAATGTCACACCTTGAGGCCAATCTATCACTGTAGCCATCTTTGCTGTTTTATAGGTTATGTTACCTATAGTATAAATGAAACACCATTTCTAAGTTCTCAGATTTTAAAATGCAACCAAACACTAAAATTACATAGATCAAATATATTTCTCGTTGCAGTTTAGTTCCATTGTAAATTCTATTAGCCTCTCAAAAAGTAGCAGATAACTTTACACAGAATGAATGGTACGATGTAGAATTTATTCAAGCCTCCTCTTGTATTAAAAAAAAGGTTCAGACCTGCTCTTGTTATCCAGCTTAACTTTTCTGTATAAGAAGCCAAATTAAAATACTTGAATAAAGTGGAAAATCATAATGTTTCTTGATATTATCTGTTCATGGTAAAAGAAACACATTAATGAGGGCTACAACATTCACTCATCTAAAATCAACACATCTTTGCCATATCTTTATTTTGAGACTACTGGAGGTAACCAAGCACTTCCCAACTGTTGTGTGACACTTTCTTACAATCTCTGCTGTATTTTAACATTGGCCTCCACCCTTGTGTTCCAAAGAAACTGATATGGCAGATGCCTTATTAGATGTGCATTGCCAATATTTGTGTGGTGCTGAGCCACTGTTTCTTCCAATCAACATCTTATCTCACAAATAAATTACCATATTCAACTAACAAAAAAAACTGAGTTGCTTTTATGTAGTGGGTCTAGGTTGTCTCAACCAGTCCTCAACCAACAACTTAAATGTAGTGGTAGCCAAATACTTGTATGCAGCCATGTTGCATTAAATACAGTCTTTAATGTTACCACTAATGTTGGTTACTTCCATTTTGCTTACTATATCTATATCCTACCAGATATTCAACTGCATATCATTTCAAAACAACCCTGAGATGTTATCTCTTGTTGAAGTGATGACTATTTAAGTTAATGTTGCTTGTTTTCTGGACAGGCAAACTGTATTTCTTCCCCGACTTCTATTATTGTAGTATGTGGTACTGACACAATAGAATGTCCAAAATAAAACAAAGAACACAATTCTGTATATGTAGGTACTGTTATTTCCCCAGCAATAAACATTTATGAAATCCACTCTTCTTGAGTTTGATCTACCAACATTGGATGACTCCATCAGATCATCAGCTTGACTTTAACACAGGCAAAAAATTGATGGATAACTTCCACAATATGTCTATCCCAAGGATGCCACATTCAGAGTCAGAGAAAATTATATTCACTAAGGAACATTTCTTAAACAGAACTAGAGATCTACTTCTTTAATACTTAATCTATTGCAATTTGAAAGAATGAAGTTGGTATTCACTGGCTGTAGTAGTGGGTCTTACTTTGAAAGCTTGAAAGATAGCAGGGTACACTATAGTTCCTGCTTCTGTTGATCCAGGAATTCAACCTATCCCCTTTATACTGTCACAGGTATATGTACTCTGCTCAGTTCTGAGAGAGAGAGGCTGACCACTTATTGTTTACTATCCTTGATCTGCTGAGCCATTGCCTGGCACTGATTACTTTGCTGCTTGGAAAAATACTGGTAACATGGGATGGTTGACATCTATCAAGCTATGAGCTTGAAATGACAGCCCTACCATCTTTGCTGCTTAGCAAGGTATGAACATTGCTCTCGCAAGTTTATAGCAGCCCATAAGTGAAGCAGATGCTTCATTCCTGTTGCCCTGTATGAAGCCCATATGGTTGCAGCATCAGCGTATTCTGTGGCATGTACCCCATGTGTGGACCTGAATTAGCCCCCACCCTTCCCCCCAAAACACTGTAGTTACCTTGTAGTGCTGCTGGCTAGCCTAGGCCAATATAATGGAGGTACCTGAATACCTCAGACCCACTTTCATAGTTATGTTCCAAATTTTCTACTTGACCATGACCTGGCTCTGCTGCTGGAAGGTAAAAAATAGTATGGTTATTGGCATATATGACAATATGAGATGAAAATAGCAAAACTGTTATGAGTTATATGGGAACATTACACTATAAACAAGAGGTAGTTTTAAGTGTTGGCTATCATATTATTGGAGGAAATGTATTTTTGCCATGAAGCTGAGGTTGCTGATGATTTGGAGAATTTTAATGTGTATGGGAGTTTATGTAAATAGTTTTCCATGGTCAGGTAGCCCTGAATTTTATGGTATAATGTTAGACCTAATAAAGGATTTGTATATAGTTATAATTGAATTACTATTACAGCTGAGGTAGGCTGTTTTCTTGTTAACATTTTGGGAGAATTATTTGAAACAATTGGTCCAGATTAATTGTTGATTGAGAATTATAATTAAATAATTAATGGTTTTTGAAAATCCAATTGAAGTTTTTGTATAATTGAAGCTTAACCTTGTTTAGCTGCTTACGCTTTCTACCTATTTTGTGATGGAATATTATTACTTGGGTTTTGGTGAGGTTTAAAGTGACAAACCACCTGTCACACCATAGGGATACTTGATCGAGTGACTTTTGTACTTTTACTGCTGCCAAAGGTTTTGTTGACATTGAGAAATATAGTTACAGTGGGGTGTTTTTTATTGAATCTTTGAAAAATATATTTCATTAGTCATACTTAGTGGTTTGTGTTGAATCTTTTTCATTGGCTGGCATTTTGAATATTTTTAAGGATATTATTATTTTCAAGGAAACTAAGTATTTGGTTGGATTTTTTCTTTTCCCATAAGTTCACTGAGACTGTATTATGTAAACTTATGGATCTGTAGTTGCTTGGGTGTTTTAATTCATTGCTTTTCTTCAGTGTAACTTTAATTATAGCTGATTTCCACATGATGGAGTTGTCACTCAGTTTTTAAGATATTATTTTTAGAAAATAACAATAATTCTTATTGTTCATACCATCCTTCCAGGGCATGGTGCACTTAAGTTTTATAATGTTTATTTTAATTTCTGAGAGGAAAATGAGTCTGTACAGATATCATTGTTTTCTGGGTTGGTTTAAGTCACAGGGAAGTGTGGGAAATAGATATATTTTTGTTGTTTTTGTTTACAGGAGAGTTTATGTATGCAAAATGTTGTGAGTTGAATTACGTTAAGTTTGGGTTTACAAAGGTATTTTTGTGATATTCAACATACTATTTGTATTACTTGTGGCTGGGCTGCTGTTATTTTTGATGTTTGAACTTGTATTAACAAGTTTGTCATTAAAAACGGATTTGCATTTATCCCCAAAAAATGTAGAGTTAGGTCTGGATTTGTTAATAGATGTACAGAAAGTTGTTGGATTCTTATTATTTTCTTCATCTTATTATTTTTCTTAATAATGTTTTAAAAAACATATTGTGTGTTCTACTGATGTTGTATCAAAGTTATCTTCTATCCATAATTAATTTGTGAGTGTTGGGGGTTATTTTCAAAGAAGAAGATTTTAGTTAATAGTTTTGTTGGGAGCTGTTGCTTTTATTGCTTGAATTATAGCATTAGAGATTTTTTGTAGCATAATTTTCTGCATCATGTTGGTTTAATGTATTGTACTTGATTTTGGGAGGGTGGCTATTAATGTTGCTGTTTAGAACTATTAATTGTGTGAAATCATGTGAATAAAATTGGAATGTGAAATTTTGTGAATGATTGATTAATGATGAAGGGACAAAGCTTAATACTTTTGAAAAAGACAAATATAAAAAATTAAGCACTTAAGCACTTAAAAAAAATTAACAACAGACATTCAAATCCATATACAATCTCAACTGAAACTTGAGACTTTTAGCATTTCAGTGTTTTTTAAATGATTATAAATAACTAGAGTGAGAATAAATAATTTACTGCAAATAAATGGAAAATTAAATGTAACAACAAATATTCAAATCTGTACATTATCCTAATTATGATATTTTTTTATCAATTTTAGTTTGCAAATTTTGTATTGCACTTTCAATAGTTATATTTTTGACAAGCTCATTTTCCATTGACAAAATTGGTGAAGAACTCAACCTTTCTTGTGTCATGGAAAACCTTAAGTATGTCTTTATAAGTTTTAGCATGCTAAAGCTTCCTTCTCCCATGGGCACAGTTATTCGCATTGTTAGCTTTATCCATAATGCAAGCCTTAAATTTTGCCTAATGTTCTGAAACTTGTTAGTGTTGATAAATCTGTTTTTTAGGGACTTTTGGTCTCTGAGAAATACTGCATTTGCAATGTCTAATTCAGGTAGTAAGTTGCAACAGTTAACATTGCTTAATTCTTTATAACTCATCCTCCACATTTTGACTTGCATGTTAATTTTTGTTTTTTAACCTGGTAAATTGTTTAGGTTACTTAAAGATCCCCATGAATTACTTAACTTTTGTAGCTGTTCAGTTTTTTTTATAAAGAAATTATGGCTATGTCTACTTTTATGTTAAACACATGGTTTTTGAGCAGGCTTTCTCGATTTTCTGCATTAGGAATTTCACCAACACTCATTCTCATACTTAAATTGTCTTTTCTTGCACCTCACACTTGAACTTTTAAAAAATATGTTCTACCTACAGTTCTGCAGCTAATTCTTTTGCCAGTGTCTGTGCCCTTTCATAACCATTATTTAATAATCTGTTAAATAATTAATAACAATACTCATTAAGGAAACTGTGATAGTTTGAAAACTCTCTTTATTAACCTGAAGATGATCTGAGAAGGTCCAAACATTGTTCTCTATTTTAATAAAAGTTTTTATACCCATACCAGCCATCTTGAGATTCATTTTTGCTTCAAGTAGATTTCTCGTCATCATAAGCAGAAATGTAATTATAAATTCAGTACAGTGTCTTGAATTTTATTTGAGATCCATAAAATGTTTCCTCATTTTCATTTAAACTACTAAATAATTAACTATTTATTTGATATCATATATAATGTCATCATTGTAGACATTATCTTTGTATTCATCAGCTATGTCATTGATAGTACCAATACTTCTGTTACCAGTCTCTCTCTTTTTTGTTAACTTGTATTATGTCATTCTCTGTCCCATCTAATTTGAATTGTCTTTCTATAACATGGACATGATGATTTGACCCAATGAACTACCATTTCCTGTCACAGTGAATTTACGTTCCTTTTCGAGCACTCACAGTGTCTGTCTTTCGTCATTGAAAGACTTGTCTGTTTGACTACCTGGTATCATAGCCAAAACTGTATTGCATTCAGTACATACACAGTGCTTAACAGAATCAACAAGATGTGTGTGCTGAAAGAATCCCACAAAAGAAGTCTTATTTTTTCTCTGTTTAGTGCCACCAGGCTTCTCATTCCAAAATTTTTGTATCCACAATTTCTTACTGCTTTCATCCATCCAACCTTTCAGTTGCACATGTACAACACCATTTGAAAATTTGTCAGCCAAACATGCAAGAACCACTGTTAACCTTACTTTCTTGTGTCAAACTGTCTTGACAAATACTTCCAGATTGGCTGTACCTGGTAGTTTGATAAGGACAACACTCTTTTCCCATGTCTGGAATGTCACGTTTTTATAGATGCTTCTTTTTTCTGGTTTGGGAGAGGCAACTCCTTGTGATTCTTCTAGCATTAGTTCACTTCCTGTTGGCTCTTCAGGACCTATTGGTGAGGATGCACTCCGTAAATTCTATAGTAGTATTGTACATCTCCAGGTTAGGGGACACTCAGTTGCAAGACCTGTTTTTCAAATGTTATATCTTCTACATTGAGCCCACAGGCATCATGTCACTTTGTTGGCATGTCTTCATCTGGATGCCCTGAATCTTGTCATGGATCAGACATTCTGCCCTGACTATATTTTACCTACAGAGTGGGTTTTAGATCCTCAGGTTTTTCAGAGTTTGTGTACTCTGTGGAGTGTTCCAGATTTTGAAACTGTTGCCACTCGTTTCATTACACAGCTTCCCCAGTTTGGGTGGGTCAGCTGATGCTCTTAGTCTGGATTGTTCAAGTTAGTACCTATGTGCTTATCTTCCTATTTGCCTCCTATCTTATGTCCTTGCCATAATTTATCGGCATGGCAAGGTGGTTAAGGCATTTGACTTGTAATCTGAGGGTTGTGGGTTCAAATCCCCATTCCAACAAACATGCTCACTCTTTTTACCATGAGGGCATTATAATATAATGGTGGATCCCACTATTCATTGATAAAAGAATAGCCCAAGAATTGGCAGTGGGTAGTGATGATTAGCTGCCTTCTGTCTAGTCTTATGCTGCTAAATTAGGGACGGCTAATGCAGATAGCCCTTGTGTAGCTTTGTGCAAAATTCAAAAACAAAATAAAAACAATCATATCATTCCATATTATGTTTGGAAGGTGTTTTCCATATTAGCTGGCTCAAATGCAATTTTCACTGCTGCACTGGCTTTTAGTTTTGCCTCCTTCCTTTAACTCTAATGCTCCCATGTCAGCCTTATTCAGGCATGTACCATTCTTACGTTCCATCTTTACTTGTGGCTCTTGACCATTCCATCACCAGAAGAGCCAGATTTTCACATCATGTAGCTACCTTAACTTCCCATCCTTCCTCCTTGTCAGTAGTACATATCCTGTTGTTGGTTTGTCTGATGTGGTTATTATCCTTCTCAACCTAATGTTCCTTATTTGGCATCTATTTTTAACAGATACCTTTTTGTTTTCTCTATTGCAGGTTATTGAGTGGCTTTATTAGCCACGTTTTAAGAATAGAAATAGGTTCATGTCTTCTGATCATCAGTCTTGTCCATATTGTTCTATTTCTTTCATGTTTCCCAGCATTTTCCCCCTGCTTCACTCCATGGTTGGAATCTCATTGTGGTCCTACATGCACTTACCCATTCTTCTTTCAAATGTTTGTCTTCATGTTTATTGTACCACCTTCTTTGAAATCCCTTTTCTTGCTCATTGATTTGCAGATGTTCTAGTTTAGTTGTGTTCATAATGGATGTCCACTTTGTTTTTGTTTCATGTTTCCTAAGACCTCCTCTTTACAACAAAATATTGTTTATAAAACAACAAAAAAAATTACTTTGATTATATGAAGTACAGAAACAGAAAAAAGATTTTTGTTGTTTTTATAAGATACAGAACTAGAGTTGTTAATTTTTGTCAGTGGCAGTTTATAAACAATCTTCCATATACTAGGTTTAATTTTATATGAAAAATAACAGAAAATAGAAAAACACTTGTTTTAATATTATTTGAAACTTGAAACAAGCAAACTCTGTAAGGTATGGGAAACCATTTCTTCGTGTTGCTTTCAGAAGTAAGTCTAGGTCTAATTTGTTATGGATTAATACCTTATTTTATCTAAGGCACGTCTAGTATTTTATTATTGCCGCCTTACAAAATCCATCAAATTTTATAAGCCTATCAAAACATGAAGGAGGACACAGTAAACTTATTAATGGAATCACTTCTTCTACTCACTTAACCTCAATGTCTGGATTTACTACATTTGTGGACTTAAATTATCAGGCTGCCACACAGGGACAGTTAGTGTAAACAGAATTTATTTACAGTTTTTAAAATATTATCTCATTGAGATGTATTTGTTTAAAGTCATACTTTGTCAGAAAAATTTCAGCTCAATTCAATTTTTTTCTTGTTTTTACTTAAAAACCTTCAACCAGTGGCATCAATGACAGTGTATTTTATTTACTTAATATGTGGTTTTCTTGAAGTAAATTTATTCTGCTCTCATATGTACACCAGATAAATTTCTGAAAATATATGTAATGCAAGGTTTGTGTACATGTCCATGTTAAAAGTTATATCAGGCTTGAAATATAGGTACTTTTTCCCAGAAACTTCCTCTATAAAGAATGAAATTTAAAAGCTGCATTTGTATTTCTACAATAATTACAAACATACAGAACTGTAAAGCTTCTTTCTCAATAATAAGTAACAGTTTATAGCTATTCATATTAAAAACTTTATTCCATAAATATTATTATCACAAACTCAGAGTTTACTAATTTAAATTAAAAGACACTTTAATAGTTAGTACAAGTAAGAAAATCTCCTACTATTTTTGCCTTATTAGTTTTGCAATTGATATCTAGTATTCTACCCATGGGTTCCTGCATGGCTTGGTAAATGAAGATAAGGCTTAACTTTGTAGCTGCATATTGTGTTTCAGTACATAGTTATGAATGTACTTTGAAAGTAAACTGTTAAAAAGACAAATCTCAGGTTTATGATTACTATTTTAGCATCGTATGTTTTCTCCATTACTAAACTGAGATTACAAGAAAAGACGTGTCAGAGAAAATGGTGACTTAAATTTGATATTTTGATGAGTGTAGAATTTTTAGCTTGCTGACCAACATGTGTATCAGTACGAACATGTTATAGTTTACAAGTCTCTAGTATCGATACAGTGCAGACATTGCTTTCATGCTTGTTACCATTAAATGTTAGAAGCAAGTTTAATGTTAAAAAGCTCAAATTTAAAAACTGCTGAGAAGAACAGATACTTTTTGATTGTTATTTGACTTTGAACTATAATATAATACATTATAAATCTGCATAGCATTTTTCAAAGACAATGAGATGATGTAAGAGTTACAAAGTTATTTGTTGTATAGTTTACCTAACTTCCTAGAATGGCCAATGAAAAGTGAAAGAATGGGTATGATAAATGGAATAGGATAAGAATATTTTATACATTTCATATGTGCTTTTGTTTACCCACTTTTTAAGAATTTTCACAAAGTCTTATACAAGTTGTGGTGTTGGGAATAAAGTGTTGAAAACTTGTGAATCATTTTTATATTGAATCAGGTTCACCCTTTTAAGATGTCATAACATCATTATAGAGTAAGAGTAATGAGATGGATTGTCAAAGGAGTGAAAATACTGAGTACAAAGTGATGAATGAGTTTTGTGTAACCCACTTTTGAAGTTTGAAATAGCAAAAAAAAAATAACTGAGGATACAAGATTAAAATATATTGTATATCCTATAAAATGTATAAAATAAAGAAACTTTCTGTTCCATGTATTGGTAACAAGAGTATGATAACTTGGAAAATAGTTATCTAAAAGAAAAAATATATATATCAGGTTGGATCACTCCAGAGCAATGCTCTGCCTGAATTTGGTCTTATTACTTTTGAAGTGAATCACTTGGCCATACCTACCCACTGAAAATGGTTTATATTTTGGTAAAATATCATGCATTTTTGAAAACTACATCAGTAAAATAATCCAAAAGTGTATTTCATTTCTTTGTGAAAACTAAAATTGGTTATTTTAATTGTAAGTTGTTGTTTTTATTTTTCATTTGAAAGTTTTTGATTGTAAAATAAAAAATGGAATCTAAGCTATTTCTTTTTTGAAGAAGGAACATAGAAAAGAAATTTATAAATTCATTTGGGACTATACATATATATATATATAAAGAACTCTGTTATGTAGATATTTTAATATCAAGAATGGGTATTTTGAAAATGCTTAATATTAAAAACTAATGAATGAATAACTACCACTGTTGATACTTAAATAAATATTTTTTGTTGTAGTAATAGACTTATAATTAATTTATTATGTTCACAAATTTTAGCATTCATAAAATAAATTCATTTCTTTTCATGAAATAACTTGAAACAGAAACCAGTAAAAGTTGTTGCTGTCAACTATAAATGTGTAAAAAGTAGTCGAGGTCTCCAAGATAAAATAAATAGTTTGTTTCTGATAAACTAAAGTGATAGCACAAGACGATTTTGTTTATATTCAGTTACACTGTACAGTTTTAGACTGCAGTACTTGAAAAGGTGTGGAAATTTTAAAACAACTAAAGTTCATATCAAACAGTCTGTCTTTGAGTTTACATTATATTTTTGTCTTTTTATGTTTTAATTTTCTGGAGAGACAAGGCTGTTAAGAGTGTCTAAAAGTGCAATTTTCCAGATACGTTAGTTTTTATTGTAATAGTTGTAATACATCACTGTTAAAGATTTGTCAACGGCTCTAAAATGAAAATGTAGAACTTAATAGTATCTTACCATATATATTTTATTCTATGTTTAAAAATTTGCATGGTAAAATCTCACACAGTCATTTTATTTATTATGTTTATGAAGAATCTGGATATATACTACATGATTTAAAATTATGAAAAAGATAATGGTATATCCAATATTGTTGTAAAAGAAAGTGACTGATTTATATGCTTGCATTTCACTTAAATTTCAAGTAGCTGTTTTTGTCATGGGTAAACATTTGTGTAACTATTAACTAAATATGTATAGAAGCAATTTTTCACTGCAATATTTGTAGCATTAGGATGTTGCAAAAATACATTAGCAATTGTACAAATAACTAACAGACACTTCATGTGGTAGCTAAGTTCAATATAGTTTTTTTAAGCCTTTAGTGGTCTTGCTGCAAATGAAGTTTATTAATGTTTACATAATATATATAGAAATTTGTGCATGATAAATACTTGTTTTGGCTGTTATCGTGGTAATATTTGTAATCCTGTATGACAGCAGGATGTTTTGTATTGGAAGTAAACATTATAAGATTAGTACAACAATCTTTGTGTCTTGTCAGTAATTTTGTTTCTTTTGCACAAGCTGCCCCCTCACAATTTGAGTCTTTAGGATTACTACGTTCAAGTATGCAGTGTGCCAAGAACTATCATAAGTGATATACTGATGTTGTAAAAACATGAGTTTTTTTATATTGTGTTTAAACTGCCAATGATTCTTGTCTTAACATAAACTTCCAAGTACACCTAATACACACATCTTATGGCATCCTTATTTACAGTTTGTTGGAGAGCTTCATTTCTCACAGTCAAATATATCTATCTTTAAAATTTATGTACTATAAATAATTTTAGCCACTCCAAATGCTCTAATTTTGTTTAAACAACATTATTTGGTCAGATCTCTCTAAGCATGGTATAGTTGTGTAAGCATAGAAATAAATTAACAAGTAGATAAACAAGAAAAACAAATAATGAAATTTTAATTTTATGTGTTGTAATATCTAAAATTTAACTTTTATTCCACTACTTGTAACAAATAATAATAGTGAAGGAAATATTCATCCAGCAGTTTTTACCTGTAAACTATTTCTGAAAAATGTTAAATATGTGTTGAAAAAGTTACATCTCATATGAAAAGCTTTCTTTTTTCATAACTGAAAATTTGTGGATATTGAATAATTCAGAAAGAATTTCTGACTACCACTCTAATGAATTGCCCCTTTTAAATAAAAACACTTTACAAAATTCTTGATGTTTATTTAATTTCTTAGCTGATTGAAAAAAAGCATTTTATATAAAATTTATGAACTTTTTTTAAAAATATGGAGTTCATTTATCCACAGAAATCATTGTAGCATTCTTTTCATTCAAGCTGAATACTAAAAAGTTCATATCAAAATTGTTGAAGTTTTTCTCAACTAGAAACACAGATGTTTTTCTACTAGTATTGTACCAGTTTTATACATATACAGAAACATATATTAGTAAAATAATTTAAATATGGACAAAAGTGTTTTAGATATCCTAAGTAAGATATTTAATAATTAATCATCGCATGTAATTACTTTTAAAAAACTAATATGTATGAATAAGGAAAGATATGTTTTAGTTCAGTATTCATGAATTTTTTATGTAGAAAGCATGATTTTTATTAAAATATTTTTAAGGATTCAAAACTTTTAATTTGTGCTTTAACTTTATTGTTTTTATTTAACACAACTAAAAAAACATATACTCAAGTATAACTTGAAAATATTTATTTTTATTTACAAAAGTAATACCATCCAAAATGTACTTATTTAGAATATTATTCCAGTAAGTTCTTGAAATGTCTTTTATTTTAAATAAATGACTCAGAATCAAAAGATAATTTGTGGTGTATCAAAGAAACCATGTAACAGGGAACTGAAAGTAGATATTCTGCTTTTAGTTTGTGTTTTATATGTTTAACCACGTACATCTTTT
Organism: Tachypleus tridentatus; assembly: GCF_004210375.1. Lineage (NCBI taxonomy): Eukaryota > Metazoa > Arthropoda > Merostomata > Xiphosura > Limulidae > Tachypleus > Tachypleus tridentatus. The sequence goes on from NC_134829.1 coordinate 35,752,802, forward strand.
TATTGTTTTTTAATCACGATAGAATGCATCCTATAAATAATGTAAATTATACTAGCACAAAATATATTTTTCTCATTAAACAATGTACTTTTTTCCACTGGCATGTTTTTTTATTTGTAAAATATGATCAGAATTTTTGATAGTTTGCCTTGTACCTTTCTCACGGTTAAACCATTGTGGTTTGATTCATAGTATAGGGAAAAAAATAATGGATCTAAATAATTTGAATTTTCAGTATTTTCATTAGAGACTTGGGACTTCTAACTGCATGTACTTTAGAAAATTATATAAAACTTCCTTATAAATAACAGTTGTGAATAATACCAATACCCTGTTTAGTTACATTTGGCTTTGAAGGCTAAAGAGATGCACATCTCTTTATCCCCAAGTATATATAGCAAATTTAGTTTTGGCAATTTCAAATTCCTAGATTTCAATGAATTGAGATGCTTGAAATATTATGTTATTGGACCATCAAAGTTTAAAGAGAATTTCATTTTAATAGCTGTTAAGTAAACACCTCTAAAAGGGCTGCATTTTTATTGTTATTCCTTTTTTATGGTGTATACAAACTATGAAACCTGTACTGCTTTTTCAAGGAATACGACTTAAAATGGAGATCAAAATGTATAATATTGTTTATATCAACAGATATTCAAACTTCAAATGTTCATTGTTAACAAGTGCTTCTGGAAAGTATATGTCGTGAGATTGTATATCAGTATTTATCAATAAGCATTTGTATTACTTAGTAAAGATAAGCTGAGGAAATGATGAGGAAGGTCACAGAGAATAAAGATTGAAGAAGAAAACTTTAGCCATTTCAGACTGTGTTATTAGTGTTTCTGTAAAAATACTTAACACTGTTGTTGAGACACAGTATTATATACATTGTTTATGCGTACTTAAAATTGCAGCTTATGTTAATTTTCTGATTTTATTTTGATAGGAAGTTTGGGAATTCATACACCTTCAACACAGGCAGGAAAGAACTGTTCCTGTGAAGTCTGTGGTAATGGGTTAAGCTACCATTGCAAGCTACTGGACCATATGAAGACCCACACTGGAGAAAAACCATTCCATTGTGATATTTGTGGGAAAGGTTTTTCCCAGAAGAACCATTTGACTCGCCACTCCATGATCCACACTGGAGAACGTCCTTACACGTGCGACTTTTGTGGACGAGGTTTCTACAGGAAGGACAAGCTGTCTCGGCACAAACGCATTCACACAGGTGAGAATTGTTCTAAGTCTACTAGTTGCATAATTTAATTTTAGATTATCTCCTAATAATTCCACACTTCCTTACAGTATTGTGGTTCTTTAAGCTTGGTATGTGCCCAGCATTTTCAAAATTTCAAAATAAAAATCTATTCCAGCACTGCTTTGAAAATTAAATTATAGAATTGACCAGCTGTTGGCACGCAGTTATAGTTTATTAATTAGTTAGAAACTTGTGTGACTGAATAAAATAACTTTAATGTAAAACATTTAAAAACAACAACACTTGTATATTTCACTAAGTCTTGTCTTTTTCACTAAAAAAATTATATTCTAAACCCATGGAAACAACTATGATATCATTAGTGAATATGTTATTTTCAAAGAGTAAGACAAATCATGTTTTCAAGTAGAAGGTTAGTGGAAATGTGTGAAATAACTAAAAAAAATTTTGAGAGCATATGTAATAAGAAGGTACATGTGAAACTGGAAATAACTTTGGTTAAAATCAAAACAGAAAAGACATTTAGAAATAAGGAATATGCTAAATATGGTAACAGAAGGAGAAATGTTAAAGAATAAAAGGGGTTAGTCAATGCAAACATTATGTTTTCATCCTGGGACCTCCTTCATACAAAATATAGTTCATCAAAAGAAACAAGCACAGAACAATCAGTCTTATAGTCATGAGATTATAATGAATTGTAGCACTCATTTCTTTTCCAAATAAATGAACAAACTCTTGTAAATTGAAATAAAAGTTGAAAATTTCACCTGTTGTAACTAAGAATCTAATGTGGTTGAGTGTAGCACAGGGTGATTGATAACAGTTTTGTATTTTAATAACTGGTGTGCAAAATGGTTTCATACTTTAGACTTGTAATGAAATGGTTGTGAGTTCGAAGCTGGCTTGAATTGTGCTGTTGTGTCATTGAACAAAATACTCCACCCTAATTGTTTCTGTTTATCCAGCTGTCTGATGAGTATCGATTATTAGTGAGAAGTTAACCTGTGATTTTCTGGCACCTTGTCACCATTCTTATTGACTTGTGCCCATTAAACTGGAGTTCTGCATCAAATCCTAGGTACCACCTGGGAATAGACAGAGATTGACTCTTGACTATGACCTGTTGTAACTTTAGTGAAATGTAATGAAGTGTCGCACAGAGTGATGGAAAACATCATTGTTATTAATCTGAATATAATAACAACTACCATTTACATAAGAATTGAAACAAAAATATTATCAACTGGCAATTTTTTTTATTTAGCAACACTGTTAAGATAATTCAAAATTATCTTTTAGTATAAACATTCCTTAATAAACAAGGTTGTTTCATATTTAATTGCACATAATTTTTAAAAAAAGTAAGAGAAGGAATCTTAAAGAGTCCTATCATTTCTGTGAATTTGTAGTTTTATAGTTTGTAACGAACTTATACAAAACAGCTACTTGAACAGGATATTAAATCGAAGTCACAGGTCACTACAGTTATGATCAGTGTATGGAGGTCTAACTGTATGTTGTCACACAAATATAATTTCTCGCATTTAAAGTTATGGATAATGTAATAATTGTATTTCTGAAGTATCAGTTTACTTTTCCTTTGATGTGATTTAGATACTTTTCATAAGAACTGATTTTTCCAGTTAGTCTTTTAGAGAGTTAATGACTGTCAAATATTGCTCAATTTTATATTGTTGTATAAAATTCATTTGTAAGAGAAAAACATTTTTGTGATGCAAAGTTTATACTTTACTTGTTTTTAACTTCAGTTTATAACACACTTTTTATTGTTTAACAATGAAGAATCATCAGCAATTCCCATTTTAAGGTAATATGAAAGTTTATCTTCACTGTTGTATTTAGTATTTTAAAATTAATACTGTGATGAAAAGAAATTAAATTTATGCAGAATCAAAAACCTTTTATTTTGTTAGCATATGGGTTGCCTTTAGGAATTACTACTGCAACTTTTGTTGGATTATCACATTAAAATACTCTGTGAAAAATGATATTTTGTGTACCATAACTGATTTAACATCTCTCAACAATTTCAGCTCCCACAGGTTCTGGGAGACAGCAACGAGATGTGGTACCTAATAGCAATTTAAACATTCCCAGTACCGCTGGTTTTAGTGTGTCCAATAATGCTCCAAGCACCAATACAAAGGTCTCACAACCAAGCAACAATAATAACCCTATGAAACTTAGCCTGCAGCCTGCTTCTAATTCTTTCAAACCTGAATGGCAAAGTCCTTCACCAGGAGTTATTTAAGAAGGTTAATCTTATTACAGTATCAGTGACTAAAATGAAACACAGGGCATGTTTGAATTCCTAGAATTTCTTTAAGTCCAGTACTGAATGAGACACAGGTTCTGTGTGAAAACCATGTGTAATGACTATAAAAATTATTTTATTAGTCCAGTAAATCTGAGACTGCACTGTGCTATATGGAAGTAATGTATGAATACAAAGCAATACAGCACGAAAATATTCACATGCATTTTTTTGTGTCAATACTTAGTGGAGGTATTGCTTGTTTTTCAAAGATGTGCATTCTCAGTCAGCTAAATTTTAGTGTAAATGTATGAAATTTAAGAAAAATAAAAATTTAAAAGTTAAATATGGAAAAATGAAATATATCTGAAAATAAATCTATAACTGTTGTCAGCCTTAAAACTTTAGGCTCAAACTGATGTTTATATATACATTAATTAGTAAGGTGTTTTTATGACTTTCAGTTATTTTATACCTGTTGTGCCAGTGCTATTTATAATATTTTATGCACATTAATAATGTTATTGTTGCTGTTTTAGTGTAGTATTTTGTATGGGTACCCTTGTACCATGTTTTTAAAGTTGACAATGAGTCAAGTTTTTCCTTTCCAAGACTATACTTCAAAATATGCAAATAGCACTCCTATATTCCTCGTGGATCTGCTCAAGAGAGCTATGTAACTCGCCTTGAGCTAACTCCCACTTAATTTCACATGTGACAATAGCTCTTAAATGTTTTTCATTTTTGCTAAATTTTCCCAGATTAGCAAGCATATGTGAACTTTATTTTTCATTTTAAACTAGCTTTAGTTGCAAAAGCACTGAATTTTTCATGACTTCTCAAGTGATGATAACATCTATTTTAGCCTGTGAAAGTGATGAAGTTACTGTGGTTTCTGGAGACTTGTTAACTGTTTACACAATTACAGCCATTGCCAGCTTGTTGTGAGACTCCTCGTGCTATTAGGCCTTCAGCCACCATCTCTTCCCCTCAGCCCACCCAGTGTGGGTTCCGACGACAGCACTCTACCTTGGACCACCTGATTTGACTTGAAACTTCAATCAGAGAAGTCTTTCTCAAACGACATCTTGTATCAATATTCTTTGACATTGAGAAGGCTTATCACACAACATGGAGGTATGGCATTTTGCGAGACCTCCATATATATGGGTTACGTGGCCATTTGCCCATTTTTATTAAAACATTTTTTCAATGGACAGGAGATTCCAAGTTCAAGTGGGTTCAACACTTTCCCGTTCTTTTCTACAGGAACGTGGAGTCCCTCAGGGCTGTGTTTTGAGTGTCACACTTTTCACTATAAAGATTAATGCCATCACTGAACAACTCCCTCTTACTGTTGCAAAAGGAGCTCGATGTCGACGACTTTCATATCTCATGTCAGTCGTCAAACGTGAGATATATTAAGCGGAAGCTACAAACTGCCCTCAATCGTGTATTGAAGTGGACCATGGCAAATGGCTTTAATTTCTCTTTCTCTAAAACTGTTTGCATGCACTTTTGCCACCAATGGGGTATTTACCCTGATCCTGAACTCTGTATCAGTGAAGTTGCACTGCCTGTGGTCCCTGAGACCAAGTTCTTGGGGCTTATCTTTGACCATAAGCTGACCTTTATACTACACATTAAACAGCTACGGGTCAAATGCACAAGAGCACTAAACATCCTCTGTGTCCTCTCTACCACCACTTGGGGAGCAGATTGATGTTCTATGCTAAAGATATATCGTGCTCTTATTTGATCGAAACTCAACTATGGATCACTGGCCTATGGCTCTGCCAGACCCTTGGCCTTAAAGATGCTGGATCCCATTCATCATCTTGCTGCTGCTTGAACTACCTGTTAGTCATTCTGGCGAGTTATTATTAAAATTTTGCTACACTTCTTTTAACATTTTTATTACTTCACTTTTTGAAAATGGCCATAATGACACATAACTCGGAACCAGGACTGGAAAGGCCAACTTCGGGTGACTGATGGTGGTTCTTGTACTTACCTGTTAGTCTTCCTGGTGGGTTATGATAATTACCATTATGTTACTGAAAGTCCTTTACAACTTCTCTTACTGTAATTTCTCTCTTAACATTGTAGACTAGATGTCAACATTGGTTTTATGCTATTTATGTTTTTAAACTCTGTTTTGTTTTACCTTCATTTCCTTTTATGAATTTTACTACAACTTACTTTACTTTTACCATTTTACCAGATGTTTGGTGCAGATGCTGCTTTGTGCCATAAAACACTAAATCAACTAACCAGCCAACCAACTCCTCCTCTCAGTTTCAAAATGACCAGGAGGAAGACAAATTTGATCTACCATTCCCTCCACTTGATTTTGCTTTGGGTACAGCCTTATCAATCAATGATAATCCTCCACCTTTCACTTTGTTTCAGGATATATCTCAAGTATGTTCCTTTTTATCTTTTTCCTTGTGTGTTATAATTCTTTTCATACTTTACTCCACAAAGCTAATATTCAGGACTATTTATTATTTCCTTCCTTGTCTGATATTAAGGTTCGTGTTGATTCTTTTTTTGGATAAGTTTGCACCCTTGCCTCATCATCTTATCTTTTTGATTCTTGTATTCTGTCTTACAGCTTTTCTTCCTTCTTTATTTTTAGATTTCCAATCTTTGGGATCACCTTTTTCCTGCTTGGAGAAAATACTCCTTGTTTCATTTTCTAGTGCCAAGTTTTCACAGCTTTGTCTTTGTCTCACTACCATTATATATCACCTTTTCCTTTTTACCCTTTGTCAGAGGTGCTTCATCATGCTCTGTCTGTCTTTAGTTGACTCCTTTGCTGTTGGGGCTTGATGGGGTGGGATATATTCCTTATTAATGTATGCCTACATATTTTTATGTTCATGATTTAGTCCAGCTCTCTTTCTTTGCTCAGACATTTTTGGTAATGTTCCTGATTTACTGGAGACCTGGGCTGAAGCAACTTATCTTCCCTGGTTTCTTGTCTTTTCCAACCTCAAAGTGGATCATGAGGCTGGGCACTTCTCCAGTCATTTCACTGCAAGTTTTCTTCCAGTGGAGCATGAGAGATCCTTGTCGCTTAACAGTTCCTCGCCACTTTTTTTGGGTGGTAAATCTTGAAGAATTCCTCTCTTGTTGGGCTTAGTATAGTACAGTTCATGTGCCCTCCTCCTGCAGCTAGTCTGTCCAGTAAAGTCAAGATAAGTATCCCTCATACTGTTTGTTCACATCCTAACTACATTACACTTATTGACTTGCTGACTGCTTGTGCAGGTGCTCAGTTGGCCATTTTTATATTCTACCCATTCCTGTGTCACTTAAGGCTATTTTGCTTATTCCCCCCTTCACATTCCTGGCAACGAGTGTACTCTGTTTAATACAAGACATAGTTGATATCCCACAGCTGCAACCTTATGGAACCACTTCCATTAGATGTCTTACTCCATGGGTTTCCCATTTGGGCACTTTTTTAGGGAGCTCATCCACATTTAACAGATTCTAGCTGTTCTGTGTGTAGAAGTGAGGTGTTGTCTCAGAAGTTAATGCTTCCCTAATTTTAAAATGTATTTCCAATTGATATTCACCTCTCCCCTTCTGGTATACCTTTTTTTTTTCTTGCCTTATCTAAGAATGAAATTACCTCAAATACAAATGCTTATGTGAAGTTACTGTATGTGGAGGGTGTATCACCATCCTATTTATGAAGGGATACTGTCACATCATATCATTATCATTCACCACTGCCTGTTACATTAAACACACGAATTTAAGTGGAAGTTAGCTCAAGACTAGTAGCATCCAAGTCTCTTGATCAGTAGCATGAGGAATACAGGTATCTATCAGAAGTATATTTTATATTAGGAAAACATTAACTTTCACTTTTCTCTTTTAAATATTCACATGATATCAACAAATAACTGTTGTTTTAGTATCTTAGAAAGACCCTTACTTGTTTAAACTTTGTTATTTGGTTGAATACAGATTTAAATGTTAAATAAGTAAAAATTTTATTGTTTTTAAGGTTGCCTTCACTTACAGTATAGGTATGAAGATGCTAGTATTTAAAGATAATTTATGGTTATGTCATATGAAACTTTACTGTTTGTGTTATTAGTTGATAAGTACTATATATTTATAAATTATATTATTTGTTTCCTCATTGTTTTTAATTAAAAAACAAACATATACACACTAGTTTGAAAGGTAACAGAAACGACAAACGTCAGTTAGGTTTTCGTTTCTTAAGTCTATTTGTTATTATTACTTTACCTTCATAACTAAAGCTATTTATAGTGTATTAGAAGTCTCACCACAAGAACTGCTCAACTTTTCTTTAACTTCTTGTTTTGAAACAGTAACTCACACTCTTCAACAAACGGTACTTTCATCTGACTGCAATGCTTGCTTATTTTTCCTCCCGTAGTTTGGTGGTAACCATAAAGGTTTATAATGCTAACATTTTGCAGTGGGCATAGCACAGATAGTTCATAATACAAGTTGGTGTTTAACAACAAACAAAAGCCTGCATTTTCTTTCTTTATTTGGTCTTTGTACATATAAGTATATTACAGTTAGACATCATCTTGCAGTACACAATGCTTAGCTCTTAAAATTGAAAGATTAGTACAACTTGTGTTGTTACTCTTCAAGTTCTTACAGCTGAACAATATTACTAGCATTTAGTAGCTTGCTTACTTTATATGTACTGGAAAAAAGATGTGTATAATTTTTCTAGATTTTGAAAACTATCAAGTTAAGTAATACACTAGGGCTCAGCTATAATGTGATCTACAGGGTCTATATTGTGAGAACATCTTATAACAAGGTCTTTCTGAAAGCCCCAGACCACCAATATCTGGAATAATGTAGAACTACAAATAAAAAGATAAATCATCTGATATAAACAGACTTCTGGTAACAATATGAAAACAATCTATTTCAATAAATTAAATTGTATTTCTTTTGGTAATAACAATGAATAATGGTATGTAATCACACTATTTAAATCCTCAGACAGTCATCTCTGAGTTGTAGAGATTACAGAAAAATATTTTGAAAAGTACACAATTGACAGAATTGTAGTCTATTTATTGAATGGATAAACACATGTTGAAGAAATAGGTAATTTGTAACTGTTTACATAAATTCCTTGTTTCTGCCTTTGCTACATACAAATTGTTCCAAAGCTGTGTCACATTTGCAACAGTTGATATTTTGTTGGTTTCCAATCATCTTAATGGTTTTTCTAGGTGGTGAATGACTATATGGGATTATGGTAGTGGCTCAGTCTTATCCTCTTCAGCTTGATGGTCGTCTTGAGGGTTTGGATCTGTTACACTGGCCAATATCTCATCATCTGTCATCCTTACCATCCACCATTCTTTGATCAGTTCTCTTCTGTAGCTATGTTTGAAGGTCCATATGATACTTTGGTGAAGGGGTTGAGTTTTCAGAATTGTGTTTTTCAACAGATAGATAGACACCTTTGATTTTTCATCCGTTTTGCCAAGTTCTCTGGGGATGGATGTGCAGGGCAGTTGCCAAGTAGCAAGATGATCTTCTTTAGTAGTTTGCTCTGTCTAAGATGTTTTCTAACATTTAATATGAATTTGTGATGAAAGAAGTTTTCAAAAAATTGAATAAATTATCCAGCGTTTGATGCTATTTGAGTATTAGCATATTAGTGATTTTAATTTCAGACAATGGAAGCAGCATGATTCAGTAAATTTTCCATTGATGATTGAAGTCAGCTTGTTTTTACCAATTTTCTTGCAGTATAACAAGAATGTCAACCTTGTTATTATCTGTTTAAATTTAGATATTTTGTTTTTCATTTCTTGTTACTAATGTCTTCTCCAGTAACATTTTATAGTACAGAAACACCTCATCAGGTTGTAGGTTCTTTCTTCAGTGTGTCCTCTTCTTTCAGTAATCTTCTTTGATTCAGTGGGAAATGATGTTACAGCTAGATCATCTGCAGACCGTCATTTTTGTCATAGAGTAGCCATAAAATGCCATCCCAATTCTTGAATCTTGCTAGCCATCATGTGCTGGCTTCAACCTACTGAGAGATGCTGATATTTTCCTTTATCTGTTGGCAAATCTTAGTCTGAACTATAATAATAGGACTAGATACAGGTACACCTTCACCTCTCTGCTGGATGAACCACATATATATGACTGTCAAGAGTTGCATTTTCAGCATTTTTGGAGATTTTGCTTACTTGGCCACCTTCATCCATTTCAGTTGACACCTTTCTCAACTTCTCTTCATCTTTAAGTCACCTTAAAAAGTGTGGATTCAGCAATTCACGTTATTTCTGGAAAGGATACTTAAGCAACACTTTCCTTGCTTTTGCTGATGATTTTCAACTTCTTAGCAATGGTATAATATTTTCTCTTTCATGCTTCAGTGGTATGATTGTTGTATGTGTATCAGTACAAATACAGGTGGCCCTATCCTAAATTTGGCCTGTATTTATACAGAGAAAAATGGTGTTCATTTATAGTGGACTGTTATAGCAAGGCCAAGTGTACTTACAAAAAATAAAGTGTAACAAATTAGAAAAAAATAAATCTTTCCAGTTGAGTTTGAACACAGTTTCTCATTCCTTATATGTCAAAGCATTTTGTTCTAACTACTAATATTCCTAGCCACAGTATTCATCTGTTTTAATCATTGGAACTACATGTTTATCCTTTTCACCAAAGTACATAAGCATTTTACAGATTTAAGGGTTTATAAATTTGGTTGATAAAAAGAAAATTTTGTCGTTAAATAATCATCATCTTTATAGTTATTTGTACACTTGTTTTCTTCATCCATTTCTTGTATGATGAAAATTCTTTCGTAGTTAACAACTGAGGATTTCTTTAAACCAGTTCTAAAGCTTTCATGGATTGTGAAGCAGTAGCCATTTTAGTAGTTTTAAATTTTGTATATACGTGTTTGTATATATATGTATGTATAAATTAAATAAATAGCTTCAATATATATATATACAGTTAATTATATTAATTGTTAATAGGCAATTAAAATCAGCACTATAATACAATATAAAATAAGCATTACAGATATTGGTGAAGATTTAATTGTCAGTCCTAGGTGTCACTTTTAATGTCATGGCAGATGATGCCAGTTGTAATAGTTTTCAAATGTGTTGAGGATATCCCACCTCTCGGACAAAAATCCAAACGCTGATATTAAACTAGCCAGCAAACATGGAAAATTAATTAAGGGAATGGAGTTGAGTTCTTACACTCCTTATGGTTTAGTTTGTTTGGAATTAAGCACAAAGCTACACAAGAGGCTATCTGTGCTTTGCTCACCACGGGTATTGAAACTAGGTTTTTTGCAGTGCGAGTCCACACTCCTTATGGTTTTCGATTAAAACATTACAGTTTTGCATGTGGCCTACCATACATGTTCTTATAAGTTTTCATATATGGTTTATGTTTTATGGGTCTGTGGGACCAATATGATACATGACTATTATATATATTGGTAAGGAAAAATGAATAAGGAGGTTGTTATTCAATATTATTTTATTTTTACTCATGAATATTTACAAAGCATTAGATTTTGAAATACAAACGATATTATTTTATCAAATTAAAGCACCCTGCATTTTTGTTTTACATGTGTGTTTTGAGTTCAAATTCAATTATAAAAATGAATTCAAAAAAATATTTCTCATACGTAACAAATGAAAAGCTTGTTTATTCATTTCTAATGACACTCTTCAAAGCTTTCATGACAAAAGAATGGACTTCTATCACAGTTAGTTAGCTGTGTGTACTTATTTGTGATGTGCAGGTTTATCACCCATGATATTCTTTCAGTTCTCTATACCAGTTTGAACAGAATTGCATCAGTTGGCATATCTCCCAGCATAAGATTTAATTTGAGGCAACCACATATAGTAAAAATGTCTCAGGGGTTTATCTGGAAGATGCATGCCTGTACATCTTGGTTCTGACCTTTCATATTTACACCATTATCATAGCCTTGTCTTCTACAATCAGTAATATTAAGGCTGATTCCATTCAGTGCAGCTATGAAAGATTTTGGTAGTCATTGTTTGCTTGCTCCCTGGACAGAATGAAAGTCAATAAAATTCACCATAACCTTCATTTCTTCAGAAATTACATCAACAGAGCACAAGAGAGAGAATATTTGCTATTGGTGACTCAAATAAAGGGTACAATCAAGAATGATCACAAAGTATTTTACTGTCTTTACTTTCTTCTGGATTTTTTTCTTTATCTGCAATGCTAACTCTGAGATTAACTAATTCTAAATATGAGGTCCAAAATAGTGGTCATAGTTTTCTTCATTTTTCATGCATCAATCATGCTCTTGCATTGGATAATCAAATTTATCAATTATCTATATTTATCTGAAATAATCCCACAAAATTACCATTGTTAGGTTCAGAAAGCCTTGCATTTATTCTACAAAAAACATGTATTTCTTTTACAGAGGGCATTAACAACAGCCAGATGAATTCATGGCTGTGGTAAAACAAGAGGTTCACACCCATCAATTGACCTATCTTCTTCATTGTGGAAATACCATCAGTGTTGGTAACAATGCCAACTGCCTTAGTAACTGGCATGCTACCATTAACTCCAGTCATGCCAAGTCTATACATGTTTTGCCTACAGCATGAATGTTAAGGCACACAAATCTTCTGTTTCATTTATAGGATCATTCATCAATGATGAGGAGAATCTCTCACTTGCATCTCTCTTTTGATTGCATTTAAGCTTCATATCTTCTTGAAGCTGTTCTATAAACAAAATGACCTTTGCTTTGATGTATTTTCCTGTTTCAGACATCTTCAATATTTGGGCTTTCCACCCATTCTTTATTTCTATGCTATTAGTCAGGGTGGCAAAGGGAATGTAATCTACTGTAGTCAAGTTGGCAGGCACTAATTTCTGCAGAAGTTTGGCTGGCTTATTGAAAGTAGGACAGCACTGGAGTTTGGGTGTCACCAAATGTGGAAAGAGAAAGTGCAGAAATGGTGATGAGGACAGTCTTCATATTGTGCTTGTACTCAAGATGATATATGAATGTTGACAGTTCACCAAAGTTGTATCCCTTTGGTGAGTAAGGAAGTATTTACAGACCTCTAAGCATTTTCCTCAGTATAGAACTCTTTCAAAATCCACTTTTTATATTGTTTTTCTTTCTAAAAAAAAAAGTAAAACATGCAATACAAATATTACTCTAAGTTTCCAAAATTCAGTTGCACCTTTCAGAGTGTACAGCTGGTCCAAACCTAATATTTGAGAAGCTTGCATGTATAATTATCTGTTCCATTTATCTCTGAGGTAAGGGCCTAGCATGGCCTAGCACGTTAAGGTGTGCTCTTTGTAATCTGAGGGACGCGGGTTTGCGCCCAAGTCGTGCCAAATATGCTCGCCCTCCCAGCCGTGGGGGCGTTATAATGTTACGGTTAATCCCACTATTCGTTGGTAAAAGAGTAACCCAAGAGTTGGCGGTGGGTGGTGATGACTAGCTGCCTTCCCTCTAGTCTTACACTGCTAAATTAGGGACGGCTAGCACAGATAGTCCTCGAGTAGCTTTGTGCGAAATTCCAAAAACCAACCTCTGAGGTAAATGTGTAATATTTGATTGTAAAAAATTAGGTTAAATATGGTGATGCTCATGTAGTAAAGTAAACCTCATAAGAAATGGAATGAATATTTCCTTGTAGTGTAGTGAAAAATATCTAAAGGGTACTGAGAGATTTGAAAAAACAAAGATATTGTATTAAACAAGGAAGCTTGTCCAGGTCTAGAAATAATAAAAGTACTGAACAAATGTTTTGTAACTCTGAATAGCTTAAGTCTAGGTGGCATTATAGGAATGTAAGTAATTATGTGAGTATACAAATTCCAACAATACCTTTACTGTGACTCCTGAAGATGGTTATAGAATACCAAAACATGTGTAGCATATTTTTTAGGACATAATAACTATTTATTGTGCAATGATTTTAAACATTACATTCCTTTTAATTGTAAATATAAGAGACTCTCTTTCTGACTCTTTAAATGTTATATTAAAAACATCATGAAACTTAAAATCTGTTGTGTGTTAGTTTTAAACTTCATTTTTTTTTGTTTTTTTTTATTAGAGCCATTAGAACTTTATAATTGCAATTTCAGTCTAGAAAAGTTAATTTATTGGTTTTAAAACTGACCTAAAATGAATATGTTAAGAAAAATTTATTTTTGCTGAAATGTATCTTTCCACTTATTGAGATTCTGTGGTGAATAACCAAAACATTTGGAAACACAACTGGAAAGTTTTTAATTATATGACTTATAACCTCAAAATTAAACACAGCATTTTATTTTTAGTGAATAAAACATCCATATAAGAACTGTGACATTATAAAACTTAACATGATATGTTTATTGCAGGCAAACATTATTCCATCAGTATGCTTTCTTGACTGAAATATGTTATAGTTAGTTCAATATGTGGCCATAAAAAAGAATTGAAGAAAATATGGTTTGAATTGGACAGAGAAAGGTTTTGCATATCTTACAAAATTAAATATTTTGTGATAGACATGAAAGATTAAACAATTTTAGCAGATAATCTGCATTAGTATAAAAATATTTTTATGTGCAATTTATGCTTGTTCCTTGATAAAATATAGTAAAGGTAATATGGTGTAGCTTGTATCTTTTATAATATATCGTAATACTAATTGTGTTTATATATATATATATATTTATTGTTGAGCATTTAGTAAAAAGTAATTAAATACATCTATATTTAAGATTTTCTTGAATTAGAAGATAATTATGGTCCTTTAGATAAATGTTGTGACTGCCAACACCCAAAAAGCACAAAAGAGTTGTATGGTCACATACATAAAGTAGCAGTTTTATAATACAGGAAAAAAAAAGCTGTTATTAAAATATAGTGTGAATTTTAGCTACATATTCTGAAATTTTTCTCTGTACAAAACGTTTAAAAATATATATATATATGCATGTTTTAATATAAATCTGTGTTTTTTCATTCTTTTAGTCTTGTAAGTTTGGTGTTAGATTAGGCAATATTATACCTATTATGCCATGCATTTAAAGGCTAATGTTTTTGTTTGTTCAGAACACTGGCTGAAAATAAATAACTATGCACTTAGAGAGTCTGGGGGTGTCACTCCCAGTGGGGTTTAGGAGCTGAACCCCTATACAAAAGGTACCAGGAATGAAGTCTCCCCCCCCCCAGACATTCCATGATCAGAGAATTTTGTTTCCTAACCTCTTGCACTTTTTGCTGTCATCTAAATTGTAGTTAGAAAATGTTTCCTTGGGTAAAAACAAAACCACATATCTGTAATGTGCTTAAGGGGTGCATAATGCCTGTCTTTGCATTAGAAGAACTTCTGTAAAATAAATGTTGAAGAAATTTATCTAATTTGTTAAGTGATCCATTTGTCACACCCAAACAGAACGTTTTAAGAACTATAAACTATTTACAATGATATACAACTTTCAAGAGAGTTTGTTGGAAAGATATCTTCAAGAAAGTTAATGTTGTTTAGGGATATAAAAAATAAACAAGGAATCGATGCTTCCATTTCACACTTGGTAGTAACAAGCTTCAAGGGTACAGTTTGCAACCCTAAGCATGTCAATGTGTGGAAAGTTAAGAAGTATCTTTATGATGAAAGGGAATACACAGTTGCCAACATATCACTATTAAATACAAAATGGAGTGTTACTGCACACAATGAGCTGTATATTCTATAAATTATTGTATTAAACATGTTTTGATTACCACAGAATGATTACTTGATGAATAAAGTCACAGGCTTAAAGTTATAAGATTTCATTTTTTAAAGAAATTAAATGCTTCTGTAATATATGTTTGTAAAATTGTGTAACCATTATAATAAAAATAAAAAAGGAGAAATTGGTTCTTGAGCCAGATTAGGTATTTCAGTATAATTTTTGAAACAAAAGTTCAAATATTTAGACTCATGTATTTGAATACATAAAAAAGATAATTGCTGTATGTAAGTTAGTAACGAAATAATAATAATGAAAGCTATTCAAGCTTTATACATTCTCTTGTTACAGAAATGGTTTACATTCATTGTAATTAAGCTTAAGTGGTGAAGTGTAAGTTAAGTTTTTATGTTTCACTCTTAGTAACTAAATAGATTCACAAATTGTAGTCTTAAATGTTTTGACTCATTAAACATATTAACTATCAAAAAAGTGGGTCCCTGTTGTGTTTTCTTTCAGAACACACTGATTTCCCTTAGAGCAATGGAATAGGTCCAAAGAATAACAGTAGATTGAACAAAATGTGTATTATAAAGTAATTTTGAGTTATTTGACTTTGGGTATGAAAAAGAAAGACTGGACAAAATGTAAAACATACAGTGAAAACATATTTTTATTGAAACTCAACAACAATCAAAATAATGTATCCATTAGACTTTACTAAACAGTTAGCTCTAAACTCTTCTAAGAACCTAAGATGTTTCATAAGAATTAGTTAATGTTACAGGTTAAAAACTTTAGAAAGTGTTACTGTTTAAAAAGCAAACATTTATAAGTCACTTACCAAACAGATTTTGGAAAGAAAAATCATTGTGTTATATGCCAAATTATATAACACTATCCTTTTCACTAGTCTTATGTCACTATTGGCCAATTCCATCAAAACAAAAAGAGATTCTAATCTCAAGATATCACTTGAACTACATTACAAAACAAAACTCTTTATATCCTTACACAGAATGCAGTATTATCACTGTACTATCCAAGGACATGTCAGATACAAGGAATGACAAAGGTAGCTAAAATAATTTGAGTTTTCTTGACAATTTGTTGGGTGGAAACCGATATACGTAGAATAAAACTGTTAATATAACAAAAATGCATGGTGTGTATCACTGTAGCTTTGTGCCTAATTTCCAATAAACACACTGTCCAGGGGGAATGTGCAAAATATTTATTACTCAGAAATTAGATGAGTCACAGGAAACCGAAGTCAAGTACTACATCGTGTTTCTTTAAGACACAAAAAGAATTTAACTAGTAAATATGAAA
The DNA here is from genome assembly GCF_004210375.1 of Tachypleus tridentatus. NCBI lineage: Eukaryota > Metazoa > Arthropoda > Merostomata > Xiphosura > Limulidae > Tachypleus > Tachypleus tridentatus. The sequence continues at coordinate 35,769,400 of NC_134829.1, forward strand.
CCAATTAAAAGTTTATTTGTATTAAATAGCTGAAAATACAATTTTACAAAATAATGTCTATTACTGCAAGTTCATGAAAGCCTGGTTACTCAAGCTTACTACATTTCACTTTATATGTGCCTTTGTGATACCTATTAATTTGACTAGTGTGCTGTAACCTCCCAAACGTGAGTTAATACAAAAATAAATAAATATGAGTGGCAGAAAGTTGCCTACTATTTATAAGTTTTGTTTGTTCGTTCATGTCAGAACTTGTAAGGCTATTTGTTGCCGTCCTCAACTGTGAACTGTCTACTACAGATATGGCAATAGGACAGTGGCACCCATCACCAACTCTTAGGCCATTATTTACTGAAAACAGCTGAAACTGATGAGAAATAACATCCTCACAGCTAAATGGACAAGCATGTTCGAAGCTGGATATCAACACCTTAACTACCAGACTCGTTTACAAGTTAACGGTAGAACAATTTTTTCGAGCATGTTTTACAATTTTAAGAACTTACGAATTAAAGAAAAGAACAATATATAATAGTATGTCTCTCACATTCTGTGAAAGGCCTTTCATACAACACCAACACTTATCAATCTAGATGGGATGCAATATGCATAACTATCCAACTTGGCAGAAATTCCGGAATTAGCACACAGGGTGTTTTAAAATTTACAATTTTCTATTGCCCTGCTCGCGGTATAAGTATATTACAACATTAATACATTATTAATTTAGTCTTTCTAAAATAATAATTAGTGTTTGTAGTTAAGCACAAAGCTACACAAAGGGCTATCTGTGTGTTATTCCCATCCTCACCATCAAAACTCGGTTTCTAGTGTCGTAAGTCCGCAGATATCTCTGTGCCACTAGAAGTGAAGATAAATCTAGTCGACATAGGTAAATACAATATCAAACCATTGTTGTGTGTGTGTTAAATAGAAAGTGGAGAAGATGGGTTTGTTTTTCTGGTTGAAAAGTCTTACAAGCCCAGTGCTCTAAAGCAACTTTTTTTAAGAAAAACAACAGAGATATTTGTACTTTTAAGTGAAAAATACGTAAAGTCAGTTTAAAACTGACAACACGCTAGATAATTAAATATTAGCTTTTATTTAATAAGTTAAAAGGGGAGTATATATTAATATTAGATGGAAATGACTGCTATGATAGAAAACTGTGCAGAAGGAAAATTTCTCTTCTCAAATTTTCTATTAAAATTCTGCAGCTAATTTCATCAGTCTTATTTAACTGGGAAGATAATTGAAACTATCAGTGTGCGGCATGGCCAGGTGGATAACGCACTCGACTCGTAATCTGAGAGTCGCGGGTTCGAATCCCGGTCGCACCAAACATGCTCGCCCTTTCAGCCCCAGGGGGCGTTATAATGTTATGGTCAATCCCATTATTCGTGGGGAAAAAGAGTAGCCCAAGAATTCGCGATGGGTCTTCCCTCTAGTCTTACTCTGCTAAATTAGGGACGGCTAGCACTGATAACCCTCGACTAGCTTTGCACGAAATTCAAAACAAAGCATAAAACTATCAGCGTAGCATGTAGAAATGAAGGTGAGGAATTATATGAGCTTCTGTAGTTTTTGCAGTTTACGAAAAATATGATTAAAAATTTTGAGAGTTATCATCATTCGTATTTTATTAGCAGGGTCACAATAACTCTATGCGTATAGACTCGTCATTCCGATGAGTGTAATGTTGTATTTCTATCCATATAATCTATGTGTTTTCGTTAGTATGGTGTTTGTGCGCATATGTATATATGTTCTTAATTTGTCCTATTATGCATATTTTTTTAAATTTTCGTTAATATAGAGAAGCTTGATTGTGTCGCATAGCTTTAACTTGACTGTATTTAAACATTTATGAGAAACGACTTACGTTTTTGAAGTATTGAGAAACTTACTTGCTACACTACAGTGTAATTTGGTTGAGAGAAATCAAACTGTTAGCTGCAAATCTGAGGTCGCGAGAAGCGCTCCAAACCATTACATCATCACCCTACTGAGATGCAGGAGTTGGCGGTCAGAGGGAGTGGGATGTCGTTAACAAGTACATTATATTTATAACAAGGAGCTTAACACTGATCTTTGTGGGGCTTTGGCGTTAAATGAGAAGAACTTCCAAGAGGGTTGTTAATGCACACTTTGGTAGAGTGATTTGTTACGAAACTTGAGATCCTCCTCAGAAACATGGGTGGCATCTTGTAGGTTTTTAAGTCTGCCAAGCCAGGGAGAGTCAAAAGCTTTTTTCGACATCTCAGAAAACAACAGTGTTATAATTAACTTACAAAAATAAAAACCGTTTCGGTTAAACTGTTCACATTATCTACGGTTCGTCTGTATTCATGGTCCATAGTTTGAATATCTACATTAATAATATGGTTGCGTTTGTCTGTCCAAAATTTTTCTTGCAAATTTCGCGATCAAACGATACAAATCTCATATTGTTAAAAAAAGTCTTTGTCTGAGTAGTCAGGATTGCATATTGGATTTTTCATTCAAAATCACTTTACCTGTTCTTTGCTTAGTCAAACTTTTGGTGTTATGAGTACGGTGCATGACTGACCGACATTGATGGCTTCGACTTCAACTTTGTTTTGCAAAGTATTCCACACAAACAACACTTAAGTCGTGTGTAATTACCTAAAAAGACGAACATACACTAAATACGATTGGTATGAGCTTTCACGACTTATTTAGGTCTAAATAAGTATATGGTTTGGATGAACTTATCACTCTAACGTCATTCAGACGTCTCTACATAATCAGCTGAGTTTGCTTTCATTACAACTTTGCATTGCAATAATTTAGATTTTGTTCCCTTCATACACTGCTATAAACACCTTTTAGCAACTTTTTTTTTTTTTTACTGCAGGTCTTATTCTTCGTTTTTGTGAGTTTCTTTGTTTCAATTCTTAAAACCGTGTCATATTATGTACATTTATAAATTTGCTGTGTTTACGTGTAATTTTGTTGAATAGAGTTTGGTCTACGTGAATTTGTTCATATGACCGCGTAATTTTTTTCAAACAGACCAGCATTTACCGATTTAACAGATAATGCTCGCAAGAAAGCACAGCTTAAATGGCGTTTGCGAAAATGATAGAACATGGAAGGTTCAGGGAGGAGATGAAAAATTGTGCAAATGTTTTGCGGGTCGCGGCTTGTTTTAAATAAGGTTATTGAATTATTGTTTCCTAGATGCCATACCAATTCTGTGGATATTTGTTTTTCTTCGGGAGTTTATTAATAAGTTTAGTAAGCATAAGGTAAGAAACTCGCAAATGCATGGTGACATGGTTTCTTTCTTGGGGATAACAGTTAACAGCTAATTTCCTTGTAAGGGAGTAATACCAGAAAGAAAGAAAAAGGTTAAAAAAAAAAAGGTAACACAATTAAAACAATACGCTGTTCAGGAGTGCTGCTATGGAAGGGATCCTGGTGAGGTCTTCGCCAGAGGATAGTTTTAGAAAATTTTGAGGAATATATTAATTCTTGAATTCATAAATGGCCTGTTTGTGTTGTCGTGAGAAGGATCAGAAATTTCGTTTGAGATTACAGCGGGAAACACTGGTGTATAATCAAGGTGGTTGGAGGTTATGTGTCATTAATTAAGGCTAATTAAAGTAGACAGATATATCTAGGTTAGGAGTAGTAAAGGTATTTTTGAAACATTCACCAACAATTTTTTTTTTTTTTTCATTTTCACTGCCGATAGAGGCAACACAGTTATGTGAAGTGTTACCATTTTAGTCATTCCTCAAGATAGTTTCAAATTTATGCCAAAAAGTGAATTGTCTGCCTTAATAATATATCATCTATTTATTAAATTTTTAAGACCGGTTACTTATTATTTTTAACTTGAATTAATCACAAGTTACGACAGTAGTTCATTATAGGGTTTTTTCCCATTAATTTCACATTTTAAAAGAACATAAAAGCAGGCCCGGCATGGCCAAGCGCGTTAAGGCGTGCGACTCGTAACCTGAGGGTCGCGGGTTCGCATCCGCGTCGCCCTAAACATGCTCGCCCTCCCAGCAGTGGGGGCGTTATAATGTGAAATTCCAAAACAAACAAACATAAAAGCATAACTCCTCGCTCAACGGCTAAGGCTACTAAAATACTTCTAATGGCAAAAACGTTGACTTTCATATTTTTAGACGAAATTAATACAGTTGTTCATGTTACTAGTATTCACAACCCTACAGGGGGGGGGGAAGGCTACGAATATTTTATTCACATCTTAGCAATCCTATTAAAAACAACAACACAAACTCCCGCACACTTTATAGGACTATTTTCATGTTAATTATTGGAATAGTTTGAGATATTTTATCACTTTTTTAATTGTTAGTTGCCAAATTTCTCTTTGAAGCCATTCAAGCACTAAAATAGGAATTCGCAGCTTAAGAAAATAATGTAGATATTACTTCCGACCTGGTTTATTAACTTTTTAGAGTCCCTGGTTCTATATCTGAAAACGTAGCACGTGTTTGCGTTTTGATTCAACGTAGGTACGGCTACTGCAGATAGCCCTCGTGTGGCTTTGCGCGAAATTCAAAACTAACTTTCTTTACCAGATCTCAACTTGATGAAAAAACAGATCTGAAACAATTTTGGACACACCTAAAAAGACTCGCAAATGGAGACACAGCAAGAAGAAAATACCCACCGATAGAACATAATATTACAGCACATACAAATAAAGAAAAAGTCGAAATATTCAAACAACAACTTCAAAACACGTTTAAAACACACAAGACATGAACGTATACTTTTATAACAAACAACAGTGAACTATTTGAACCAATTTTCCCGGTGAACTTAAATAACTATCAAATCAACAACACAAACGAATACACAATACTAACAAACACAATTTCCGTACAAGAACTCATAGAAGCAATAACAAATATTAAAAATAAATCTCTAGGAGAAGATGGTATACAAGCTATCTTTCTAAAAAAAAAAGGCACTCTGAAATTATTTGAACATTCACAGCAATTTTAATTTATCATTATACTCTGGTTATATCCCGGTTTCTTGGAAGCATCCAAACATATTAATATTCCATAAAGAAGGAAAGCCAGCTAATAACCCAAATAGCTACCAACCAATCAGCCTGACCAACTGTGTAGGCAAAATTCTTGAAAAAATTATCAGTAACAGACTACACATTCTTGGAGATAACATCAAAATTACAAGAAGAACAAAACGGTTTCAGAAAATTCAGACAAACTATGGACCATTTAGTTAAATTAACCGAAGCAATTATTGATAGCTTTAATAAACTAGAATGCACTGTCGCTTGCTTTCTCGATATTTAGAGAAGGCATTCGACACTGTATGGTATCACGGCCTCCGGTTCCGAATGCAAGAAATGTGACTACCGCGGGGAACTATTTACTGGCTATCTAACTTTCTGGAAAACAGAATATGTAGAGTTAACGTTGAAGGAACCTTCTCAGTGTTTCACCCCAGAAAATGGTGTTCCTCAAGGAGGGGTGGTTAGCCCTATCCTATTCATCATGCACGTGACTAATATTCCTCTAAAAGATCCAAATAATGTATACTCTTCACAGTTCGCAGACGATGTGGCAGTCTGGAAAAGTGCACCGATACTAGCAATAGCAGCCACAAACATACAACCACAACTAAACAGAATAAGTGAATATTGTCAAAAATATAGAATCAAAATAAACACAACTAGTAGTATTCACTAAGTTAACTAAACATAAAAAAAGCACAACCACAGATCTAAATGAATGGAGCACTTCTTCAGACTGCTACATCTGCAAAATTTCTAGGACTTACATTCGACTCAAAACTAACGTGGACAAACCACATAAATAATATTAGAACAAATATATGGCGAAGAACAAACAATGCTAGGAGTCTAACTGGTAAAAATAGTGGAGCAACGGCATCTAACATAAAAATATATAAAACTTACATTAGACCCGTCATTGACTATGCAGCCCCTGCATGGATAAATGCGAGTAAAAAACTACCTCAAACAAAACTACAAACAATTCAAAATACATTACTCACAACAGCTTATAAAGTACCCAGAACAACATCATCTGAATTCATATATAAATACGCACATATAGAAACAATTGCAAATAAACTCCTACATAGTACAATAAACTATTTTGACAAAAAATGGAGAAAAAATGAACTAGTAAGTGAGCTCGACAGGTACCGTATACATGATGAGGACAGACCTAAACACCTTTCCCCAGTGAATATATATTTTCTAAATAAATATACTTTAAAAAAGAGAAAAAAGGCCACCTATAAACTAGACTCCACATTAGTATAGGGGTTCATTACTAAACACTGAAAGGGTTTTTATGTAAATGCTTTATAATTAATACCTAACTTATGAAAGTGCAAATAATTATGGAACTATAAAGAGAAATGATTTATTTACACCAAGTGTATGTGTAGATGGTGTATGGACATTGTCCTGAAAGGGCACTTACTCAGGTTACTCCGGCCTCGTGTACAATGTATAAATACACTTGACAATTGCAAGACAAAATTTAAAGGAAGGAGGAAGAGGTAGACGAAACCTGACCCTCCTGGATATATAAACATCAATACCCAAACACCTATAATAGAGAGAGATCTCCGCCGTCTTCTATACGACCTCTGGACATGGTTGAACTTTTTTTTTCTTGGGTGTAATATTTATTTATTTTTAATTTTACTATAATTTTTATTTTCAATATATAATCGCTAACGCCTTAATAACTTATCAAAAATCCCATGTAAACTATTTGTCTAGGTAGCTCATTCAATATAAAAGAAGTAAAATTATATACGAGTAATTCGTGATGACGAGAAACCCACTTTAAATAAAAATATATCTTCAGACGGCTGGTTTGGGTATTAAAACTTTTATTAAAATAAAGTAAAGAACAACGTTTCAATCTTCTCAGGTCATCTTCAGGTTAACTTAAAGACGATCTGATAAGGTTGAAACGTTGTTCTCTACTTTATTTTAATAAAAGTTTTAATACCAGCAGTCTTGAGATACAACTAAATACAAGGTTTCTTATCAGGAACAATACCATCGTCATCTTATTATTCAAATTGTTTACTTTTAAAAATTCATTTTTTCAAGTTTTAATATTTCATATTTTACTATGTATTGATAAGGATGAAGCGATATACTACATAATATTTTGAGAAATTTTTGTGTCTGCTGAAGTCGAAAGTTCCAAGGTAATTTAGTAAGTTATTTACTAATGAAATATTTGGGTCCATATGCTCCATATTTTGTTTTACTGAAGCAATCAACGTGATTAGTATTACCTGTTATAAAACTCGACAAAACTGATTACAAAAAGGCGTTGACCTTGGAATCTGTTGGTATTAAACGCACGCACATCATGTGACGTTGTATCCACATGGGCTGTCATTCTCACGTGATTTTTATTAAACACATAAAACTTTTAGTGAAGTCAAACGCATCACTACGGGATTTGCGATTTAAGTACTAACAAGAAAAATAAAGGCATATACGGTGAGTGTTACATATTCACATAGTTACGCTTAGACCTACGTAAGTTACGTTTTAAAACATTTCATTTTCATATACCAAGAGTTATATTTCTTAACTGGAAATTTTGATAAGCTACTTAACATTCGAATTAAAACTCCAATACTTATCAACTTTATATAATTAATAGTACTACTAACAGTAAAGAAGACATTTTAAATGTAATGTTATACGGGGTTTTCTTCATCAGATGTTTTAGACAATGCAATGTTCTACAAAGTTTAATCATTATATGTACTTGCGTTGCGATTAACGTGACCCCATTTCAAATCTCATTCCAAATCCCATAATTAATCCTAATACATAGTACTCAGTTGAAATCTTGAAGTTTGTCGTAGACTATTATGAGTAACCAATAATTTATTATTACCATAAGAGCTTAATTTAGAGATATTAATTTATTAGAGCTATCTCTTATATTGGTGGCTTTTGAAACCATAATTATAATTCTGAATTCACGAAACAACTACCAAACCAGTAAAGTAGAATGATTTATACACTACGTATTACATTTTCTTTGTTTCGCAGATGGGTTCTGGTGAAGGAGGCAACTTCTTGTGGTCAATTATTTGGTTTATCGTCTTGATCTTCGTATCCTTCTTTGTGGCTGGATTTTGTGCTGGCTGGTACATACTTTTAATAGTTTTCACACCCTGTATCAAAAATCTGGAATCGGTGACAGAGTTTTTGCTGAAGGGAATCAACTTCCCCCACTTGTGCTCTGTCAATATGATCAAGGGAACTTCGTATAGCAGTATCTAAGAAAGTATTGATTTACACTAATAATGCTTGGAACCTTACGAACTCAACGAAACAAGTTATCTACCTGGTTGATGCAAAGCAACTATGGAAAAATATATATGGTGACTAATAAAGTTAATTTTATATAATTGAATGAACATAAATTATACCAAATAACAACAAAGATCTTGTGTGTTTGCATTAACATCAATAATTTTAATTTTTATTAGGAAAAGATCTTAAGTATAATTAAGGAAAATTATTTTAACTAGAAATAGGCTCAATAAAGAATGTATATACACATTTTCCTAAGTAAGTTTTTATATTGAATCACTATTTACTGTAACAACCTAATAAAACTGTAGTATCAAACCTATTAATATTAATTATTTAAAAACTAAAATATAATAGTTTGAAGGAGTAATGAAGAAAAATTATAGGTTTTAAACCAGTAACAAGTGTACAATGTTTCAAAATGGTTACCATTATACATTTTTAAACTTTTGTCTCAAAGAACTTTCTCATCATGAAATTTATGTGATTTTATAATTTGTATATTGACTAACCAACGGTTGAAAGAAAAACGTCTCGAATGACATTTTGGTGAAATAAGCATAAACTTGTACTTTCGTTTCACATAAACATGATGAAAAATGTTTTATCCTAACTACTAAACTTTGTCAACAATGAACATTGTGTCATTCCATGACATGACAGCTAAAGAAATGAAAATATAGCCTTGTTCTTCATACAGTTGAATTTTTCTTTATATCCTAGTATTAAAAAAATACATTAAACTTGATAACCCATATTAAAATATCATAACCTGTAATACTGATATGCATAAGTTGAATAAGCAAAGATCTGAAGAAAGAAATATTGTTCTGTAAAGTAAAATTATTGTGAAGGGAAAAATGTAAGGCTAAAAATAAATTGTTTGAAAGGGAGGGCATAATAGCTTCCAAAGTTGAATGTTCAATTTGACAATTACAATATAAACAGCAATGAATGAATTCTGAGCTTCAGAGACAAAGCAATATTCATAGGTCCTGCTTGTCTGAACTAAGTCCAAATACTCCACGACCCCAGTTGTTTCCCAATCTTAAATTTTCAGAACCGATTATGAATAACATAGGGTGAGAAGGTATTACTGTTCATACTTTTTTCTGACCTAAAAAGTAACAAAATTACCAGTTAACTTTTTATTGTATTATAAATAATATTTATGATGATTTCTGTTCGTTTAATTTTATCTAAAATATTGTTATTTTAATATGAAGTAAAAAACAGAATCTCATTAATTATCTATTAGATCTAACAATCCCAATAAATAAAAATGTATATTGAATGTAATCAGTATGAGGGCCTACTTTAAAATATAGTTAATGTATCCTTGTTCTGTTAAATCCAAAGATATTTTAAGTATCATTTTACAATGCTGAGCAGAACTCCTCACTTTAGTGATGCTGAGTCACAGATGTTGTGATGAAATCTTGGTAAATTTAGGCTTGAATCAAATGGTTAATAACGAAGTAATGCATCACCTTATTGTAATAAGACAAGGAATACTCCACAAATTATAACTGATCAACATGGACAGACATTTGTCCACTTTTCACGTCTTCTATCCAAATGAAAATATTTTTATAAATATTAGAAATTTCAAAAGACAATGAAATTGAGCTTTTTATTTTGATTTTATATATTTTAACTGTTTCAGGTAGTGAGTATGGGCATGGTGCCAAATTTGTATATTAGTGTATGGAAATTTTATCAACAATTTGAAAATGTAACATATCAATATTACTTTTTATGTGGAGTTGATGAAGGTTATGGGTAAATATTCTTCTAAATGTAAAGGCTGAAATGGAGCATGTATCCCTCCCATTATATAATGTTTGCTGCAATATCATGCAAATATTATGGATAAATGTAATGACTAAAATTCCAGAGAATCTTTCAAAACTTTCTTTTTTAAAAAAACAATCTCTATTTGCTGAAATAAACATTGAAAGATTTTCTGGAGTTCATGATAATTTTATTTGTTCATAATTACATGTTCATGTTTTTTGTTTTTTAATTTGAAAATATACTTTATGTTTGTAACTCAGGAAATGTTTTATAGTTTAGTATAATTGGTAAAGATCAGTGTAGATTAGAAATTGATTGTATTGTTAAATTACTCTTTTATTTTACAAAAAATATTATATGCAAGTAAACTCTTGTGTTGATCATACAGTTGAAGTAAATAAACAAATTTTCTTTTTTAAAATAGCACAACCTTCCACCTACAATTTATTTGTTGATTAATCGCTGAACCTTTTACTTTAAAAAAACGACAAACTATCCCATGTTAAAATGGGTGGGGGGGAGTTTTGGTAATCTTCATATATGTAATGGATACTTTTATTTATATAGTGGTCAATGTAAATTAATTATTTTTGATATCTATTGTTACTAACAAAGGTGTGTGTTTTTTAAATTTGTTGTATCTGCCGTAACATGATTGTGTAATAAGTAGCATCTGGTGCAAATGTAAAATATTCAGTAATTAATCTATAAAAAATCATTGTTATATTTGGCTTACTTTTCCAAATTACCTAATTCATCCTAGTATATCCAAATAGTTCCATTTGTATGACATCTTTATTTGGAATGGCCAACAATAACTTATGCAATACCTTTTGTAAGTTGCTAGAGTTATCAGTTTTGACTCACTGTATAAAAGAATTATTGTCTGGGTAGTCATTTTATCTTTTTTTTTTAAACAATGCACATATTAATATATCACTATTTTTATCAAGCATCATAGTGGTTGAACTCTGTACAATACTTGACTTACAATGACAAATTACCTAATCACGTTTAGTAATTACTGTGTATTCAAATTGCTCCACTTTCATGAAGCATCTTTATTTGGAAAGGTTAACTACATTTTTAAATTTCCAGAGTTATCAGTTTTGACTCACCCTAAAAAACTATTTTAAGGTAGTCCTTTTATTTTTAACAATACAGTGATTACATATCACTTTATCAGGCAATAAAGAAACCTGCACTTGCTATCACAGTAGTTGAACTCTGAACCATTGTGTTAATTTCCTCATCTTTAAATTGAGATGTTGATTGAATGGACAAATACAACTACCTGAACAATTAAAGCACTTTGCTATTAGAATCAGAAATGTTAGTAGTTTTATTTTTATAAACTTGTACTAACAAGTGTGCCCTTGTAAAATACATATATAATTAATTATGGCAATTATTAGATTTTTTAAAATAAAATTTCCTGTTCACAAAGAAGACTACAAGCATTTCATATTAATAATCTTTTTTTTTTTTATTGTGTGTGACATTGGTGTTATTTTTTAGTATTTGCAGTATGGAGATACGTTTTCTCATGAACCTTCTTTAAATTAAAATGCAGGCCTTACTCTGGACTTATTCTCTTGGCAAGTGTGCTGTAGATGTAGAAATTGTACTGTATTGTTTAAAAGTGGTTTCTCAGATTTCCAACACTTTATCCAAATTATTCATTATCTCATGAAATTTTGTACAGCATATACTGCAATTTTACATCACTTGATAATGAAATTAATATTGTGATGGAGCTTGCAAGGTATATGTACAACAATTGAATCTCAAACTATTGCACCAACCATCACCAATCATGAATGGGCAATTTTTATAAGTATGCAGTTTTATAGCTGAGCAATAAATAAAAGAATTGAAATTTTCAAAAAATGTTTCAGGTTTAACTAATAAAAATTACAAAAATAGTTTAATAAAAACAAAAACTGAAAAACATATTTAAAAAATAATTTATCTTTAGTGAAAATCTCATGAGCATTGCAATAGAAAATCAAAGCTGTGATAGTTTATTTTTAAACTAAAATTTCAATGAAATCCTTTTACTCATGGATGGTGAATGTTACTAAATGTCGAGTATGAATATATCACTGTAGAACTGTCATACAGTTCCAGAAAATTTTGCAGGCCCAATAGCTTTCCACAGGAACGAGCAATTATACTTGCAATGCTGATAATTTCATTTTAGATCACTGTGTGTAAATGTTACTTAAGTTTATGAAATCCTTGGTTACAATAATACAACTGACTCAAGTTACAAAGTGCATAAGCTGGTAAAGGATTGTTAAAGAGAAAATAAAACCAATTTAATCTGTGATGATGAGAAAACCCACTTGTAGAGAAAAATATGTAAAAATTGCTTGGTATGGGTAGAGAAAGCACTGTGTAGAGGAGCGAACGTCGTTTGCTCTTCTACACAGTGCATTCTCTTCTCATATCAATCCATTTTTCACATATATATAAAACTAACTTGTTATTGTTACATGTACTTAAACATTGAATTATTTTCACAAGATAATTTTAAAATTCCCCTACCAAAAGAAAAATGTATACAATACTTGCATCAAAAGTGGGGTTATTTTGAAGAAAATAGACATGGAAAAAGATGACCTTTGAGATGACCTCGTGAAACAATATCAGAAATTTACTGGAGTTACTGAAATAGTGAATAAATGGAAAATTAAGTAAAAATTTTACAGAAGTAGAAATTTATAAAAATCACTAAGAAAGAGACTGGAAAGTAAAAGAAGGCAGTTTAATAGATGTAGTTTTTAAATAAATTATATATTAAATAAATATGACTAAGACAAGATCAACAAAGGATCATTCCATGTCAAATCATCCAGGAGGCTGCAGGTGACCTCCACAAAATGCCTTGAAAAAATTCACATGTGCTCATCTACCCATATAATGAAAAATTGCTAAGTATTAGATCAAAATCTGTAATAGTTTGTGATTTACAACCCTGTAAAATTTAGTTAATTTTTTTTTCATTTTTGGGCAACTTTGGCTGCTTAAAGCTGCAAGAGTAATGGTGGTAGAAGGCTGAAATTTGCTACACTGACTGAATTTATCTCGCAGAATTCAAAAATGGTCTCAAACCAAGTTTATCTCTCTTAGAATTTGCACAGTAAGGCTGTAAAATCACCTGAAAACCCAAAATCATAAAAAACATTGGTTTGTTTAATTAGCCATAACTCTAAGACTTAATATGATACAAAGCTGAATTTTCTTTTCAAATTTCCTATAACTTAGTTGATAAATCAGCAATTGTTGTAATTAAAAGTCTGTTAGATCTCCTGTAAAACAATGTAGTTGCATGCAACTTTTTAAGATTTAGCTAAAAATAGCCCTACTTTAGGCTACAGTTTGACCATGTCACCAGTTATTCAGCCTTTTCGCCATATATTCTTATATTTCTGAATATGATCTACAAAAAAATCAAGATGGTGTTCAACCTACTTTTTGAGTTATAATTTTTTTTAAAGTATCCTCTGACCATACGTTTTTACTTGAAAAATGACCTCAGTCCTAACACAGCTATAACGTTATTAGACTATGCTGAAAACTATAGCTTTATAGTTCAGGATGCTGTGCAGGGGCACTACTGGGATAATTCTCAGGCAACACTACACTCTTTTGTAATGTACTTCAGAGAATCAAATTCAGAAGATATCAGTGTTGTTAGCATGTGTGTTCTGTGAGATTGTCTGAAACATGACACAGTAGCTGTTCATGCTTTCTTTACCACAGTACTAAACCATGTTAAACAGAAATATCCAAACACAGAAATGATAATTTATTACAGCGATGGTGCAGCTTCGCAATACACAAATTTTAAAAACTTTGCGATCATTTTGAAGATTATCAGTTGTCTGCTGAATGGCATTTTTTGCCACCAGTCATGGGAAAAGTCCATGCGATGGAGTTGGGGGTACAGTGAAGAGGCTGGTGGCTCATGCAAGCCTTCAGTTGCCTATAAATAATCAAATTATAAGTGTCTCTGATATGTACTATTGGGCAAAGGACCACATTCAGGGCATTCATTTCTTTCTTGTCAATCAGGAATCAGTCCTGCAGAATTGTGTAAAGTTTGATCTACTTGAGTGCTATGAAAAATACAAAACTGTGACAGGTATTAGGTCACATCATAACTTTATTCTACCAACAAATTCTATATGAGCAGGTTATCAAATGATGATGTGTACACAGTTGTAACTGTTGGTAGTAGCAGTGAAAGTGATGCTGCAGCAGCTCAAATAGGGTCTAATGATAGCAATGACTATTATCAGACAGGAAAATATGTGGCATGCATATACAATCATGAATGGTATGTGGGAAACATAAAAGATAGATCAGATGAACATTCCGATGTGTTGGTGTTATTTATGAAGAAATCAAGAAACGAACTGTTCGCATGGCCTGCAAGATCACATAAAGATGAAAGCTGGATTCCTTTCCAACATATTCTTTGTCTGATAAGTGCACCTACCTTCTTCGGTCATCGTCAGGTTCACAAAGAAAGAGGTAACTGACCGGAAGCTGACCACATGTTTGAAAGGGGTTGTGTAACTGTGTGTCGAAATGTAGAGGGCGGTATTAGATGTTTGAATATATAATTTTATTTATTTTATTAATATAGGTATAAAGGCATTCCTTTATATTGGTTTATTTTGGGTTTAAGTTGTTGTATAAGTAAGGCTTCTTTAATTTTGCATTTGTTTATGTTTGTTTCTTTATTTAGTATTTGAGTGTTTTCTATGGTTATGTTGTGTTTATTTGACTTGCTTCCAAAACTGAAGAAATAAAAAAAAAGCATGAAGTAGAGAAAGAAACCAATAACAATGACAGAATGAAACATGTAGAAAACAAATTAAACCAGCCATCTTTCTTTGTGAACCTGACGATGACTTATTTGTATATACCTGTTCTGAAGAAGGGGCCTTTGTGGACAATTACGTTGTCAATTCTCCATCCTTACCCAATTGAGAAACAAACAGTGATGGAAAAGTACCATTGGAGGCATACCAGGCTTACTTGTAAATAAATGTATTTTTATTTCTCAGCCCAAACCAGCCGCCATTTTGTTGATAACATATAAATTCAGACTGTTACTCAACAAGTGGAGTTTCAAAAGATTGGGAAATGTTGCACAATTATTTTATCCCATTGATCATCACTGATTCAAGGATATTTACTTATGTTCTTATAGTAATTATCAACTATTCTATACAAACACCCACTTTAAAATTAACTTTAATCATTAATGAAAAAATGATCAACATGACAGAAAGCTATCTGGCCTATCAAAAGTTACCTTCACAAGTTAATATGAGCCAAAATAACAAGTAATTACTGGGCAAACAAATACAGGTAGGTCTGGAATTAGAAGTCTATTGCATTTAAAATTTAAATTTAGTTTTTCTCAGCCCTTTTTTTATTACCTTTATCGATTGACATCAGAACATTTAATTTTGGTACTTAATAAATAGTTTGAAAATTGGTGAGAAATTAAGAATATTAAACAAAAAATCTGAAATGTAGTAAACTTATGTTATGGTGCACTAAGTAAAGTATATTTGATAACTCATGTTCCAAAATTTAATGTTCAAATGCCGTTATTAAAGGTAGTTATAATAATCTGAAAAATATTTACTTATGTTCTTATAGTAATTATCAACTATTCTATACGTTTAAAAGAAAGATCAACATGACAGAAAGCTATCTGGCCTATCAAAAGTTACCTTCACAAGTTAATAATTCGTACAGGTAGGTAATTAGAAGTCTATTGTCAAACACTATAAGGCAGTTACAAATCTTTGCATTTGAAAATTATGAAGTAATTGACTAGGCTACATTCAATAAAAATTTAGATACCAATGCATTTTTAGAGGGCATAATTGGTGAAGGACAACATTGTAAAGTTAAGCATTCATGATTTATTAGGTGTATTGAGTTGGTTTTATTTGAGAACTGTTAAGACTATTATAGCAGTTAAGCATTCAAAGTTTATTAGGTGTAATGGGTACAAATGAGTTGGTTTTATTTAGGAACTCAGGACTGACATGTACTTTTAAGGAAGCTAGTAATACACATGTGCAATTTTATAGTTTGCAAGATGGATGAGAAATATTAATTGAAGTAGAGGCAATAAATAAAGAGAAGTGTAGACTGTGGGAAATGGAAGCAGGATTCCAAGAGAAATTTGAGCTTTTACATGCAAGGGTTACATTAGCTAACAATGCCTATCAGGAAATTAGAAAAGTACTATTAGAGTAAAAAGTAATGAATCTGATTATAATAAGCCTATTCCACTGAGCAACAAATTTCACCCTTTGGATTCTACAAATGAGGAATTATTGGAGGGAAGGAAGACAAAGGTGTCAGAGAAGGATGTGGAAGACACAGAGGTTATAGTTACCAGTTATTTCTTAGATAAGGCATGTAGACAGAATAGTCTGTGAGGTAAATAAGTAGAAAAAAAATTGGATTATGCTACCCAGAGGTACAGGTATAGAAAATAACTGACAGAGCAGAAGATATAATAAAGGGGGTGAGCAGAAATGTAGTTTTTGTGGTGCATGTAGTGGCTGATGATGTGGAGAAAGGTAGATCAGAAGGGCTAACTGATAAGAACAAAGGGTTGATAAATGCATTTAAAGAAAAAGGAAATAACTTAATATTGTCAGGGATACTGTCCAAAATTAACTGTAGAGATGAAGTTATAAGTAGGTCACTAGAGCTAAATGCTAGGCTTGGCCTTGTAGGATCAGTTCAGTGGGGAAAAAAAAATTTTTTTTTTTGGAATGAATAGCTTACATTTAAATATAGTAGGGGCTGGTTTGTTTGCTAGGACTATTAACAAACTAGAATTAGATAGTGGTTAGAGCCAAGAAAACCTAAATGCAAAAAGAATGAGGCAGAGAAAGGTTTTTTTTCAGTCCTTTAATAGTGGGCAGGTACTAGAAGATTGGAAGTTAGCTAATGCAACTCTTCTTTCTAATGGAGGTAATAAAAATTATCCCAGTAATCACAGACCCATTAGTCTCACATAGGTTGTAGGAAAGGTGTTGGAAAGTCTGTTAAAAGATGCTTTGCAAAGTCATTTAACAAAGTTTAGTATTTATTGAATAGTCAACATGGCTTTACTTAGGGAAAATGCTGCCTTACAAATCTTTTGATATTCTTTGAATAGGTTACTGCTGTCCAGATGATGGTAAGGGTGTAGATGTGGTTTATCTGAATTTCCAGAAAGCATTTGACAAGGTGCCACATAAAAGGCTTGTGATAAAAATTGTCTCTGTGGGTATGGAAGATGAGTTAGCAAATTACATAGAAAAGTGACTGGATGAAAGAAAGCAGAGGGTTGTTACAAATGGAGTTCAGTCAAACTGGATTAATGTCACAAGTGGGGTACCTTAGGGTTCAGTCTTTGGAATACTGCTCTTTTGATTTACATCAATGACAGATAAAGAAATAGTCAATAAATTAGTTAAATGTTTAGATGGTGTTAAAGTTTCAGGTATTGCTGACTGTACAGAGGATGCTGCTGATTTATGAAAGGATTTACATCATTTATTGAGTTCAGCAAACAAATGGGTGATGTGATTTAATAGTAATAAATGCAAGATAATGTATATAGGTTATTATGTTTTGATCTGTAAGTATAATATAGATGGGAATAATCTTAACAATGTTATGAAAAAAAAAAGAATCTTGGTGTAATAATGATGTCTTTAAAGCCATTCAAGCAGTGTTCTGTTGCTAGTGGTATGGCAAACAGGATTTTAGATTGTATCTAAAGAAGTATTGAATACAAGTCTCAAGATGTTATAATTTCACTCAAGAGGTCAATGGTTAGGCCACATTTAGAATACTGTGTTCTGTCATGGGCTTCTTACCCTAAGAAAGACATCAAATTGTTGAAAAGGGTTCATAGAAGGGGTACTAGAACAGTGCCTTGGATGGAGGGATTGTCATATGAGAAGGTGAAATTTCCCAAACTGTTTTCTTTTGAAAGAAGAGTTAGGAAAGGGGATATGATTGAGATGTTTAAGATTGTATAGAGAAATTATAGTGTTTATGTTTTTTGTTTTTTTCTAACAATGAGAACAGTAGGACTATGGGACACAAATATAAATTTTGACAGGGTAGGAGCCATCCTCAGTTAAAAGTTTTATTTTTGTAACAGGGTGGTTGAATTTTGGAATGGGATGCCTTCAGGTGTTGTAGAGGCAGTAAATTTAAATGAGTTTAATATATAGATTGATAAGTATATGAATTATAAGGGCTGGCTTTAAAGGCTTTCTTTAAGTTAATTAAGGTTAGCGTGTGAAACAGTCAAGGTGAACCAATAGATCCCATGTGGTCCCAAAACATTTAACTTGAAAAAATTAAATCAGTATATAATCACAGGGTAATATCTGAAACACTTGAAAATGACAGCTGGCAGTTTTAAGTAACTTAATTTTAACTTGTATTTTTTTTTTTATAATATTTCAAACATAGATTTATTCAATTAATGCTTAAGATAATTTAAAATAACAGTATACATCAGAAATCAGCAAGTTTATAACTAGCAGCAAAATACTTTGGGATCTACCCTTCTAAAGTTTAAATTTATATCTGTATATTCAAATATGCATTTACAATGTTTTCATTCCACCTTTAATATTCACTGGTATTGTTTGAAAAAAAGAAGAAGAGGGGAAACAAGTAAAATTAATTTTTGAAAGAAATAATGATGTACGAATGGCAGTACAAAAAGCTACAGAAACAAGGTAGGGATGATTACATAAAACCATATAAAAATGCCTATATTAGTAGCCACTGAGTCAATGTTACAAGCTTATGGTGGGCCCGGCCTGGCCAAGCACGTTAAGGTGTTAAACTGAAATTGTTACAAACATGTGAATGTTTAAATTGTAATTTGTAAACAAAATTATAGTTGTTTTGTCTCCTGAAGGGTCTAAATAAATATGTAATTATTTATTATACAAGAAAATCAAAACCAGAAAACTGAGTTACTTAAAATTTAAAACACTTACTTTAGCAAATCATTACAATTGCATTAGCCTCAGGCCTGGCATGGCCAGGTGGGTTAAGGCATTCGACTCGTAATTTGACGGTCGCGGGTTTGAATCCAGGTCACACCAAACATGCTTGCCCTTTCAGCTGTGGGGGTGTTATAATGTGACGGTCAATCCCACTATTCGTTGGTAAAAGAGTAGCCCAAGAGTTGGCGGTGGGTGGTGATGACTAGCTGCCTTCCCTCTAGTCTTACACTGCTAAATTAGGGACGGCTAGCACAGATAGCCCTCGAGTAGCTATGCGCAAAATTAAAAACAAACAAACAAGCTTATGGTAATTAGCCATTGTAAGACTCTATAGCATTATTAAGTTTAAATGCTCTTCTTGAAACCTGAATTCATGCAAATGAAAGGAATTCAACATTTAGTTGTAGATAAAAATTGTTCTTGGAAAAATGTGACTACTTATATTGGGATTTTGTATGATTTTGTGTATTCATCCCGACTTGTTTCTGTACTTTTAGGCATTTCCATTCTTACATCATAGTTATTTTTTTCAAAATTTGTTTTTCTAATAATTATTAGCAATTACTTTACACTAAAAGCAACATCACCTGAAAGAGCATAATAATTATGTAATTGTAATTTATTATCACTCAAACAAAAGTTATAACAAAATGTCAGGAATAGCTAAATACAATAAATATAATAATTTCAATCTGTGCAAATAAAAGTTGCTTTACAATTATACCACACAAAAAAGGGCTCTCGTAGGTGTAATGAGTGTAAAAACATTTATGTTTTCCTAAGAAAGATATTTAAGGTAAGAAGCCAACAACACTGTAGTAAAGAAAAATGAATTATTTATACAATTTCTAAATAAAAATTTCAAATATTGTTAATTGAAAATATAGTTTTCTGATCTCCATGACCTCTGCTCCTGTCAGAATTTGTTTAAGCCCACAGTCATGTGAAAAAATTAGGACACCCTATGAGAGCCTGTGTATTTTTGTAACATTTTTGGATATATAGATATTTAATCTCAATTTTAACAATACTGAGAGATTATAGGAATATAACTAAACAATTAAAACTGAAAAAAAGAGTTTTCAAGATCTTCTGTAAATGTAATTCTACAAAAATGCATATTCTAACTGAGGAAAAAGTTAGGACACCCTACCCCCTAATAACCATAATAATAATAATAATAATAATGGCTGAAATAATTGCAGAGAGATGCTTCTTGTAGCCATCTACCAGTCTCTGACATTGGTCTGAAGAAAGTTTGCCCCACTCCTCAATGCAGAATTCTGTCAGCTGTGAGATGTTTGAGGGATTTCTTGCATGTACAGCCCGTTTCAAGTCACCGCACAGCATCTCAATGGGTTTAAGATCTGGGCTTTGACTCGGCCATTACAGGACTCTCCATTTCTTAGTTTTCAGCCAGTCCTTGGTGGATTTACTGGTGTATTTTGGGTCACTGTCGTGTTGCAGGGTCCAGTTCTGCTTCAGCTTTAATTTTCTAACAGATGGACTCGCATGTTCCTCAGGCACCCTCTGATACACAGTAGAATTCACGGTGGATTCTATGATTGTGAGCTGTCCAGGTCCTGCTGCAGCAAAGCAGCCCCAAACCATAACACTTCCACCTCCATGCTTCACAGTTGGTATGATATTGTTTTCCTGGAATGCTGTATTTGGTTTATGCCAAACATGTCCTCTGATCTGGTGTCCAAATAATTAAATTTTGGACTCATCTGTCCAAAGAATATTATTCCAGAAGTCCTGGTCTTTGTCTACATTCTCTCTGGCAAACTTCAGTCTGGCCTTGATGTTTCTCTTAGAGAGCAAAGGTTTCTTCCTTGCACACCTCCCATGCAAGTTACACTTGTGCAGTCTCTTTCTGATTGTAGAAGCATGTACTTTCACATCAACAGTAGCCAGAGCCTGCTGTATGTCCCGTGATGACATGTTAGGGTGTTTGGAGACCTCTTTTAGCATATTGCAGTCTGCTCTTGAGATGAACTTGCTTGGACAACCAGACCTGGGGATGTTGGCAGTTGTTTTGAAAGCCCTCCACTTGTTAACTATTTTCTGAACAGTGGAATGACTGATTTCAAAATTTTTTGGGATCTTTTCAAATCCCTTACCAGACTCATAAGCTGCTACAATTTTCTTTCTGAAAGCCTCAGACAGCTCTTTTGCTCTCATTTCAACAGTCAGGAGCACACCAAATTAAATGTCTGAGGTTTAAATAGGGCAAGCCTAACTCACAATGCTAAGAAACGATCTTCTAATCACGTGCACCTGGTGTGATACACCTGTGTATGAGTTGAGCCATTTTAAGTGGGAATAAATGTGGGGGTGTCCTAACTGTTTCCTCAGTTAGAATATGCATTTTTGTAGAATTACATTTTACAGATCTTGAAAAGTCTTTTCTTCAGTTTTAATTGTTTAGTTATATTACTTTAATCTCTCAGTATTGTTACAACTTAGATTAAATATCCATATATCTACAATTTTTACAAAAATACACAGGCTTTCATAGGGTGTCCTAATTTTTTCACATGACTGTATATTAGTTCTTTAATTTTTAACTTGAATACGGATTTTGATATAATATTTATATTTCTCAAAAAATGTATCTTTCAATTCCATTCTTTACCTAAATGTAACGCAATGAAAAGCTGCAAATTAAGATTATTTGTAATATATTTAAACAAAAGACAAAAAACTTTTTATTACGAACTAAAAGTTTACCTCAAGTTCGTTTTACTTATTTCATTTGTTACCAAAATTTTAGTTTTAAATTTAATTATATAACTTCATAATTTAATAACTTACCTTTTTTCAACTTCTAAGTGTGAAGAAATAATAGAAATCTAACTTCGAGCTACGAAACTTAGATTGATTTTGACCTCGGTGTACGGATAATTTTGTGTTATTTAATAAATTTATTTTTTAAAACTAAAATTGTTACAAACATTTGAATTTTTAAATTGTAATTTGTAAACAAAATTATAGTTGTTTTGTCTCCTGAAGGGTCTAAATAAATATGTAATTATTTATTGTACAAGAAAATCAAAACTAGAAAACTGAGTTACTTAAAATTTAAAACACTTACTTTAGCAAATCATAACAATTGCATTAGCCTCAGGCCTGGCATGGCCAGGTGGGTTAAGGCGTTCGACTCGTAATTTGACGATCGCGGGTTGGAATCCCTGTCGCACCAAACATGCTCGCCCTTTCAGCCGTGGAGGCTGTATAATGTGACGGTCAATCCCATTATTCGTTGGTAAAAGAGTAGCCCAAGAGTTGGCGGTGGGTGGTGATGTCTAGCTCCCTTCCCTCTAGTCTTACACTACTAAATTAGGGACGGCTAGCGCAGATAGCCCTTGTGTAGCTTTGCGCGAAATTCAAAAACAAACAAGCATTAGACTGAGCAAAAGTAGGGATATAATATTTTTTTCACTTTTCTGTAATTCAATTTTGTAGTTTTTACTTTATGTTTCAATACCTTTTGTAACATGGAAACTTTCTATATCACTACTGGTGACTAGGTTACGTGTATATTGATCCCCACTTGTATTTATAAAATTTAAAATAATTTTATTATATTTCGTTTTTTCTTTTCGTCAGCTATATTTTTGTGCACCAGAAATACCAACTGTGAGGTGCGCGAATACCCGATTCAATGTTATTTCTCATGAGGATCTCTACTAACCTAACCTCAAATATAATTATATGCCCGAAGTGACACATTTCAATTATGTGTGGTGTGTGTGTGTGTATATGTATGTATGTATGTATGTATGTATAATAGAATCCGTTTCGATACAAGAAAGAAATCTTTGAGACTCTAGAAGAAAGAGTTCTGTGAGAGAACTAGAGCAATAACTTTCCTATTTTTTCTGTATACTTGTCTGGAATAGTCACTTAGTGAAAATTCGCTAAAATATTGAAATTTTGATTCACTTTATAAACCTGTACGTATATAGCGATTTAGACGGCTTTATGACGAAAATAAGCTTTATGTTTACTCAAGAAATGTTGTGAAATAGTTATTGTTAATATTTAGGTATTTTAAAAGTAGTTTTAAACAGTCGATTGTTAAGGCCGACATTTTGTTTCATCACGATCTCTATTTAATAGCATTTATTTTAGATAAACTTTTGTTTGTTTGTTTGTTTTGGAATTTCGCACAAAGCCACTCGAGGGCTATCTGTGCTAGCCGTCCCTAATTTAGCAGTGTAAGACCAGAGGGAAGGCAGCTAGTCATCACCACCCACCGCCAACTCTTGGGCTACTCTTTTACCAATGAATAGTGGGATTGACCGTCACATTATAACGCCCCCACGGCTGGGAGGGCGAGCATGTTTGGCGCGACTCGGGCGCGAATCCGCGACCCTCAGATTACGAAGTGCACGCCTTAACGCGCTAGGCCATGCCAGGCCTTTTAGATAAACTGGAATATCGTTTGTTTCTTGTGTTTTCGAATCGTCTTGAAACCACGAACTAATAAAAAAGTGAACAAGATATTAGCAAATTGAATTATGATATAAGTTTTTTGTTAAGGTGAAATATTTTGTTAACATGACCGAATTAATAGAAAAAATGAAGAAAAGCTTGTTTGTTTTGAAATTTCGCACAAAGCTACTCGAGGGCTATTTGTGCTAACCGTCCCTAATTTAGTAGTGAAAGACTAGAGGGAAGGCAGCTAGTCATCACCACCCACTGCCAACTCTTGGGCTACTCTTTTACCAACGAATAGTGGGATTGATCGTAACATTATAACGCCCCCACGGCTGGGAGGGCGAGCATGTTTGGCGCGACTCCGCGACCCTCAGATTACGAAGAGCACGCCTTAACGCGCTAGGCCATGAAGAAAAGCAGTTGACACAGCTATTGAGAAAAGAAATCAAAAGAGTATAACGTCCAGGTAATAAAACAAGAAAAGGCCTATTTTCATGAAGATAAGTAATACATAAAATATGTTATAGAGAGAGCTCATTTTATGAACAAAACTGATTCTTTCGAATGAGAGTAAAAAAAAATATAACTGCTGGTTAATTATTACACATCAACTTGTGAGAAAATAAGTGATACATTTAAGGACTTTTATCTCTTGAAAATGAGTGTTTGTGATAACTAACAAAGAAATAAAAGTTACAAGACAGTGAAAATTGTAATTTATTAAATAATAAAATCAATCTGGAGATAAGTGACAAAGAAGACGGGTGGGAAATTACTTTGAAAAATCAGAGCAATTCTGGAGCTACGGTTAAAACTTATCTGTCAACTGGTGGTTAGGATGCTTAACTCGCAATTGGGATTCGCATGTTTGAAATCCATTGCAAAGCATACTCGTGTTATAATGTGAAGCTTGATCTCACTATTCCTTGATAAAAAAAATAGCCCAATATTGACAGTTGATACTGTTAACTGGCTGTTTTCTCTCTTATTTTTCACTACAAAATTAGGAACGGCTAGCACATATAGCTCTCAAGTAGCTTTGCGCAAATATTCAACAAATAAAATGTATCCATAATAACAAATCTATACATTTACCCCTCAAGATTCCTTTCACGTTATTAACAGTGGCGGCGCAAGGATATTTTCGTTGGGGGGAGGCTAAGGTAAACTGTGGAGGGGCTTCCCAAAATGCCATTAATATGAAGTATAGATGGTAAATTATCAGGGGCGTAGATTTTTGACACCCGATAGGGGGGGGGAATGATTTTTGCAACCACTTATGTGGACTGTTCAGTTTGCAAATTGGTAATCTCTGATTACGTGAACCTGAAAGCTGTAAACATGCAGTCACAGAGTGATCTTGTTGCCACGATACTTGCATGTATACTTAGGCCTACTGACTGATACTTACGAACTATCGCTTAGATCGAAAAGCTTAGAAGCACGCCTATATAAAAGATGTACATTTCGGCTACTGAAAAAGCCTACATCTAGGCCTAATTATGTAATTCGATTGGTAAGAACACGAGAATCACAAGAACAAACACACAATTTGTAGGCCTGTGATGCAATAAAACAATTCAACAGACCAAACTGTAACTATAAATTACAGACCAAATTATAATACTGTAAATACCAAGGTACATTTCAAAAGGTGTGCTATTTTAAACTGCGTTTTCATTGGAAACTCATACTCTGATTAATAATTCATTATTACAAATTAGAAATAATCTGTTTATGAAAATATGCGTATATGTAAAAGAGGAAGCTCACCTAAATTCCACCTAAGGTAATACATAATAATAAAGAAAATCAAGATTAGCTGAGATTGAACATTTAATATATCATTAAGAGTAAAGCCACAAATCAAAAGAAATATAACATAAATACATAGTTTACATAGCAAAAACGAATTATCCCATGTGAAGTTAAAACACTCTGAGGAAAAGTAAGGCTAACTATCTCTCATCCTGTTGTGTTTATAGTCAATATTACTTTAAAACAGTGCGCCTGTTCTGTTGTAACTTGAAATCAACGTGGTTATCTAATCTTCGTCAAAGCTCAAGATAGAATGGCATTACACAGGGAGCGGCAATACAGCGCATGAGTCTCAGTGCATTCAGTACGTTGCTATGAGACGCATGACACACACTTCCGTCTTGATGAAGACGTTGAGCTCTACAGATCTATGTCTCTTTGATGTTAATTGTTAAGCAACAACGACGATTGTGTTTTCCATATTTTATAAATATATGTAGGTAACAATATTAAGGGGGCTTGGCTCATTTTGGGTGGTCAAGCCCCCCTGTCGCTGCCACTGGTTATAAAGACAGTATTTTATGGAAAGTTGTGAAGAAAATTAAAAACAATGATACACTCTTAAGCCTTTACTATTGTTATGTTCTCATCATATATTATAATCTTATGTTGTAAAAGTATTTAGATCCCCCAACATAGTTGGTGCGATATTTAGTTTATTATCAAAATGTCTGAAATTTTAATACATTATTGTTAAAAATAACTCCAGTTCTTTGAAAATTTTGATTAATTTGAAAAAGATATCATATTTGAAATATATTGTATAAAATTAAAATCACTATATTTGTTTTACAAACGTTTGTTTTTGAATTTCGTGCAAAGCTACTCGAGGGCTATCTGCACTAACCGTCTCTAATTTAGCAGTGTAAATTTAAAGGGAAGGCAGCTAGTCATCACCACCCACCGCCAACTCTTGGGCTACTATTTTATCAATGAATAGTGGGACTGACCGTCACTTTATAACGCTCCCACGACTGAAAGGGCATATTTGATGCGACGGAGACTCGAACCAGTGACCCTCAGATTACCAGTCGAACGCCTTAACTCACCTGGCCATGCCGGGCTGTTTTACAAACGCTCTAATAAAGGTTTGGACGAAATATCTTCTCAACTAATTTTGTTTCAACTTGCGAAAGCATCGTTTGCTCCTTTATATAAAAAAATTACTTCAAACACCAAACATGCTCACTCTTTCAGCCGTGAGAGTTTTATAATGTTTCGGTCAATCCCACTATTCGTTGGTAAAAGAGTAGTCCAAGAGTTGGCGGTGGGTGGTGATGACTAGCTGCCTTCCCTCTAGTCTTACACGACTAAATTAAGGATGGCTAGCGCAGATCGCCCTCGTGTAGTTTTGCGCGAAATTCCAAAAAAACAAACAATCAAACTTCAAATAGCGCGTTTCTTACATACGCAAACTCAAATGTTAGTGAACTGTTCCGAGGAAACAGAGTTGTGCATTGAGAAATTATATTGTTAGTGTATAATGTGCTATAGCTATAGAAGCACTTAGGCTCATAAAATGATAAGAAATTAATACGGTATTAACTTCTGTTCGAAGTAAACTATCTACATATATCATAACTAACCATATTTTCAATACAGAATATAGTTAATGAAATATGCAGTTAAAGCTGTTTTACTTATGATTAGAGCGTGTAGATATGTCAATGGGATACTTTCGCTGAATCACTGTTAACAGTATTTTAGGAACCCAGTGTTCAGTTTCAATGTCCTTCAGGTTAACCTGAAGATGACCTAAGTAGGTGAAAACGTTGTTCTCTGCTTTATTAGTAAAAGTGTTAATACCCATACCAGCTGCCCTGAGATACATTTTTACTTCAAGTGGGTTTCTCGTCATCACAGATGTTTATTTTCAAGAAGTTAAAGTTGGTATATAGTATTTACTTAGTAAGAAAATCAACAGAGGGCAGTGTAGTCTATTTCCGGCGGGATTAGCTGGTGAGGAAGAATATAGATGTGCCATTGTTAACTATGATTTGATATTTTAAAAGAGGTGTTGACTATTGAAGCACAAAATAAATGGCCAAGCAGTATATGTATCATAGAATAAAATAGTATTTCACAATGGAGAAGGAATTTTATGAAATCGATAGCAAGAACGCTTGGGCACAAGCTTTCCAGGTGAGTGAACTGTTCAGAGTCTTTAATATCCGAGCCTCAGTTTAAGTTACTGCACAGGCGCTAGATTTATTTAGTACGACGGCAACGTATACAAGTACATTCCGCGAATAATCATTGCAGTTAAATTAGGCCTAATGTTTGGTAATACCGGCATATTATAAGTATTACTAATATTAGTTAAATAATTTTAACTTGTTATAATGTCATGGTTTATGTTTAGAAATAACTACTAAATCAGAATCATCTGGCATATATCGTTTGTGACTGTGCTATGTATACTAAAATTGAAAAACCCTAAAAGTTAATCATGAATATTTTTCTGTTATGAGTGTTACCACAATTTAAAGTCATCATAGGTATTTACTGAATTACTTGGATTGCTGCCAGTACTATAAATTGTAATTACTGTCACTGCTATATATAATAATATTGTTTACTTTAGAGTTGGGTCTTTTACGTTATTAAATACTAGACTTTTTCAATAGTATGTAATCTAGTGTTTATGGTAATATTAATAATACTTATATTATAATTGTAGAAGGTCCCAGAAAATTATAACTCCTGGCTACAAATTCTGAGTTGGAAATATTCATTAATCTCCCATGAACAAAATGCCAATTGTTGTACACCAAAAACAAATTAAAATATGTACAGTACTAATACATTCTGAATGTGTATGATTTATTTGAAGGCAACTGTATTTAATCTAGTTGTCAGTTCTCTTTAAAAACATAATGGTGATTGCTAAAGCTGTCTTTCACTATTTGTCAGAAGTGACTGAGCAAATCAAAACATAAAACATGATGTTGGTTCAAATTGGTGGTACATTAAACAGTAACTCTTTTTATAGACCTATAAATAGATATATCTGCCCAAATCAAACTAACAGCATGTCAGTAATGATGAATAGGACTTGTAAACTGTCTTTATGTTGCCCTGGTAACTAATTAATTACTTTACATTATGTCATCTGGTATAAGCAGACTATGTTTTTGCTATCCATTGTATCTTTGGGCGAGGTTGCAGCAAAAGAATGTGTGCTACCATAGCCTATGATAAAAATGGTGTGAATGATGTGTCAGTTACATCATAACATGACATATATCACATTGAGGTTACAGTTTAAATATAGAACAATAAATCAAGAAGTAAAGCAAACAATTATCTCTTCTCATCACAACCTTTATACTTAGTTGTTGCTGGAAACAGGTTGCTAAGCCTTTTAAAATTTCACCTCTGGAGGATATCAAACAGAACTATTTTAGGTTTTTTATACACACACAAACACAATTGAATAATCAAAAATCATAAATAACTACACTGATACCATAGAATTACACTAAGTTTTTAAGCATAGTAAATAAGATGTATTTTAGATTTTAAAAAATATGAAACTTACAGCAGATTAAAGACCCACCCTACTTCCTTGAATTGAAAGAAGGTGGTAGCTTTTTCACAGATTAAAGTGGCTGAGAAGACCACTTAGGGGACATTCTAAGCTGTTGATTGGTTATTCACATCATATATTGAACTAAGTGTGTTTAAGGAACCATTTTCAAAAATGGAGAGATGTGAAAAGGTTGTTGTGTTTGAATCAATACATAAGCCATGTCTTAGTATAATAAAAAGATATGAAGTTCTTATTTTACATTCTAGCTTAATACTATTAGTAATTTGAGTTCCTAATTTGTACAAAACTACAAACTTAGTATTGTGACATCACAAACATCACATACCATGTGACTCACTAAAAACTATGTTTAGATGTGTTCTTTTAATATTTACTTTTCAAAGTAAGAAATTAACTCAATTATAATATTAAAGTTTGAATTATAGTTTATAATTTGATCCCAAACTTATTGGCATAAATTCACAAACTAGTAGTTCAATAAAATCTTGAATGTAAGTCAATAAACATGATTATTGCTTTTGACCAGTGATCTGTTGGGAAAGGGTTAAAGTGATAACGTGATATCAGTCACTGACATTCTGTTAACATTGGGAGGGTAGCGTGGAGAGAGTTTGATTCACAGATACAATATTTAATTATTTTTTGTTAATTGTTAACTACATAGTTGAAGTTGCAGCATAAATCTTCTAATTTGTGAGTATGGAATGCAGTTGTATGTAGCAGTTTGTAAAAGAAGCATTAGATGGAGTCTAAATAGATAGAAAAACACTTGGCAAAAGTAACTGTCAGTTTCTTCAGTTTTAAACTTCTGTTTTTACTTTATAGATGTAAATAGTGACAGTAAATTATTTTTAAACTACTGTCATGAATGTAAAGAATTTTTATCATAAATGTCATAATGAGTACCAGTATTTATATTAAAATAGTGATATATTGATAAGGAGGCAAATATGAAAATCAAAATATTGTCAAACTAATTATCAGTAGGCTGTAAGTTATTATCTTTAATAACTTGACATGCAGTTACATCTCACAATCTAATAAATTGCTGCATAGTGATACTGTATGGCTTGTTATCTTGCATGGTTGACATATTGTGCATATAGTAATGACAGTTATTATTGTTAGTTATTGTACCCTTAAATAGAGAATGTTGAATTCAATTTATTACTATAATGAGGTAAACACATTCTGTCATGAACTGAATCATTTAGAACATAACCTATCAACAGAAGACCATTTGATCCATTGTGCTCACTAGTTTAAAAGAAAACAATTGAAGTATAGTCCATTATATTAAAAAAATATTAAAGGAATTCAAACTTGTAACCAGTGTGACATCATTTGGTGTATCCTTCTGCAAATGATTCATTTTAATACAGAAAAATGTTTGGATAGCAAGCATTGAGATGTTCTTCAACTTATAGTTATTTCTTCCAATCAGGACACTTTATCCAATTCCTTGTTAAGCCATAGCTTAACTATTTTAAGTTGTGAGGAAAATTTTTGAACAATAAATTTTAAGTAATACATCAAACTAATAAATTTATATTATAAATGCAGTAACTAAATATATTATATATAGGTGTATGTGTGTGTGGACATGGTCTGGCAGTCAGAACACTTGATTCATAATCTACGGGTTGCATGTTCAGATAACGTCAATGAACTTATCCTTCTTTTGACTTACATTGTCCTCTATGTGTGCAAATTTTCACTTGCTATTAGCCTCGATATTTCCACCTATCCTCATGTGCAACATCTACTAGTTATCATGCAAAAGGTAGTTCAGCAATCCTCCACAAATAGGAGTGTAATACATCTCATGTTATCACTAACACCCTCTCTTCTTTGCAGATCATAATAACTAAGGAAACTTCTCAAATAGTTGTCTAACTCTCAGGATGCATTTTTACTCTTGTTTTCAGACTAAAATTTCATGTAATTGGTCAAGTTTACTGTTTGTTCTTTAGCCTCATATTTTTACAACTATTATTTTTGAATTTTGACAGTTTTGCAAAAGCTGTTTGGAGAAAAAATAATTTTCCCATCAACTCCACTGGTTGTAGACTTACAGTTCCATGTCGCATCTATCACTGATGCTGTGTCTACTACAGATGATTTACTGGCCACTTCAGTTTGGTGTTTGAGCATGCTTAGAATGTAATGGCTCTTGTTTATGAGGAATTGGGAACTCTAATGCAGTCTTCTGAGTCACTTGATGGTTGTTCTCACATGCCATGCAAAGGTTTGCCTGACCATGACAATAGGAAATTGACAGCATGTTTCTTCCTCTTGTTTATACCTCACAGGCATGTGTGTAAAAGGGAGAAATTCCCATGCTTCCTTCCCCATATGTAGACATGCTAAATCAGATACATTTTGTTTTATCCTTTTAGTTTCTGAGGCTTGTTATTGGTCCTTGGGATGCCATTTTCAGGGCAATCAACAGTGTAGGTGATTGCATTGTGAAGTTGGGTACAGGCTCATGTTATTTGCACACATATTCTGTTGGTTCTGAACTGATTCTTGTTCTTGCTACACATCACCATGGAATCTGTCATAGGTATTTCTGGGTTTTTACTCCTGGTCTTTGGGTGACAAAGGTTAATTTGTCAGATGCATGCCTGCACATTCACATCTCTTCTGTATTTGGACACTATATTTGTTTTGTATGTTAGGGTGTGTGTTTCAGTTTTGGGCTCTTCTGTTCATACTTACCTAACGTTTTTGGTCGGATGGTCTGGGCATTTGTTTATTTTCTTCATTCCTGGAGCTTTTGTTTCCACTATTACATGGATGACTGGTTCCTTTTAACTTGTTCAAAGACTAACTTTGCACTTCGTACTCAGTTTCTTGTAAGAGAAGCAGCTTGGTTGGAGAAGGTAGAGAAGACTTTCCTCATCCACATAAAGTACATAGTTCATTTTTGTTTTTCAATTACCTTTCCAGTTGGATCTAACATTCTCCCCTTCCTTAGATGGCTATAGTGCTTCTAGTTCATAGTGTCTCCTTTTCTAATTTTCTCACTGTGTGAGAGCATCTCTCTCTCTTGGGAATTAGAGCATCACTGGAGGCTCTCATCCATCTTTCTTATGCTCACATGCATTGCTTCCTGTGGGTTTTGTTGAACTGAGGAAGCCTTGTTCAGGATCCCTTGGATACCCCTCCCTTCTTCCTTACACACTAACTACACCTGGTTGTTAGATTGAAGCATTACCACTATTAGAATTCCTCTTCTTCAGTCTGAATGCCACCTTTTTACAGATTTTGGGTGGTTTTGGGGTGATGGACTCTTTCAGGGCCTTTTTAATATATTAATCTCTTGGAGCTTTTTACAGTTCTTCAGGCTTGTGTTCATCTCCTTCCACACTTTCTTGGTCAGTTGGTCATGGTGCATTCTGACAATTCAGCAATGGACTCGTACATCTTCAGGCAAGAGGGATTCAGTGAGGAGACCCCTGGTTTTGGACATTGGACTTCCTGCAGTGGGCCCAGAGCCATCAGATTTTTTTGTTGGGTTGTCATATTCTGAGTGCTTTGAATTTTGTCAGAGATTATTTATTATTTTCTGAAAGGATTCTCATTGTGGAGTTATCACAGGATCTGTGGATTCATCAGAGGCTCTGTGCCTAGTGGAGTGTTTCAGAAATGGACACCATTGACTCTTATCTCAATTTTCAGCTCCTACAGTTTTAGTTTTCTATTCCATATCCTTTGGCTGGAGTGGTGCATGCTCTCAGTCTGGATGGATTTGTATGTCTACCTCTCATTTATCAGTTTCTCACACCTTTCAATCATCCATGCCACTCTGTGCCAGGTTCTGTCAGTGGCTCCATATTGGCTATCTCAGCCACTTCTGTGCCAACTATTGGTGTTACTTCCTCTTTCCCCATCTTCATTCTTTAGTGCCAGTCTGGCATGTGCCATCCATCCATTTCCACACTCAGACTTCATGTGTTGCCTTTATCCCATCCCTAGTTTAGTAGGCCAGGCTTTTGCAACATGTGCCATCCTGTATTCCCCACTCCTTATGTGCTTCCTCCACGGCAGTGTATCAAAGAAAATGGTATACATACCATCATTGGTCCATTTGCTATGGTTATCTTCGTTCCTGTACAATCTTTCTCCATATCACTTCCTTTCTAACCTGGCTCATTGACAGAGGTCTTTCTTCTGTTTCCTCCATCATTGGTTATTACATTACGTTGTCAGCCATGTTTCATATCACATGTTATGCCCGTATCTTCATTTCAACAGTTCTTTTGTTTTGTTTTCCTCCCCCTACTACTCTGCTAGAATGGAACCACAGTGTTGTCTTTCATGTCCTTACCCTTTCTTCTTTAGACCTCTTTTTATTCCCTCTTCTTTTCTTCCACCTGGTACTGTGCAGAAGTCATTATTCAGATGTGTTTGCTATTGATGTCCATTACACCTTATTTCACAGTTCCTGTGTGTTCCTTTTTCTCAGTCATTTCTTTTTTGCTCAAACTTTGGCCTTTAAAATAGTAACTACACCTTCACATCATTTCATATCTCACCTTTATTATCTTTTCGATCGTGATTACCTCCTATGTCAACTTAGGGCACTTTACTGCTACATGACATGCACCAAATTCTTTCTAGTCCCATGACTTCTACCATTATCCTTGCATATTGGATTCATGTGGCTTTTTCGTGATGATTCTTATCTTTTTTATGTATCTCCCCATCGAATTCCTCACCTTATCACATTTCCATCATCCATTCCACTCATAGTGGAATAGTCTATCTGTCATTAATACTGGTGTATGGACTGCTCCCTATACCTTTACTACTCATTGTCTTTACTACTTTGCTATTTCTTGTTCTGTGGGGTTTCATCTTTCTCAAGTTGCTGTTTTGCACTCCCTGATGTCTCTTTGAGTGGGTAAGTGCTCCTTTTTTAAAAATTCATTTTCTTTGCAAGTTGAATTCTGCTTAGCAGCAAATGTTGCCTGACAAGGTATACTTATTTTTAAATCTGCACTGGAAGATCTGTGTCATATATACCCACAATTTAGATGAGGTGGTCCATGGGACTGCTTGTATGCCTCGCAGTACTTTGCTTTATAAAGATGTTATTCCCAGAGCATACACTCATGAACCGACATGAGTAAAACAGACAACAGTTATAATCCATCCCAGATGATCCATGTATTGTCACTCCCAGCAATGGCCTGTTTTGTAGAATAAAGTGTCTCAGTCACCCATTGCACTCTTCATGGTGCATTATCTTTCCATTTTTCCAATGCCCTGTTTCAACCCTCCTTCTAGTGGGGTTACGGAGTCCTTGCTTCTTACCAGTTCTTAACTGCTGGGATGGTGGAACATGGATGCTTTTTTCCTGAATGTTCTCAATCTAACTCAGTTGAGAGTAGGACAGTGTGGATGCTGTTGATGCTCATTCTAATGTGGATCTGATGTAAATTTTAGATACCTTCAGGTGTTGGGTGATTCATTTCATTCCATCCTCCTGAGTGATGGATTGGAGATGTACCCCCAATTTGCAGTCCACCTCCCTACTTTCCCTTAGGTGTTAGTTCCTAGCAGATATGGTGATGGTTGTGTTAAATGTGTGTATGTGATTAAGCTGGGGAGGTCCCTTCATTGTTTCTGCCTTTACTGTGACACATTTGCATGTAGGAAAAGAGTGCCTCTGGCTCATAAGTGGTGTGGTCTCCCACAGGATTGTTGGCTTCTCTTTATTCCTATGTCCCATGGTTTTCCTTTTGGCATTTTCTTAAGTGGGATCATCTTGTCAGATCCTCTGCTAACTCAGTATAGAAAGAGGTAAGATATCATTTTTATTTTCTACCTATTATTTCAGTTTCTGGTGTAGATTTTGTATACACTGCCCAATCTCGAAGTGATTACAGGCTACATGGTATAACAGGCACTAGTGATGATAGGAGTTATGTTACATTCCTAGTGGTGGAGGGTAGCGAGCTGTCATTTCCATGATAACATGCAGATATTCCAAGTCGGTACACATGAGGGAAGGAGGGGGAGTATCATGGTTAGTGGTGAGCAAAAATTTGCACACATAGAGGGCAGTACAGGTAAGAAAAGCTGTTTATAAAAAGAGGTGTCTATCAGAAATGGATCTTTTAGGTTAGAAAAATGTTAATTTTCATAAATCAAGAGGGTTTATCATATTTGATGTAAGCTTACTTCAGATTTGATTTCTTTGTGTAATGAACCAAAATAATAGCTTTTTTTATTTTACTAAAAGTTCAAGAATCTACTCTTTTACATTGGTGTTGCTATAAGAAGTTAAAATTAAAGAAGGTTATCTAGCATGTGTTACAACATCATGTATATAGAACAATATAAATAAAGTTTAACATTAATTTGTTTAAATGTCCTTTCATGATAAGTTAACATTAAAGGTAGAATGAAAAGTAACATGATCAGTTTGCTTGTGGTTTTGTTGATGTGTACATCTATGTGCGTGTATTGGAC
Source organism: Tachypleus tridentatus (assembly GCF_004210375.1). NCBI lineage: Eukaryota > Metazoa > Arthropoda > Merostomata > Xiphosura > Limulidae > Tachypleus > Tachypleus tridentatus. The sequence goes on from NC_134829.1 coordinate 35,804,936, forward strand.
CCTTGCAGTAAAGCATTTAGAATATTCTCCAAACATGTTGTATGTGAGAAATCACATGTATGAAAGAGAAATCAGGAAAACAAATTAGAAATTTCTAAATTTGAAGGTTTTTCCCACTTTTCATCTATATTTACGTACTGTTGGTCGAAATATCTGTGGAATTTTGACTATGTAACTTAAATCAATTTATGTATGTGAATAATGTTATGACATCTTGTCATATTTATTATTCAGTATTATACAGTAAACCAACCGTTTAATTAATGATTATTGGTTAAAGATTTTTTTCTCACCAGTGGAAATCTTTAGTGACTACTTTTAAGCATGACTTTGAGTTACAGGTGCCATTAAAGTCATTCAACTGGCTAAAGTAATGGTTCTGCATTGCGTAGTAGTAGGCTGTATAGAAGTAATCTTTCAATGCTTAGTGCTGTAGCAGTTCTTCTGATTGATGAGATAGCTTTTAATATAAGTGTTGTACATGTATTTTGTGAAGAACAGGAAACTGGTTTTACTTTTTCATGGAACTCTGTTATGTACATGTAAGAGGTGTGACTGTCTGGCATGCATTGCTGTATTTATTCCTGTTTTGTTGTGCATTGTATACACATACAATGTATTTAAAGTAATTTTGTATTTGAGTGCCATGTCCTGATAAGAGGATAAACTTGTATATCTAAAGTCATTTACACATGAACTTCCCAGTAAGAGGGGCAGCCTGTATTCCACTTAATACTGAACACAATAAACACATTATTCCAACACGCGTGTGTATAGTTGTTACATCACATTTCATTCGTAAATGTAAAGCTCAATGACGTTTGTTCTCATTCAACTGTGAAGTCCATGTGACACCAAACCTGTAATGCAAGTATATCTACAGCTGTTTGGAGTGAAAAAATCAAGAGCATAGGTGTATGACAGAGTCTTCAGTTAAATTTAAAATTTTTATGTTACATACTTTGTTACCATGTATAAATATTTGGAATATATTGCTTATCATTAGATTTTAGGATCACTAATAGAAAACTGCTCTACAGATAGTTTGTGTAGGTAGTTTAGCAACAGAATGAAGACTGTGCATGAGAGATATTGCCTGTAGTAGTTGTTAATAAGCTGAATATTGTGTGGAGTAGAAATGTCACCTGATTTTCAGTATCACTGTGTTTGTGTGATACATAAAAAAAACTCGTGTGACAAATTAACTTCAGTATTGCATTAGTGATCAGCTAAGTTTGTTGGAAGGGTATAGGTGTTTGACCTTCTTAAACAATGTGAGAAGATAATTTTAACACTGTGTATGAATGTTTTTCATTTATTAAAACATATTAGATACTCTTCAGAAATACATTTTTACATTTAAATGTTTTACGTCAAGAAAACTTTTGAGTGATGAAGTGTTGAGTATATTGTACTTAAATGTTGTTGGTGCAACTGAGTTAACTATTAATTAAAGGAAATGTAATTGTTTCTGGTTTTACATTTTGGTTGTTTTTTATTGGAGTCACTTTATTACAGTAAACAGATGTTATAATCTTAATTTAATATATTATTTAACAGTTAAAACTTCTCCAGTTTTTTCTGTAATAAAAAAGTGAATTAACAAGATATTAAGGAACTCTGATTTTAAATGTTGATTTAGGTAGTTTAATCCTGAAATAAAATTGGTTGTGAAAAGTAGGTGAGTTGCAAGTAATATTGATTATTTATTTTTCCTTAAAGAAATATTGACTCAGGTTTTATTAATTATATTTATTAGCAAATACGAAGTGAATCTGGGAATTACAACTTCACATACAAAGATGCAAGAAAAGCAGAAAACAAAAACTTGAATCGTTACAGAGATGTAAATCCATGTGAGTAAACTAAATGTGCATTATGCTAGACTCTAGTGACTAGTAATAATTTTCTGAGGTGCACATTGGTTTGCATTTATGCTATGTATATATTATTTATCTATTTTAAAGTTTTTCCATAGGATGTTGTGTTTCAGATGTAGGGTTGATATATAATTACTTGTCTTAAAAATTAGTGAAGACTGTTAAAAAATAATTTAATTTTTTCTGCTTTTTTAAACCAAGAAAGGATAAAAAGTGCCATATTTCCTAGCTTCCAAGATGCACCCTATTTTGAAAAAAAAAAAGATAAACATTAGAATATGATTGCATCACTTTCATCCAATCTTACCAAGATGTTTCATGAATCCTATCCCACTTCTTGTTTGTTGTGAGCTATATGCTTATCATATCTACTTTTGAAAGTGTATATCTCATATTACCACTGGAATATATGTAATAACGTTATTCTAAGCCTGGGAGTTAAAAAGAGTGCCATATGTATGGTGACCTGTTCTTGCTTTATTTGTTATTTAATACTAAGTAACTTGTACATTTCATTTTGTTTAATATAGAGGGGTTTAGATTATTGTGTTGTATTGAAACGCTTCCACTAGGCTTAGGTTTAAGCCTATGAGCAATGTAACCCACAGCCTGGAAGATGCAGGGTAAATTTTTGAGACATATTTTGGTGAATAAAAGCATCTTCAATGCTGGAAAATATGGTAAATGTTATTTTTTATTTTCTTTATAGTTAAATTTGCTCAAATTAATTGCTGCTCAATGAATGAAAAATAATATAACAATGCTAATTATCCAGACAGAATGTGAAATCATGTTTTAAAAAGATGTACAACTATTTCAGAACAGGTTGATCAAGTAAATATGACAATCAAAAATGAATTGATATAAATAAACAAATCTTTTAAAAACATTGAAAAGTGTAGTGTGATTAGAGGATGAAAAAGACAGGTATTTTGTAATGTTTGTGTGTATGTGTAAACTTCTGTACTAGAATTATTGGAACAGCACATCTTGAGTGTTGTGTTCCACTTTTATGGTCCTATCATAACTGAAAGTGTGCATACATTTGAAGTTAAGCATGTTCAGCAATACCAGGTAGAATTAGTCTAGGTAAATTAAGTTTTGTGCTCTGCCTATCGGGGTGATTCTTAACTTGTCAAAGCAGATTCTGAATATTATTTATGAAAATTTCATGAAGTTATTATGGATTTTTTAATTATTACCAATGGATCAAATCCAAACCACCAAAAATGGGTATATACCATAATATTCCCACTGCTAATTAAGTTGTTATTGCACATCACACATGCAAAACATTGGCTACACTGCCAATGTCGCACACTTGTACATTCAAAGGAATCAGTGAGTAGTGGAATTCAATCTTCTACATGAGGATTTTTGTCATTTTTTACCTCAGTTTCATTGTTTAAGTCACCATGAGAGTTGACATCTTCCATTCATGGTTGTGTTTCAAGACCACATACTATTTCTGAAATCCAGCTTCACATGCTCAAGCATTTTCTAACATGCAGTCTTGAATTACCATTAATGTTATGATGTCTTTCATTTCAGAATGGGGTTTAAACTTGTGTTGGCTGATTTTGACTGGCTGAGCCAACATTTCACGTTAAGATATAAAATTATCTTTCATTCTTTTTACCTTATAATAGGTTGAAATTTCTCTTACTTTCATTTTAACAATTCTGTACAAGTAACCATTCTTTGAATTCTGATGAGCTCCTTTCCCTGTGGCATGTTAACTCATCTGGTTGGATATGGCAACTACTTACCTATGCAGCTATTCATCATGAAATTCACATATAAGATCAGTGGAGATTGGCCTGTTTGTGGCTAGAGTTCCAATGTTACAAGAGTTTTAATAATATAGATATGTAGTATGTGTTTCTTTGTATAACCCTTATCACTTAGATTACCAGTGTCAGGTTGTAAATTGATTTATTTTTAGATGACCATAGCCGTGTTAGACTGAGTAAAGGAGACAAAGACTATATTAATGCAAGTTTTGTAGAAATACCAGCTGCCAGACGTGCCTATATTTTAACACAGGTAATCCACATAAAATTAAATTCCTGATAGAATTTGAGTTGGGTAGGCTTGTGCTACATATATACCTACAAATAATGAAATATAAGATCATTGCAATTTGCAGATAAATCAGTAAAATTTGTGTAGTATGAAACAAAATAGTATATGGAATACAAGTCAGAATTTTTATAATGAGGAATGTGTTAATTTATTTTATGTTTTGCCTGTCATTTTTCTGCAGAACCCTCAATTTTAAACAGATAGTAGATACAAATTTTCAAAAGGGATTTCATGATATAGTTACAACCATCTTACAGGTTTTGTAAGTAGTTAGGTAATGCCAGTCTTTCTTTTTACAGTAACAGAAACATAACTGTTTAACTAGGATTAACTTGTAATGATATGTGATATTAGATCTCAGTCATCTGGCTTAGTTCATGTTGCCTTTCGTTGTTCTACCCACCAACAAACACAATAAAATACTGTTGGAATAAATGTACAATACATGAAGTTTCAAACGTGTAAACATTGTTTATTGTGAGCTTGAAGAGCTCTTTGTAAAGGGGTAAAAATCTGACCAATTCCTGGTTAGCAAGAATGTCACAATAACTTAAGTTTGACTTCATTCTGACTTGCATAAGATACTTAAACCAGCTATGAATTGGTAAATCACTATAAAATTTACTAGTTAATGAAATGCCTATTTTTATGAATGTAAATGTTCTCTAATTTGGCTTAATCACAACAGAGTATCTTTGTTGATCTCATGTTTTGTGCTTTAAAAAGTGGAGTACAGTTTTGTTTAGTGAAATATATATGTGTGTTATAAATAGTGGAGTGCAGTTTTATCTAGTGAAATATATGTGTGTGTGTGTGTGTGTGTGTGTTATAAATAGTGGAGTACAGTTTTATCTAGTGAAATATATATGTGTGTGTGTGTTATAAATAGTGGAGTGCAGTTTTATCTAGTGAAATATATATGTGTGTGTGTTATAAATAGTGGAGTGCAGTTTTATCTAGTGAAATATATATGTGTGTGTTATAAATAGTGGAGTGCAGTTTTATCTAGTGAAATATATATGTGTGTGTTATAAATAGTGGAGTGCAGTTTTATCCAGTGAAACATATATGTGTGTTATAAACAGTGGATGCAGTTTTATCCAGCGAAATATATATGTGTGTGTTATAAACAGTGGATGCAGTTTTATCCAGTGAAATATATATGTGTGTGTTATAAACAGTGGAGTGCAGTTTTATCCAGTGAAACATATATGTGCGTGTTATAAATAGTGGAGTGCAGTTTTATCCAGTGAAATATATATGTGTGTGTTATAAATAGTGGATGCAGTTTTATCCAGTGAAACATATATGTGTGTGTTATAAACAGTGGATGTAGTTTTATCCAGCGAAACATATATGTGTGTGTGTGTTATAAACAGTGGATGCAGTTTTATCCAGCGAAATATATACGTGTGTGCGTTTATAAATAGTGGATGCAGTTTTATCCAGCGAAATATATATATGTGTGTGTGTGTATAAACAGTGGAGTGCAGTTTTATCCAGCGAAATATATATGTGCGTGCGTGTTATAAATAGTGGATGCAGTTTTATCCAGTGAAATATATATGTGTGTGTGTGTTATAAACAGTGGATGCAGTTTTATCCAGTGAAACATATATGTGTGTTATAAACAGTGGATGCAGTTTTATCCAGCGAAATATATATGTGTGCGTTATAAATAGTGGATGCAGTTTTATCCAGCGAAACATATATGTATGTGTTATATAAACAGTGGATGCAGCCCGATCCAGCGAAACATATATGTGTGTGTTATAAACAGTGGATGCAGTTTTATCCAGCGAAATATATATGCGTGTATTATAAACAGTGGATGCAGCCCGATCCAGCGAAACATATATATGTGTGTGTGTGTTATAAACAGTGGATGCAGTTTTATCCAGCGAAACATATATGTGTGCGTGTGTGTTATAAACAGTGGATGCAGTTTTATCCAGCGAAATATATACGTGCGTGCGTGTTTATAAACAGTGGATGCAGTTTTATCCAGCGAAATATATATATGCGTGCGTTTATAAATAGTGGATGCAGTTTTATCCAGTGAAACATATATGTGTGTGTGTTATAAATAGTGGATGCAGTTTTATCCAGCGAAAAATATATATATATGTGTGCGTGTTATAAATAGTGGATGCAGTTTTATCCAGCGAAATATATATGTGTGTGTGTTATAAACAGTGGATGCAGTTTTATCCAGCGAAATATATATGTGTGTGTGTGTTATAAACAGTGGATGCAGTTTTATCCAGTGAAACATATATATGTGTGTGTGTTTATAAATAGTGGATGCAGTTTTATCCAGGGAAACATATATGTGTGTGTGTGTTATAAATAGTGGATGCAGTTTTATCCAGGGAAAATATATGTGTGTGTGTTATAAATAGTGGATGCAGTTTTTATCCAGCGAAACATATATGTGTGCGTGTGTTATAAATAGTGGATGCAGTTTTATCCAGCGAAACATATATGTGTGTGTGTGTTATAAATAGTGGATGCAGTTTTATCCAGCGAAATATATACGTGCGTGTGTTATAAATAGTGGATGCAGTTTTATCCAGCGAAACATATATGCGTGCGTGTGTTATAGATAGTGGATACAGTTTTATCCAGCGAAATATATATGTGTGTGTTATAAATAGTGGATACAGTTTTATCCAGTGAAATATATACGTGCGTGTTATAAACAGTGGATACAGTTTTATCCAGTGAAATATATATGTGTGTGTTATAAATAGTGGATACAGTTTTATCCAGCGAAATATATATGTGTGTGTGTGTTATAAATAGTGGATACAGTTTTATCCAGCGAAACATATGCGTGTGCGTGTGTGTGTTACATAAATAGTGGATACAGTTTTATCCAGCGAAACATACGCGTGTGTGTGCGTGTTTATAAATAGTGGATACAGTTTTATCCAGCGAAACATACGCTGCGTGTGTGTGTGTGTTATAAATAGTGGATACAGTTTTATCCAGTGAAACATACGCGTGTGTGTGTGTGTGTTATAAATAGTGGAGTACAGTTTTATCTAGTGAAATATATGCGTGTGTGTGTGTGTGTTATAAATAGTGGAGTACAGTTTTATCTAGTGAAATATATGCGTGTGTGTGTGTGTGTTATAAATAGTGGAGTACAGTTTTATCCAGTGAAATATATATGTGTGTGTGTGTTATAAATAGTGGATGCAGTTTTATCCAGTGAAATATATATGTGTGTGCGTGTTATAAACAGTGGATGCAGTTTTATCCAGTGAAATATATATGTGTGTGTGCGTGTTATAAATAGTGGATGCAGCCCGATCCAGTGAAATATATATGTGCGTGCGTGTTATAAACAGTGGAGTGCAGTTTTATCCAGTGAAATATATATGTGTGTGTGTGTTATAAACAGTGGAGTGCAGTTTTATCCAGTGAAATATATGTGTGTGTGTGTTATTATAAATAGTGGAGTGCAGTTTTATCCAGTGAAATATGCGTGTGTGTGTTTATAAACAGTGGATGCAGTTTTATCCAGTGAAATATGTGTGTGTGTGTTTATAAATAGTGGAGTGCAGTTTTATCCAGTGAAATATGTGTGTGTGTGTGTTATAAATAGTGGAGTGCAGTTTTATCCAGTGAAATATGTGTGTGTGTGTGTTATAAATAGTGGAGTGCAGTTTTATCTAGTGAAATATGTGTGTGTGTGTGTTATAAATAGTGGAGTGCAGTTTTATCTAGTGAAATATGTGTGTGTGTGTGTTATAAATAGTGGAGTGCAGTTTTATCTAGTGAAATATGTGTGTGTGTGTTATAAATAGTGGAGTGCAGTTTTATCTAGTGAAATATGTGTGTGTGTTATTTTTCACTTGCCACAAAGTATTTTTAGTTAATCCAATATTTTTTTTTTTTTTATGTAAGTTCATTCCTAAGTACAACAGAGTAGTTTTTCATTAATATTATAAGTGTGTGTTCTCTGAATTATAACTGTAGATCACTTCTGATTTTTGATTTTGACTTTTTTGTTATTCAAGGGTCCACTGCCAATAACAACAGGGCACTTCTGGCTAATGATATGGGAACAGAAATCAAAAGCTGTTCTTATGCTGAATCGAGTTATTGAAAAAAACACTGTGAGTATACTTGATGCAATATTGAAACAAAAAATTTATTGGCTTCTCAAGGCTGGAAGGGAGAATTTAATATACGGGTAATTAAGGATTTGTTTTAAATTACAGATTTTTAAGAAATTTTTTGAAGGTTTCTCACCAAAAATATTTTGTATTGGAAATCATCATATTGGTTGAATCACAACTAGACTTTCTACTACAAGTAGTCTTAAGAAAATGTGAGCATTTACAGGACTTCATTTTGAAGAATGTTCCAGGTTGTCCAAAGGATAATCTGACCTGTATCAAATATTGTCCAAAATGTTGTATTGGTTGCCTAAAAAATAACAAACACATGGTTGTCTTTATCCAAGACCTATTTACAAGAATTTTGACATTTTAATGTCTTATTTATTTCATGATGTGCACATTTTGGCTGTCATAGAGAGTTTAAAGATCATAACTAGAAGAGATAATTGTTTGCTTTCTTCATTAATTATTGTTTTATATTTAAACAAATTAAATTTAATCCTTGTCGTGGTGATCCCTTGAGGTTGAGGATGATGGTCCTCCAAGTTCATATGTGGATCTAGAGATGGCTGGTGAAGCCAATCCTTGCTGCACAGATCTTCTGGTAGTAAGGACAGGTAAGTTCAGATAGAAGGAGAGGTTTCAGCAGCAGCTGCCATTGTTTCCTCTTTTCTTACTTCTATTCAAAATGTTGGCTCAGGAAACTTTGTTAAACTTGGTGGACTCCTGTGTGTGAGTTGATTTGATGTGTGATTGATATTGCACACCAGCAGACACACGATCTTTGACAGTCAACAAGTTGAGTCCAGTTGCAAGGAAACCAAGATGATTGGAACTTGATGAACTACTGCAGCCCTCATCCACCCTTCCTGCCATTGAGGATTCCAATTAAATTTAAATTAATAATATATTTCTAAATAGTAATTTTATATACATATATAATGGATAATAATTGAAATGTGACTGTATATTACAAAATACTAGTCCACTAAAACACAGCCAAAACAGCATTACTTTGTAAAGATCATAAGTCAGTATTTTTATATCATTGGATACAGTAACATGAGTGCACATACACTGCATTAGTGCAAACTATGTAATGTTAGCCATGCACAACTGGAAGGTCACTCTAATAAAAATAAAAAGTATATATATCACTATGAAACTTAAGCTACTGAGAATAAGCATTTGTATTTTTGTGTATAATTTTGCAGTCATTATATCAGGTCATCCCTTTAGTAATGTCTGATTTTAGGTTAAGAAAAAGTGAAAGGATTTCAAACACTTTTGATGCTATTTAATTAATAATGTATGGTCCATTGTTATTAATTATTTCCTGCCAATGGTTCACAAGCTTCTGAATGCCACTTTTATAAAATTCTTGGGGTTTGGAGGAAAAGAATGTAGAGAGGGTAGTTTTGACATCTTCATGTGTTCCAAGTTCTTTTCCATCAGGATAGTTCTGCAAACTTTGAAATAGATGATAATAAGATGAGGCAAGGTCTAGAGAATAAGGAGTATGTGGATGTTTTTACCGGTCTAGCTCTTCAGTCTTTGCAGATGTGATCCTTGCTGTATGGGGTCGTGCATTATCCTGGTGTAATACAAGACCTTTATGATTATTCAAACTAGGCCTCTTTTCTTTCAGTGCAACATTCAAGCACTCTAACTGTTGACAATAGAAGACTGATGTAATCGTTACATTGAGTGGCAGCAACTCACAATGGATCAACCAACAATATCCCACCAAACACTTAACAAGACTTTCCTAGTATGGAGGTCCATTTCAGGCTGTGCTTTAGCCAGTTTACCTGCACTGAGCCATTGTCTGAAGTGCTTAACATTTTTATAATATATCCATTTTTCATCTGGAGACACTAATCTGTCCTAAAAAGGTGAATTACATTTATAGGAGTGCAAAGAAGTGCAAATATTTGCTCTTGGTCTAAGGTTGGCTTTTGTCATATAATGAGAGACCTATTTTCCAAGTTTTAACACCTTTCCAAGCTATTGCAGATGACCGTGAACTATTGAATGGGTTGAATTAAGCTTCTGTGCTAGTTCTTCAACTGTTACAGCACAATATTCATCAAGTGTAGCCAGCAGCAAGTTATCATTAAACTCAACAGAATGACCTGAATGTGGTGCATCACTTAAGCTGTAATCATATGATCTGAACTTCTGAAAACACCTTTGACACCTCTCATTGAGATACTCCACATTATAAACACCTTGAATGTTTCATGTAGTTTCTGCTGCACTATTGCCTTTTTTAAACTCATAAAGCATTATATGTCTAATGTGTTCCTCAGACACATCCATCTTCATAAGGGTTTATTTGATTAATGATCTGAAAAAGTGGAGTTGGGTTAGTTTCTTTTATTTGTCTGAACATTTTGTACACATTCTACTACATATTTTAGCCATTAAAGCCTTCTACAAAGACAGATATGATGATGCACTCTCTGTATTACATTTTTGGACATTACTTATTGGATGACTTGATAGAATGATATTGGATGACCTGATAGAATGAAAAAAAGCATAATTTCCTATTTTTATAATGTCTGTAAGGCTGTCCAAGTGACATACCCCACATATTTAGAGTAAAGAAAATAACAGATAAAATAATATAGTCTTACCAAAAACAAATGTGTGAAATGTATTTAGAAGATTGTAGAGATTACACAAATAATATTTGACATGAAATCACTCTGCACTCAGACTAGTAACAAGATATACTCTATTTTCACAAACAAATTTTTAGTACAAATATCTAATTAAAAATCTTTAAGTTTACCAAATTTTGTGAAGATACACATGTTGTATCAAAAACTATAGTATAAAACTTAACATGTGTAAACATGTATGTGAACATGTGTATATTATACTAAGCCTGTTGCAAAAAAGGTAATGGATAGCTTGTGAAGTAGAAGATTTCAATTCAAATGTAAAGTTTTTGTTATGTCTGTATTTTCCTAGCAGTATCATATCTATTATTACCATTTGTAAACTTCACCAGTTTTTAATTTTAAATTGCCATGTGATATCAACCTCTTTTATCTGTTTTTATTTTGCATTAAAGGTTCTTAATTAACTTTTTATCTTCATTTATGTTCTGACGTAGCATGTGGAATATGTTCCTTATGTTAGAATGAGATGACTTGGATTCTTTATTTTTTATTTTAAAACTATTTTTCAATAATGGGATTTAACTGATCTTAATAAAATGTTTAGAATGCTCTACTACAATTTTTACTCAATTTTTAAAGATTATACTTTTAACACCTTTGCCATCAAAATTAACTAACTTTTTATTTGAGGTTAGAAAAACACTACTGTCTTTATTTCAACTAAAATAAAACTAAAGTATGCATATTTGATACATTTTTGCTTGGCTTGCTAAAAAATTTTATGTTTTGTGGTTAGAAAGTCATGTTTCATTCTCCAAGTAAAGTTCATCAGGTGCACTGTTATTAAGTTTTGTGATTTGAAAGCTGTTCTATTCTTCAGGTAAAGTTCATCTGGTGTATTGTCATTAAGGTTTGTGATTTGATAGTTGCTATATTATCCATGTAATAGTCATCTGGTGCACTAAAATTTTGTAATTTGAAAGTTGTTTTATTCTCCAGGTGAAGTGTCATCAATACTGGCCCTTAGGAAGCCATCATGGTGGTGAAGATGAAATGGTGTTCAAAGATGTTAATCTTAAGGTCACTATTTGCGGGGAGAAGGAAGGTGAAAACTACACTGTTCGAGAGCTGCTTGTATCAAACTTAGATGTGCGTGTCTTGCTATTGTGGAAACTTTAGTTGTTTTCCAAGAGCCTGTGAACTACTTTTGTAATTTAGAGATTTAAAGAAATATCCTTAAAATAAGATATTAGGCTAAAATGTGTACAAGCTTAATAATGTTAATGGTAAAATTGCATTTATTTTTTTTGCCTTGCAGTATATATACAGTTAGTGTTTGTTTTATTAAACTGCTTTCAGTTCTGTTGAATATTATTTTAATCATTTTTTTCTAAGCTTCAGCTTACACAATACATAATGTGATATTAATTTTAAAAAAATGTATTTATTTATTTCATAACTTCTTTAGATTGATATTTGTAATTATTCATTGAAGAAGTTTTAAAAAAAATGTGTGATGTTGAAATAAAGAAAATAGCCCTTGAAAAGGAAAGTTAACTCTTCAAGTAAACCATATACAAAGTTTGTACAGATGTGTTTAGTTTTAACAAAGTAAAACATTAAAGCTTTATGTATGGTGTCTATGAATTGGCAAGTCTGAAAAAGTCATCAAAAATTATCCCCAAACCTGAAATAATGAGAGAAATTGAGTATTCCTCACCATTTATCTTATAACTTACACACACAAAAACTGAAGTGAAGACATTTGAAGATTTTTTTTTTTAATATGAAGTAAGATTAAAGGTTAATGTGGTATTTGGAAAAATTATGAGAAGAAAGTTAAAATATCAATGTTTACTACTTCTGTATGTATGTGTTTGTAAAATCTGTAATGTGGAATCAAAATGTAAGGTATTACTTTCTGTCCTGTCAGTTAGATACTTTTAGTGCCTAGTTAGATGTTGCAGTTGTTTTAAATACCTTTTTGAAATAAAGCAAAAACAAATTTTGCATTAATATTTCTTCTAGTTAATTTAAAACTGGTAGAATCTATTTTTTCTATTTAATTTAATACTTGAGTGGAATCTATTTTTAATTTATTTTTCTATTTAATTTAAAACTTAGGTGGAATCTATTTCATCTATTTGCTTTGAAACTTTGATGGAATCTATTTTATGAGTAATTAATAATGCTTATGTATTTGTTTTAATAACATCTTAAAACATTTTAAACTTGAATCCAGTCAAATGGTTTATTTATTCTTAATTAACTTAGAAATGATTTTTCATCTAGAGTAATGAATCTAGAATGGTACTTCATTTTCATTACACAACGTGGCCTGACTTTGGAGTACCAGAATCCCCCTCAGCATTCCTCAACTTCCTCATGGCCGTCCGAGATTCTGGAGCTCTTAACCAAAATGTAGGGCCAGCAGTCGTTCATTGCAGTGCAGGAATTGGGCGTTCTGGCACCTTTTGTTTGGTTGACTCCTGTCTTATTTTGGTAATTTTGTTCATAATTAAGGATTTAAGTAAGAATTTCTTTAGGTTAATTTGTATGTATTACTCACAGTAGCCTGAAAGCAGAAATAAATAATTGCCTGGAATTGGAAGTCCAAAAATTTATAAAGATATTTTAAGTCTTTGTAAACTATTGAAAACAATAGAAAATTAACATTATTAATTGCATCTGTGATGTTGAGTGTGGCTTTGGCATTTCTCTTCATGAAAATGTTAAATAAAATTAATTTTGTTTTCAAAGGAGGTAACCAACCTTAAAAGACATACATATGTTGTCTATGTCCTTTCAGAAGTGTCTCAGAATCATTATGCAGTTTCTACAGAATGTGTTTGTTTTGTTTGATAGGCCCGTAGACAAAATACAAAAACAATTACAAAATATTTTTGCAAAAATGTAAAGTATGAATTGCATTCAAGTACCAAACAAAATCTTATTTTAATTTTATAAGTTCTATTGGTTTAAAACTTTTTCATATTAAAAATGTCCAATTGTCGTAAGTAATCCAGAGCTTTATTTGTGATGAATAAACATGTGTATTGTTTGTTTACTTTGATATTATGTATTTCTTGTTTATAATTTTTTGATGTGGGTAGTGACTAATGTTGTTCAAATGGAATTTTGTTCCAAATATAGATCGAAGAAAGTGGAAGTACAGACACAGTAAACGTACAGAAAGTGTTGTTAGAAATGAGAAAGTATCGTATGGGACTCATACAAACACCTGATCAACTGCGTTTCTCGTACCTTGCCATAATTGAAGGAGCTAAGCAAATCTTAGCTGACCAAAAAATTTCAGAATATGTGCCTTCAAAGGGTGTTTATGAATTACCGGTATAATTCATTTTATTTCTTATAAAACTAAAGTACAGAAGCTTGTTTGAGTCATAAAAGGTCTTAGCTAAGTGGCTGATTTATCTTCATTTGAATTGGTCACCATTGAGTACACTCAGTGGTTTATGACATTACTTCTCAGTCTTGTTATTGGCCCAATGTTGAATTTTCTAGTTGTGTGTAAGTGTAACAGTAAAAAGGACAAGTATGTAGTTTAAAATTCTGTAACAAGTAACAATGCCTGCTTTGATTAAAAGCATTTGATTATTTTGATTATTTAATCAAAAATATTTGATTAAAAAAAAAGCATGACTGTGTATGAATTGTGATAATGACCTGAAGATAATCATCAAATTCAAATTGTGACCAGTGTTTGAATTTCTTGGTTTTATAGCAACCAAATTTTACAGTAATTCTTTAATCTGAAAATGTTGACTGTTTTTTCATTTGTTGCACTTTAGCAAACCTGTAGTGCCCATAGTCACAATTGGTTAACCGAGTGAATATTTCTAGTTTGTGTTTCAGTTTGGCAAAGCATAGCATTAGTTATTCACGTAGCAAATTATTAGTATGTGGTTATAATCTATTGGATCTGGTAATACAAAAAGGCTGTTTAATTCAATGGGTTTACAAATGTAAATAAAATACCAGTTAAGATGTTTTAGTCTAGATATTTAATGTCGTACAAAGGGGTACTTCCAGTGGGTCAAACTGAAAAATTATTACAATGCAATCTGTGATTTTTACTTTCTTATAAAATACAAATCTTGCAGATTATAATGAAATTGGCAGAAGTAAAAAGATGGATGTAATAGAAAGTAACTTAACAGTGTACCCTTATAGATCCTTGTTGTCACATTGTGGTGAATAGTGTACTATTCTACTTGCCTATTTGTGACAGTAATCACATTTGTTAAATTGGTTTTAACTATTTCTAAATTCTAAAGTATAAACAATTTATTAGGTAATTTTGATTTTTGCAACTTTTTTTTTACATTATCAAAATTATTTGATTAATTAGTCCTTAAGACTGATTTTTTGTCTCACTTTTAACTTAAAAGTCAAAAGCAATCATTTTCAGATGTGGAATAAGTACATTATCAGATTGCTGTAACTTTTGGTTACAAAGAAAAATGATAAACAGAATAGCTCATAAAAATATATGGATTTGGGATAAGAAACCACTTACTGTTGGAAAGCTAATTAAAATAAAATGTTTAATCTATTTGCATTTGAAAAGCTTTCATTCAAGCCTTTAGTTTAAAATAGTTTTTGGAAGGTAATATAATTTCATTTGAATAAATGTTAGTATTTTTATGTCATCTTCATTTGAGTAGAAATCATCAAAAGTACAAATTTTAATCTATTTTTTCTTCAGTGTTTTGTCTCTGGGTCTGTATCGAAATAGCTTATAATATTGAAGTATTACCAATGTTTTGTTAACATTGCAACTGTTTTAAATGTTATGAAAATGAGTGAAAAAACTTAGTGTTCTTATTAGAATTATTATGTCATACTTGTAACAAATTGTGTGTAAATTATTCTTGTTTGTTTTGTTATTGTGATTGGAGTTGATGAATTTTTTAAGGGAGCATCAAAAGTCAGTATAGTTTTGTTTTGTTTTTTAGATTAAAAAGTTTACAATTCATTAATCTCAAAAAAATATATATTTATTTCTTAAGGATGGAGTGTTTGAGGAAAAACAAATCAATAACAATGAAAGTGAAAAGCCGAAAAAAAATATAATAGAAGCTGAAAACTGTGAAGAGGTAACTACTCCAGAGACTTCAGTTAGTGAAGTGAACCGAAGGATAACTGAAACAAATGATGCCAAAACAGAGCCTCCACCACTGCCACCTCGAAACAAGCCGTTTTCTGACATACCTATTGAGAAAAATTTCTCTGAAGCCACGCAGATGTCACCTAATTCTGTAACATCTGAAAATGTAGTTTCCTTCAAAGCTAGTGAAGATTTGAGAGAAGCTGATATTCCCAGAGAAGAAGATGAAGTTGTCGCAGATGATACTTCATCACTCAGAGAGAATAGCATAACGTAAGTATCTTTCAAACATCCAATACGCATCTGCATACTGATGACTAAACTATTGTTGAATTTGTTTGTGTGAGATTCTTTTACTTATTGTATAATCCATTGGAATTTTCATTTTAAAAATTCTAGTAATTTTTAAGCTCAAGTGAAAAAATAACTAAGAGTTAATAGAAGTTTAGTTGTCAATGAATTGCAAAATCTTGTCTCCTTGAAAAATGTGGTTCACATGCTAGGTCAGTGTAATATGATTTCTCTCCTATATGTAGGCCTTGGGAAATGTTTGTTTTTGAACTGACTAAAGCTGATTTATGTATTGGATTATCAATGAGCATAGATTATATTCATTAGTGTTGTGTAAAATAACCAGTTAATCAGTAATAATCAACTAATTAAAGTTGTTTCTAATTAGTTAAAATATTGCCATTATGACTTCTCATTGTTATTTTTAATTCATTCAATATTATTCTGATAAATACATTAGTGTCATGGCCTGTAATAATAATCAACTAACAAAATTAGTGTTTATAATTAGTACTGTTCTTACTTGTCCCAGCTTCATGTGTAAATAAACAATTAGTGGAGTGGAATTGATAAATAAGCCTGACAACTAATTAAGCAGCTGTACTGACACAATTACAGAAACCTTTTCTGTATATTAAAAAAGTAACATTGTATGGATGTAGGTTTGTGCAATTTTGTTGTTTAAAATAATGGTGGTATTTGTTTTATTGCTAGGATTAAAATCTGTGTTAGTTTTGAATGGCAGCTTTTGAAAATAATTGAGTTTAATCTTTTTCCACCTGCTACTTGTTCAGTGATGCAGAAATACGAAAAAGGAGACGTAAAGAACGTCTGGAGAAAACAGCAGAAACAGTCCAAAAAATGCGCCGGAAACAGCAAGACTCCGAATCATGGGCACGACGCAGGTTGTTATTAAAGCAGTTTTCCATAGGTTTAGTATTGCTGTTGGGAACAGGAGTCCTGGTGTATCGATACTACGTAAAAAGTTAAACTTTTAGTGAATGCAACCTTTCCTGTTTAGTATAACCTTTCATACTTGGTCAGACCAGGTATGTTTTTTTTTAATTCATGTTTTTGTATTTGGAAGGACACGTTTGTCCGGTTGTTTCTCGACCATGCAGTCATTAACATTTTTTTTGTCTCATGATAACATAAGTGTTTATCTCAGTCGGTGATAACAGAAATCAGTTGTTTTTGTTTGTTTTTTCACTGTTGGTAGTATTTGAAAAAATGAGATGAATTTGTTCTTCCAGATTTGAATAAATATATTTTTATCATGTGAAAACTCCAAAACTGATTGTTATCAAGCCTCTAACAATAAAAACATAGATGACATGAGCACATAATATTTTTGTTCCCCAAAATGGTAACATAAGAGTGATAAAATTATTAATTTCCTTAATATTTTTACACATTGTTATAGTATGATTACCTTTTCCAAGCTGACAAAGCATGATTATAATTATAAAATAGTATGTATTATGACAAATTATCATTAATTTTAAAAATTGTTTTGCCAGTTTCAAAAAGGTATTCACAACATAGCAATTGTTTTTCCAACAAATGGCTTGTATAAATAGTATTCCATCCATTACTATGTTTTTTGTGTCCTAGCCTGCCTGATAAGATCTAGATTGTGCAAAGTGCATCATTGATAATGGATATGGCAAACATAGTGTAGTTGAAGTACCATCATTATACACTTATCTAATTCTTGATAATCTCTAAGGAAATAGGTAAAGAATGTAGTGTTGAAAAATGTAGGCCTAATAATAATGTCTTATGACAAGTATATTTGCATATTAACTAAATTAAGCTCAAAAATTCAGTAGAGAATGTACTCAAAATTGTATGAAAGGGTTTTTAACAAGTCGTTCAAACAAGATTTCAGACTATCTCTGTTTTCCTGGGTACCTGAGATAGCATAAGATGATGTTTACTTTTACCTTACATGTAACGTTTAGGTATTATTTATTGTACTGTTTAAGTTTCAGTTTTCTTAGTCTTCATTTCTTTGTATTTTTGTTAACAACCATTTGTCAAGGTTTTATAGTATTTAATGTGTGTGTGAATGTGTGTATTGTATGAATCACTTTGACAGCACTAATGTTATATTTTATTCAAAATAAAAGAATTCCATGTCATTTCATCAATAAGCTGATATACTCCAGTTGTATTATGTGTTGTAAGAACAGAAATAAAGCATTAGTTTAGTATACATCAAAGTGTAATGGTAAGATAATAAAAATATAAAAAAATAACCAAGAAACATGCAAACTCTCACAGTATGCTTTATCAAAAAAACAGAGTTTTTGTCTTGTATTTTATGTAAACAATGTATATATTTTAAATTGATGTGTATTGTGTTAAATTAAAACCACTTTAATAGAAATAACTAATGTTTTGTAACTCATAGATAAGACATTATTTATTCACAAGTGGAAGAAAAAACTTTAATAATGTGTTTTAAAAACTTATTTTAATAGTTGAGGTTGTACCTTATTTCCTGATAAAATATAGTTTTTTTTTATAGTGATGTTTTTAAACTTTTACAACACAGACCTGTAAAATTAGAATAGTCTAGAAAAGGCAAAAACTGTCCAATTCTTTTTTTAAAGAAGAAAGGTTTTTTTATGGATGAGCAGATACAAATTAATTTAATGAACTATAGTATTGCACATTCTTAACTCAATGTCTGTGGTATTTAAGATATTACTACAACAAATCTGATGAGATGTTTGACACTAATTTTTTTTACAACTTGCCCTGAGGGTAACCTTTGCGAAATATTTGCTTGCCCACATTTAGGAGTCACTGCCCCAAATAAAACCTGCAACAGACTGATGACAGACAGAGATACCATTTCAGTAACTGACTTCAGTAATAAAACACAAGTATAACATAATAAGCATTTTAATATCTGTAAAACTGACACTTCAAAATACAACAGTACTCAATAAAAACATTGAAACTTTCAGTTGTTTGTAGTTATTCCACATATAATGATTATAAGCATCTTCATTAACAGGTAAGTGTCACTTGAGCATGTTAATGATCCTGGTAGACTAGACTATATAGACTAGAAGTAGTCTAAAAGTGGGCTAGTATTGAGTAACAACTGTAAACAGTTACTCTGGTAAGTAGTAGGTAGACTAGACTTAGTCATAAAGGTAATTAGGCTTCCTGATACAATGAGATTGAGTCCACCAGTACTCCACTGCTCTCATGGAGTTAAACTCAGCCAATGTTGGACCATCTATTTCTATTCTCTTAAGCATGGATAGCATGACTGGATCCAGACTGGTTCTCCAGTCATGCTTGATTTTCTTCATAATGGAAAATACCCTTTCACAACATGCTGTGTTCATTGGCAGTGTGGGAATGAGTTGTGCCAAAAGACACAAATTTGGGAATCTGTCAGAGAATTGAAGAAAAATCCAATTCCAGAAGTGGTAAAGGTCCATGCCTTGAACGTTGTCTCACTTCTTGTAGAATGCCTTTAGATAAAGCCACTCACATAGCCTAAAACCTAATGAGGCTGTTTAAAATGAGCTGCCACAGTGTTAATTTGATTTACCCCAAACACAGCAAAAACTTCTTGAGGTTCATTGAAAGGCCAGTCTCTTGGATCGAGCACCATGACTGCCTACATTAGTTCCTTCTTCATAAAAGGAGGTCTAAATCTTTTCTGAGTATGATCTATAACTCTGCAATGTGTATTCTTTTTCATTTTTGAACTGTTGAAGATCCTGCTCATGTTTGGTGAGCTCAATCCCTTGCCACTGATTGTCTTCACCAGCATCTTGGATAGCGTGTTTTAGATTTTCTTCATTCATATGCTTGAAGCCCTCAATAAGCAAGCAGAAAGTGCATCAAGTGAGTCAGTTAGAGTAGCCTGATTATGTTGGAAACTTAAGCTCAACAGTTCTGCTTGTGAACAGTGCATCAAGTGAGTCAGTTAGAGTAGCCTGATTATGTTGGAAACTTAAGCTCAACAGTTCTGTTTGTGAACAGTGCATCAAGTGAGTCAGTTAGAGTAGCCTGATTATGTTGGAAACTTAAGCTCAATAGTTCTGCTTGTGAACAGTGCATCAAGTGAGTCAGTTAGAGTAGCCTGATTATGTTGGAAACTTAAGCTCAACAGTTCTGCTTGTGAACAGTGCATCAAGTGAGTCAGTTAGAGTAGCCTGATTATGTTGGAAACTTAAGCTCAATAGTTCTGCTTGTGAACAGTGCATCAAGTGAGTCAGTTAGAGTAGCCTGATTACGTTGGAAACTTAAGCTCAACAGTGAAGATTCATGCAAGATACCAAGCATGAAAAGTCTTGTATGTTTTCAAGTGCTCTACAGAGGTGAGGAGCCCATCTTGTCCCTCGGAATGTTCACAGGTTTTAATGTTTTTTCTTCTAGAGCATCACTGACACTTTTTAGTTCCCTGCTTACTTTGGCACTCAAATTATACTGTTTGTAAAGTCTTAACAAAAGGTATTTTATGTCCAATAAAAACTTTTCCTTCACAGTATCCAACACTCCCCTTTCAAACAGGTGGGCCACACATCACACCCTAACTAATCATGGCATTCCATCTCTAGTAAGAAGTGTGATTAGTCCATTTTCTGCTCCAGTATTGACGGAAGCACCATCAGTACCTGTATTGATTGTCTTTCTTTTCCAGTTCTCCACACCAATTGTCTCAAATGCTTTTTCAAGTGCTGTTTTTAATCCTGTGGTGGTACCATTGAGTGGGGCCTGCAAGTCCAAACATTTTGTAACATTTCTTGCCTTAACAAATTTAACAAATACAATTTCTTCATCAATTACTCCAGTGTCTGTAGATCCATATGACATGAAGGAAAACACTGCAGCATTGTGAAAGTTTGTACACATCTTGCATCATGATATCATTAATATGTGATAAAGTTCTTTGCTGATTTGTCATTTATGTACGTGTCTCCTAGCTGCACTCCATTTATTTTCTGTAACTCGCATAAAGGCCCAAAACGAGAAAACGGCTGTTCTGGTACTACTAAGTAACACGCGGTAATGAAATGTTTTTTAGTTTCTCAAGCTTATGAGCATGTAAATTTCTCATGTATAAATTCATGGGCTGAACCTGTGGGTTAGATTCAGCATTAGCAGCTTGAACACATGTAGTATGCCTTCCACTTATATTGTGGACTTTGTTCATTTGTAGACGAAAATTACTGGTACCTTTTATGAAGACACTATTTCCCTGGTACATGTTTTTGTGGCTTTTGCACGCCTTGCAAAACATATTTCATTGGTTTCTTGATCAAACTCTAACCAAGGGGATTCTTTTTTGATTTAGGCAGGTAACTCCGAGATCACTTATCCAAGTCATACTTTTTGTTCTATCGAAGACTGCTTGATCATGCTGCTGAGGAATGGTCCCACTATGACAACTGACACAAATGGTGGTGCCTACGTTTTCCTCTACTTTTTTATCCTTCTGAGTTCTTTCATCTTCACTACAGAGTTTCTTTTGCTTTGTACAACTATTGTCTTTACTAATATCACTTTCTGTATTCAATCTAAACTCTCATCATCAGATTTCTTTCGCTTTTTGAAATATTTCAACAAAGCCCTATTCTTTGGTAAAACCAAACGCTAACTACAGATATTGGATGTATGGACTTATTGGGCTATGTAAATTATATGCAGGCAGCCAGATATTGGAGGGAGGGTATCTGTTCACAAAACTCGCTGGCTCTGAAATTCCGTGACCCGAAGGTGATGTCATCGGCACATGGAAACTATCAAACAAGGCTGTTCCATTTAGTTTACACACGAACCTTGTAATCTGTATGTTGCAATATGTGTCGCCAGTGTGGCAAGGGGAGGATGTCTAATGAAAGAAATTGCAGCTTCTTTGCCTGACTTTCAGTTTCATTACAGACTGTTGTTGCCCATTATCAGCAAAAATCTGTTAAAAATGACCAATAAACAATTATTTATATGTAAAATATCACCTGCCTGCTCAGGAAATAGACATAGCAAGATTATTGCCAGCAGGTAACATTTACATGCCCTGGAGAAAGGGGAGTCATTAATTTCAAACCCTGATATATGGTATCACATGTACTGTTTAATTAATACCTTTATTTTACATAATTCATGTACCTGCTCTGTTGACTGACTTAACAACAGTTTAAAAGAAACAGCTTATGATTTGTTATTTCACATTTCACAAATCTGACACATTTCTTTCTCCCACATCATGGACCATGTATTGCTAGGGTTATATTTATGCTTACCTCTTTTAACCCTGAAACAGTAGGAATGTTGTAGGTAGCAGCATCAGGTGATGATGGCTGTTGTTTAAGGGTTATACTGATACATGTACTTCATACATTGATTTCATAAAAACAATGTCAAATATCCTTTGTGTGACAAATTACAAAGGGAAGTAATTCACATTTAATGAACTTCAATTTTTCTTGTAGAAGAAATTCAGGACAAGTTACTTATATGATCTTAAGGTTAACATAATGCAAAATCACCTTTAAAATCTAATGTAAATTGGTTTATTCACTGTCCACTTTGAAGTCTCACTAACCTTTCAACACAAGATATAATAATTATATTTGTAAGGTTTGATATGAAAAACAAGTGAACTATCAAGATTTGGTAAATATTTTTATTGAAAAAGTCTACCCCCCATACATTTCCTCTAATGACGTTTTGTTCTATATTGATTTTATTTTGCACTTATGGGTGTTATGATTCAGGTAAGGTAGTAAGATGGAAAAAATGCATTTATATATATAAATATATCATTTCTTGTAAACAGTTTCATTTATTTAGTTGAACCAGTTTGCATTATTTATTAAACATATTTCCACCTTGATTCTATGTTATTTTTTATGGGTTTGGGGAGCTTTGTTTCCATGCTCATATGATTAGGTTAAACTAATTTTACGCTTTAACATTGTATATAGAATAAGTTATAAAGTAAGTGTATTTTTTTAATCCAGGTCAATTGTTATTTTAGTAAGAGGTAAGAAATATTAAGATTCTGTGTGAAACTGATCTGTGGAAGTATTTACATTGCAGGAATAAATATTCCATACTCTTTTATGAAGGTGGTCACTTGTCACGTAGCTTTAATTCAGATATTACAAATGAAATAGGTTTAAGCTGTCAAAAACTGTTTTAAGCATGTGGCAGTTATTCAAAATAATCATAATAAAGATGGGACTCAAACTCTTTAGAATGTTTTTTTTTTTAAGTAACTGAATAACAGGATATTGTCTTCTTGTACTGTATATAGTCTTAAGTTGACTACTGTCTTTGTACAGTGAACTTTGCAATTGTTTTACAAAACCTCGAGTAGAACTAGTGTTTTTTACATAATCATTGTTAATGTTTCATTAGAAAGTGTTATGTAGTTTTTTGGTAAATTCGTGACTTTAATTTCGTGCTTCATTATGATATAATTAGAATAATAGAATTAAACATTTTTCTTTAGTGTTGACTTGTAGTTTTTTGAGACTGTAGAATCTTAATAGGGTCTTAGATAGTTGTTTAAAATGTATATAATTGTCTAATAATGTAGAATTAGAAATGGATATATATATATCACATGATAATGGTTTATCTTAGGTAGTTATGTATTTCCATGTTTTTTTTATTTTTACATCATATTATTATGTTTTAGTAATAATGTGCCGTTTTAGGTAATATTGTTTTGGGTTAAGAATGTTATCATAAATATAGAAGTGTGTGTTTATCACAGGTCAGAGTTTTGCAATTTGTTTTTGCTGTGTATCTAGGTAAATGTTTCAGTTAGTATAAGGTTTATTTTAAATTATGAGAACATTCAGTTTTGTAATTTATTTAATTATTTAAAACCTAACTATAAAAAACTGGTTGTCCACAAAATTTATTAACTAAGAAATCAATTTTAACCATGTTTACCTCTTTAATAGCAAAATTCAGTGTTTTGGTAATGAGTCTTTTTTCTTGTTTGTTGTTTTTATTCCACTTTAACTTTTAGTGACTTGCTAACCAATGTATATGACAGCACAAACTGATGTGCATTTTATCAAAGTTGAGCCAGGTATTTGTTTTGTAAATTTTTTCTATGAAATAGCCTTGATTTGTAGCATAAACATTAATTCTATGTTTAAGAAACATAATTCACCAACATTTTTAAATGCAAAATTTATGACTGCTCTGAATGTGGACATACTGGAACAATTTTAAATGCTTGTTTCTAATGTGCATGATCACAAAACAGCTCAAAGTTTAAAACCTTTTTTCATAGGTTAAACTCCACTTGAAAATATATATTGTATTAGGATGTAATGTGTATTGTTATAAGGGGAAATTGTCTTGTTTGCAATAAGGAAAAATGATGTGTACCATAACAGAATGAAACATTTTGTTTTGTTTTTTTGGGGGTCTTGTTCTTTGTAGGGTAGAAGGACATGAACTGTAAAACAACAGAATGACTTGTTTCATTATACATATACTGTAGGGAGGGTGTCTTGTTGATTGTAAGCAAAGAAAAGATGCGAGTTGTAACAGAATACAATGGTGTTTAAAAAAAATAGGGTTTAGCGAACACTTGTATAAATCTGAAAAACACCCATGTTTTAAGATCACATTAAACCCTAAGTTTGAAGGTGTATTTTTGGAGATTCTCGTGTACTCCTTGACTGTATTTATAGAATGTTGTTATTTCAGTCTTTATTCTTCTTGATGTTATAATTTCAGTGAATGTTACCATTGGTATACAGATAAAGTAAACTAAATTTTCTGTACGTATCAGATGGTCTGCATGTAAATTAAGAGTCCAGTATTTTTCATTCCTTCACTGAGTGTTAGAAGTATTAAGAGAATAACTAATAATACGTGTGTAGGTATTGTATGATAGTCACTTGATCTTGAACAGAAATGTGTTTTTAGAAGACAAAAGATAATTTGTGAAATTAGCTTATAAAACCATAGTTATAAGAAAATATCATACCAACATGACTGCATAGAATCACAAGTGTCTGAAGTAATTTGGAGCTATAGTTAGTGAGTACACTAATTACAGACAAGATTTTAAATAATGGATTATATTATTTGTAATTAACATGTTTTAAGTTCTTGTGTGTTATACTAAAATTACCATAATTTCAGTTGTGCATTAATGAATCATGTAATGATTGTGTTAGAGCTAAATAGTATGAAAACTTGGTTGGTTATTGAGGCAGCTACATAAAATATTATTGGTTAGAAACATTTCTTTTCATGTTTTTGTTCTTCAGAAATCATCTTTTTATTTTCAGACTATTTACACGTGTCCATTATTTGTTCTATTTGTATCAGTATGTAAAGATTCAGAATAAAAAACCCAGTGTTTTTTAAAAATTTTATTTTCACCAAATGTAAGTCCAATAATTCATGTTAATTTATTTCATCCATGATTACCCATATAATAACAACAGCCATGTCACTTTATTTTGTTTATTTTTAGATGTGTCTAATGTTTTAAAGGTGGATAGCCAAAATATATCACACAGCACTATTACAATATTCTGTAACTGCTTGAGAAAGAAATGAAAATCTGACACTAGCTGGAACTGCAAAGTTGAAAGGCTTGAAACTAAATTAATAAATTTTGAAGGGCTTTTTTTTTATTTTAATTACTATAGGCCCATTTCACACAGCTTCTAAACTAAAACATCTTATAAGAACTAGTGAATTTTTTTGCTTTTAAGTAAAATTCAGTAAAGTTAATAATACCTGAAAATGAGTGTTTAAGAGTAAATCGCAACACACTAACAATGTGTAAATTTTGTAACATTTTCTCATCAGTTATCACAAACAATATGTGGAAATCATCTGGTAACTAGAATACAAGGTCATGTAACTGGTATTGTTGATTAACTAGGCTATACCCAGCTTATGATTTAAATTTTGGGCTTAGAGAACTTCAAGTTTTCTTTTATTATTTGGAAACTTGGTAGTTATTTGTGAAGTGGTAGTGGAATTAACTTATATTTAGTTTTTCAGTTCATGATTGAGTTTGATTACAGTTAAAATAAAAGATAAATTTTATTTATTTATTAAATTCTTGACTTTTTCCTTTCAAACAGTTCCATTGACCTTATCTTATTCATTGTTTTATTGTAATGATGCTGAAGTGGCCTGTTGGTGATGATGTTAAAATGATGTTTTTCTTCACTTGTACTTCCTGGGTTCTGTGATTTCTTAGTGGGACCGTATTGTAATTTAGATGTGTATAGTTCATATTAGTTAAATATTTGAAGTTGTGTGGATGTCCATGCAGTTAAAACACCAAAATATTATATATAAAAATTTGAATATTGAGTGAGAGAAATAAAAACATATTTTTCATATCACCTGAACTATAGCAGTTTGTATTCATTTGGAAGAGTATTGTCAGGGTTTGTGTCCTCTTTCTTTTGTTGGATAGTGTGTCCAATTACAGTAACGTATGCAAGATACCTAGTATACACTCATTGTATCTTTTCCAACAGTTTGTGTTTTTACATGTGTAGATACATACATGTGTGTATCAATGTAATGCATTGTATGTTGTTCACTAATATATATATAGGTAAATATACTGAATTATGGGTAAAGTTAACTAAGCTTGTTTCATAACAGTGATAATCTCTTTACATATATTTTATAGGATTGTTCAGATGATGGTAATGGATGAGTTACTGATCTTTCACTAATTATGCACATTTTAAACCCCCAGTTCTGGCATTATCTTTTTTTGGCATTAATTTACAGTTACTGTTCATGTCTGTATAATCATATTTTGGATCCACTGTTAAAACTGTAATTAATCGTTAGCCTATCCCTCTAAGTTGTATGATTAGAGTCGCTGTATGATGCTGTTGTATCATATATGTAATTATTATTTCTCTTCCATGTGGAAGGAGATACTGTGTTCTTTTGTGAACATTCAATTAGTGCATTCATCACATCAGAATACACTAATGGAATTCTGGTGTTTGGGATGTCTGTAATAAGTGAAACTGAAAGATGCAGTTAATCTTAGTGTTTATGATGATGAGAGAAATCAGTCCTTCACTGAACCTGTGTGACAATGTCTTAGGTGCAACAGTCAACCCACCACATGTAAACACAACCCATGACTTGTAACTACTACAAGACAGTTAATGTACCCATACAAAAAATAATGTCCATGACATAGTTCAATGGTTTCTAGTGGTTTCAAGACCAGCTGTTAGAGTTGTAAAGAGAGTTTCATCAAATGAAGAATAATTAAGAACTTACAAACAAAACTAGAAAAAAAAATTATACATTGAAACAGGAGTGCTGAGCAAGTCAAGTAGGTCAGGGTGTCTGCAGTGAAAGAAGCTTTGGAACTAAACAGTGCTTGATTATATAAGATTGAAGTTTTTATTAATAAAATATTTATCACAGTATGGTGTATCAGATGGTATTTTAGGTGGTAATAGTTTGTTAACAAATACAAGTTACTGGTAAAAATGGATTGATAATGATTCTATTGCATTAATGTCCCAACACCTATCATGGTGAAAAATACAATAAAATCCCTGCTATTATTGTGAAATAAACTCATAGTTATGGTATACAAAATGATGTGTTAAATATGGACAAAATAACAGGAAGCCACCAGTGACTTTCCTCAAAAATCACTCAGGTGAGTAGAGAGGACTCAGGAGAGATGAAAACTAACTTTATCACATGTAAAGTCAAATAAATTAAACTTCAGTCTTACATGAAAGGATTTATTATCACAAATTTTGTCCATTAACATGGTGTATATTGAACATGATAAAATTGGTACAAGTGTAATAATAGAGATTCTCTATTATATATAAGTATTAGTACTTAAAGCATCATACATTTTGTAATGAAACTTACGTATTGGTTCAACTTGTTGTCCTCGTGACAGTCTTGGTTCTGATTCGTAGCCATGACTGAAACATACTGCATGTCGTTATGCTGTTGTAAACTTTCACTGAACTAATGTGCATTGATATGTATAATATATTTAATTTGCTTCATCCTCAGTCTCACCAATGGGAAGTTGAACTTAGAATCAAAGTCTGCACTACAGCTTTCATAAGAAGGACAATAGATTTTGTTAGATGCAGTATTGCTGTCACTCAACTGTAGAAGTTTAGTCTGCTTTGAATCTTGATTTTAGGGTGTAGAACTACTACACTTGGTCACTTTGATGCCTTTTATTTTATAGTAGTTTTTACCTACATACAGCCTTCAAGAGAATTGTGTGTTCTTCTTAACCAGACACACATTTATTAATCCTTACAGTCAAGAATGATTCCAGGCTTTCATATTCATTCATAGTCTTCTATCTCTAAGAGTTGGTTGGGGTTGTGTTACTAAACCATATTTTATCTGTATATTCAGAAGGAGCACTAGACATAAATGTGGAAACTATTTCATTTCATTCTAACAGATATACTATCACAAAAGAATGCATTTGATTTATTATTACCAGCAACCTTGGATTTAAAATCTACTTTTAAGTGTTTCTTATATCAGGCTTATATTCAGGTTTCTTCACTAATTCCTTTAAGTTACTCTTTTGTATTTGATCTCTTCCAGACCATGGTCTTTGTGTAAAGATTGTAACAATTTTGGAACCACAGGATTCTTTAATTTTACTCTAGCAATGAAAACCTTTGAAATTTTCCATTTTGTCAATAATATATTCTTGATTTTGTTTCTTCTTTTTATCTTCTAGAACCCATGCTGCAATTTTCATTTGTTTTATAACTACCATCACCACAAGAAATACTTTTGTGACAGTATGTCACATTAAGGTCATAGAAATCTTTAGTTTTCGTGTACATTTTTCTGTAATACTTCTGTTTTGAAGCAAACTGGATTTTACTTTTAAAGATGTGGTATTTTACTTCTATCAGACACTTCCATTATAGTATCTATAACTTCTAAGTTTTTTTTGTAAGTAGAAGTAAGAAAGTTGTATCTTTCTATCTTTTAAAACACCTCTTCAGATCAAAATCAAAAATCCCTTTTTTCTGTTGTACCGAAATTTGAAGCCATTTGGGGAAATATTTTAGTGAGTCATATCTAACTTTTACATGTTGTCTTTAACTCAGATTCAAATTGACTGGAACTTCTTAAATTGGATTTCTTAACATAAACATTTTCAACTCACCAGGTATCTAGACAAGAAAAGCATTTTTTGCTACTGGTTCTATTCTGTGAGATATAGAATGTTATGAAATGAGTCGTGACTTCTCTTTCCTAAAACTGGTGAAGACATCATTATATTTTCCAGTATTATCTGATGCACCATCAGTTAGTTGTTAATTACCTTCAACAATGTGGATGAGCCTTGACATTTCCTGAGTCGTGAACACATAGCTTAATAGTAGTAGTGGGTCGTGTGGCACTTCCTGGAGCACAGGTTGGGTTCTTCTTTATTTCCCAAAATTTGTAATTTACTGAATTTTCTTTTGATGTCATGTTGCTTTTTGTGGATGATTGAACATGTGCTTGTATCCAAGCATGAAGATGAAAATAAAATGGGAAATTATACTGTTGATGGAAATTACCACCTGTGGCATTAGGGTCATAATGGCATACACCTGGAGGATTTGTTACATATATTTGTTGTTGACTGACCCATTGTTGAAGAAGGAATACTGAGTATAATTACAAATTTACTCTGTGTATCTAACAAGATGTGGAAAGCTATTAGCATATTGTACAAGTCTGTTGTACATAATAAATCAGATGTGTTACAGAAGTGTTTTTTCTCGAGATATGTCTATGACTTGAGTATGTCAGTCCAACTCGGATTTTGATAAGTTGAAGTGCAAGGTGATGTTTATGAAGGTTAAACATACTTTTGTTTATCGTATGGTTTGCATGTTGCACTTACATAACTTCTACAACCTGTGGAATGAGTATCTATGGTATTGTTTTCAGTACCCTGTATATTGTATCTAACATTTAGTCTTGTCTTCTACGAGCTGTTGCTAAATCAGCAATATGGAGCAAAATGAATAGCTGATAATTCGGACATTTAAAAAATAGCATTTTGAATGCCACTCTCTAAAAGGTCATGCATGCACACTTTAAGCCATATATTTGCACTTTAGGGTTAAATAGTATGAAACATTGAATTATTGACTGTGCCAGCTTGAAAGATTACTGATGTATTAATGTTTTTTTCCCTTGATTCAAACCTTTTAATATTTCCCATTTTTGAATTATGATAGATTCTTACACACAAATAATTTGCAGTATTACTAGTTCTATATCTTCATTCCAATTATACGTGTGTAACCTTTTTTTTTATTATTTCTTTACTCTGTTTTATATATATAGAAATATTTTCATTAAACTTTCCTTATGAATTACACCAGCAAAACCAGTAAATAAAACCTGACCAAGTTGTGTAGCAAAATTTACAAGTGTTTGATTATCAACGTTTATTCACCTTGAAATATGTACCATGTATAATTTGTGGATATTGAGGACAGGATAAATTCCTCTTGGCAGGTGCTACACATCCCAGAAAGCTTTCGAGGAATGTATCCTACAGTGCAGACAATGACAGTTTCCTTGAGTGTTTCTTGAGGTAGTGATGTTATGGTTAACAGCTCAATGCTGTGCAGTCTATGTATTATGGCTGGACTTTGTTACTGGTAGCTGTGACTTTGCTTGTGCTGTCATGCTAATAAGATATAGCAGCCTATGTTTAAAGTGTTTCTTGCAGTTTGATCATTCCCTCTGGACAAAAATATTTATCACAACAATATGCCTAAATGCATTTTTATCTAACTCCAATATATCAGGATTATACCTGAATCCTTTTTTTCTGTGAGTAGTAGCTTCCCTCTTTGATAAATACTTTAGATCATCTAAAATGATGAATATTTACCAAAATGTTGTAGGTAACTACTTTCTCCTTGAATATCTTAGTTTATAAGAGATTTTGAGAGCACTGGCACTATTGAAAGAGTTAAGTAATTTGTCAAGTTACTCTGTAATCTTTGCTATATGTGTTACCTGTTGTTGTTTTTTTTGAGGGGGTACTGAAGGAAGTGAAGTTGGCACACAAAAAACTTAATGTCTTTGCTGTGGGATTTTTAAACTGTAAAGAATCAAAATGCTACTTGCATCAGTTCTTGTTCACTCTTCAGTTTCTCTGTTGCCACATGCCCAAAGTTGTCATTTCTGCTTTCATATTTTTTAATATTCTAATATTGTGTCTAGTTATGTAACTAGAAAATAAAGCTCTACAGCTGATATATTATCAATCATAAAGAAACTTCATATGATGGTTTAATAACATTCACCTAAATTAAATTTTTTTCTTTATTAAAAATTTAGTTATTTAGTCAGATAAAAGCCACTATATAAAACAGTTATACAGCCATCTTAATGTGATAAAACATGTTGCAAGTAAGAGTTCTAATGATATTCAGGTGGAAACTACATGAAATTTTTAAATATAATACCTCCATCTCACCATCACCCAGTGAACAAAATAAAACTATTAATAAAATGACCAAACTCCAAATATGATATCTTGTTTTTCTGAATTTCAAATGTATGAAAAGTTCATGTTATTAACCCTAAATTGTCATTAATTAGGTTTAATTAGTTCTTACTTGCACTCCTTCAGTTTCTTGTAACTTCTTACAGGTTTGAATAATGCAACCAGACTTCCTGATTTTGAGCTGCCTTTTTCCCAGAAACTTTACTGGACATGAAAATGAACCCAATTTGGGATGTAATAAACGTAAATGTCCTGCATTATCAAAATTAATACTGGTTAGCACTACCATAATATAACTGCACATAAGATTTGTCATGTCCTTATGTATCCTTAATTTTACATATTAACATTTAAACTGTTTTAGGTGTCCCACGTTGAACTTCAGAAAATCTGGTCATTTGAGGTTTGAATAAAGAATTTATTAGTTTATATATAATTTTGATGACATGGAGGAAAGTAATAATTCTTTACCTATGTTGCTTATTTGTTGACCACCAGAATCGTGTGTTTTTGTTTATCTTGACAGACTATAGCGGGTTCTATACACTATTTTGTTGCTTCAATTTTATAATTATGCAATGTTTTTCACAGTTTGTGAACACCATTCGAAAAACTTGTGTATGCTAAATATAAGTTCTGAAAATCCACATGGTAATAATGACATCTTTGGATTGTTAGTAGGGTTAACAACATAGCTAATTTATGATAGTTATTTCTAGCCATTGGTATTAAAAAAATTAAAAGTCTGCCTCAGTTGTTTCTTTTTCTTCTGTAGCATCCTATAGCTACACAATAATATCCACCTGACTTAATTCATGAAATTAACTGTGGCTAGATTAGTGCATGTATAGTACACAAGGGTGACACTAGGTTTATTTCATTAACAGTATAGTACTGAGTGATAGCCATTCTGAAAATGTATCAAATAGTAGCCATTATTATTTCTTCGGGTTAATTTCATGAATTATAAAATTTGTGTGGAACATGCTTGTATACATTCCTCTTTTAAAATTATCAAATAATATACAGTTATTTTTGATATTAAAGTGACAAACTAACACAAAAAGAAACATGACATTTTAAACAAAATTGGTAAGATACCATAAGAAATCACCACATTAATTATATTTTCCAACTGAACTGGAAAAAGATGATGAAATATAAAATTAAAAACATATACACATTTTAGATGTATGTCAGCTTCTTTTCATTTTTTTTACATTTGAATATATATACACAAGAATCTTATTGGTAATCTTTATGGATCTTGAATCATACATTCAATCAGATTAGTAAAATTGTAGGTTGCTATGTGCCAAGATCATCATGTTACTGATATATGAAAATGTTATTTTTTTCACTTAATGGTGTTTTGAGAGTATTTTAAGTTTTTGTTTTAAAATAAACAAGAGCAGGTTTTATCTAATTCTCTTTTCAAACTTATTTGATATCATGTTTCAAATGATGACACAACTTACTCAATGTTAATTATTGTCTCTCTCTCTCTGGATGTGCATGTTAAACAACTGGTTTTTAATCTGGAATGTATGAGGTGGATTTACCCAAATATAAATAAATATTCTTTCTCCTGGGATTAAAGGAATGACAAAGTATATTATTTTCAAATCTATTAAAATGAATAAATAAATTTCCTGGTTTTATTGTCATTAATAAGATGTCATCTATTTAAAACTAAGATAGTAGATTTTGAACAGATATTTTGACCAATGTCACACATTTTAGTCCACTAAATGCAAGAGAATTTTTTACCTGAAATGTAAAGATGGTTTCTACCTGGGGTGTGTATCTCATCAAAGTAGTTGATACGATATGTATCTAGATACAGAAGTTTTACTGACAGTTTGGTAGTCTTGTCTGTAATTTATCTGTATTACTACTCAAGTACTTCATACTGCACAGAGTTTTCTTTCCAAATTCTCGGGTTAATATCTGTTATGGTACTTTGTAATTCATGTTTCTGATGAAAGAAATCATGACAACATGCAGTACTCGATATTCGCCTTCCTTTAATGAATCATTAATTTTTAGCAAAAATACTTTATTACAAATTCTTATTATATTCTCTATAAAAAAATTGGATTGTTTACTGAAATTTTGCTAAATTTCATGAAGACGCGCAAATCATATTGGATGATGTATCGATACAACATTATCACTACACGTTTAGTTTACACCAAGGATGTTGGTTTGTACTTTTTTTTTTTAAGAGTCTCTTCATGTGTTTTCTTTTTTCCACCTTGTCTTATTACTTCTTCTTCAACTGTTTGTTTTTCAGATCTAGAGACTGGGAGGAAAACAGCCACACTGATTCTCCTTCTAAGCATCCAAGAACTTGAAGAGCCTTTTCAGGAAGAATCACCACTAATTTTTATCCCTGTTTATTTTCTTGTTTTTCGAGTAATATAGTGCACATTTTAATGACGTTTGTACAGTCTGAATTTGAATACTAAAATAATCTGTTATGTATTGTCTGCCTTTTAACGTAGTGTAATTTACACCAAAGAACCGACAATAAATTCCTCTAACTGACCTTTTTTGGAGTTAATTTTTTGTTGTAAATGTATACACCACATGTTATTCCTGGTTCTTCCTGAAAAGGCTTGAAATAAATTAGTTGTGGTTAAAGAATCACTTTTAAATGTTCTACCACAATTATCACTGATGTGCATGTTTTTCATTTCTTATTAAATTACACAAACAGTTCATCTATAATTCTCCATCATAGCCACAGTTATTTCTAATAAATTGTCTATTACAGCTTGTACAATAAAAATATTCATATTTTTATACATTTTCTTCTCTGAACAAGTGAATAGTATCTTATGGTTTTATGAACATAAAATGTCTTTTTTTTTTTTTACTCCCAGAAAAAAAAAGAGGAAATATACTATAAAGAGGTTAACAGTGATAGTAAGGAGGTTAAATTATCTTAATGTATAATTCCACTTTCTGTTTTTGTTGAAACGCAGATGCACCACTTCAGTAATTCATGTCACATTTTCAACATGTAGTCACAACATTTTAAAAGAACAAAGTGATAGTTCAGTCATTCAAGTCAGACTTTTAACCCCTAAACAGTGACAACATTGTAGAAGAAGAAATAAATTTACAAGTCCTAAATAATTACTTGAGATATTAAAGACACGTGTAACTTACACCTAAAAGTGATTACACACGAGTAAAAAACTGTTAGAGTAATAAGTTAAACTTAAGCATTGGTTTCTGCAAACAAAGAATCATAAAACCTTTTTATTTAGTTGAATAACAAATTTGCTATTCATTGTTTGACATTGCTATCGTAAAAATTAAAAAGTGTACGAATGTTTTTAAATACGTAGCTAGTGAGTTTAATGCAAATTGAAAAACATTTTTAAAGTTATAATTTATTTCTTATTTATTCATTACACCA
Organism: Tachypleus tridentatus; assembly: GCF_004210375.1. Lineage (NCBI taxonomy): Eukaryota > Metazoa > Arthropoda > Merostomata > Xiphosura > Limulidae > Tachypleus > Tachypleus tridentatus. Next base: position 35,840,060 of record NC_134829.1, read on the forward strand.
TTTCATATTGCTATGTGCTAGCAATTAGTATTTGTATTTTAAATATTTTGTTTGTTTCTTTTTAACATTATATCCCTGTTTGTAATTAAATTTAACTACTTTGATAGAGGTATGTCACTTTTAAATTTTTTGAACAGATAAACAGGATTTTTATCAAAAGCAAACAGATCAAGACAAACCGTTAAATTATTTAAAGTAGTTATGAAATATTAACGTTTTTCTCTGGAGATTGAAATTCTTAGTTTGCCAATCAAACACTATTATTCTTAATTACTTCTGTAACTAACCCACCCCCAAAAAAATTCGTACCCAAGCACATGTGCCAAGTTCGAACTTGATAGTATGAACATAAATGCATACATTGTACCCCAAAAATCTCGAGTTAACATAAATACTGATGCCAGATTGGAGTTCAATGACACTGCAAACCTACTCCTAAATTCCTTTTATGTCTGAAGGCATTTATCCCTCTACTTATGGAAGGAGAGGGAAGCCATCTAGATAAACAAACCCTGGTCATATTGCCAAGATTGGTCTCCCCAGTTTCAAAACTGTAGAAGGAACTTGCAGGCGAAATTCACACACAACATGAATTAATACAGGGTTCCAAGAACAATTGTTTATTTCGTAAAAAGTGGTTTGGAAACTTTATTATTAATAGGGGGTGTCTTTATTTTTGGGAAGTACACTGTTGTCCTGGTATTTACAAAAGTATGTGGAATCGTAGAAAGATCATCATGTACGTTGTTTGACAGTGAACTTACAGATGTCACTGTTGTTCAGGAAACTGCCTATAGGGGAAGGTGGGATAAGACGACCACCTTAAGTTTGAATGCGTTTCGACCAATTAAGATGAATGCCATGAAGAAGTAAGAGGTTTTAAAATAAATTGTTTTATTATGAATGTCAATTCTACTTTTTAAAATAATGATTGTACGTAGACTTTTATTGGATGTTGAAGAATAAGCACTTCTTGAGGCAATTTAACCTTTAAGATTGGATAAAGTGGAGGCCAAGATTTGGAGTGAAATAGTCCTATTTACCTCATAACAATTGCAATTTAAAATAAATTATGCATTTAACAACTGTATTTAAATGTTTCAAGCAGGGATTTGAAGTTTGTGTGACATGCGCAAATTGTGCATTTTCTAGTACAATGGCGCACAAGAACAATAGTAGTGTGAGGCAAATTGCGGCTGTAACTTATGGTGGAGATATATGTCACTGTTGTGGAGTAACATGGTTCTACGTGATGGACCATCTAACCATAAACCAGTCATTGTAAAGCATTCACGTTATAAAAATCAACGTACTTGAAATGTGTTGTTTTTTTACAGCAAATTCAGTTGTCTCTAATTTCTCGTGTTTTGGAATCAACAATTAAGTTTCCTGAAACATCCACTTTTTAATTATAAAAATGCAGTATGTATTTATCTTAAATCAAAGTTGTTTAGAAGCATAATGCTGAGATCGCGCTTCGATCATTTACACTAACTCGGCCGCTGGTGTATTTATGCATGAGATCATGTGAAAAATAATTATATCTAATAATACACGATGTGGACATTTTACCAAAAAGTGGACTGCAAGTCAAAATTCAGAAATTACATTAAAATGATGATTTGGAAGTGGAAGCTTCTTAAAATATAAACCTCATAAAGAAATGGGACAATGCATCATCTTCTGTAAATAGTGTAATGATACGACATGAAAACATTCCAATGAACAATGCGTCAGTTGCCATAACTGATAGTGATCATTTTGTAACTAAACTTCGTTCAGTTGTCGTCACCTAAACTGAAATTGAAGTACTAATACCTTAATAAATTAAACATAACATCCTGTAGTCGTGACTGGGTGTTATTGAGCGAGGAGTACAGCATTATGTCTACAGAAGATCATTGTTAGGTAAAAAAATAGTAGAATCTAAAACAATCTTCTTGGAAATGTAGTGATCTTGAAAAAAATATATATTTGTAATATGTTTATTAGTAAACAAAATAGAAGGGTTAGTGTCAAGATTTAACTCTAAATCCACTTGTTTGTTTATTTGTTGAGAATATGTTCATTTATTCCTCAGTTAATTTTACTGTGAAAGAACTGCAATACACGCATATATGATAGTAATTATGGCTGTGTAAATATTTTAGGTTATGAATGTTTGTTTATTCAATTTCACGCAAAGCTATTGAGGAATGTCTGCGCTGACTATTCCTAATTTTGAACTGATAGAGTAGAAGGAAGGCATACAGTCAACACGATACACCACCAACCCTTGGACCAGCCCTGGTTTAATCATTAAGCAAAATAAGCACGTGCTTAGGGCACCAATGGAACGGGGCGCCACAGAGTTTTTCCCCTAGGTATTATGTCCTTAACTCTTTCACTGACACACTCAACTTTAATCGAATTTTTTGTAATTGCCCTTATCTGCCGTGTTCGACTTTACTCTGCATTGTTAAAAAAAAATGTTTTCTTTGGCTCGGTGAGTGACTAAAGTTTCGAGAAACTACTAAACCATGTATCTGAAGTAAGAAATCATCGGTTTGCGAAATATTACTGTAAAGAGCAGTACAAAATGTTGACAGAACTTCAGGTAAAAGATGGTTTTGTGTTGTGATGTCTGACCTTGAAGATGAAATATTTTTCTCAATAATTCCTTCTGTTGTGCCTATTTATAAGAAACTATAGACAGTGGAACTGTTTTGTTTAATCTTTTACTGCTTTTTCAGTCACATCTACAGAAAAATAAGAATATAATATCGCAGAAACATAAGTCAAACGATTGTGATTGTTTTTTTATAGCAAAGCCACATCGGGCTATCTGCTGAGCCCACCGAGGGGAATTGAACTTGTAAATCCGTAGACATACCGCCGTACTATTGGTGGGGCAGGTCAAACGAAATGGTGACAGATGTGTACAGAGTCGTGGCTAGTTTTATGTTTTCTCGGCTTCTGTTTCCGTTCATTATATTTGGGTTATTAGCTCGTTTGCTGTAATTTTATTTGCTTAAGTATTGTATTATTTATGTGTGTTTTGTAATATTTTTATAAGTGTGTTTCTCACTGAACCTTTTCTAAGTCGTAATTTTTTGGCTTCAAACAACTTGCTGTAAAAAACCTCCTTTGTGTGAGTACATGTTTTGAACGTTATCATACTGAGAAAATTTTTTGTCAAATATGACGTTTTTAGAACCAAAAAATGGAGATCATAATTATATTCTCCTTACGTCTCCCTTGATCCTATCCTGACGTCAAAATGCCCCGCCCCGGCCAGCCCTCTGGTGATATTTTTATGAGACGAATGAACAATCTGAGACAGAAATATAGAGACAACGAAGACGAACTTTTAGCTATAATCAACTATTTTGCAACTATAAATTCAGATTGGTATGTGTTCTATTACATTTATTTCTGAAAAGCTGAGAAAGCAGTTGACTGATCAGAGTATGAAGGCGATAATTCGACCTTTAGGTCAAATTGCTTAAGACTTCGGCATATACGACATCATTCTTAATGTTTTTATGTATATACTATACTACTAGTAGTAGTACAGTACTGTGGCATTGTGGTCGTACAAAGACACTGTAAAGAACCAAGAACTCAACAAAATCAATTTAGATTGTCTGAAAAAGTGCATGAATTGAACAAGTTCGTACTGAGTACTAGACTTAACATTAATGACCTCAGTTGCAATGTATTAGCATTAGGCATAACGTTAGTGTTGTTACCTGAGAACCGAGGGACAATAACGAGGGCCTAAATACTGCAACTTGTTTAGTGAAAGTACATTAGAACGCTAACGCTACTGTAGCCTGGAATAATGAAGGGGATTATTCCCAATTTAAGGCCGTCGTTTTGAATTTGCCTTCGCATCCGGGCATGCAGATAAGTTTCAGACATATACTTGTTTTATTGATGTGTGGTTTGTTAGCTCATCTAAAGTCCCCAGGTCAAAACTGAGTTCAGTGTTGAGCTTACAACTCACTCTTCAGATATTTGATTTGGATTAAGGAACTCTAGCCTAGGCCTAACCTAGTATTTAGTAGTTCAATGTGCAGTACAGTTTACAATTGATTATATGTTATGTATGTGTACCGGTACAGAATGATCACTGTGTAGATAGGCTACTACAGTATGTCTTGTTGATCACAAATTGTTTTGGAATACAGTGGAGCACCGTTAAGCCGTGGTATTTGGGGGGTCAACCTGCTTAACCGCGGCTTAAACCTTTGGGACTGAAAAGCTGAAGTCGCCAACAGCTCCGCCGAGGAGTCTCATCCGGGGCATTGCGTGATCATTATATCGGATTAACGAATTAAAAATAATACTTTAATTATTGATCACTTTTTTCACGGATTTACCGCGGATTAACTTTAATGTATGAAGAGGTGTGATTCGGTAACAATGGCGGCCTCCATAAAGCTGACATAAAGAGCGGATAAGGTAGATTAACGGTCGATTTCTATTGTAATATATTTTATTTATTTCCCAAATTAAAGCAAATCCTTTTTAAATATCCCCATTGAAGTTATAAAGCCAGGATTAAATTCGTAAGCCGCGTTTTTACACGTTCTTAAATTAGCGGTGAGCCGCGATAATCCTCGCTCACATCGCTCACAAGACTTGCTACAACGGCTTAAGCGATTTCGCGGTTTACTGGTCCACAGCTTAATGGCGCTCCACTGTACTTTTTGGCTCACAACGGGTTTGCATATTACCATTGATACGCTTCTCGAATCGATTCGAGACTGGTCTCGAATGTTCAGCCAGTCAGAATACAGGAAATCAGTAAAGGTATTTATAAATTAATGTTCATGTGCTGATGGACCAAGGTCCTAGGATAACTTTCTGACAATCTTTGTCTGAATGTAGACCTATAGTTTAGTATGTTTGACTGTCTTACTGACGTTTTTCTTAATGAATTTCAATGTTTTATGATCATTATAACTATATATGATCGATATTAATTTGTGTTTTTTTATTTTTGTTTCTGTATTTTTCAGACTGCAAGATGAAACATGTTCAATTAAGTGGTGCACGAAAGAGAAAACTGGCAAAAAAAGAACCAAAAAAGGCTTTAGATTTAGCGGCCAAGACTAGAAAGCTGACTAATATTTCCACTCAACTTACACAACATTATCTTCCAAATCAAAACTCATCTCCGCCATCAGAAGTCACTTGTACTGCATCTGACTCTGACAAGATTGAAGTTGAACCAAGCTCCACACCTACAAGTACCACTTTGTCCACTTCAAGGTCAGAACACCATGATGACGTTAAGGTGTCACAGGCTGGCTTAACTGGCACAAGTCTCACAACTGATCTCACTTTGTCTGTAAATTCTCCTGATATCTCTAGTGTTCATGTTGATGCAAGTTGCTCTACAAGACAGTCTGAAGTTGAAATGTTTGCTGAAAATGAAAATCTTCTGGACTATGGTAAAATGTTTCAGTCTATGAAAGATGACTAAAGCAAAAGATCCAGTTTCTTGGCTGAGGATGTGGCTCATTGGATTGCTTGTGAACCCACTGTCAGCACCACAGTGGGCCATTTGACAAATCGTACCAGACTTTCAATAGTAGCAAACCAACGAGATAATGTTTGAAAAAACTTTTCTTTGGGGTAAAAGCCAATGGTGAACGATACAAGAGAGATTAGATATTGTATTCACCATAAACAGGGTCATTTTACTGCTTTGTTTGTAAACTTGTTGCCCCTAAATTTTCTTCGCGTTTTGTTGAAAGAGAAGGGTTCAGTAACTGAAATATTATTCCAATTGATCATCATGAAAGAAGCTCTACTCACCGAGACTATGTGCTTACATACGTAATTCGCAGACAAGGTTTAGGCTCGTGAAGAGAGTTGGAAAAACAAATTAAAGAAGAATGCAATTACTGGGAACATGTCTTGGAGCGTGTAATAGCTGTTATTCGTACGTTAGTTGAATGTGGCTTGGCTTTTCGAGGAACAGATGAAAAACTTGGTTCACTGCAGAATTGGAATTTTTTAGGGATGCTTGAGCTCATAAGTGAGTTTGATCCATTTTTAGCAGGGCACTTTTCAAAATATGGAAATTCTGGAAAAGGAAATCCTTGTTAATTGTCCAAAACCACCTACGAAGAACTCATTGAACCAATGGCTCTGAAGGCCCACGCATTCATTGTTGGTGAAGTAAATTATTCTGGTTATTTTAGCTTGTTAGTTGATTCGACGCCAGATCTATCACATATAGATCAGTTAAATGTTATACTTCGATACTTAAAAGATGGGCAGCCTACTAAACGCTTTTTAACCTTTCTGGAACTGAAAAGCCATACTGGTGAGGAAATAGCAAACCGGGTATTGCAGTACTTAAGTGAAGACTGCAAACTTAATTTTTCAAAATGTAGGGGTCAGTCTTACGACAATGCTGCTAACACGTCTGGACGTTATAAGGGGATCCAGCAAAACATTTTAGAAGAAAATAAGTTTGTCATATACACTGCTGGCCAAAGTTTTAAGGCCAATGAACATAAAGAAAAAATATGCACTTTGTGTTGTTAGACTCAACCACTTATTTGAGTAGAACTTCGAAAGATGAAAATAAGAAAAGGGGAAGTGAAAATAAAAAGAAACTTTTTTAGCATTTAATAAGGAAAATGTGAACACTATGAAATTAGCCTAAATCTTAGCTGGTCAAAACTTTAAGACCATACCAAAAACAAGTCCTAAACAGGGTAGGAAATGCCCAACAAGAGGTTTCAGTAGTGAGTTGCACGGCCGTCATTGTGAATAACTTCAAACATTCGCTTTGGCATGGTCGATATAAGCGTTTGCAGAAGGCTGGCTGCAATATTATTCCAAGTGGTGAAGATGGCTTCACGAAGATCATGCAGTTTGGAATTGACGTTCATTTCTATAGACTTCCCTTGTCATCCACCCCCAAACATTTTCAGTGGGGTTCAACTCGGGCGAACACACTAAATGGTCCAAAAGAATCATGTTATTCGACATGAAAAAGTTCTTTGTCCTGCGGGCATTGTGGATTGCAGCGTTGTCCTGCTGAAAGATTCAATCATTTCCACATAAGCGAGGGCCTTCAGTCAATAAGGATGCTCTCTCCAACATGCCAGTGTAGCCAGCTGCTGTTTGACGCCCCTGTATAACCTGAAGCTCCATTGTTCCATGGAAGGAGATAACACCCCCGATCATAATGGAATCTCCTCCACTGTGTCGTGTAGAAAATGTGTCTGGTGGGATATCCTTATTGTGCCAGTAACGTTGGAAGCCATCTGGACCATCCAAGTTAAACTTTTTTTCATCAGAGAACCAAACCTTTGTCCACTTTTCTACGTCCCATGTTTCGTGCTTCTCAGCAAAGTTTAACCGATCTGTTTCGTGGTGTGGAAGGAGGCGTGGCCTTTGAATACGTTTATGGTTTTTAAAGCCTTTCTCTTATAGATGCCGTATTATTGTTCTTGAGCTGCATTCTGCGTCCGTAAGGGCTTTAATCTGGTTCGACGATCGGCTGATGTTTTTCCGGACAACCCGTCAAATCCTCCTGCTCAATGTCAGCCACATTTTCTTGGGCTGACCACTTGAAATTCTCGTTCCGTATCCCTCAGGATCTCCTAAGAAATTTGCAACAACAGTTTTACTACGCCCAGTCTTACCAGCGATGGCATGTTGAGAAAGAATTTGCTTTTGCAGCTCGACAATTCTGCCACATTCAGTCTATTTTACATTGGGTAAAAACATGGCAAAGGTTAAAAAGTTGACACAGTGGGAGATGTTGACAATGCTAATCCTTGAGTACAAGTGACTAAGTTTCGTTACGTGTTTAGCGATTAACGCTTCGTTTCAGTATGGTCTTAAACTTTTGACCAGCTAGTATTTAGGCTAATTTCATAGTGTTCACATTTTCCCTATTAAATTCTAAAAGGTTTTTTTCCTCTTTTCTTATTTTCATCTTTCGAAGCTCTACTATAATAAGTGATTGAGTCTAACAACGCAGAATACATATTTCTTCTTTATGTTCATTGGCCTTAAGATTTTGGCCAGCAGCGTATGTGCCCTATGCAGCACATTCACGAAATCTGGTAGGTCGAAATGCTGTTGACTGCTTTCAAGTGGTAGTTAATTTTTCTCTATAATGTATTTGTTTTATACATTTTTTTCAATCTCAACCAGCTGGTGGAAAATTCTTAAAGCTTGTCTTGGAAATTAAAGTGTGTTAAAATCCCTCTCTGATACCAGATGGGAGGCACGTGCTATGGAAACAACAGCAATTTTGAAGTCTTTTTTTAAGATTTTGGAAGCTTTAGAATGTCTAGTTGAAGACCAGTCACAAAAGGGAGACACTAGAAGAGAAACAGACAATATTGCAAATAACATGCAAGAGTTATAATTTGTGTTTATGTTGATCATGTGATATGATATTTTGCTAAAGTTTCATAAAGTAACTCAAGTTCTGCAAAATGAGGATATGAGCTTAAAAACATATGCAGATCTGTATGGGTCATTAGCTGACCAACTGTGCACTTTAAGGGATAACGTTGAAAGATTTGAAGCAGTTGCAAAGGAAATACTACCAGATGTTGATTACAATGCAGTTCAAACTCGCAAACGTGTCAGAAAGAAGGTACTCAATAACGGAGATGCACAAGAAGTAGATCTGAATGCCAGAAATAAATTTCGTATCATCACCTTCTACACAATTGTTAACAAACTAGAAACCCAGATGAGAAGAAGAGGAGATATGAACAAAGACATAACAAACAGATTTTCTTTCCTAAATGATGTGTCAAATGATGTCACTTCATCTGCTGAAAGTTAAAGGTACTCTCAGTGTTCCTAAAACTAATTGATGCTTACCCAGAAGGCTTGGACACTAATCTCTCTGCCGAGCTTCAGCAGTTTCACTCATATGTACGCCATAAGTTCAGTACAACAAAAACTGTAAAAAAAAACAGATTCAGTCATGCTGAACTTTATAAAATAATTTCAGAAGACAAAATTGAGTATATGTTTCCAAACGTAGACATTGCATTGCGTATATAGTTAACATTAATGGTCACAAATTGCACAGCTGAGCGTTAATCTTCTCAACTCAAGCATATTAGAAATCCCAACAGAACAATTATGTGACAAGACAGGCTGATTGCCTTGTCTCTGTTAAGTATAGAAGCAGATTTGTTTCGCCAAATCAGTTTTGAGGAGTTTGCAGTTAAAAAATCTAGAAGAAAACATTTTAAAATTTAAATAAATATTGAGGTATAAGTTAGAAATTTGTTTCCAGGGTTTTAAGTTTAAAGTGAGAAATTGTTGACATCAGAGTAAGAATTTTTTGAATAAAAGGGTTTTAAGTGAATTTTACATTTTTGTAAACATCAAAGTGTGAACTTGTTAGCATCAAAGTGAGAATTGTTAACTCAGAGTGAAAACATATATATAGTACGAATAATTCTTTTTAATTATCATTAATCAAACATGTAATTTCCCTCATCATTTCTAAATAAAAGGCCTCAGTCATTGATTGATTTTGATCCGTGCTCAATCTGTTAAATAAATAAAATAAAAAGTTCTTATTTAATATAATTGTGGGGTCTGGACTGGAAGAAAACTGAAGAAGGGTTATAAATTTTCAAACTTTTATTTCATTTTTAGCACTTACTGAGTCTTAATGTTTTGTCAGTTGAGCAATAGAGGGGCCGAGGGGGACACTATTGTTGGGCTGTGCTTAGAGCATCAGTTGCCCTTAATCCTGCCCTGCCTTACACAACTCTTAATTAACGAATAATTGGTTTAACTATTACATTATTACTTTCTCCACCATACCGAGGTGGTTAGCGAGCTCGACTCGTAACGTGAGGGTCGCGGGTTCGAATCCCCGTCACACTAAACATGCTCCCCCTTTCACTCATGTGGACGTTGTAGCGTTCTGGTCAATCCCACTATTCGTTGGTACAAGAGTGACCCAACATTTAGCAGTAGGTGGTAATGACCAGCTGACTTCTCTCTAGTCATACATTGCTAAATTATGGATGGCTAGCATAGATAACTCTCATGTAGATTTGCTCGAAATTCAAAGAAAAAACAAATCTACCTTCCCTTTACAGTTGAAAGGGTGATTATGTTTGATTTCGCGAACTGCAGGTTGCGAGTTGAGTGCCCTAACCACCTGACCTCTATGTTGTACAGAGACAAAACTAAAATATAGTTAAGTTTCACGAACAATTAGCAAATTAGTAAATAACGAAATATCTTGCGACTGATGTCGCTTAGTAAAAGTGATTTATTTTTAAAACGTTATATTTTATCTCTAAAAAAGTTGCCCTCGATGGATCAACGGTAACCCTTACGATTTATAACGCAAACATTCTGGATTATACCCCTGCGGATAGCACAGCACAAGTAGTATAATGTGTAACTTTGCGCTTGAAACAAACTAATGTAATGAAATTAATTTTGTAACAAAAATTCTAGGCTGAGCAAAAAATATTACCATATACTGTCGCCGTCTGAAGTCCGAGATGGAAACTATATTGTACAACTTGCAATGTTATGAGAAATTAATCCATAAACGTAATTTATTGTTTAACATAGATTATCGGAAAGTACTTCTAGTATAGCAAAATTTAAATCATTTATCTCTCTAACAGAAATATATATTCTTAAGTTCCAGCTGTTTACGTGAATAAAAGATTTAATTTGAGTAGAAACATAATTTTATATAGATTTTGATATTATGAGACACAAGGGCTTAAATGCCCACTCAGAGACATCAAAGTTCAGTCAAAGACGTTCAGTAGTTAATAGTATTATTAGAAGTCACCAGCATTTTAGCGATTAATCATTATAAAATAGTTGAAAATTTCAGAGGGCATCCAGCAACTTAAACATTGGACCTTTTGACCTGCAATTTGGCACAGCTACTAGAACATACACTACATGGCCAAAAGTACGTGAACACTCCTTCTAATTAGTGGGTTCAGCTATTTCAGCCATACTCATTGCTAACAGATGTATAAAATCAAGCATACAACTATGCAATCTCCGTAGACAAACATTGGCAGTAGAATGGGTTGTACTGAAGAGTTCAGTGACTTTCAATGTGGCACTGTCATAGGATGCCACTTTTCTAACAGGTCAGTTTGTCAAATTTCTGCCCTGCTAGAGCTGCCCCTGTCAACTGTAAGTGCTGTTATTGTGAAGTAAAAACGTCTAGGAGTAGCAACAGCTCAACCACGAAGCGGTCGACCACACAAGCTCACAGAACGGGACTGCCGAGTGCTGAAACGCGTAAAAATTGCCTGTCCACAGTTGCAATACTCACTATTGAGATCCAAACTGCCTCTGGAAGCAACGTCAGCACAATAATTGTTCGTCAGGAGCTTCGTGAATTGGATTTCCATGGCTGAGCAGCTGCACACAAGCCTAAGATCACCATGCGCAATGCCAAGCGTCAGTTGGAGTGGTGTATAGCACACTGCTATTGGACTCTGGAGCAGTGGAAATGCGTTCTCTGGAATGATGAATCATGCTTCACTAATTGACAGTCTGACGGACGAACCTGGGTTTGGCGGATGTCAGGAGAACGCTACCTGTCTTAATGCATAGTGCCAACTGTAAAGTTTTGTGGAAGAGGAATAATGGTCTGGGGTTGTTTTTCTTGGTTTGAGTTAGACTCTTTAGTTCCAGTGAAAGGAAATCTTAGTGCCACAGCATACAATGACATTTTAGAGAATTGTGTGCTTCCAACTTTGTGGTAACAGTTTGGGAAAGACTTTTTTTTTGTTTTAACATGACAATGCCCCTATGCACAAAGTGAGATCCATAAAGACATAGTTTGTAGAGGTTGGTGTGGAAGAACTTAACTGGCCTTCACAGAGCCCTGACCTCAACCCCAGCGAAAACCTTTGAGATGAATTGGAATGCCGACTACGAGCCAGGCCTTCTCGCCCGACGATAGTGCCCGGCCTCACTAATGCTCTTGTGGCTGAATAGGAACGAGTCCCCGCAGCCATGTTCCAGAATCTAGTGAAAAGCCTTCCCAGAAAAGTGGAAGCTGTTATAGCAGCAGGGGGGGGGACAAACTCTATATTAATACCCATAATTTTTGAATGAGATCTTCAACAAGCACATATGGGTGTGATGGTCGGGTGTTCACATACTTTTAGCCATGTAGTATATATGGAACTCATATTTTGAAGGATAAATGAATTAAAACGTAGAATTTCATAAATGTAAAACACGATTTTTTATTTAATCATATTTGTAATTACTGGTGTAATTTAATAACATCGACTTTTTTTTTACTTTAAATTGTGATCTTGACATTTAATATTCCAAATATTTTCTACCGACTTCGAAACTTCAGTAAATTATATTTCTTGGTTATTATCTCGTATGAGAATTGTAGGTTGCATAGGTTAAAAACTCAGTAAATGCTTGGGCTGGGCGTGGTCTAACAGATAGGATGCTGGGGCTGGGAATTCCAAGATTCGTGATTCGCGGCCCATTGTTAAAAGAAAAAAGCACATACCATAGTAAGAACATAATTTATACTGGAAGAGTAATGATCAAATTCCACTATTAGAACAGAGAATAGTGCCAAAGAAGTTGGCAGTGGATGTTTTTGACCAGCTGCCTTCGTTTAGATCTACTAGTTCAAAATTAGGAACTGTACAGTCATTAAGGTATGATGAAATTTTATCTTTCATAAAATTTCATTGATGTTTTACAGAACATAGTTAAGTTCTAACGTTGGGTAAATTTTCCAAATAAAGTTGTGCGGACGGTGGTAAAAAACGAAGAAAAAACATTTATGTATTTAGAAACAATAACATAATGTACAGGTAAATGGTGTCTTTAAAATAATTTTCTTTACAAGTTCATGCTAATGTTAAAAATTAAACCTCTTAAGTAAAATCACAGGTAATATGAATGTTAATCAACTGTTCTCGCTCAGAATTTAGATATTCAACTAATTGTAATTTTTGTTTGTTTGTTTGTTTGTTTTTGGATTTCGCACAAATCTACTCGAGGGCTATCTGTGCTAGCGGTCCCTAATTTAGCAGTGTAAGACTAGAGGGAAGGCAGCTAGTCATCACCATACACCGCCAACTCTTTGGCTACTCTTTTACCAACGAATAGTGGGATTGACCGTCACATTATACGCCCCCACAGCTGGGAGGGCGAGCATGTTTAGCGCGACGCGGGCACGAACCCGCGACCCTCGGATTACGAGTCGCACGACTTATGCGCTTGGCCATGCCAGGCCTATTGTAATTTTTTTTTTATAAATTTTATCTAAACTATTGTGGACTTCCTTATTCTGTTGAAGGCAAAAGGACAGATTTTGTTTATTTTTGAATTTCACGCAAAATTACACGAGGGATATTTGAAACAGCTGTTTCTAATATAGCACTGTAAGATAAGAGGAAAAGCAGCTAGTCATCACCACCCACCGCCAACTCTTTGGTTACTCTTTTACCAATGAGTAGTGAAAATGATCATGACTTTATAATGTCCCCACGACTGAAAGGGTGAGCATGTTTGGTGGAATGAAAATTCAAACCTGCAAGTAAAGTGTCCTAACCAGCTGGCCGTACCGGGCCCTGGTAATGGAATAGCTTTTAGAAAGTGCTTCACTGTGCACTACCAAGATATTTATGTGCAGTGAAATAAACCTTATTAAAATATTCGTGTTTACAGAATGTTTTGGATTAACTTTATTAAGTTATTGAATAAATGATATGATGTATTTGCCATTAAAGCATATCAATACAACAGTAAAATGAGCAATGTTCTATAATTATACAGAATTAAAAGAAAAGCAGGACTTTTTCTTTCTAAATTTTCTAAAAGCGTTGCGTTAAAAAAGAAGAGGGAAAGTATATCTTGATATTCAGTTTCCGTTTTCCACAAAAAAATGTCTAAATTCAAATAATGTCAATCCTTTGTCTGCTGTAAGATGTATTTGAATAAATATAGATAGTATGAAAGTATTTCTCCTAAACCTTCATGATGCCGCACTCTGTGTTCCTACCGAGAAACTTACCGTCAGACTTTGACGGCTTGGTTTGACGTCATCACGTTTGTATCTTACGTAAGCAGAAAGGCGCGAGACATTGGAATATTAAAGTAGCTCGGTTTTGAAGACGTCATACATAGTTGTCTTGAGGTAATAGTGCGTAATAGGTATACGATATGAAAGTACGCTACATCGCTAGATTTAACGTGTGCAGACTTATTTAAACTAAATATATCAACTTTCAAAATACAAGAGATCTAACGAATAGGTAAGATTGTTACTTTCCAGCTCATTATTACTGAATGTTTTTTAAATTTTTATTGTCATTGCATTCTATACTATTAATAAACATTTCATACGTAAAACGTGGCCGGGAGCAGCCTAGTTATTAGAGTACCCACACTTTGAATCCGAGGGTTCACTGCTCGCGTCCCCTTGTTACTAAAATACATTCCTCGTAACGCAAAGAATGAAGGCCAAATTCTACTATTCGGTCGGACAATAACTTTCACTGGTTACTGTTGACTATCCGCCTGCAGTTTTATCCGATTATAATTTGGAATGGTTATGTGCGGATAGCTCTTGTGTAACTTTGCATGAAATTCTGAAGCAAAGAAACATAAAATGTTTGGCATAACTTAGGGTTGGCCTTTGAACATAATACTCAAAACACAACCTAGTCAAGCAAAAAAAAAAAAAAAAAAAAAGAAAACGGTTTGAGTAGAGATCCACGTTAAAGCATATATGTAATATTAATATTCATAATAAAAGAACAGGTTCTATTAGTTATCTTAAAGTTTTATTTTAGACAGTATCCATGATACAAAAATGTCTTTTTTGTGTTTTTTTTTTACATTCTAAGGCTTGTTGGTGATTTAGCTGCGCGTGTAGTCTTAAAATGCTAACATCGGTTTCGACAGCTGCGGTGGACGCAGCACAGATGGTTGGTTTATTGTGTAGCTTTATGCTTATAAAAAAAGTAGCTAAATACTGTTAATATTATGCCAGTTGACATTTTGAATAAAACATATTCACAGTTTGGTTTGGTTTTTGAATTTTCGCAAAACTTACACAGGGCTATTTACGTTAGCTGTCCCTAATCTATCAGTGTAAGACTAGAAGGAAGGCAGCTTTTTTTCAAATTTTTATTTGTCTATACATTATAAACTTTTGGATACAGAGTGTAAAAATTGTTTATAGTGGAAAAATAGATATAGTACAAATATTACTTAATATAAAAAATGGAACTTTTAAAGTTTTTTTGATATAGTAAAACTTTAGTTTGTGTGTTTTTCGTATAGCAAAGCCACAAAGGGCTACCTGCTCAGCCCACCGAGGGGAATCGAACCCCTGATTTTTGCGTTGTAAATCCGGAGACATACCGCTGTACTAGCGGGGGGCATTTTAGTTTGTTCATATTATTTTTTGGTCGTTTGATTTTCTATAGAGATTACTACTAGAATGTTTAATTTCTAACGTCCCATAGTGGAACTAAAAATGTTTTTATCAACTGTAGACTCTAAAAGGCACTCCAGTGGCACAGCGTCATGTCTGCGGCCTTCTACCGCTACAAGCCTGGGTTTGATACCCGTGGTGGGCAAAGCACAGATAACTCTTCTTGCAGCTTTGTGGTTAATAATAGAGAGAAACAGACTCTCACCTCTTGCCACACTAACGGTAAAACTAAATAAAATCTTTAAAGTAATGAACGAGATTGGAAAATTTTCTTTAATTTGGTTCTTGTGTATATATATTAGGATCTGATCTGGAGTTGAGTTTTTCGGTATTCGAAGTGATCTCAGTTTTAATTCTGCTCAAATACTTTCATCTCAAATATCCCTTTTTCTTTGTTTGTTAATATCTTTTCTAATTTTTGTTTCTACAATTTTTTACCCTAAAAATTTGAGATGAGTTTTTTGAGTCCCTCGAACCCGCCTTGAGTTTATTCTAAGTCTGCGTATTTGTCTCATAAAATTTTGAAAGGATTTAAATGTTTATACTGAAGGTAATACCTGAAAAAAATATAACCACTTTGTTGTATATAACAACCAGTCACTTTAGACTGTCCTATCTCAGTATATTTGCAGGCAAAACAATTTTTAAACTTAGTTTTATAGATTTACTGTAAAATAACCAGATAAATTTAACAAAATTGTGGGCACTGCATGGCCAGGTGGTTAAAGCACTCGAATCCCCGTCCCACCAAACATGCTCGCCTTTTCAGCTGTGAGGGCGTTATATAGTGACGGTCAATCTTACTATTCGTTGCTAAAAAAGTAGCCCAAGTGTTGGTGGTGGGTCGTGATGACTAGTTGCCTTCCCTCTAGTCTTACACTACTAAATTAGGGACGACTAGCGCAGATAATCCTTGTGTAGCTTTGCGCGAAATGAAAAAAAAATTGTGTGCTTTATATTGGGAGTGGAATTACAGTTTAAATCTTAGAAAAATTATATGGCAATTCCCCCTTGAGGACAACACCGTTTTGATGTTTTCCTCAGTGTATGGTAAAACCGATTTTTGAGGGGGGAATGTGGAAATAACACTCTTTATACTGACTCTTGTAAAATGTACGATCTAGTGACAATCGTATGTATGTAAAACAATATATGCTCTGAGGGTTTTTAGTATATCTTCACGAAACTTGGTAATTATTAAATATGACAATAATTTTGTACATAAATAATAATATTTTTAAAATTAAGTTAATCTGCAAACGATATATTTCTAAATATATTTTAGTTTTATTCAGGTTTTGGCTTTTTTGTTGTTTTTTTTATAACAAAGCCACAAGGGACCATCTGCTATGTCCACCAAGGAGAATTGAACCCCTAATTACAGCGTTTCGCAGACTTGCCGTGTTTCACCAGGGGAAAGTTTCGCTCAAACTCTTGTTAGTCTCTGTGCAGAGTGATTTTCCACGTGAAGATTAGAAACAATCTTTTCATTTATATGCACAACCACTAAAATCACTTAAATGAATATCAAATGTTTCTTAAGGTAAATTTTTATAACTTATATTTTTACCAACTGGGGTTATTACCATCAACGTAAAATTAAGGCATAAAAATATGTATATACATTTTAAATTATTTTAAAATAATTTTAAAACATCTTCTTATGTAATATTAGTGCCACCTCTTTACGGTTTCATACAGTTTATTTTTAATATCGTATTTTGCTTGCTTGTCGTTTTTCGTTTTATTTTTCATTTCGACACACCACAGTGAAAAGAGCCCACAATGTTAGAGGGATACTTCCTCTAACAGGGGAGTAGGGAACTTCCACAATGAGAAGATCCCACCATATTAGGGTACTTTCAGCAGCGACAAGTAAACTTTCGGCTGTATCTTCTTGCAATCGCCTTATAGGTTTGGTTTGATTTGTTTTGAATTTCGTGCAAAGCTACACAGGGCTTCCTGCGCTAGCCTTGTTTAGCAGCGTAGGTTTATTTTTGAATTTCGCACAAAGCTACTAGAAAGCTATCTGTGCTATCCGTCCCTAATTTAGCAGTGTAAGACTAGAGGGAAGACAGCTAGTCATCACCACCCACCGCCAACTCTTGGGCTACTCTTTTACCAACGAATAGTGGATTGACCATCATATTATAACGCCTCCACAGCTTAAAGGACGAGCATGTTTGGTGTGAGGAGGATTTGAACTCGCGACCTTCAGATTACGTACGAGTCGGGCGCTTAATAGGGAAAGGCAGAATGTGTTATTCTAATTTACTGCAATACTGTTGAGACAGTGCGTTGTGATCGTTAGTCTAGTCTAATATGTAGTTGAAACAATGCTTAGCACATGAGTGTTACCTAGTTGTAGACGTTTTACCTCTAGGAACATTGCTCTAAAATAGAATGTTTATTCCCGACAATCGTGTCTTCTAATCACTTTAAATTAGGTAATTTAAATGGTAATTCCTTGGAGATTCGAGTTTTATGTGCGTGTTAGGTCAATGGTTCTAAAACATTGCTTGCATTTCGATCACTTGGTTTTGTCCCTGGTGGATCACCCAATAAACAAAAGAATGTGATACATCTTAAGCATCACCTCTCAACTTCAAGCTACATAACAGAGTTTTGGCCTTTTCCTCTTGTGTTATATTTTATTTTTGTGGAGTTACATACTGATCGTGAATATAATGAAATGTTTAAGATATGGACATAGTGTGTTTATAGTCCACAATTAAGTAAATGTTTCTGAGATAAGTGTTTTCCTTATTTAAGAAACCGAGAAACGCCCTCAAGCAAGGTACGATAAAATCCTCTTTGTTTTCACTTGAACCAAAATTTAAATTGTCTGCAAAATCGCTTCATTACAACCCGTGCTAAGCAACATTACTTCTAACATGATGTATTAGTAATATAAGAACTTTTTCGTACATCAGTAATGATAAGTTAATTTCTCACCTTTACGCTTTCATATTACATAGTTTAAAAGTTGTGTACTTTAATTACTAGTACGCAGGAAATTGCACTGCAGTGTCGGCTTGTAGATGTTAATTTCATGAATGAGTCATTTTTGTGGCGATCGATGTGACACACACAATACCTCAATTCCATTTCGAATAATTGTTGGTTTTGAAAACAAAACTAAACTGTTATCTAACAGCTGTTTAACTTACATTAAAAACTTGTAAAGCAGTGTATTATAAGAACATGTTTTTATACAAACGTACTTTGTGTAGATTGCTAAACGCCTTAATTTATTATGTTTAAAAAATAGGAAAGACAATGGTATACATTCTTAAACTCGGAGTAGAAACATTACTGCTACTATTCTGGTTGCCATTGTGAACGAAGAGACGGAACGAAGTGCAGAGTAAACAATTTTGATAGGTAAAAACTTGTTGCACTTCATAATATTTCGCGGTGAAACTAATTCAGAAATCTTGACCAACTGCTAGACGACTTTTTAAACCAAATAGCAGTATTAACTGTTCCACTTGTAACTTCTTCACAACTGAAAGTGTGGAACGTCTTTAGTTTAAGGCTCAGACATTTTAGGTTTGTAGCTTGATACGATAATCACGAAGCCACAGTAAGAGACAGGATCATATCAACTATTTCTTTCTCTTGCGTTCAGTATAAAACGTGAAATGTTAAACGAAAACTGGTAATATTTCGTGGCATTACTATTCGTTAAGTACTTGTTTTTCAGTACAGTAAAATTAAGTGTATCTGTGACCTCATATAAGAAAAAAACAACTTCTTACATTGTACGTTTATTCTGTTAAAATTGTTATATCTTCAACATGTGTATAACTAGAAAATATAACTTAAGTTTTTTTGTTCCTTAACTAATCTAGTTATATTTAGAAAATTTACTTCAATCGGTAAACATGTCGTCAAGGGCTCGGCATAGCCAGGTGGGTTAAGGCATTCGATTCGTAATCTGAGAGTCGCGGGTTCGAATCCCCGTCATACCAAACATGCTCGCCCTTTCAGCCGTGAGAGCGTTATAATGTTACAGTAAATCTCACTATTCGTTGGTAAAGAAGTAGCCCAAGAGTTGGCGGTGGGTGAATCTAGTTTGATGTTCATGAAATTTGATGGTATGTTCAGCCCTTAAAACAATACTACGTCATATATTAACCGGCCACATGAGCCTTGGTGATGGATGTAGTGTGATTGACATGTTAAACCTTTGCTTTTCCTCGTGCGTTCTTAAAATTGAAAGGAGAACTAACACTAAGGCATGGATACTGGCCGTAAGAGGAATTTCTATAAGTTCGTGGTAGTATCAAAGTAAATTTATTCATCTGTGTGTTACCAAGTTTATAGTAATTTTTACGTAGCAGGCTAAGAATGACAAACATATCATTTTTCCATAGAGATGGTGCTGTTGATAATTCGATATTGTCTTTCAGTGGCTTTGATTACCCACTTTGCTTTAGTCAAGTTCAAGTTTGTTGTTTCTAAGTAATGTCATACTGGGCTATTTACTATGTCTACCGTAAGAAATTGAACGCCGGATTTTAGCGCTTTAAGTACATAAACTTTCCGCTGTCTCAGCAAAGAACATCGAGTTCAATTTATAAGGTGTTTAACTATGTCATAAGCTTAAATATTCTAGGTATTACGTTGCTTTGACCCGGCATGGCCAAGCGTGTTAAGGCGGTAGACTCGTATTCCGAGGGTCGCGGGTTCGAATCCCCGTCGCGCTAAACATGCTCGCCCTTTCAGCCGTGGGGGCGTTATAATGTGACGGTCAATCTCACTGTTCGTTGGTAAAAGAGTAGCCCAAGAGTTGGCAGTAGGTGGTGATGACTAGCTGCCTTCCCTCTAGTCTTACACTGCTAAATTAGGGACGGCTAGCGCAGATAGCCCTCGAGAAGCTTTGTGCGAAATTAAAAACAAACAAACAAATCATAATTCACACAAATATTTAGAATATCAAGACGCGAAATATAAAAGGCTTGCTAAATTGTTCAGTTGTATATATATATTGAACTTGGTTTAAGTACGTACGCTCGGCAATTAAAATACAATGTTGTACTATTAAAGGGCAAACTGCTTTAAAAATGTAATGATAAAAAGTAATAGGAATTTGATAACATATGAATAACTACATTTATTATCAATCTGGCATCAATTCAGTTTGGCACAAACTTTCCAAATTTAATGTTGGTTTGGATTTTGTAGGTATACCTGTATCACCCATTTTACGGCTGGACGTTGCCTTTGGTTAGATTTTCTCGCTATTTATCAGAACGATCAAATTTCGAGACACCATATGCCCGAGAACACGTTTCACACTTTCAGTTGTGAGTGCGCTATTCACTTAGGAATAACCATAAACGTGGCGAATGTTATTAACCAGTTTCCTTCGTCGCAGTTGTATATTATGGAGGGCTTTACCTGAGTGTTAAGTTTCTGACCAAATCATTTAGCCCATATGACGCATAAGGAGCCATTCAGGTTGAAATTACAAATTAAATTGTCTTTTGTATCGACATTAAGGATGTTACACCTATAATACTTCTGTGTCAAGGAAAAAACTCACAAACTAGTTAACTCAGGAATGTGACTATTATTAAGCCTTGACCTGAAATGCTAATTTTTTTTTTCACATTCAGAATAGACCAGAACAGAGGTTGTTCAATACATTTCCAAGTTGTTGATAATTATAAACTGACCAAGATCAAATCTAAAACATTGGCAGCACATACATACATATATTTGTTGTTGTTTTTTTTTACGTTTATTCAACAACACTTATGAAAAAGACCGTCGTCTATGTTGTAGTTCCTAGACCTGAGATTGATCTTATATTTATAGAGTTCTGTTTATCAGAGTTAGTTGTGTCCGATATTACTTGTCTTGAAAAGCTCATTCATAGAAACAAAACCCTATTGTTTGAAGCAGTCGGGTACGTTCATCTGATCACGACAGTCGGCGCGGACTTATTTGTAGACTTGTTTGCGTAGTTCATAAAATAATCGGCAGTGCTGTTTAAATATAGTGTTGTGTCTGTATGCTAACGAAATTCGGCGTTCTCTTTCCACATATTGTTACAGTTATGCACATTTCCATGGAACATATTAATATATGACTGAAACAATATTTTTTGTTGCATATATTATAACACTTCCTCATGTTTCGTTTGACGCCGTATGTTGGAAACGAGTATCTCAGAAAATATTAAAACTTGTAACAGTAATTTAAGCCTATTTTGATGTTATTTGGGGCCAAAGTATGTTATAAACCGGAAAGATGCGCACAAAGGAAGTTATTGTAAAAATAAACTGTTTAAGGGCCAATTTTAGTGACCTTTTCAACTCTGTCTCCAGCTGTCCAGTTCATTTTAGAATATTTGTTGTAACAAGTCGTTACTTTGGACCAGAAACCCAGCTCAAGATGGACATTAATTTATTTTTAAGGTTCATTTTTTGTTTGTTTTCTCTGTTGCACTATCACGGGTATCGAAACCAGGTTTCTAGTTTTATAAATCCACAGACTTACTGCTGTGTCACTTGAGTATTTTCAAATAGGTTCATAAAAATTAAAAAATACCCAGATGTTCAAATTGCGTTTAAACGTTGAGGTCCACTTTAAGCACTTATCGATGTAAAAATAATAAAATGGTTCGTTATCTTAATTATATTAATTTCGATCTTGCATTAAAATTGTGGTACAATTTTAAGTTGAAGCGATATTTATCAGTTTAAAAAAAAATTAAACTACCTCACACAACTTCAATGTAAATTGTTCTGTGTTGGAAACTCTGTAATTTATTAAATGTGTAAAACTGTAATTTGCTGTCAACACTTTCAACAATTATCCAAAGTTTAAGGTTTTTTCTTCTCCTTAAAACTTTAATTTTTTTGGCTTTTCAGCTTTTTAGGTTTTCATTACAATAGCTTAATAATGACTTTCTGAAGTTTACTGACGTATTTGAACTAGCTTTCTGTTAATTAAATGGTTGAAAACATGTCAATCAGACTGCCTGTTATCTTGGAATGTTATATATATATACACGTATTTATTTTGGGGTTCCTTCCCTAAGATTAATAGTTTTTAATCTGAATGTAAGTTTAAAATATTATAATAAAGCAGATAAATATATAATCTGAGAGATAAAAATCACATTAATAATATGCTTTTTTATATTATAAATTAAAAGCTTAGTTCATACTATCATTGTTTTAAGCGCTAAAACATTTGTGTTTTTTTATCTTGACAAATTTCTTTAAAAATTAATAGATAATAAAAAATGGTTTCGAGTTGTTCACAATATATTAAAATCGTGGTTGAATTTGAGTTCTAAAAATACACAAACTTTATCATAACGATTAGTGTTGAAAACCAGAAGTGGGTTTTATATATAAAAATAGTCAGTTTTTTTTCTGTCCTTCAAATACACTCGTACTTCATTTCAACTGATGTAAATATCCTTTGGCAGACATTTCGTATAACAACATATCAAAAACCTATCAAACGTTTTATAAAGATCTTACTTTAGGTCATAGAATAACGTTATAAATTCATTTATTGATAGTATAAAGTAGGGTAAAGATTAGCCCTAACTAAACTAAAGCATTAAATTAACACAAGTTACAGTATTAATTTATCTCTCTGTCGAATATAGGCCGTGTTTAAACCTGCGATTAGAAAGAATTGTCTTGTATTATTCAAGAAAACATGTATTTAAAGAAGTACTGTTGCAATAAAGATAACAATCTGAACACAAATATTTTGCGAATATTTACATTTTTTTTAAATACACTATAATACAAGCTAGTGCTGTAAACCGGAAGTGGATTTAATTTTTAAAATACTTAAAATTTCCTGATACTAGGTAGCGCTAGAACAATTAGTGGATTTTTATATGCAAAAACTAATCACTAATTAGTGGATTTGAATTTTATTTTACGTGATCTTATATAGAAACAGTAGCCTCAGTGACAAGACATAAGCATTTTTTTCGGCAAAAATTTGAAACATAATCTCAACATATGCACCAAGTTAAAACATTTTTTTAGTGATGTTGAATGAAAATTCCACAACAGTATACCAGTTTAGTTTCAGTTGTTTTTCTCTTCATGAGAGTGAGTGTTTTGATTAATTGTACTTTGGTATTCTCCGAGTATCATGATTTCGCTCAAAATAACGTGTAAGATCCACAAGATAACAAAACAAATTCCACACACCATGAAACAGTGTCTGAGCCTGAATTACAACAACAAGACTAAAAACAGTTTTGCAAACACCAAAAATCTTTATTTAACATAACGTGGTCAAGGTTCGAGATGACACTTGATCTGTGGATAGTGCTGTATTTTCAACTGAAGAGAGAGAGACGGAGGGAGATCTTATATGTGTTTTTTCACCGATCTACATATACATTACATGACCAAAAGTATGTGAACATTTGACAATCACACCCATATATGCTTGTTGAACATCTCATTCCAAAACCATGGGCATTAATATGGAGCTGGTCTCCCCTTTGCTGCTATAACAGCTTCCACTCTTCTGGGAAGGCTTTTCACTAGATTCTGGAACATGGCTGCGGGAATTCGTTCCGATTCAACCACAATAGCATTAATGAGGCCGGTCACTGATGTCGGGCGAGAAGGCCTGGCTCACAGTCGGTGTTCCAATTCATCCCAAAGGTGTTCGATAGGGTTGATGTCAGGGCTCTGTGCAAGCCAGTTAAGTTCTTCCACACCAACTTCGGTAAACCATGTTTTTATGGACCTCGCTTTGTGCACGGGGGCATTGTCATGCTGAAACAAAAAAGGGCCTTTCCCAAACTGTTACCATAAAGTTGGAAGCACACAATTCTCTAGAACTAAAGAGCTTGGCCCAAGCCACGAAAAACAGCTCCATACCATTATTCCTTCTCCGCAAAACTTTACAGTTGACACTATGTATACAGGCAGATAGCGTTCTCCTGGCATCCACCAAACCCAGATTCGTCCGTCAGACTGCCAGCTAGTGAAGCGTGATTCATCACTCCAGCCAACGCGTTTCCACTGCTCCAGAGTCCAATGGCAGTGTGCTTTACACCACTCGTATGGTGATCTTAGGCTTGTGTGCGGCTGCTCGGCCATGGAAACCCATTTCATGAAGCTCCCAAAGAACAGTTATTGTGCTGACATTTCTTCCAAATGCAGTCTGGAACTCGGTAGTGAGTGTTGCAACTGTGGACAGACGATTTTTACACGCTTCAACACTTGGTTGTCCCGTTCTGTGAGTTTGTGTGGCCTACCACTTCGTGGCTGAGCTGTTGTTACTCCTAGACGTTTCCATTTCACAATAACATCACTTACAGTTGACAGGGGTAGCTCTAGCAGCGCAGAAATTCGACGAACTGACTTGTTGGAAAGGTGACATCCAATGACAGTGCCACGTTGAAAGTCACTGAACTCTTCATTACGACCCATTATTTTGTTAATGTTTGTCTATGAAGACTGTAAGGCTGTATGCTTGATTTTATGCACCTGTTAGCAATGAGTGTAGTTGATATAGCTGAACCCACTAATTAGAAAGGGTGTCCACGTGTTTTTGGCTATGCAGTGTATTTCACAAATACTGAAGCTAAGTTACGCTAAGCAGTCTAATAAACAATTGGCTCAAAAGCTGTCTCAAACACAGTATTTGAAAATCTGTTTGGAAATTTATATCGATTTACACATCTCACAACAACAGATATTTACGCTTTTCCTCTCCAAGTGCACGAGCAATTCACCTGACTGAGGGTGTAAAGTTCTTGGTCCATCACCTGACTTGCCAGTAAAAAGATCGCTCTTTCTGTATATATATATATATACTGTTCTTACAGAAAGCATACATGATGCCCTTGGTGGCTCATTCAATTCCTTAAGTAACTAAGTCGTTCCCTTGACCCACGGTCTACGTCAAGAAGATATCTGGTGTATACTAAAATTTTGAAAAAAATACATCTACCACGTAATGGGATAGGAAACCAATAACATGCTCGCATATCACGTACATATAACATTTTCACATATCTCACTTCAGTGTTGTGTAAAATTTGGTGCTATTTAGCAAAACATAAAATCGTATTAAAGCCTAAAATGAGCTTTCACGAGATGTGTGATTGTATTTGAATGCAGTCAAGACTTAGCAGCGATATTTATTGCCGTAACACAATATTTTGTTCATTCGAAAACAAACTATGATTTGAGATTAGGTTGCCATAGATCAAAAAACTGAGTTATAATTGTTTACATTTTGAACTTACCTATCTCAAAACGACAATTTACGAGGTTGGAAAACAGATACACCCTTTAAATTCATTCTACTTTTTTGCCACCTTACCATCACCTCGTGGGTGCTCTACATTTTTTTCCAGTTGTTTTTAGGGAAGTGTTCAGCTACAGTACTAAAAACAAATGCAAGATGTTAGTTTCATAGCATAAATACTTTTTTCCACTTTTGGAGTTTTACAGTAATGATGCTGTAAGCGCAACAGTTTTTGCTGTCTTTATGTTATCTCAGTAAATGGAAGGAAAGTCGATGGTCACTAGAAACTATCAAAATAAAAACCCTCATTCTTTTATTCCATAGCAGAACAATGAGAGCATACAACTGACGAATGAATACAATCTAATCTTTATCGATTTTAGCTTTTCAGTTTATTGACTTACAGTATTGATTCTACTCATTTTATTATACCGAATTATCTTCAATCGTTATTGTATACGCCCGAGTCGCGCCAAACATGCTCGCCCTTTCAGCCGTGGGGGTGTTATAATCTGACGGTCAATCCCACTATTCGTTGGTAAAAGAGTAGCCCAAGAGTTGGCGGTGGGTGGTGATGACTAGCTGCCTTCCCTCTAGTCTTACACTGCTAAATTAGGGACGGCTAGCACAGATAGCCCTCGAGTAGCTTTGTGCGAAATTCCAAAACAAACAAACGTTATTGTATATGTTAGTGGTATTTTGAGTTATTTCTCAGCTACATAAGTATTTTGTTTAATAGTAAACCAACAATACTTGCTATGATGTTTTCTTTTTAATTCTTTGCTCCTTGGCCAGGTGTATTAAAGCGTTCGACTCGTAATCTGAGGGTCGTGGGTTCGAATCTCCGTCGCACCCAACATGCTCGCCCATTCAACCGCGGGGGCGTTACAATGCGACGGTCAATCCTACTATTCGTTGGTAAAAGAGTAGCCCAAGAGTTGGCGGTGAGTGGTGATGACTATCTGCCTTCCTTCTTGTCTTACATTGCTAAATTAGGGACATCTAGTACAGATAACCCTCGAGTAGCTTTACGCGAAATTCAAAAACAAACAAACAAACAAAATCTATGCTCCTTAGGTTTCAGTTTTTCAATCTTGGAATTGAACGCTAAAATGTTAGGACGACGAACATCGTTAAGTAGTTGTCAATGGTGTTATAAAATGACGAGAACTTGAAAGTTTAAGAAACAGTTTGAGCATTATAAAAACGCGAGATACGTTAAAGTTGATAAAAAGTCAATTTGTTAGTGTTACACTAAAGTATCAATTATTGAAATGTTAGCGAGTTTCGTCAGACAGTTGGTTTGGTACTGTTGCCCCACGCTAGTACAGCGGTAAGTCTAGGGCGGATTTACAACATTAAAATCAGGGGCTCGATTCCTCACGGTGGACTCAGCAGATAGCCCGATGTTGCTTTGTTATAAGAAAACACACACACACTGTCAGTTACTTATTTCAGTTTTCGAAATTTCGAATTTATGTTTGCGACAATATACTAGATCTACGTTTGAGAGAACTTGGCTGGTAATTAAAATTGTTCGACTCGTAATCTTAGGGTCGCGGGTTCGGATCCCTGTCACACCAAACATGCTCGCTTTTTCAGCCGTGATGGCGTTAAAATGTAACGGTCAATCCCACTGTTCGTTGTTAAACGAGTAGCCCAAGAGTTGGCGGTGGGTGGTGATGACTAGTTGCCTTTCCCCTAGCCTTACATTGCTAAATTAGGGACAGCTAGTGCAGAGAGCCCTCGTGTATCTTTGCGCGAAATTGAAAATAAAGCAATTAAAATTGTTGTTTTAGCGTCTCTTGTGAACCTAGGCCTATCAAAGAAACCAACTTTTATTACCTAAAAAAGGGAAAAGCAGAATTTTCTATCTTTATACCTCTGCATATGCCCTGTACTTCAGATGTAATTTATCTAGTGTTTCAACTACATATAAAGAATGATAATATCGTACCATACCTGAACATTAACGGCCACTTAAATGATAGTATAAGACGTGTTACCTTTTATAGGATGCTCACGCTTGTGAAAAACGTTAATAAGGTTTTAAATAATTATTCGAATATCAATCTGCTTAAAGATTTGTTCATTGTCTGAGTTATGAAAACTTTGTCGTCGGAATATTTGAAAACTACGTGTTTTGTATCACAGTCTACAAAACCATAAGGTGGAAAACCCAGGGTGCTTGTTATAAATTGTATGCTTGTTTGTTTTGAATTTCTCGCAAAGCTACACGAGGGCTATCTGCGTTAGCCGTCACTAATTTAGCAATGTAAGACTAGAGGGAAGGCAGCTAGTCATCACCATCCACCGCCAACTCTTGGGCTACTCTTTTACCAATGAATAGTGGGATTGACCGTAACATTATAATTTACCCACGGCTAAAAGGGCGAGCATGTTTGGTGCGACGGGGATTCGAACCCGCGACCCTCAGATTACAAGTCGAGTTCCTTAACCACCTGGCCATGCCGGACGTGACAAAACACATAAATATTTCAAATCACTATTAGAGGCTGAACGTCGTTTGGCTGGAACATTCATGGATAATTCTTAAAGCAAGCAAACCCACCCACTGGCACAGCGGAATTTCTGCGGGCTTACAACGCTAGGAACCGGGTTTTGATACCCGTGGTGGGCAGAGCACAGATAGCGCTTTATGTAGTTTTAGTTAATTTAATTTTGTGTGTGTGTATTCAGAGTTATTACGAAATAGCTGCAATTGTTTGACATTCTGGAGGACATTCGTCTTAGAGTTTTATGTTATTGGTACCAGTGTGAATCTGGAAAGGCAAATGGATGTTTTAAACATTGTTATATCTCTACCATGAACTTAGCAAAGGTTAGTTTGTATAGGCCTAATGTAATATTCTAATGCTGGTGTTTTACAAACGCAATAAAATATCTTTATTCGCAAGATATAACTAAAATAAATAAATAAATAGCTTTAATTAATATCCGACTGAAATAAAAAAAGCCATGCTCTCAATATCATTATAATCCTACGCGAACGCAAATAGTCCAAACACCTGATTGTATTATAAATAAGAAGTATTACTTCGTTAAGCATTGTCTCTGTGTTAAAATATACATCAGTTTGGCTCACGACAAGATGAAATCATTGGCTACAAATAAGATGAAAATTAAATCTTATTTTTTAAAATAACCATAGAATATAGTATTTAATAATTAGAATTATATTACTTCATTCAAAACCTTTTTTCGTTGCGAACAGAGTTAATTTGTTCATTCTTGGGAACTGATCGTGGCCTATAGTTAGCGTGCACAGAATGTGAAATAGGAAAGCAAGCTGGATTCATTCTCATCATGCATCCACAGCCCTGAAGTGTAAGGCGCGTTTTGTTGCAGCGGGACACGAACCACGAATAGCCTTACTCAATATATAAACCTAAATAAATATTATAACACATATTTTTAAAGCTTTGATAATCTACTGATAAAAAGAGTGATTGATGTACGAACAAAACTACACGCTTAAATTCAAACGCTAACTCCTCGGTAGCTTAGCTGTAAGGTGGGTTAAGGCATTCAATTCGGAATCTGAGGGTCGCGGGTTCGAATGCCGGTCGCACCAAACATGCTCGCCCTTTAAGCCGTGGGGGAATTATAATGTTACGATCAATCCCACTATTCTTTGGTAAACGAGTAGCCCAAGAGTTGGCGGTGGATGGTGATGACTAGCTGCCTTCCCTCTAGTCTTACATTACTAAATTAGGGATGGCTAGCGCAGATAGTCCTCGTAGCTTTGCACGAAACTCAAAAAACAAACAGTAATACAGCTTACAACGATAAAATTTGTGTTTTTATAACTGCGGTGGATAGAGCGTAGGTCGCTCATTATGTTATTTTGTGCTTAATAACAAATAAAGAGTTCTTTCAGACGGTCACATACTCAGAAAATTATGAAACTGAAATTCGGTTAATATCGTTTAATGACATGTCATTTACAGACATGATGTACGGTGTAGGGCTAACTACCCCTCCCTGAAGAACACCTGCCCCTGGAGTAAAGTACTCCTAATGGGTGCCCTTAACATTCACTGTACATTTTCTGTTGTCAAGAAAGTTGAACAACCAGCGAACAACTCCTGTCGGTAACTCAATTTCTTTTAATTTGGCTCTTAAGCCTTTATGCCATACAGCGTCAAATACAAGACATAGTGCATTTCTTTTGTTTAAAACTACCTATTATGGTTTCAGTATGATCGGTTGTGTGTCGAATTTTGAAGTTCATGTAAGTTGGATGTGATTTCTGGAAAGTTTAACATCCTATTGCTGATTATTCGTTCTAAAATTTTGCCTAGACAACTAGTTAAACTGATCAGTCAGTAATTTTCCGGCTTATTCGCTGGTTTCCTTCCTTCAAGAACATAAATATATTTGCTAGCTTCCAATAGACAGGGTTGTATCCCGAATTTAGGAAAAAAATAAATAAAACTGTTAAGTAGTCAAATATTCACTGAGTTCTTTTTAACAGTATTGTTTGTATTTGATCTTATCCTGGTGTTTTGCTTTATAGACAGAATAACTTTAGGCTTAGTTATTACGTTTGTGATTTTTTGTGCTGGATTGCGATTATTGTATTATTGTTGTAGTGGCCGGACATGTTGGTGTATGTAAGTTTTGATTATTTTATTGTAGGATTGTTGTAGTGGCCGGACATGTTGGTGTATGTAAGTTTTGATTTCCGTGTCGTATTTATTTATTTTCTTGTAGAAATTGTTATTCATATCTGGTTCTTGATGCGTTTTAAAAGTTTTGTTTAATTGGTCTTTAAAAACGTCTGTTTATTTGTGTCTTGTTATCGTACTGTGAAGTAGGATACATGTTAGGTTTTTGACTGATTGTGAATCTTTTTAAATGTGTCCAAAATTTCTTAGAGCCAGTGTGTTCAACTAGCTAAGAACAGTAACTGTCTCATCTATCTTGTTTTAATTGTATAATTTCATTTCTTATAAAGTTATTTTTTTTAATATTTGGATCTCCTACATTCACGTGCTGTCTTCTGAATGACCTTCTGTCAATCATATTTATTAATTTACATGTGGCTTTCATTTTGTGTAATAACTGTATGATTGTTGCTTAGTATAGTTGTTGTTTTGTTTTTCAGCGGCATTTATCAGACACTCAGACTCTGTCTGACGGTATGCTTCAATATCTGATGATTCTTGTACAATTTCAGTTGTTAAATTTGATAGTAATGTGACTAATTCATTTTGATATTTAGACCAATCAGCTTTCCGGTAATCAAATGTACGTTTTATTATTGACTGATTATAGTGATGTACAACGTCGAAGTCGCAGGTTATTGGTAGGTGATCACTGTCTACATCATTTCCAACATAAAAATGTGAACATTTGTTTGCTAGTTCTATTGTATTAATACATATATCCATTATCCAGTATATCTCTTGTGTGGTATCAGTAACTGATTCTGGTAGGAGTGTTATTGTATAACAACACACAGCCAGAATCGTTTAAAAAGTTTAAGAGCCTTATTCCATTTGATGTTGTTTTATTATAGCCAAAATTTTTATGTTTACTATTATTATTGATTGTTTATTATATTCTGTTAATATTAGGTTGAGGAATAATTCGTGAGCGTTTTTAAATAATTTCATTCAAGCATTACATGCAAGACTATACAATACTTCAATGCATGAACACATTACACTCAAAACATTTATTATGATACTTTATTTCATGTAATACCTAGGTATATAGTATGCATTGTTTTAAACGAAATTGCAAGAAATTAGAAGGGCCTGGCATGGCCTAGCGCGTTAAGGCGTGCGCTTCGTAATCTGAGGGTCGCCGGTTCGCGCCCGAGTCGCGCCAAACATGCTCGTCCTCCCAGCCGTGGGGGCGTTATCATGTGACGGTCAATCCCACTTTTCGTTGGTAAAAGAGTAGCCCAAGAGTTGGCGGTGTGTGGTGATGACTAGCTACCTTCCCTCTAGTCTTACACTGCTAAATTACGGACGGCTAGCACAGATAGCCCTCGAGTAGCTTTGTGCGAAATTCCAAAACAAACAAAAAAACAACAAAACAAGAAATTAGTCAACAATAAAATCTCCGTTGTTGTTGATAACTTCCTCCCATCGTTCAATAAGTTTCTCAATGCCTCGGCGATAAAAGTCTTTCGGTCTTGACTCAAAGAATTCATCCAACCAAGCGCTCAATTCCACGTCATTATTGAACGATACGCCGCGCAATGTATTCGAAAGAGATGAAAATCTGATGGCGCCAAGTCTGGCAAATATGGGCGGTGAGGCAACACTTCCCATTTAAGTTCTTGAATCGCTGCTTTGGTCATATTGGCGATGTGAGGACGAGCGTTGTCGTGCTGCAGAAGAACACTGTTTTGTCGATTTGGTCTTTTTTGCTGAATTGCTTCGTTAAGTCGGAGCAGTTGTTTAACGTAGAGCTCCGCATTAACTGTTTGGTTGCGCCCAAGCAGTTCGTGATGGATTATGCCTTCCCAGTCCCACAATACACACAACATAGTCTTTCGAGGATGGAGGTCTTGTTTTGCTCGAGGAGTCGCTTTATTTGTCGTGGCTGAGCCATTCTTTAAGCTGCTTCATATTGATGTACAGGCACCATTTTTCATGGCCAGTGACGATGCGGTAAAGAAAGCGCTCTTTGTGACCATGTGTTGAGCGATGACGAGCAAGCAAATTGGCGGCAATTGTGATGCGCTGATTTCTATTCTTTTCGCTCAAACAGTGTGGCACCCAAGCGCCGAGTTTCTGAGCCTTGCCCATTGAATGAAGGTGGTTCACCACAGTTTGTTGATCACAATCCATCTGCTCCGCTAATTCTCTAGTCGTGGATTTTCGTGAAGAGGCTCTTCATCAAACACAGTGTGTGACCCGTGTGTGTGACCAGTGTGTGACCCGTCCTTCAGATCAAAATTCCCATTTTTTAAAGCGCGAAAACCAACGGCGGGCGGTACTTTCAGGCATTGCTCCTTTGCCATACACAGAACAGATCTCACGAGCAGCTTCGGCGGCGTTAACACCTCGATTAAATGCGAAAAGCAGATGGTGTCGAAAATGCTCGATTTTGTCCACTTGACATTCCATTTAATGAGCTGAAAATGAAAGCAAAAATTAAAGACATATGAAAATCAAACACACCATCTATTAGAGCAAAAATTTATCTACCAAATGACATGAAATATTTTGCGAAAGCGTTTCATTTATAAATATATTTTTTTAACTTGAAAAAACGCTCACGAATTATTCCTCAACCCAATATATACAGAAATTGGGTATCCCGTATTTTGGTTGGAGAGCAGGAAGTAACCAGCTATTGTTATTATATTATTATTTGCTGCAATACCGTCTTTTGGTATTATTTTTCGTTACTATTTTAAATATCTATTTAAGTAATAGAAACAGTAAACCTATACAATAATGCTATGTCTTTTATTAGGGTCATTTTTTATTTACTCTATCCACATTTAAGGTGCTATATCCCGAAATTTTGAGTAAGTTTTGTGTATAATACACAGTTTCAGGGCTCACAACAACATGAGGTCTTAGATCTCGCGCTTCTTGCAAGGAAGACCACATTTGATTTTAACATGTTGAATTGTGAATGTTTATGTTAAAGTATGCCCATGAATTTTTGTACTATACATGATATTATTGGTGTAATGTGTATTTTTGTTATGTTTATAATGAGAGTGATACAGTCTTGTTTGTTTCCTGGATTTGGTACTGTGCAATGAAATTTTTAAAAATGTTTTTAATAGGCTCCATTATTGGGCTATTATCTGCTGATTATTTGGGATATTGTACCTTTGTGTTCTTGGCACTTTAAGTTTTATTTATTGTTATTTGTTTTCGTTGTGTATTAACTTGTTCTGTATTGTTTTTAGGTTTCTGTTATGGTTGTTGTTTAACTACATTATC
Organism: Tachypleus tridentatus; assembly: GCF_004210375.1. Classification (NCBI taxonomy): domain Eukaryota; kingdom Metazoa; phylum Arthropoda; class Merostomata; order Xiphosura; family Limulidae; genus Tachypleus; species Tachypleus tridentatus. The sequence goes on from NC_134829.1 coordinate 35,873,735, forward strand.
GTATGTTCTTGTGATTGTTTTTTGCATTACTGGTACAGGAAGTGGTGTTTTTCTAAGTTGTTTTTATGCTGTGTTTTTAGCGTGGTTTGTTGTGTCGTGTTATTACTTACGTTGAAAATTCGTGTTTTACTTATTTTTTATTTATTCAGCCTTTATAGCCCGCCTTATGGTGTTGGTTTAAAGCAAAAAAAACGTATTATTTTCCTTTGTGTAGTTACTCATGAAGTGGTTACCTCTTCCCCTCCAGTGGCACAGCGGCATGTCTGTGGACTCACACCGCTAGAAACCGGGTTTCAACACTTGTGGTGGGCAGAGCATAGGTAGCCCATTGTGTAGTTTTGTGCTTAATTCCAAACAAATCAAACCAAGTGGTTACCTTCACATCCAACACAACGTGGAAAGGACTTCCATACTATCGCTTCATAATGGTACCGTTGGTAGTTGAAGCATTGTGTAATAACCACGGCTGATATTTTTGTTTTTTCACCTCAGAGTCTGATACCATTGGTTGTCATTACCTTAATGTCGTCCGTGTAAACTTTGATAATGTTTGAGTTCTTGTGCCCTACTTGAAATTATTATTTCGATTTTGGTGTATAGAGTTGTTTCTAGTGAGATCATCTTTAATGTCATCAGTGTTAATGGAATAGTGTATTCCCCTGATTATAAAAGTTGTTGTATTAGGTTTCACATCCGGTATGTGTATTTTAATTTTTCCAGGATTAAATACATCTTTCGACCATTCAGTTAGTAAAACGTTTAAGACTTTGACTTCGGTCCCTAAACGTTTGATGGTCGTTATATTTGCTCATGGTTTGTATTTCTTTATTTCTGTAGCTACTTGTGGTTCTTTGTATGGCCAGGTATCTCTTCAATTATAATGGCATGTTTCGTAGTTCCTGTTTAGTTTGTGTTGTGTGTGTTGCCCTTTGTTTTCTTATGCACAGTGATGAATCTTTCTTCATCCCGTTGTTTAATGTTTATGTACAACATGCTTTCATTTGATTTTACACTTGCTATGATCGATTCTTCATTACTTAGAACACATTCGATAGAGCTTTGGCTTTCCATAAAATGCCTTGATATTTTTTTTGTTAATTTATCTAGCTGTAATTTAGCATAACTAATTAGATTATCTAGGTTTAAACTAATAGCCATGTTCGTAACATTAGTGCCACCCACACTGGACTCACTTAAGTAGGAAGAGGTCGGTCGATGGATTCTTTAAGTCACTCAAAGACTCCGTTACCGCAGACTTCTCTTTCATCTTTTGAGTGTAGTGGCACCCCCAACGACCAAACGTAAGTGTTGCACATTGTTGAGGCCTAGTGTTTCCTCTGTTGTTTTAAGGTGTTGACAAGAGACCAGTGAGAGAAAGTAATCACAATTATATGTAGACGGCGCTGGGTGATGTAATTGTAGGCCTAACCCTAATCGGCTATTGTAGGTAGACTTATTCAATGAATGTTAGGCCCGAATTAGGGCTTTTTGAAACGAATGAGCCAATACTTTTTAGACAGGGCAGATACACGTCCATTCTCTTTGAAAAGTCAGTATGGGAATCTAGTTGTTAATTGTTTGTTGTTGTTGTTTTTTAATTTAGCGCAAAGCTATGATAGATCACGGCTATCTGCGCTAGTCGCCCTTGAGTTATCGGCGAAAGACTAGAGGGAAGGCAGATAGTCATCACCACCACCGCTTACCTCTTGGGCTACTCTTAACCAACAGATAGTGGCATTGACTGTATAACGCCTTCATAGCTAAAAGGACGAGCATGTTTGGTGGGAAGATGATTGTTAAAAACGCCCCTATTGACTAATACATACCTTAAGTGATCATTTAGTTTTAGAATTATTTTGAGCTGTTTTTACACTGTCTAGAAATAAATGTCTCGTAAAAAAAATATATTTAAGTACCAGTAAAACAATGAAAGACTGAAGAGTTCTCGTAGAGGTCCGTTTCGTATTTTATGTTCTATGTATTTTCGACCTACTCTTAAATTTTATTTAAAAAAATGTCAGGTTTGTGGGTTAAAGAAGGTATAGAGATGCTCTCTTATACTTAAATACAACCTTGATTGAAGAGTTTTCTTAAGAGGTTCGTTTCGTATTTTGTATTCTATATATTTTAGACCTACTCTTTTAAATTTTATTTTTAAAAATTGTCAGATTTGTGGGCTAAAGAAGGTACAGAGACACTTTCTTATCCTTAAATCCAATCTCAATTTTTAAGTTTTTTTACTATATTTACTTTACATAATGATAACAAAAATCTTTTAAAAATCATCTTTTCGCTCTTTGTGCAGAAGAACAATTTGGTAGAGTGGAATTATCAAGAACACATAAAGTAAACGTGTATTTTCAAATAGTTGAATAAAATGTTTTGAGAAAAAAAATCTTACATAAATTGGTGCCCCTTAGCGGAACAGCAGTATGTCTAAGGACTTGCAACATTAGAAACCGAGTTTCGATATCCGTGGTGGGCAGAGCACAGATAGCCCATTGTGCATCTTTGTGCTTAGTTACAAACAAACAAACAAAATAAAAATTGGAAAATTTTGAGAGAATCTTTGAAATCTGCAAATGATGCTACCAGTGTGTTTTAGTCATTGTTTAATTTATAATTATGCGCCACTAAAGAAACAAATAAAAAGAAGTTGAACAGTAAAAGTTACCAGAAGTGAAATTCTATCGGTATTCACCGAAGTTTATTAGTGGTTCTCTGTTTTAGAATTCCACTTTGGAATTTTTTGGAAAACGAAACTGAGTTTTGTTGTCATTCTTTTAAATATATTTTTTGGCATTTCAATTTGAATAGTACATGAAGATTTACTGCTAACTTGTAGAAAAGTTGATACTTCATACACTATGAGCCTAAGTCTTGCTGAAGGTGAGTACCTGTATTTCTCTAAATATAACTTCGCCAATGCATGTAGCAATATCATTAAATAATTTCACATGCTCACAAAGCTGCTTCTAAATGATTGCCACAGAGTTTGGCACGACAGGTTTGAAATAAAGGTGAAATGGAAATTATAATCATTTTTTGTTGTTTTGTTATTTTAGTGAAACCAGTCTATTGCTTGCACACTGTAATATTATAATATATATATATAGAGAGAGTTCGAAACATGCTATAGATGTGATTTCAGAAACAATAAAAAAAAATGATGACGTCAATCACCACTTAAAAGAAGTGGGTAGAAAATCAAAACGCAACACAACAAAGGGAACGTAAATGGCAAAGCTCAACATAACACTCGTATGTGAGTATCTTGTATTGTAGGATTTCCCTAATAGAGTTCGGACTTCAAAAACGAAAGAAATGAGATACGTAGAAATGATATAAGATACGGTTATGTAGGCTTAGATCAATTAAGTGTAAACCGTTTTTGTCAAGTTACTGTTTCTGTGAATTCCTGAGATCAGCGGGATAGTGCGGCCATTCAAGCATTTGGAGGGTTTGAAGACGTAAGTGTTTTCATTCCTTTTATGCGGAACGTCTATTTATTAATACGTTGTTTTGTGCTTTAAATGTAGCTCGAGAACCAAAAGCGCATTCGCTCATCTTTCTCGCTTTACTTAAAAGACCGGCTTGTTACAATAGTCTTTAGGTTTGAGGTAGCGAAATAATTGTTACCACAGGTGAGCCTGGCGTGGGTTAATAGTTGCACATCGAGCTTGGGATCGAAAAGTCAGAAGTTCATGTTACAGTATGCCACTATACACTTTTAGCATGGAGGCGTTGCAACCTCGAGAGTCGATCCACTTTAGGTTTAGAGTAACCTAATGAGTTTACCCTCCCACTGTCAGTAGTTTCGAGTTAGGGATAGCTAAGCCTGAATCTCGGGGTTTCTGACATGGATGTTTAGCCTATGTGTTGCATATCGAACTGTTGAAGGTGTATCAAATATGTTGCCATAGTAGTATCGTTCATACAATTTGTGGCGGTGTGAGAACCCTAGTATTTCTCTCAGTTATTTACGTAAAAATAAAATATGAATATTATTGTCTTATATTTTTATAATTCTAGTACATTATATTGTTTTACTCTGATTACGGTCAGAAAAAGTTTTGAAAGACAAGTTAAGTGATAACACAGAAAAACCGATATACATTTTAAGAATCTGTCACTTGGGTGACTTTTTTTTTTCTTTTCATTTTTCTGTGCAGTTTGGCTCAGATGGGGACATTTTAGTAATTATCAAAATGACGCACGTTGGTTGCCTTCGGCTTGCTGCCAAAACCGAGACATGCATGGCTGCTTGTAGTTAAATTTGGATTCAGTATTAATTTGGTGAAAAAAAAACAACAACTTCAAATATGATGCATTACGGAAATTCCTGTATTTTGGAAAATACGAGTTTTTTTAGCATAAAATGTTTAGAATAGTTATTCAAACAATGAACAAAGTTCTAAGATGTTATTTTAATAATCAAGTCCAACTGAGTTTCATATAGAAATGTTTGTTGTTGAGGCTATATGTTTGTACCGTAAAAATGTTGACTAGGAATAAAACTCGAACTATAAAAAGCTGCCTAAAAGAGGTTCAACCCTAGTTATGTGAACTGAAAGAACTAAAAAATTATCTTTAGTGTGCTGAGTCCGTGAAGTCAGAATAAATGTTTTCACTGCACTTTCGTTTTAAGTAACGTGAATAGAAAATCGGTTATTAAATTAGATGTGTTGATAAATTTCATACTATACTTTAAAATCTATTAATAATGTGGAAAGTAAAGTACCGATCATTTTTGTTACTTGTAATGTTCTACTGTTGTTATCACCTTTGCTCAAGTCACTAGATCTACGATAATTTTTTAAAGATATTGTTATGCTAATTTTATATGTAATTATGTTAAGTATATACACCTCTGGGGGCTTACCTAGCACTACAAAGTAGGGGGATCTATTTAAAATCCGTGGACCTATTCTTCTACACAAATAATTTAAGTAATTCACCTAACCCTACATGAAACTTTTATAACGGAATTATTTAAAATTTTAAGAGCAAATTAAAGAGAAGCTTACCTTACTTCACAGTAATAAGCTGCTAAGTTGTAAACGACTGTTTAGAAAATTGGATTATTTGTTCGCCCCGTGACTTCACACTTTTAATTTAAGGCCATTCTAATACATTTTCCTATCAGTACTGTAATTACAATTTTACGCGGGATTTCATATACTTTTGTGAACATTCGCAGCACTTTTCAAGTTAATACAGATTAACAGGTCCGGCATGGCTAGGTGGTTAAGGCGCTCGACTTATAATCTGAGGGTCACGGTTTGAATCCCCGTCATACTAAACATGCTCGTCCTTTCAGCCGTGAGGGCGTTATAATGTTACGGTTAATCCCACTATTCGTTGGTAAAAGAGTAGCCCAAGAGTTGGCGGTAGGTGGTGATGACCAGCTGCCTTCCATCTAGTCTTACACTGCTAAATTAAGGATGGCCAGCACAGATGGCCTTCGTGTAGCTTTGCGCGAAATTTAAAACAAAACAAACCAAACAAATTAATAGATGGCGTTTATTTATAAAATTGTCTTTCTTTTGTTTTTTCGATACATTTACCTTTTCTTTAATGACATTGTTTTTTTGCTCTGTCCACCACAGGTATCGAAACCCGGTTTATAGCTGTGTGAATCAGTAGACATTCCGCTGTACCACTGAAGGGCAGAGTATCTTTGTACTAAATTCCAAGTAAGGTAATCGAAATAAGGCTAAGTAATTGGAGAAACCCAAAAACATTTAACCACCCTAAAATAACTAAAAATAAGTATATCCTACACTTTTGTTTATTTATTTGTTTATTTTGAATTTCGTGCAAAGCTACTCGAGGGCTATCTGCGCTAGCCGTCCATAATTTAGCAGTGTAAGACTAGAGGGAAGGCAGCTAGTCATCACCACCCACCGCCGCCAACTCTTGGGCTACTCTTTTACCAATGAATAGTAGGATTTACCGTCACATCATAACGCCCCCACGGCTGAAAGGGCGAGCATGTTTGGTGCGACGGTGATTCGAACCCGTGATCCTCGGATTACGAGTCAAACGCCTTAACACGCTTGGCCGTACGGGCCCCCCAGCCCCTCCCCCACATTTTTGTATGTATATGTATGGGACGTATAAAAGAAAAGGCTTTGTGCCAAATCCTAAGTAAATTCACTAAAATATAATCTAGTAATTGTGAAAAAACCTATAATTAAGTTTTTACGACATATTGACCCCCCCCCTGCTATAATTATTACAAACTGGCAAATTTACTATTTTTGCTTGTCAACATTTGGAACCTGTAGGACCTGTAAACTATTTACAATATGGTCCCAAATAAGTATTCAAAATGAGCAAATCCAACTTTTTTTTTTTTAAATATTGGACGCACGAAAATAACAATTTGTGATAATTTTCTTCTTATTTACTGTAAATATGACTTACAGGAGTCCAAAATATAACCTTTGACCCCATAAAATCTTTAATAAGGACAAAATAAAAAGAATGAAAGTTTCTGAGCGTATTGGACCAAAGTATAACCTTACCAACAAGTTTCAAGTAAATCTTCCGAGGAAGGAAGGAAAGACATTCTAATGAAAAACATTTGAAAGAATAAGAAACGATATGAAAATAGCGTGTCTTTCTGTGGAGATATAAAAATCAAACTTGTAATTGTAATTCTTTAATAAACTAACTTTTAAATAGATTTGTTTCTTTCAGTGCGCAAGTACACGATATCCAGTTTGCACTTTGTTCACTGAAGGGACCGAACCACTTAGCCACGTTTTAAAAGTGTTGACTCTCTATGTTAAGTAACTCGGGTGAACCTATTTATCACGAATCAAGCAACTTGATTCGTTTTAGGATGACTTGCAATTATATTCCGATCTTCAAATAATCTTAAAAAAAGTATTCTTTGTTACGTTTCAGTTGAATGATTTTAGGGCCTACGAAAATGGTAATTACTCGCCATATTATTTTTGATGATATGACATTGTTTAACATTGTACATTGTATTTACACTCACGCACGTAGTATTTTTAATATTGTAAGCTGTGTTATGTTAGGTCAAATGTATTATAAAAGTTGTAAATTAAGACTAATCTAAAGTTTTATCACAGTGACGCTTTCTTTTAGCGTTTAAGACCGAAGCTACACAGTAGGCTATATGAAATCTGTTTACCACTGAGAATTTAACCCCGGATTTTAGTGTTTTAAGCCTGTAAACTAACCGCTGAACCACTAGTGAAGAATATGAAAGCAATGATATTCCACGTAAGAGGAGTCTCGGCCCGGCATGGCCAGGTGGGTTAAGGCGTGCGACTCGTAATCTAAGGGTCGCCAGTTCGCATTCCGGTTGCACCAAACATGCTCGCCCTTTCAGCCGTGGGGCATTATAATGTGAGGGTCAATCCCACTATTCGTTGGTAAAAGAGTAGCCCAAGAGTTGGCGGTGGGTGGTGATGACTAGTTGCCTTCCCTCTAGTCTTACACTGTTAAATTAGGGACGGCTAGCGCAGATAGCTTTGCGCGAAATTAAAAGAACAAACAAACAAGAGGAGTCTATAAAATGAGAAAACGTTTTTAATATATTATTGGAAATCTTGTAAATGTATATGTTTATTTTTAGTGAAAATGAATACATTTTAACGAAGTTATGTAAGCAAAATCACAAGGAAGGATTGCGTTAAAAATAGCAAATCCGAACATCTGACTAATTATGTTAGTTTGTTATAACTTTAAAACAAAATCCGAAACAAAAATAAATTAAATAAAAAACGCTGCACTAATTGAAAAGTTCCCAGGGTACAAACTATAACGTGGGATTATAAAATGTACCCTAGGTTAGGGAGGTAAATAAGGAAGTAGGACCCACATTCCGGTGGGGATACATCGTCTGTCAATCTTAACCTTCATTCGCCAGTCTCACATAAGAAATAAAAGTGTAGCAATAGATATAGAAATAGAAATTAGGAGAGCGAGATGAGGGTGTTCAAGCGCGCAACGTCCCACATTTTTATCACCCTTCACTACCTACAGACAGTTGTGGGAAGGTGACTGCTTTCCAAAGTAAAGAAGGAAAATTAACTGTAATAAAAATAAGGAAATAAGATACTGCCATTTGGAGGTAAGTAAGATGAAAACTTACCTCTTGAAGTTAGCATTCCAGCCCTCAGTGTGGTTTGTTATAACTTAAAAAACAAGCCAAAACAAAAACAAATTAAACCAAAAACGCTGCACTAATTGAAAAAATTCCAGGGTACAAGCTATATTGTGGGATTATATAAGATACCCTAGGTTTTGGAGGTGACTACGAAAGTAGGACCCACATTGCGGTGGGAATACTCTGTTTATTAGTCTTAACCTCCATTCGCCAGTCTTACATAAAGAAATAAAATAAAGGAGTAACAATAAATACAGAAATAGAAATTAGAAGAGCGAGATGTGTATGGATACTTAAGCCCACAACGGGAACATTTATATCACCCTTCACTGCCTGCAGACAGTTGTGGGAAGGTAACTGGGGACTGGAATGCTAGTATCTTATTTCTTTATTTTCTTTTTCTTATTTCAGTTTATTACTTCTTCTTTACTTGGGAGAGCAGTCACCGTCCCACAATAGTCTGCAGGCAGTGAAGGGTGATATATATGTGGGACGTTGTGGGCTTGAGCACCCACATTTCGCTCTCCTAGTTTTTATTTCTATAGCTATTGCTACACTTTTATTTCTTGTGTGAGACTGGCGAATAGAGGTTAAGACTAATAAACAGTGTATCCCCACCGAAATGTGGGTCCTACTTCCTAGTCACCTCCAAAACCTAGGGTACATTTTATAATCTTTTCAATTAGTGGAACGTCTTTTATTTAATTTATTTTTGTTTCGGCTTGTTGTTTTTAAGTTACAACAAACTAATATGTTTATTTTTATATTTATTCAAGACGTATTTTATTAATCTGATCACAGTGTCGCCAGGATTTTCCAGGCGTTTCTGAAAAATCAATAACACATGTACGCCTAAATAAGTCGTGAGTCAGTTATAATTTATGTGGTTCATAGCGTCATATATAGCTGAAGAAACGAATAAGGTTGCGAATATAAAATGTTACGATACTTTCATCAGATTTTTAAGTACTGTATTTAATTTTTTGTAACCATCAGAATGCACTTGAACTTCAAAAGGGGCGTTGTTTACACCCAGCCTCTAATACCCTTCTCATTGACGATACCTTTTCAAATAAAACGTCTTTTTAACAAGTCTGATTTTGAGTTCCAATTAAAAAAATAAAAGTTGGAATATTTAGTAGTATTTTTAGAGTAAATATGGCGCAACACCTTTCATGACAATAACCTGTTTTGGACGTAATTAAAAGGTAGGTTGTTTGAAGTACTATTTTATCACAACAGTGATTTGAAAATGTATCTCAGAACGGTTGGTATGGGTATTAACACTTTTACTGGTAAGCAATTTTATGATCAATAAAAGTGGTAATACCAATACCAGCCGTTCTGAGATACATTTTTATTATTTGAAGTGGATTTCTTGTCATCATGAATATGATTTGAAAAATAGTGAACAATCTAAGCTGAATATAAAAATACGTTTATTGAAATATTAGACCTACAATGATTTCCAATACTTCTCCAACTTTGGGCGTTCAAACCGTAATTTTAACATTTTGAAACTGAATATATAAATAGTGCTTCAAATAAACCTTTCTCTCCCATTGCCAACCCAAGCTAATGAGTTCCGATGTTGAACGAAAACCCTTCTGGGTGGTGACTTAAGTAAACAAAAGATGGAACTTGAATACCATTTTACCCACGTCTATTTTGAACTGCGTAATAAACGAATTAAAAAGAATGTATAAAAGAAACATTTTGACGTGTTTTTAAGTCATGTCTTCAATCATAATGAGTGCTAAAACAAACATTTCCATTGCACATGATATATTAGAATGGAATAAAAAAATAAATTTTGTAATAAGTGGAAAAAAGAAATTAATGTGCGAGTGAGTATGTCGTAATATTTTTTTTCCTTTGGTTAGTTCTTTTATACTATCTGTTGAAAATAATTCAAAGTCGATCCATGTAAATGAAAAATTAATTAATTTTATAAGTTTATAATTTCTTAGACAGGTTTACGAATAACGCTAACTACACTAACGTAAAGATGAAGATATTTCTACAACTTCACTAGTAAAACAGAAACATACACAGACTGATTCATTTTACTGATTAGAAGAAACGCTCAAAACAGCTCTGGTTTTGATGCTTCACCGAACCTCGTGCTCAGAACCTGTCTTCGAATTTACTAGAAACTCTGACATTAAAATTTTAAGAAATGTTTAGGCCTACGTTATTCAACTTTCCGATTTTAACGTTCCACACCCTCTAGCTAACATCTACATTATATAACACTTAAACAAATGCATAACTTATAACAAAAGTAAGCAATGGTTAAGGCTACTAAACGTTTCAGCAAAAGTGAGAACGTCCCAAGTTTTTAGCCTTATTTGTTCGTCCCGATCAGTAACAGTATTAAATTTTCAGTTTTTTCTCTCTTGCCACTTTGATTTGTATGATTAGTACTTTTACATGGCTCGTTTAAAGTTTATTTGGAGAATTATCCAAAACAAGAAAGAAAACATGGATCGTTGTTGTTCATTGCTCTCTGCTTTGATTTCTTAACCTAACCTGTCATTGAGCAGCCGAAGAAATTGAGATTTGAAGAACTGCCCAGCCTCATAAAACAAAACAATTTTTTTAACTAGGTTCGAGTCCGCTTAGGCACATTTTTAGCCGCGACAGTTAGAGTTTTGGACTTTAGTTATATTACATACGACAATATATACTTCGATAAGAAGATTGTGGATACCTGAAGCATCTTGCCACTTCAGGCATTTTTTGTTAACTTCGATGTAACCTTCTCATGTTAATACTATTTGGCCCTAACAGTCCTTATACGAATCAGTATACAGCAAGAAAGTGTGATGGTTACATTCTGCTATGGCAGTATATGCCCACTATTTATTAACTGGCAGTGCTTATTGCCAACATAACTGAAGAACTAGGATCTTCTAACGCAAAAAAAGAGGGCTATGGGATTCTTGGTGGGTTTCCGTTGATCTCGAGGCAGTCACGTGCTTCCTGATGGAGCATCTGCGTCAATCTGACGTCAAAGGTTAGGTAGACAGTAGTCCTATTGAGTCTGTCACCCACAGAAGTTAACAGGGCTGAGGCACTCTTTATCGAGGAAAGTTGGATTAGCTCATGCTTCGAAACTGGGACGAAAGAATAAGTCTATTACCTCTCAAAGGAAGTCATGTTACAAAGTCATATTTACGATTACATTTACGAAAATCTGCATGATAAACAGGAGTAGGAAGATTTGGTTTTGAAAAATATATATGTAAAAACGGCTTGTTTGGGTTGAGAAAATATTTTACGTAGAGATTTGGTTTTGGTTTTAATTTCGCGTAAAGCTACACGAGATCTATCTGCGCTAGCTGTCCCTAATTTTGCAGTGTAAGACTAAAGGGAAAGCAGCTAGTCATCACCACCCACCGCCAACTCTTGGGCTACTATTTTACCAACGATTATTGGGATTGAACGTAACCTTATAACGCTTTCTCGGCTGAAAGTGTGAGCATATTTGGTGTGACGAGGATTCGAAACCACGGAGTAGAAAGACGTTTAAAGTATTAACAAATAAAAAAATTGCTGTGAAGTAATTGGCAGAAATATTTGTTGTACATGAAACTTAGCGAAAAGCAAGCACTCACTGAGCTACACTGCTTGTCATGAAAAGTAAACTGTTGCACATGAAACTTAGCGAAAAGCAAGCACTCACTGAGCTACACTGCTTGTCATGACAAGTAAACTGTTGTACATGAAACTTAGCGAAAAGCAAGCACTCACTGAGCTACACTGCTTGTCATGACAAGTAAACTGTTGTACATGAAACTTAGCGAAAAGCAGGCACTCACTGAGCTACACTGCTTGTCATGAAAAGTAAACTGTTGTACATGAAACTTAGCGAAAAGCAAGCACTCACTGAGCTACACTGCTTGCAAGGCTTGTCATGAAAAGTAAACTGTTTCACAGGCGTATAATTCAAGTATTTAGCAATAAAAAATGTATCACTGTTATTGTTTGTAAGATCTTTCTTTGGTTTTAATTTGTAGTTCCCTATAACTTTGTTTTTATCGACAAACTACGTAAATAAAGTCAAATTACAAACAACAGATGTAACCATGGAATACCCACATCAAACATTTACCTTTTAACCATCATATATATGTGTAATAAAAAAGTCATTGCCACTTGTTATTAAACATATTTTTGAAATACGATATAACTGGCGAAATTAGATTAATGACGCTACGTCAGTGTGTTCGAAGATTGTAGAGTGGTTTATAGTGAAACGAAAATACATTAAATCAAAATTCTTAATGTACAATAATAAAATATATACATCCCTGTACCCACTACTCAGTAACGTTAAACCAAACCGCAGGTCTAGCAATCAATATCTACACATAATGAAATAGTCCAGTATACAGAACTAGATGCTTTAAAATACGAACAGCAGATAAATACACTGAACTATTCGTTATTACCAGAGCACGTTCACTTTTATGTATTAACCTGCAATTATGACGTGTCTAATGCCGTCAGCTGATACAGGTAGTCGAACTAACAAAAACTCCGGATCAGTCACGAAAGCCAATAACTATGTATGTTATATTATACTGCTCTGAAACAACAAGCAATTTTTCAACGTTCGTCACAATAAGATGAGGTCAGAGGAACCAGAGAAGATTATATAGAACGCTGGTTGACTCGTGTTTCTCAATAATAAACAAGTTAATTTAAGAAATAATAATAATTAATAAAAATATGATGTTAAAATAAATAACACAGTATTAAGTGATCCGTACCTTAACTCTGACATGTTGTGACATAAGTAAATTTCATGAAAAATTACACTTCACCAACTTAATCCATTTCATTCCTTAACAGTTGTTGTCTGGTGGTGTTTGTTGTTGTTGTTTTTTTAGTATAAATGACGTCTGAATCACTACCATAGGCTTGATTTAGCGTAGCGGTTAGGAGGCAATTTGATGGTCGCGGGATCGAAACTTTTAGCTGAACATGTTCGCCCTTTTAGATGTGAATGAATTATATGTGACTGACAATCCTATTTATTTCTTGGAAAAGAGTAGTTCAAGATATATCAGTGGGTGGTGTTGACTAGCTGTATTCCCTGTAGTCTTTCACTTCCAAATTACTTGAGGACTAGCGCACGAAAGTGAACAGAACATAACTCTACCCTCTCTCTAACGTGTGTGTGTTTATATATATATATATCGTATCCTTCCTAGCCTGAAGAGCCTTGGTATTGGGCGGAGTGGTTCGTCGGCATTGAATATAGTAGATATGATATGGTTGACATATTATAATATAATCTACTTTCACTCAGAAGTTCTTATTAACAATACAACCCCCTAGTGGCTCAGCGGCATATGTGCGAACTTACAACTCTAGAATCCGGGTTTCGATACTTGTAGCTGGCAGAGCACATATAGCTCATTGTGTTGCTTTGTGCTTGACTTCGAACAAACAAACAACCAATTAACAACAAAATTAGTGTACTTTTTTTTTTACTTAGATATTTCTAAAACATTTTATAAAATATTTATCGGAAATAAACTAGGTAAAATAGGGAGGTTAGAGATTAGCACGACAATCTAACAACGCTAAAATCCAGAGTTCGATTCCCTGTAGTGGACAGAGCACAGATAATTCATTGTGTGGCTTTGCGTTAAAATAACCAAAAAGCGACAAACGAACCAAATATCTTTAATTTACACCAGTATTGTAATTCGATTTCCAGATGGTGCATTTTGTGGATGGCAATACATAGTATTGGTTCAATTGCACCTGATACTTAATTTGACGTGAATCTGATTCTCCATCAGCTCCGTGTGTATTCTGCAGCTTCTGCCAACAACATGAACCAGTAACGTTTTCCGTCACACCATAACATGCTCGCCTTTCAGCCTTGGGGGCGTTATAGTGTTTAGGTCAATCTCACTATTCGTTAGTAAAAGAGTAGAGTAGCTCAAGAAGCGGCAGTGGGTGGTGATGACTATCTGCCTTCCCTCTAGACTTATACTGCTAAATTATGGAAGGCTAGCGCAAATAGTCCTCGTGTAGGTTTGCGCGAAATTCAAAAAGAATCAAATAATCACGTTTATAACGCACCCACAACTTCTAAAGTGTAAAACGCGATGTAGCAGCAACGATACGTGAACTTTTAGACTTACAGTCTGATTCGTTAACCATTAGACTACACTCAGTCCATCAAATTTACTTGTTGGTAAAAACCTCAACACAATAACAGTATCCTACAAAGAAGGTTCAAGAGGCAATCTGTATGATTTAAGTAATAACTTTTTATTCACAAAACCATCTCCGATGTAGTTTTTTTATTTCCATTTATTCCACGCATTATCAATGCATCAGTATGAAAACACCTGCGAAGAATTGTGCAGCTGTGTCCAACATCAAGTCAGTGTATCCCTGAGTAGTAAATTCATCCTCTGGGAGTACAATAAGACATACATTCACTCCTAGTGATGCTTTCCTACACCGTAACCAATCCACAACCCAAACTGTAACATTCAGTTTGTTATCTATCCAAACACAGAATCGCCCGCCACTAATAAACACAGGAAATTTAGCCTAATGAACACTTATCTTTCAACAGTAATACATTGCTACCTTCTCTGGTAATTTCAATAGATGTTCAAACGTGATGTTTGTTTTTGAATTTCGAACAAAGCTACTCGAGGGCTATATGTGCTAGCTGTCCCTAATTTAGCAGTGTAAGACTAGAGGGAAGGCAGCTAGTCGTCACCACCCACCGCCAACTCTTGGGCTACTCTTTTGCCGACGAATAGTGCGATTGACCGTAATATTACAATGCCCCCACGGTTGAAAGGGCGAGCATGTTTGACACGATGGGGATGCGAATCCGCGACCCTCAGATTACTAGTCGCACGCCTTAACACGCTTGGTCATGCCGGGCCGAAATGTATTGTGCACTCAGCCACATCTTCTAGACCTGCGTTTTCCAAGGGTTGCTATCCAATCTTGAGTTAGTGGTGTAATGTATGAAACGGCCGCAAAAACAGGATGGGAATTTATAACAGTTTATTTAATTCATGTAGCAAGTATTTCGTTTCGTCTGACCATCTATGCTTACAAATGGATCATAGTCCAGAAAAGCATGAGAACCATTGTTCTGATCCATTTTGATTCATGGGGTCTGTTTCCTTATTCAGGAGATTTGTTTTTCCCTCTTCCAGTGGCTCAGCGGTAAGTGTGAAGGTTCAAAACACGACTCCCCTCCCCAAAAAAAAACCCACAAAAACGGGGCTGTAGATATATATGGCGGCCATAGTACAGATAGCTTAACAACAACTTTTTTATGTACAATATTGTGTATACCATCCTTTTAAAAACACTAGAAACATTAACAGACCTGTTTCTGTATTTGTTATACTTGTCCATACAAGGATTGTACTGTTCCGCATTTGGTTTTGATAAACTGAAGACGATTAGCCAATAAAGTTAAAATAAATGTCTATAAGAGAATAATGTTTCATTCTCGTCATATGTAATACATATTATGTATACTAAGGCATGTTTGGAAGCTAATATTTAGGCTTACTTTTAGTTCTGCTGCACCAACTCATTTGTATATAGAAATTTTTAAGGCATCAAATGGATATCAAAAACAACATGAATTTAGGAAGTAGGAATAGAATTATAGGTTATAATCCAGAGTTATTCCAAAATAATCACAACCGAAAATTGAAAGACTGACACAGTCTATGTTTTTGTTCATAATTTAACGATAAGTGACGAATTATTTTTAGAAATATTTTAGACATTTCACAATTTTTGTTTTACCCAAGTGAAGTAATTATTTTGCTTTTAATGTATAAAATAACATTGAAATCAGTTATCACAACAATAGCCTTTATGTTTAGTAGGTAAAACAATCTTTTGGCTAAGAAAGTAAAAACATGTAACTGCCAGCACGAATACACAAAACCATAAATAAAAAACAATATAAGTAGCCATATTATTCTAAGAAAACTTTTATCTAAAACTAAGTGTTGAATTTCTTTCCTTTTCGTGAAATTAGGATTGAGTAAAAGCAATTGAAATGAATTATGTTATAAAGTCTTACAATGGCTAATTGCCATAAGCTTGTAACATTGACTCAGTGGCTACTTATGTAGGGATTTTCTTTTTATAATTTTGTTTGTTTATCCCTAACTTGTTTCTGTAATTTTTGGCATTGCTATTCTAACATCATCCTTTTTTATTCAAACTCTTTTATTTGTTTTCCCTCTTCTATAAAAAAGCAAAACAATAATAATAATAATTCATAATTTATGATGAATGGCCGTCGCTATGAAGGGAACAGTTTTAGCCTGATGTGATTGATTGTCTTGATGAAGACATCATGTCTTGAAGTTAGTGAAATGTTATACCGCTTCTACACTTTACAAATTAAAATGGAACATTTTAGTGTGTAAATCATCACAGCAACTTTAAACATTGGTAAACTAACCCTTCTGATACCAGAATTGTAATAGTCAGTAGAATATTTGACAGTCCTACTCACCAGTTTTTTTCAACCCCAGCTTAAGGCATGGGCTTAGCGGGCTGAATCTCGGGGTCCCACACTAATGAGAAGGCCTCAAGCTATGACTATAAATGTATTGCATGTAGAGGTTCTGTCTCGAAGGGGCCTTTATAAGTTGAAAAGCCTAAGGCCAATAAAACCCTTAATCCAGCCTTGGGTTTGTTTACTTTGGCGATTTGTGAATGTGTGTATGTGTGTGTGGCTAAACTGAAAGTCTTAATAGCTTTTTAAAACATCGAAAATCTAACTGTTTACGAAAATCTGTTACATTGTTGTGAGAGAGATTTTAGACTGTGGGGAGCGGTACATAATATGCATTAGCCATATTTGGCGGTCCATTCCTAGATACTAAACACTGCAGTGTTCAGTGATATCACAACGTTCGAGCTTTGTCTTAATTTAAGTATGTGTACTATGGTCTGTTTTCAAGTTTATCATTAAATGCTGTTGTGAACTATCTCGTCTTTTTCTTTTTTGTAAATTGTTTAAAATATTATAACTTTATGGCGATTAGGGATTTGTTTCTTTTGTTGGTTTTCCTGTGTTGGGTTCTTAAACCAATAATGAAATAATGAAAATTATTTCCTATATATGTTGCTTTAAAACGGATTTCAGATTTAGTAATTGTGAAATCGTTAATATCTTAGAATAGGTTGTTTGAGGAACAGTTTTCCTCCATTTATTTAGAGTATTCAGAGTCTACTCTGAAGGATCGAACTCCGATTTTAGAGTTGTAAATCTGTAAACTTACTGTCGACCGACCAGAGGAACCATACGTGTACTGTACATGTCTGCGTTTGTTTGCTTATTCTAAAGTTATTTTAAGTCTCCGAAATGTTAGTATTAGTATGTCGTGCACTTGTCTTTGTACTTCATAAAGGCTTAACATCTAATGTCAGTAAAAACCGGTTATTAATTAATTATGTTAAAATGTTCAATTACTACGTTTAAAAGTTTATTTATTTTAGACTTAGTATTATTTAGCGAATAACACCCACTAAAATAATCATTAATTTGTTTACGTATTAAGATAAACTAAAAAGAAAGTTTTTAGTTCTATACTGAATAATTAAACAGCCAATAACAACTTAGGCATGAAAAATAGTTGTCTTATCGCCAAGAGGAATCGATGATGAACTACCGTGGATGTTTTCACGCATGCGCAACTGTGAATCCTGCGGAACATGAGGAGGCAAGACGCGGTGTCTACTTAGAATCGTCGCGGTAGATTTAGTATTATTAAAGCGGACAGTTTGTCGTTTTACCGCCTTTGAATTTCACGGTATAAAAATGTATTTTATTGGTATGTGAAGGTAGGAAACAAGTGTACTAACCAGTGTACCGTTCCACGCTAATTTTTCTTCTTCTTTTTTTTTCACAGTTGGCGAGAGGCGCGCAGTGTTGTGTAAAATAGCATGGAGTGAAGTTCCCAGATTTCAATGTCAGGAGTAGTGGTATTACAAGAGACAAGTAATTCAACTAAGAATAGCCTCGGTGGTACATCCCTAAGTAATTATTATTTTGTATTTCTTCGTAGTTAAGAGTAGCAGTGAATATAAATATAGATAAGGTAAGAATGTTTCGTTGCGTGTATGTAAATTTAACAAATACTACTAAAACGTACTGTGATGTAAGCAATCGTAAGACTATATTTTGAGCTTCCTCTAACATATAAAATAATTTTAGTTTATAATTATTTTTGTTTAATTTAATAGCTTAGTTAAAAATAATTCGGGTACAATTTCTGAGGTTTAATTTTCATGTCGTTATTCATACTGTCTAACGCTGTAAGTTTTTATTTGTATGAAATATGTGAAATTGATGTGTAACTAATTAACATTTTTTATGTAACGTGTTTTACGACAAGGGCTCGTTACGTCTTTCAAGGCTGCCCTTGTTCACGCCGTTTAAGAAAAGCAAAAAGTTAAACTCATCGATTGCTTTCTTAAGTTATTGTGATCAGAACATATCGAAATTAGCGGGCATGTTTGATATGCTGCTCCTGAAGACTATCGGATGTGCTACCATCTACGGTATTTCCATGAATCATTGAATGTTTTGAGATTGGGCCAGGTATCGTGTGAAAGTCGTTGGAAAGGAATTGAGAGTATATTATGACAAGGTGCTTAGATTGTTCACGTTATACTGAAATTCGGTACTGCTTCAAGGTTAGAAGGTCGTGATAAAAATAATTAGTGCAGAGCAGGCAATTTCACACCGAATCAAGTGAGTTCTATAAGTCGACTAGTAACAGATATTTTTTACTCCTACAGTTTGTTTGTTTTGAAGTTCGAGCAAAGCAACACGAAAGCTATCCACACTAGCCATCCCTAATTTAGCAGTGTAAGACTAGAGGGAAGGCAGCTAGTCATCATCACCCACCGCCAACTCTTGGGCTATTCTTTTACCAACAAATAGTGGGATCGACCGCCACATTATAACGCCCTCACGGCTGAAAGGGCGAGCATGTATGATGAGACGGGGATTCGAATCCGCGACCTTCCTACAGGTATGAAATAATAATAATCGAATTCACTGTGTGCTAATGAGTATAGTTTCGTAAATTTTGCACTAACAGGAAATACTCGAAATTCATTTAACATAAAGTATTTTTTTCAGTTTTAACGAGACATTCAGATTATGAAAGAAATGAAACTGGTGTCAGAAAGAATATCCATCATGAATATTGATACGTGAAGGTCAATTGATTGCTTAGTGTACTAGTATTCTTTTCTAATTGAATATATTCCTTCATTGTACTGTTTGTTTGAATTTCGCGCAAAGTTACACGAGGTTATCTGCGCTAGCCATCCCTAATTTTGCAGTGTAAGACTAGAGGAAAGTCATCATCACCCACCGCCAATTCTTGGGCTACTCTTTTACCAACGAATAGTTGGATTTACCGTAACATTATAACGCCCTCAGGCTGAAAGGGCGAGCATGTTTGGTGTGGCGGGTATTCGAAACCACGACCCTCAGATTACGAGTCGAACGCCTTAATCCACCTGGCCATGCTGGGCCTTCCTTCATTGTAATATTTTTGTTTATTATTTCATTCAGCCTTATCTGTACATAATCATCCAGTGCATAGTAACATGTAGTTTTCCTGTGCATAATTTCTTAGTTTTATTTGTTGTTTTCGATGTACGATATCCATGTAGATAATATATTGAAGGTTGAGGTCAGCTTAATTTTAAGCAATTCTTGAAATATACGATACTACCTGTATAACCCCCCGCTAGTACAGCGGTATGTCTCCGGATTTACAACGCTAAAATCAGTGGTTCGATTCCCCTCGGTGGGCTGAGCAGATAGCCCTATGTGGCTTTGCTATACGAAAAACACACACACACACTATCTGTATAACTTTTGTAATAAACTTATACTATTTTTTAAACTATATTTTTACTGTTGTAATCAAAATCTTAGCTAGAGTGTGTGTGTGTGTTTTCTTATAGCAAAGCCACATCGGGCTATCTGCTGAGCTCACCGAGGGGAATCGAACCCCTGATTTGAGGGTTGTAAATCCGTAGACATACCGCTGTACTAGCCGGGGGCATTAGCTAGAGAGAGCTGCAGGTCTTAATAATGACGTTCAAGTCAAAAGGTATTAGGTTGTCCAGAAATAAATGTCGTTTTTGACCTGCGAAGTTTGGAAAAGTATAAGTGTGTGTTTTCTTATAGCAAAGCCACATGAGGCTAGTTGCTGAGTCTACCGAGGGGAATCGAACCCCTGATTTTAATTATTGTAAATCCGTAGACTTACCGCTGTACTAGCGGGGGGCGGAAAAGTATAAACCAGTGTTGTAAAACATGCTTTAATCAAAGTAAGCACCATTTGCTTCAACACACTTTTGTCAACGTGAAACGATGCTGTTTATGCCCCTGTTGTAGAAATCAGAGTTTCTATGGTCAATAAAGTACCTGAAAACTTCTTCTGCGGCTGCCTGGTTTTGAAAGCGTTTATTGTTCAAAAATTTGTAAAAGTGCTTGGAAAATTGAAAATCTGTTGGGGAAAGGTCTGGGGAATAAGGGGGATTAGTTCAAGTTTTGGAGCATCATCCTTCATAGGTGGAGTCGAGCATTATCGTGAAGAAGAATAGAGCCATTCGATTGACTAGAGCTGGTTATTTCTCGCGCAACTTCCGACACATTTCGGCCAGTTCTTGACAGTATTTGTCAGATGTGGTTTTCTTCCCCTGATTGTTTTTCGTCTTTCTAATCGCACTCAGCTGATTGATAATGCTTGATTTCTTTGTGCTTAGCTTTCCTACAGGCTCACGTACTGTTGTACGATGCACTGTCTCAACTGCTTCCCTTAATTGTTTTCATCTGAGGATGTCTCCCTTCCACGACCTTCGTGGTCTTCAAGACTCTCATTTCCATGTCGAAACCTTTGGAACCAACACTGAACTCTACGTTCAGTAACAGATCCATGGCCGAATGCCTGGTTGATGTTCTGTATACTTTCGGAAGCTTTTCGCCCAAATTTGAAGTCGTAGAGGAAAATGAGAAGAAAATCCTTCTTGTCCATGTTGCCTTGGTAGTTGCGAAACTTTCTCTGAGACAATTAAGACACCTTGTAAGCCACAAACGTTGGATTAAACCAACCAACCAACGATGAGCTACTCAGTATCTAGCTTCTAAATGTCATCGTGAGAATTCCGACATTTATTTCTGGACAACCTAATATAATAAGATAGGTTTAGAACACTTAGAAGGACCTAAGGATGTGGAGTCAAGATTTTTCTAACATGTTCATAAATTAGGTTATAAATACGAGATATTTATCAAATGTGTAATGTTATTTTCAGGATAATAGTTGAATTAGTGTGTTTGCGTGAAGTATTTGTTGTTGTTTGTTTGCTATTAAGCACAAAGGGCTATCTGTGCTCTGCCAACAACGGGTATCGCAACATGGCTTATAGCAGAATAATTCCGCAAACGTACCACTGTGCTACTGGGGGTGGTGAAGTATTTAGATCTGTATTTGTTATCATGTTTGTCGAGCGCAAGTACAATGACTTGTTTACAGCAGTTAAAGTCGTTTCTAATGTAAGCATACAACAACTTATGACAGTGTACAAGCTTGAAAAAATGTGAAAGAAGGAAAGAAAATAATTCGCAATAGTTTAGATGAATTATATTTGAAATAATTTCACGGGATAATTAAAAGAAACCGCCAACGAAAGAACAATGTTATAACACGTGGTGTCAGAAGTGAGTTATTAATATGGTGAAAATAGGATAGAATTCTGAATATACTTGGGAACCTTAAGTGTTGAATTTGACGATTACCAGATGTGAAAGTGAGTTTGTTTGTTTTTTGAACTTCGCATAAAACTACTCGAGGTCTACCTGTGCTAGCTGTCCCTAATTTAGCAGTGTAAGACTAGAGGGAAGGCAGCTAGTCATCACCACCCACCGCCAACTGTTGGGCTACTCTTTTACCAACGAAGAGTGGGATTGACCGTAATATTACAATACCCCCACGGCTGAAAGGGCGAGCATGTTTGACGCGATGGGGATGCGAACCCGCGACCCTCAGATTACTAGTCGTACGCCTTAACACGCTTGGCCATGCCGGGCCCGTGAAAATGAGAGTGAAGCGTTACTTGAAATGATAACATTGCGAAGATAAAATCAGGAAGAATGTTATAGAAACTTTGAAGAAAGAAGTAAAATTAAGTAGCCTCTAAGGAGATGAGTGTTAAGTCACGATGCTTATAAAAAACTGAGTTTCGATACTCGTGGTGGTCACAGAAGAGAGAGCTCATTGTATAACTCTGTGCTCAATATGAACAAACAAACAAGAAATAAAAGAAGAGCAAGACAGAACGTTAGAAGAATGCGAAATTTAAGTGTAAAATTAGAAGAAAGAGATCTAGTACTAAAAAAACTAAAAACTAAAGGAAATCGCATTGAGGTTAGGTTTAAATTTCGCGCAAAGCTACACGAGGGCTATCTGCGCTAGCCGTCCTTAATTTAGCAGTGTAAGACTAGAGGGAAAGCAGCTAGTCATCACTACCTACCGCCAACTTTTGGGCTGCTCTTTTACCAACGAATAGTGGGATTGACCATCACATTATAAAACTCCCACAGCTGAAAGGGCGAGCATGTTTGGTGTGACGGGGATTCGAACCCGCGACCTTTAGGTTACGAGTCGAGAGCCATATCCACCTGGTCATACCGGGCGAAATCGCATTGAAGCTATTGAAGATGTATAGAGAAAGAGATTACAACAGCAAGTTTGAAGAAATGCAACAGAACATCAAAGTTCATAAAGACTGTTATGACAACATGTATAAAAAGACATCAGTGAGGTAGAAAGAACATCAATGACAGAATTAAACATGAAAATGAATTATTAAATGCAAGGGTTAAACCAGTCATGCACATCTTTCTGCTTCAACTTAGGAGTTCCAGCCTAGAACACTATCTGCTACATACTATGGAATGGAACCTATGAACTAGTAACAGGTACAGTTGAGGTACATTAGAATATTTAGTAACAGGTACAGAAGGTCTCTTCACATTGTTGTAGAGAAGGACAGTAGTTGCCAAAATGTAGAGAAAAAATGTGGGTTACGTGATGCTCTTACTTTATTGCAGTGTTAGTGGGATATGCTTTGTCTGCATTACTTTGGAATATCTTATTCATCTACTTGAGTGACATAATCAATGTGGGAAAGCCACAGTAAAGTTGTGGAATGGTTAATGACAACAGAACCTTAAGCTGAATTCCAAGAAGTATGAATTATTCTATGAACAGGAGAGTTTCCTGAGAGAAGCAGTAAGTAAAAAAGGAAAGTTTTCAGGTCTATCGAATACTGACTCCATCCAGAATTGACCAACACCAAAGAGCGTGCTTGATATGTGAGGATTTATTAGATTTTCCTTTAGTACCGTTATTTTTTAAAATATTTCACTGACATAGCTCGTATTTTACACAAAACACTTCAAAAACCATATAAGTTTTGTTTGAGTGTGAACAAGGATTTAAAAAAACCGAAGAAGGAATTTACCATTACTCAGGTATTGGCATACCCAACTCTGGAAGATCCACTACTTTCAGATGCTAGTAATTTTGCGATGGGAGCAGTTTTGTCACAAGGATAACCTAGAAAGGAACACGTGGTTGTCTGATATGGAAATGCAATGAACGCCATAGAAAAGAAATACTATACTAATCAAAAGGAGGTGCTAAGTGTTGTTTGAACCCTGAGTCACTTCTATCAGTGTCTATATGGACAAATTTTATGTTCCAGGCCGATTATGCAACTTTGAAGTGGCTGGTGAAGTTTTGTAATTCAGAAGGCCAAATATTAACATGACTCCAAAATCTCTAGGAGTACAACTTTAACATCATACATTACCCTGGAGAGAACAACAGAAATACTGATGCATCAACCTAAAGACTGCATATTAGTAAAAAATGTACACACTTTAAGAAGAAGTAAGCACAGGATAGAAAATATGACAAACCTAATGAAGAAAACCAGTCCAAGATGCGACATCTACTATCGATAAAGAAGAACTGATGTGGCCCACGTAAAATTTTTCAGGCAGAAAATGCGAATTTAAAACTAATTATTCAGTGGTTTATGAGTAATGTAAAAAAAGACCATCATAACAAACAGTTGCCCCATACAGCTCGAAAACAAATATGCATTGAACACAGTAGGATTTACGGTAGACTTTAATATGTCCAAAATAGGAAGGTTCCAGTGGACAAAAACAATAATTACAGTTTCTACTTTCTCAATGTTTACTTTATGAAGCACTTGATCATCTCCACAGACCTCTGGCACCTGACACAGCAGAAGCATTCTCTTACTTGCTGAGTGTCTTTTTAACCACGAAATGTCCAGATGGATAGAGTTATTATTAATGTACTTGATTATTTTCCACAAAGTAACAGTGGGAACAGATGAATCATGGTTGTGCTGGACTGTTTCATTATTTCGCCTGAAGCATATGCTGTTCTAAATCAGGAAGCAGAAACTCTTGCAAAGAAACTTGCAAATGAAATTGCTTCAATATTAAGTGTACCCATGTAACTTCACTTTGGAAAGAGATGGAACTTTGAATTAGATTTGTTTGTGGAAAGGTATAAAGTCCTAGAGATTTCAAAGATATTTTAATCCATCTTTTAATGGTGTGGTAAATTAATACAACTACGAATTGTTAAATCAAATAGCCATTTATTGGATGAACATTAGAAAACGTGGAATCAAGGTCTTGCACTGTTTTATATAAATTACACAATGTAACAAAATTTTTACTTTTTCTTGTTCCTGGACAGAAAGTATTATTTCCCAATTGCTTATGCCTAAAGTAAATGGAAAAGACCTATTTTTCTCTTCGAACTTTGCTTTTGTGACCTGGGTAATGAAATTTACCCATTTTCCAGAACATTCCAGGTAGATTCAGTGTTGAGTAGCTGATAGAGAATTATCTCGAGCTTACAATAATTTTCAAGAACTTTCTAGAGTGTCGTAGAAGCCTCAAAGCTGTACTGCTCCATAACGGGAATCAGTATCCATCTCTTCCCCTGGCTCATTCGGTGCACCTCAAAGAGGAATACAACAACGTCAAGACCTTGCTGGAAACCTTGAAGTATGATGAGTATGGCTGGGAGGTTATCGGATACTTCAAAACGGTGGCATTCCTGATGCGTCTCCAAGGAGGCTTTACCAAGTTTTTCTGTTATTTTTGCCTTTGAGACAGCAGGGACACCGCAGCGCACTACAACAGGAAGCACTGGCCACAACGGACTGAGTAATCTGTGGGGAGGCACAATGTCAAGTGTGAGCCACTAGTGGACCTCCAGAAGGTGTTGCTCCCACCATTGCACATAATATTGGGTCTTATGAAACAATTTGTCACAGCTCTTGATAAGGAGTCTGCAGCCTTCAAGTACCTTCGAAAGTTCTTCCCTAAACTGTCTGAGGCAAAGGTCAAAGCTGGTGTCTTCGTTGGTACACAAATGAAGAAGATCCTGGAGTGCACAGAATTCGCCAAGAAGCTCAGTAGGAAGGAATAAAAGCTTGGGGTAGCTTTGTTACAGTGGTTCGGGGCTTCTTGGGCAATCACAAGGCCGGATATTATATGGAACTAGTTGAGGATGTGGTGAAGAACTACGGCAAAATGGGCTATAGGATGTCCCTGAAAGTCCATATCCTTGACGCTCATCTTGATAAATTCAAGGAGTACATGAGAGCATACTCAGAAGACAAGGCGAGGGCTGGCACCAAGATATACTGGACTTTGGACGCCGCTACCAAAGAGCGTATAACGAAAACGTGATGGGAGACTATATATGGGAGCTGATACGTGAAAGTGATTACAGTCGCAAATCTCGAAAAACTACTCACTTCTACACATTTTTGTTCATTTTTGTATAACTTCAGTATAACTACATGTAAATCTTGGTTCATATGAAAATGTGCAAATTTGGCCGTTTTTACATAGATAATAGGTTAATTTCTAAATTTCATTATCCACATCACAACACGAAAGTTTGAAGGGTAATGGTCATTTTCTCTACTTTTACAACATAAGCTAATTAAGAAATAACACACACCATCCAGGAACAAAATTTATGTTACATAATGTTAGCATCCAGAAGTATATGAAACTATCAGTAATACATCATCATCATCACTGGTTTTCAAAAGAAAACTGAAAATGTTATTGGACCTTTTCTAATCTTATATGGAGAAAAAAATCACACAAAACAGTCTTACGCAAGAGTAGAGACTTTGGAAATAAATTGGTGAAAAAATGGCCAGCTGGGTAACTTAGAGAAAAATTGCGAGGAGATTGTGAACCTGCTGAAGAGCTCATGGTTCTCTTTTTTTTTTTTTTTCGACCACTTTCAGAAGATCACAAAGGGTATAACCTCTAGTGGGTTCATTCGACCACCCACCTAAGAATATCTCCTTGGCCAGTGGTGAAAATGAACAAGAGGTCAATGCATCTACATAGTATGAGCATTGGAAGAGAGTACTACCATAAAGACAGTGAATGGACAATTTAGTGTACTGTTTTATTTGTGTGTTAGAATTGTTAAACGGACTTCACAATCAAGAAAAGGGACAGTGTTATAAGCAATACTTTCAATGTTATAATTTAGTTGTTTCCGAGAGGAAGCTGTTAATAAAGATGTCGATGCTAGATCTAGAAAGTACATAGAAGTAATCATTGAATATAAAGTTCATGATGATGTAATAATATACACATTTCATGAATTTTGGAGAAATAACGAATAATCAGTGCGTGGAAATTGAATGATAATTTATTTAGATTTGTGTTAAAACGTTGACTGTGAAGTTAGGCCTACAGCTTGTATCAAGATGAACGTAGCATATATCAAACGTTAAAGAATAAATAAATTAGTTCATTATATTTACATGGACTGGACTTCACTTTCTGTTTATCAAATAATCCAAAAATCCAAAACGCACCAAACAAAAGAACAACGTTATAGCATTATAATATTTATTATTTTCATTCTGTAGTCGTGTAAATTATAATGCGCATTAAAACATTACAAAGCATGAATACACTCTTAAATATCAGATAAAGAATGCATCAACTTAAAAACAACGACACTGAGAACCATATAAGTTTCCTAAACATCTTAATGAAACTAGCCTATTTTTCACATATATTTTCATAAGATACATACGGATTTATACATCATTAACATGACTTCAAACCTAGATATATCAGACGGAGAAAGAGTGACGATTATATACAAATAGCGTTCTATTTTAAGCCTCAGATGTTTATAGCAACATAGAATACTACTTTATGAACGGCGTATCAGATAAACAACCATTTACGTACTTTTTCGTTTAGGGTGCGTAATTATACGTAACTATTTAAGCGAATGTACTGGCAAAGAATATTAGATATGGTTACGTCACACACCTAATAAACCCTAAGGGAATGTGTATGAATTTAGTGTGAAACGCCCCAGGCTGGTGAAACATTGTATTTAGTGGTAATATTTGTGTGACATTATATCATCATACAAAATTGCATATTTTGATTGTTCTTCTCTAAAGTCCACGAGATCTCTATATATATTTGAATATTTCTTTATTCACATGGTAGGCCAAACTAGGAAACTATAAGAATTTCGAGAAGAAATAATCATATACAGATTTCAAACTCTCATGGCACTGTTACAGAGACAGACATTACTTGTGTGTATATATATATTTATATCGAGAATTGGTTTAATCACTAAACGTACCAATTTACGTTTATGACAATACTGTTTGTGTGTGTGTATGTACGTCTGTAGGAGGGTATATACATACGTAAAAATAAGTATTATAATGTCTCTTGGCACTACAATGGATGTATTATTAACTGAACTTTGAGGAAAATTAAAGTAAAAACAAACAATTCTCTAGAAGTCTTTTGCTGAAGAAAAGTCAAATCATGATTTCACGTGTTCACAGTTAGGGTACATTAGAAGGTATGGTAACAGGTACAGAAACTCTGGTGTGTATAGTATCAGGTACAGAAGCTCTAGTATGTATAGTATCAGGTACAGAAGCTCTGGTGTGTATAGTATCAGGTACAGAAGCTCTGGTGTGTATAGTATCAGGTACAGAAGCTCTGGTGTGTATAGTATCAGGTACAGAAACTCTGGTTTGTATAGTATCAGGTACAGAAGCTCTGGTATGTATAGTATCAGGTACAGAAGCTCTGGTATGTATAGTATCAGGTACAGAAACTCTGGTGTGTATAGTATCAGGTACAGAAGCTCTGGTGTGTATAGTATCAGGTACAGAAACTCTGGTATGTATAGTATCAGGTACAGAAACTCTGGTGTGTATAGTATCAGGTACAGAAGTTCTGGTGTGTATAGTATCAGGTACAGAAACTCTGGTATGTATAGTATCAGGTACAGAAACTCTAGTATGTATAGTATCAGGTACAGAAGCTCTGGTGTGTATAGTATCAGGTACAGAAACTCTGGTATGTATAGGTATCAGGTACAGAAGCTCTGGTATGTATAGTATCAGGTACAGAAGCTCTGGTATGTATAGTATCAGGTACAGAAACTCTGGTGTGTATAGTATCAGGTACAGAAGTTCTGGTGTGTATAGTATCAGGTACAGAAACTCTGGTATGTATAGTATCAGGTACAGAAACTCTGGTATGTATAGTATCAGGTACAGAAGCTCTGGTGTGTATAGTATCAGGTACAGAAACTCTGGTATGTATAGTATCAGGTACAGAAGCTCTGGTGTGTATAGTATCAGGTACAGAAACTCTGGTATGTATAGTATCAGGTACAGAAGCTCTGGTGTGTATAGTATCAGGTACAGAAGCTCTGGTGTGTATAGTATCAGGTACAGAAGCTCTGGTGTGTATAGTATCAGGTACAGAAGCTCTGGTGTGTATAGTATCAGGTACAGAAACTCTGGTATGTATAGTATCAGGTACAGAAGCTCTGGTGTGTATAGTATCAGGTACAGAAACTCTGGTATGTATAGTATCAGGTACAGAAGCTCTGGTGTGTATAGTATCAGGTACAGAAACTCTGGTATGTATAGTATCAGGTACAGAAGCTCTGGTGTGTATAGTATCAGGTACAGAAGCTCTGGTGTGTATAGTATCAGGTACAGAAACTCTGGTGTGTATAGTATCAGGTACAGAAGCTCTGGTGTGTATAGTATCAGGTACAGAAGCTCTGGTGTGTATAGTATCAGGTACAGAAGCTCTGGTGTGTATAGTATCAGGTACAGAAGCTCTGGTGTGTATAGTATCAGGTACAGAAGCTCTGGTGTGTATAGTATCAGGTACAGAAGCTCTGGTGTGTATAGTATCAGGTACAGAAGCTCTAGTATGTATAGTATCAGGTACAGAAGCTCTGGTGTGTATAGTATCAGGTACAGAAACTCTGGTATGTATAGTATCAGGCATCTCTGGTGTGTATAGTATCAGGCACAGAAACTCTGGTATGTATAGTATCAGGTACAGAAACTCTGGTGTGTATAGTATCAGGTACAGAAGCTCTGGTGTGTATAGTATCAGGTACAGAAGCTCTAGTATGTATAGTATCAGGTACAGAAGCTCTGGTGTGTATAGTATCAGGTACAGAAGCTCTGGTATGTATAGTATCAGGTACAGAAGCTCTGGTGTGTATAGTATCAGGTACAGAAGCTCTGGTGTGTATAGTATCAGGTACAGAAGCTCTGGTGTGTATAGTATCAGGTACAGAAGCTCTGGTGTGTATAGTATCAGGTACAGAAACTCTGGTATGTATAGTATCAGGTACAGAAGCTCTGGTATGTATAGTATCAGGTACAGAAACTCTGGTGTGTATAGTATCAGGTACAGAAGCTCTGGTGTGTATAGTATCAGGTACAGAAACTCTGGTATGTATAGTATCAGGTACAGAAACTCTGGTATGTATAGTATCAGGTACAGAAACTCTGGTATGTATAGTATCAGGTACAGAAACTCTGGTATGTATAGTATCAGGTACAGAAGCTCTGGTGTGTATAGTATCAGGTACAGAAACTCTGGTGTGTATAGTATCAGGTACAGAAACTCTGGTATGTATAGTAGCATCAGGTACAGAAGCTCTGGTATGTATAGTATCAGGTACAGAAACTCTGGTATGTATAGTATCAGGTACAGAAGCTCTGGTGTGTATAGTATCAGGTACAGAAGCTCTGGTGTGTATAGTATCAGGTACAGAAGCTCTGGTGTGTATAGTATCAGGTACAGAAGCTCTGGTGTGTATAGTATCAGGTACAGAAACTCTGGTGTGTATAGTATCAGGTACAGAAACTCTGGTGTGTATAGTATCAGGTACAGAAGCTCTGGTGTGTATAGTATCAGGTACAGAAACTCTGGTATGTATAGTATCAGGTACAGAAGCTCTGGTGTGTATAGTATCAGGTACAGAAGCTCTGGTGTGTATAGTATCAGGTACAGAAGCTCTGGTATGTATAGTATCAGGTACAGAAGCTCTGGTGTGTATAGTATCAGGTACAGAAGCTCTGGTGTGTATAGTATCAGGTACAGAAACTCTGGTGTGTATAGTATCAGGTACAGAAGCTCTGGTGTGTATAGTATCAGGTACAGAAACTCTGGTATGTATAGTATCAGGTACAGAAGCTCTGGTGTGTATAGTATCAGGTACAGAAGCTCTGGTGTGTATAGTATCAGGTACAGAAGCTCTGGTGTGTATAGTATCAGGTACAGAAGCTCTAGTATGTATAGTATCAGGTACAGAAGCTCTGGTGTGTATAGTATCAGGTACAGAAGCTCTGGTATGTATAGTATCAGGTACAGAAGCTCTGGTGTGTATAGTATCAGGTACAGAAACTCTGGTATGTATAGTAACAGGTACAGAAACTCTGGTATAGCATCAGTATGTAGTATCAGGTACAGAAACCTGGTATGTATAGTATCAGGTACAGAAGCTCTGGTGTGTATAGTATCAGGTACAGAAGCTCTGGTGTGTATAGTATCAGGTACAGAAGCTCTGGTGTGTATAGTATCAGGTACAGAAACTCTGGTATGTATAGTATCAGGTACAGAAGCTCTGGTGTGTATAGTATCAGGTACAGAAGCTCTGGTGTGTATAGTATCAGGTACAGAAGCTCTGGTGTGTATAGTATCAGGTACAGAAGCTCTGGTGTGTATAGTATCAGGTACAGAAACTCTGGTGTGTATAGTATCAGGTACAGAAGCTCTGGTATGTATAGTATCAGGTACAGAAGCTCTGGTGTGTATAGTATCAGGTACAGAAGCTCTGGTGTGTATAGTATCAGGTACAGAAGCTGGTGTGTATAGTATCAGGTACAGAAGCACTCTAGTATGTATAGTATCAGGTACAGAAGCTCTGGTGTGTATAGTATCAGGTACAGAAGCTCTGGTGTGTATAGTATCAGGTACAGAAACTCTGGTATGTATAGTAACAGGTACAGAAACTCTGGTATGTATAGTATCAGGTACAGAAGCTCTGGTGTGTATAGTATCAGGTACAGAAGCTCTGGTGTGTATAGTATCAGGTACAGAAACTCTGGTGTGTATAGTATCAGGTACAGAAACTCTGGTATGTATAGTAGGCACAGGTACAGAAATCCTGGTGTGTATAGTATCAGGTACAGAAGCTCTGGTGTGTAGGTATCAGGTACAGAAGCTCTGGTATGTATAGTATCAGGTACAGAAGCTCTGGTGTGTATAGTATCAGGTACAGAAGCTCTGGTGTGTATAGTATCAGGTACAGAAGCTCTGGTGTGTATAGTATCAGGTACAGAAGCTCTGGTGTGTATAGTATCAGGTACAGAAGCTCTGGTGTGTATAGTATCAGGTACAGAAGCTCTGGTGTGTATAGTATCAGGTACAGAAGCTCTGGTATGTATAGTATCAGGTACAGAAGCTCTGGTGTGTATAGTATCAGGTACAGAAACTCTGGTATGTATAGTGGTGTATGGTAGTATAGTATCAGGTACAGAAGCTCTAGTGTGTATAGTATCAGGTACAGAAGCTCTGGTATGTATAGTATCAGGTACAGAAACTCTGGTATGTATAGTAACAGGTATAGAAACTCTGGTATGTATAGGTATCAGGTACAGAAATCTAGTATGTATAGTATCAGGTACAGAAGCTCTAGTGTGTATAGTATCAGGTACAGAAACTCTGGTGTGTATAGTATCAGGTACAGAAACTCTGGTATGTATAGTAACAGGTATAGAAACTCTGGTGTGTATAGTATCAGGTACAGAAGCTCTGGTGTGTATAGTATCAGGTACAGAAGCTCTAGTATGTATGTATATCAGGTACAGAAGCTCTGGTGTGTATAGTATCAGGTACAGAAGCTCTGGTATGTATAGTATCAGGTACAGAAGCTCTAGGTATGTATAGTATCAGGTACAGAAGCTCTGGTGTGTATAGTATCAGGTACAGAAACTCTGGTGTGTATAGTATCAGGTACAGAAGCTCTGGTATGTATAGTATCAGGTACAGAAGCTCTGGTGTGTATCAGGTACAGAAATCATGTATAGTATCAGGTACAGAAGCTCTGGTGTGTATAGTATCAGGTACAGAAGCTCTGGTGTGTATAGTATCAGGTACAGAAGCTCTGGTGTGTATGGTATCAGGTACAGAAGCTCTGGTGTGTATAGTATCAGGTACAGAAACTCTGGTATGTATAGTATCAGGTACAGAAGCTCTGGTGTGTATAGTATCAGGTACAGAAGCTCTGGTATGTATAGTATCAGGTACAGAAGCTCTGGTGTGTATAGTATCAGGCACAGAAACTCTGGTGTGTATAGGTATCAGGTACAGAAACTCTGGTATGTATAGTATCAGGTACAGAAATTCTGGTGTGTATAGTATCAGGTACAGAAGCTCTGGTGTGTATAGTATCAGGTACAGAAACTCTGGTATGTATAGTATCAGGTACAGAAGCTCTGGTGTGTATATGAGTATCAGGTACAGAAGCTCTGGTGTGTATAGTATCAGGTACAGAAACTCTGGTGTGTATAGTATCAGGTACAGAAGCTCTGGTGTGTATAGTATCAGGTACAGAAGCTCTGGTGTGTATAGTATCAGGTACAGAAACTCTGGTATGTATAGTATCAGGTACAGAAGCTCTGGTGTGTATAGTATCAGGTACAGAAACTCTGGTGTGTATAGTATCAGGTACAGAAGCTCTAGTGTGTATAGTATCAGGTACAGAAGCTCTGGTGTGTATAGTATCAGGTACAGAAACTCTGGTATGTATAGTAACAGGTATAGAAACTCTGGTATGTATAGTATCAGGTACAGAAATCCTAGTATGTATAGTAACAGGTACAGAAGCTCTAGTGTGTATAGTATCAGGTACAGAAACTCTGGTGTGTATAGTATCAGGTACAGAAACTCTGGTATGTATAGTATCAGGTACAGAAACTCTGGTATGTATAGTATCAGGTACAGAAGCTCTGGTGTGTATAGTATCAGGTACAGAAACTCTGGTATGTATAGTATCAGGTACAGAAGCTCTGGTGTGTATAGTATCAGGTACAGAAGCTCTGGTATGTATAGTATCAGGTACAGAAGCTCTGGTGTGTGGTAGTATCAGGTATGAAGCTCTAGTGTGTATATCAGGTACAGAAGCTCTGGTGTGTATAGTATCAGGTACAGAAACTCTGGTGTGTATAGTATCAGGTACAGAAGCTCTGGTATGTATAGTATCAGGTACAGAAGCTCTGGTGTGTATAGTATCAGGTACAGAAGCTCTGGTGTGTATAGTATCAGGTACAGAAGCTCTGGTGTGTATAGGTATCAGGTACAGAAGCTCTGGTATGTATAGTATCAGGTACAGAAGCTCTGGTGTGTATAGTATCAGGTACAGAAACTCTGGTGTGTATAGTATCAGGTACAGAAACTCTGGTATGTATAGTATCAGGTACAGAAACTCTGGTATGTATAGTATCAGGTACAGAAATCTGGTATGTATAGTATCAGGTACAGAAGCTCTGGTGTGTATAGTATCAGGTACAGAAGCTCTGGTGTGTATAGTATCAGGTACAGAAACTCTGGTATGTATAGTATCAGGTACAGAAGCTCTGGTGTGTATAGTATCAGGTACAGAAACTCTGGTATGTATAGTATCAGGTACAGAAGCTCTGGTGTGTATAGTATCAGGTACAAAAGCTCTAGTATGTATAGTTTCAGGTACAGAAGCTCTGGTGTGTATAGTATCAGGCACAGAAACTCTGGTGTGTATAGCATCAGGCACAGAAACTCTGGTGTATATAGTATCAGGTACAGAAACTCTGGTGTGTATAGTATCAGGTACAGAAGTTCTGGTGTGTATAGTATCAGGTACAGAAACTCTGGTATGTATAGTATCAGGTACAGAAGCTCTGGTGTGTATAGTATCAGGTACAGAAGCTCTGGTGTGTATAGTATCAGGTACAGAAGCTCTGGTGTGTATAGTATCAGGTACAGAAGCTCTGGTGTGTATAGTATCAGGTACAGAAGCTCTGGTGTGTATAGTATCAGGTACAGAAACTCTAGTATGTATAGTATCAGGTACAGAAGCTCTGGTGTGTATAGTATCAGGTACAGAAACTCTGGTGTGTATAGTATCAGGTACAGAAGCTCTGGTGTGTATAGTATCAGGTACAGAAGCTCTGGTATGTATAGTATCAGGTACAGAAACTCTGGTATGTATAGTATCAGGTACAGAAACTCTGGTATGTATAGTATCAGGTACAGAAATCCTAGTATGTATAGTATCAGGTACAGAAGCTCTAGTATGTATAGTATCAGGTACAGAAACTCTGGTGTGTATAGTATCAGGTACAGAAGCTCTGGTATGTATAGTATCAGGTACAGAAGCTCTGGTGTGTATAGTATCAGGTACAGAAGCTCTAGTATGTATAGTATCAGGTACAGAAGCTCTGGTGTGTATAGTATCAGGTACAGAAACTCTGGTGTGTATAGTATCAGGTACAGAAACTCTGGTATGTATAGTAACAGGTATAGAAACTCTGGTATGTATAGTATCAGGTACAGAAATCTAGTATGTATAGTATCAGGTACAGAAGCTCTGGTGTGTATAGTATCAGGTACAGAAACTCTGGTGTGTATAGTATCAGGTACAGAAGCTCTGGTATGTATAGTAACAGGTACAGAAATTCTGGTGTGTATAGTATCAGGTACAGAAGCTCTGGTAGTGTATAGTATCAGGTACAGAATCTCTGGTGTGTATAGAGTATCAGGTACAGAAGCTCTGGTGTGTATAGTATCAGGTACAGAAGCTCTGGTGTGTATAGTATCAGGTACAGAAACTCTAGTATGTATAGTATCAGGTACAGAAGCTCTGGTGTGTATAGTATTAGGTACAGAAACTCTGGTGTATAGTATCAGGTACAGAAGCTCTGGTGTGTATAGTATCAGGTACAGAAGCTCTGAAGTCTGTATAGTATCAGGTACAGAAACTCTGGTATGTATAGTAACAGGTATAGAAACTCTGGTATGTATAGTATCAGGTACAGAAATCTAGTATGTATAGTAACAGGTACAGAAGCTCTGGTGTGTATAGTATCAGGTACAGAAACTCTGGTGTGTATAGTATCAGGTACAGAAACTCTGGTATGTATAGTAACAGGTATAGAAACTCTGGTGTGTATAGTATCAGGTACAGAAGCTCTGGTGTGTATAGTATCAGGTACAGAAGCTCTGGTATGTATAGTATCAGGTACAGAAGCTCTGGTGTGTATAGTATCAGGTACAGAAGCTCTGGTATGTATAGTATCAGGTACAGAAGCTCTGGTGTGTATAGTATCAGGTACAGAAGCTCTGGTATGTATAGTATCAGGTACAGAAGCTCTGGTGTGTATAGTATCAGGTACAGAAACTCTGGTGTGTATAGTATCAGGTACAGAAACTCTGGTATGTATAGTATCAGGTACAGAAGCTCTGGTATGTATAGTATCAGGTACAGAAATCTAGGTATGTATAGTAACAGGTACAGAAGCTCTAGTGTGTATAGTATCAGGTACAGAAACTCTGGTGTGTATAGTATCAGGTACAGAAACTCTGGTATGTATAGTAGCAGGTATAGAAACTCTGGTGTGTATAGTATCAGGTACAGAAACTCTAGTATGTATAGTATCAGGTACAGAAGCTCTGGTGTGTATAGTATCAGGTACAGAAACTCTGGTGTGTATAGTATCAGGTACAGAAGCTCTGGTGTGTATAGTATCAGGTACAGAAGCTCTGGTATGTATAGTATCAGGTACAGAAACTCTGGTATGTATAGTATCAGGTACAGAAGCTCTGGTGTGTATAGTATCAGGTACAGAAACTCTGGTGTGTATAGTATCAGGTACAGAAGCTCTGGTATGTATAGTATCAGGTACAGAAGCTCTGGTGTGTATAGTATCAGGTACAGAAGTTCTGGTGTGTATAGTATCAGGTACAGAAACTCTGGTATGTATAGTATCAGGTACAGAAGCTCTGGTGTGTATAGTATCAGGTACAGAAACTCTGGTATGTATAGTATCAGGTACAGAAGCTCTGGTGTGTATAGTATCAGGTACAGAAGCTCTGGTGTGTATAGTATCAGGTACAGAAACTCTGGTGTGTATAGTATCAGGTACAGAAGCTCTGGTATGTATAGTATCAGGTACAGAAGCTCTGGTGTGTATAGTATCAGGTACAGAAGCTCTGGTATGTATAGTATCAGGTACAGAAGCTCTAGTGTGTATAGTATCAGGTACAGAAACTCTGGTATGTATAGTATCAGGTACAGAAACTCTGGTGTGTATAGTATCAGGTACAGAAGCTCTGGTATGTAT
The DNA here is from genome assembly GCF_004210375.1 of Tachypleus tridentatus. Taxonomy (NCBI): domain Eukaryota; kingdom Metazoa; phylum Arthropoda; class Merostomata; order Xiphosura; family Limulidae; genus Tachypleus; species Tachypleus tridentatus. Next base: position 35,910,786 of record NC_134829.1, read on the forward strand.
AGTATCAAGTACAGAAGATCTGGTGTGTATAGTATCAGGTACAGAAGTTCTGGTGTGTATAGTATCAGGTACAGAAACTCTAGTATGTATAGTATCAGGTACAGAAGCTCTGGTGTGTATAGTATCAGGTACAGAAGCTCTGGTGTGTATAGTATCAGGTACAGAAGCTCTGGTATGTATAGTATCAGGTACAGAAGCTCTGGTGTGTATAGTATCAGGTACAGAAGCTCTGGTGTGTATAGTATTAGGTACAGAAACTCTGGTGTGTATAGTATGAGGTACAGAAGCTCTAGTGTGTATAGTATCAGGTACAGAAGCTCTAGTATGTATAGTAACAGGTACAGAAGCTCTAGTGTGTATAGTATCAGGTACAGAAACTCTGGTGTGTATAGTATCAGGTACAGAAACTCTGGTATGTATAGTAACAGGTATAGAAACTCTGGTGTGTATAGTATCAGGTACAGAAGTTCTGGTGTGTATAGTATCAGGTACAGAAACTCTAGTATGTATAGTATCAGGTACAGAAGCTCTGGTGTGTATAGTATCAGGTACAGAAGCTCTGGTGTGTATAGTATCAGGTACAGAAGCTCTGGTGTGTATAGTATCAGGTACAGAAGCTCTGGTGTGTATAGTATCAGGTACAGAAGCTCTGGTGTGTATAGTATCAGGTACAGAAACTCTGGTATGTATAGTATCAGGTACAGAAGCTCTGGTGTGTATAGTATCAGGTACAGAAACTCTGGTGTGTATAGCATCAGGTACAGAAGCTCTGGTGTGTATAGTATCAGGTACAGAAGCTCTGGTATGTATAGTATCAGGTACAGAAACTCTGGTATGTATAGTAACAGGTACAGAAACTCTGGTATGTATAGTATCAGGTACAGAAATCCTAGTATGTATAGTAACAGGTACAGAAGCTCTAGTGTGTATAGTATCAGGTACAGAAACTCTGGTGTGTATAGTATCAGGTACAGAAACTCTGGTATGTATAGTATCAGGTACAGAAACTCTGGTGTGTATAGTATCAGGTACAGAAGCTCTGGTGTGTATAGTATCAGGTACAGAAGCTCTAGTATGTATAGTATCAGGTACAGAAGCTCTGGTGTGTATAGTATCAGGTACAGAAGCTCTGGTATGTATAGTATCAGGTACAGAAGCTCTAGTGTGTATAGTATCAGGTACAGAAGCTCTGGTGTGTATAGTATCAGATACAGAAGCTCTGGTGTGTATAGTATTAGGTACAGAAACTCTGGTGTGTATAGTATCAGGTACAGAAGCTCTAGTGTGTATAGTATCAGGTACAGAAGCTCTAGTATGTATAGTATCAGGTACAGAAACTCTGGTGTGTATAGTATCAGGTACAGAAGCTCTGGTATGTATAGTATCAGGTACAGAAGCTCTAGTGTGTATAGTATCAGGTACAGAAGCTCTAGTATGTATAGTTTCAGGTACAGAAGCTCTGGTGTGTATAGTATCAGGTACAGAAACTCTGGTGTGTATAGTATCAGGTACAGAAACTCTGGTATGTATAGTAACAGGTATAGAAACTCTGGTATGTATAGTATCAGGTACAGAAATCCTAGTATGTATAGTAACAGGTACAGAAGCTCTAGTGTGTATAGTATCAGGTACAGAAACTCTGGTGTGTATAGTATCAGGTACAGAAACTCTGGTATGTATAGTAACAGGTATAGAAATTCTGGTGTGTATAGTATCAGGTACAGAAGTTCTGGTGTGTATAGTATCAGGTACAGAAACTCTAGTATGTATAGTATCAAGTACAGAAGCTCTGGTGTGTATAGTATCAGGTACAGAAGCTCTGGTGTGTATATAGTATCAGGTACAGAAGCTCTGGTGTGTATAGTATCAGGTACAGAAGCTCTGGTGTGTATAGTATCAGGTACAGAAGCTCTGGTGTGTATAGTATCAGGTACAGAAACTCTAGTATGTATAGTATCAGGTACAGAAGCTCTGGTGTGTATAGTATTAGGTACAGAAACTCTGGTGTGTATAGTATCAGGTACAGAAGCTCTAGTGTGTATAGTATCAGGTACAGAAGCTCTAGTATGTATAGTATCAGGTACAGAAACTCTGGTATGTATAGTATCAGGTACAGAAACTCTGGTATGTATAGTATCAGGTACAGAAATCCTGGTATGTATAGTATCAGGTACAGAAGCTCTGGTGTGTATAGTATCAGGTACAGAAACTCTGGTGTGTATAGTATCAGGTACAGAAACTCTGGTATGTATAGTATCAGGTACAGAAACCTCTGGTGTGTATAGTATCAGGTACAGAAACTCTGGTATGTATAGTATCAGGTACAGAAGCTCTGGTATGTATAGTATCAGGTACAGAAGCTCTGGTGTGTATAGTATCAGGTACAGAAGCTCTGGTGTGTATAGTATCAGGTACAGAAGCTCTGGTGTGTATAGTATCAGGTACAGAAACTCTGGTGTGTATAGTATCAGGTACAGAAGCTCTGGTGTGTATAGTATCAGGTACAGAAGCTCTGGTATGTATAGTATCAGGTACAGAAACTCTGGTGTGTATAGTATCAGGTACAGAAGCTCTGGTATGTATAGTATCAGGTACAGAAGCTCTGGTGTGTATAGTATCAGGTACAGAAGCTCTAGTATGTATAGTTTCAGGTACAGAAGCTCTGGTGTGTATAGTATCAGGTACAGAAACTCTGGTGTGTATAGTATCAGGTACAGAAACTCTGGTATGTATAGTAACAGGTATAGAAACTCTGGTATGTATAGTATCAGGTACAGAAATCCTAGTATGTATAGTAACAGGTACAGAAGCTCTGGTGTGTATAGTATCAGGTACAGAAACTCTGGTGTGTATAGTATCAGGTACAGAAACTCTGGTATGTATAGTAACAGGTATAGAAATTCTGGTGTGTATAGTATCAGGTACAGAAGTTCTGGTGTGTATAGTATCAGGTACAGAAACTCTAGTATGTATAGTATCAGGTACAGAAGCTCTGGTGTGTATAGTATCAGGTACAGAAGCTCTGGTGTGTATAGTATCAGGTACAGAAGCTCTGGTGTGTATAGTATCAGGTACAGAAGCTCTGGTGTGTATAGTATCAGGTACAGAAGCTCTGGTGTGTATAGTATCAGGTACAGAAACTCTGGTATGTATAGTATCAGGTACAGAAGCTCTGGTGTGTATAGTATCAGGTACAGAAACTCTGGTGTGTATAGTATCAGGTACAGAAGCTCTAGTGTGTATAGTATCAGGTACAGAAGCTCTAGTATGTATAGTATCAGGTACAGAAACTCTGGTATGTATAGTAACAGGTACAGAAACTCTGGTATGTATGGTATCAGGTACAGAAATCCTAGTATGTATAGTAACAGGTACAGAAGCTCTAGTGTGTATAGTATCAGGTACAGAAACTCTGGTGTGTATAGTATCAGGTACAGAAACTCTGGTATGTATAGTAACAGGTATAGAAACTCTGGTGTGTATAGTATCAGGTACAGAAGCTCTAGTGTGTATAGTATCAGGTACAGAAGCTCTGTATGTATAGGTATCAGGTACAGAAGCTCTGGTGTGTATAGTATCAGGTACAGAAGCTCTGGTATGTATAGTATCAGGTACAGAAGCTCTAGTGTGTATAGTATCAGGTACAGAAGCTCTGGTGTGTATAGTATCAGATACAGAAGCTCTGGTGTGTATAGTATCAGGTACAGAAACTCTGGTGTGTATAGTATCAGGTACAGAAGCTCTAGTATGTATAGTATCAGGTACAGAAACTCTGGTGTGTATAGTATCAGGTACAGAAGCTCTGGTATGTATAGTATCAGGTACAGAAGCTCTAGTGTGTATAGTATCAGGTACAGAAGCTCTAGTATGTATAGTATCAGGTACAGAAGCTCTGGTGTGTATAGTATCAGGTACAGAAACTCTGGTGTGTATAGTATCAGGTACAGAAACTCTGGTATGTATAGTAACAGGTATAGAAACTCTGGTATGTATAGTATCAGGTACAGAAATCCTAGTATGTATAGTAACAGGTACAGAAGCTCTAGTGTGTATAGTATCAGGTACAGAAACTCTGGTGTGTATAGTATCAGGTACAGAAACTCTGGTATGTATAGTAACAGGTATAGAAATTCTGGTGTGTATAGTATCAGGTACAGAAGTTCTGGTGTGTATAGTATCAGGTACAGAAACTCTAGTATGTATAGTATCAGGTACAGAAGCTCTGGTGTGTATAGTATCAGGTACAGAAGCTCTGGTGTGTATAGTATCAGGTACAGAATCTCTGGTGTGTATAGTATCAGGTACAGAAGCTCTGGTGTGTATAGTATCAGGTACAGAAGCTCTGGTGTGTATAGTATCAGGTACAGAAACTCTAGTATGTATAGTATCAGGTACAGAAGCTCTGGTGTGTATAGTATCAGGTACAGAAACTCTGGTGTGTATAGTATCAGGTACAGAAGCTCTAGTGTGTATAGTATCAGGTACAGAAGCTCTAGTATGTATAGTATCAGGTACAGAAACTCTGGTATGTATAGTAACAGGTATAGAAACTCTGGTATGTATAGTATCAGGTACAGAAATCCTAGTATGTATAGTAACAGGTACAGAAGCTCTAGTGTGTATAGTATCAGGTACAGAAACTCTGGTGTGTATAGTATCAGGTACAGAAACTCTGGTATGTATAGTAACAGGTATAGAAACTCTGGTGTGTATAGTATCAGGTACAGAAGCTCTGGTGTGTATAGTATCAGGTACAGAAGCTCTAGTATGTATAGTATCAGGTACAGAAGCTCTGGTGTGTATAGTATCAGGTACAGAAGCTCTGGTATGTATAGTATCAGGTACAGAAGCTCTGGTGTGTATGAGTATCAGGTACAGAAGCTCTAGGTATGTATAGTTTCAGGTACAGAAGCTCTGGTGTGTATAGTATCAGGTACAGAAACTCTTGTGTGTATAGTATCAGGTACAGAAACTCTGGTATGTATAGTAACAGGTATAGAAACTCTGGTATGTATGAGTATCAGGTACAGAAATCCTAGTATGTATAGTAACAGGTACAGAAGCTCTGGTGTGTATAGTATCAGGTACAGAAACTCTGGTGTGTATAGTATCAGGTACAGAAACTCTGGTATGTATAGTAACAGGTATAGAAATTCTGGTGTGTATAGTATCAGGTACAGAAGTTCTGGTGTGTATAGTATCAGGTACAGAAACTCTAGTATGTATAGTATCAGGTACAGAAGCTCTGGTGTGTATAGTATCAGGTACAGAAACTCTGGTATGTATAGTATCAGGTACAGAAGCTCTGGTGTGTATAGTATCAGGTACAGAAGCTCTGGTGTGTATAGTATCAGGTACAGAAGCTCTGGTGTGTATGGTATCAGGTACAGAAGCTCTGGTGTGTATAGTATCAGGTACAGAAGCTCTGGTGTGTATAGTATCAGGTACAGAAACTCTAGTATGTATAGTATCAGGTACAGAAGCTCTGGTGTGTATAGTATCAGGTACAGAAATCCTAGTATGTATAGTAACAGGTACAGAAGCTCTAGTGTGTATAGTATCAGGTACAGAAACTCTGGTGTGTATAGTATCAGGTACAGAAACTCTGGTATGTATAGTAACAGGTACAGAAACTCTGGTGTGTATAGTATCAGGTACAGAAGCTCTGGTGTGTATAGTATCAGGTACAGAAGCTCTAGTATGTATAGTATCAGGTACAGAAGCTCTGGTGTGTATAGTATCAGGTACAGAAGCTCTGGTATGTATAGTATCAGGTACAGAAGCTCTGGTGTGTATAGTATCAGGTACAGAAGCTCTGGTGTGTATAGTATCAGGTACAGAAGCTCTGGTGTGTATAGTATCAGGTACAGAAGCTCTGGTGTGTATAGTATCAGGTACAGAAACTCTGGTATGTATAGTATCAGGTACAGAAACTCTGGTATGTATAGTATCAGGTACAGAAATCCTAGTATGTATAGTAACAGGTACAGAAGCTCTAGTGTGTATAGTATCAGGTACAGAAACTCTGGTGTGTATAGTATCAGGTACAGAAACTCTGGTATGTATAGTAACAGGTATAGAAATTCTGGTGTGTATAGTATCAGGTACAGAAGCTCTGGTGTGTATAGTATCAGGTACAGAATCTCTGGTGTGTATAGTATCAGGTACAGAAGCTCTGGTGTGTATAGTATCAGGTACAGAAGCTCTGGTGTGTATAGTATCAGGTACAGAAACTCTAGTATGTATAGTATCAGGTACAGAAGCTCTGGTGTGTATAGTATTAGGTACAGAAACTCTGGTGTGTATAGTATGAGGTACAGAAGCTCTAGTGTGTATAGTATCAGGTACAGAAGCTCTAGTCTGTATAGTATCAGGTACAGAAACTCTGGTATGTATAGTATCAGGTACAGAAACTCTGGTATGTATAGCATCAGGTACAGAAATCCTAGTATGTATAGTAACAGGTACAGAAGCTCTGGTGTGTATAGTATCAGGTACAGAAACTCTGGTGTGTATAGTATCAGGTACAGAAACTCTGGTATGTATAGTATCAGGTACAGAAACTCTGGTGTGTATAGTATCAGGTACAGAAGCTCTGGTGTGTATAGGTATCAGGTACAGAAGCTCTGGTATGTATAGTATCAGGTACAGAAGCTCTGGTGTGTATAGTATCAGGTACAGAAGCTCTGGTATGTATAGTATCAGGTACAGAAGCTCTGGTGTGTATAGTATCAGGTACAGAAGCTCTGGTATGTATAGTTTCAGGTACAGAAGCTCTGGTGTGTATAGTATCAGGTACAGAAACTCTGGTGTGTGTATAGTATCAGGTACAGAAACTCTGGTATGTATAGTAACAGGTATAGAAACTCTGGTATGTATAGTATCAGGTACAGAAATCCTAGTATGTATAGTAACAGGTACAGAAGCTCTAGTGTGTATAGTATCAGGTACAGAAACTCTGGTGTGTATAGTATCAGGTACAGAAACTCTGGTATGTATAGTATCAGGTATATCAGAAACTCTGGTGTGTATAGTATCAGGTACAGAAACTCTAGTATGTATAGTATCAGGTACAGAAGCTCTGGTGTGTATAGTATTAGGTACAGAAACTCTGGTGTGTATAGTATCAGGTACAGAAGCTCTAGTGTGTATAGTATCAGGTACAGAAGCTCTAGTATGTATAGTATCAGGTACAGAAACTCTGGTATGTATAGTATCAGGTACAGAAGCTCTGGTATGTATAGTATCAGGTACAGAAACTCTGGTGTGTATAGTATCAGGTACAGAAGCTCTGGTATGTATAGTATCAGGTACAGAAGCTCTGGTGTGTATAGTATCAGGTACAGAAGCTCTGGTGTGTATAGTATCAGGTACAGAAACTCTGGTATGTATAGTATCAGGTACAGAAGCTCTGGTGTGTATAGTATCAGGTACAGAAACTCTGGTATGTATAGTATCAGGTACAGAAGCTCTGGTGTGTATAGCATCAGGTACAGAAGCTCTGGTGTGTATAGTATCAGGTACAGAAACTCTGGTGTGTATAGTATCAGGTACAGAAGCTCTGGTATGTATAGTATCAGGTACAGAAGCTCTGGTGTGTATAGTATCAGGTACAGAAGCTCTGGTATGTATAGTATCAGGTACAGAAGCTCTAGTGTGTATAGTATCAGGTACAGAAACTCTGGTATGTATAGTAACAGGTACAGAAACTCTGGTGTGTATAGTATCAGGTACAGAAGCTCTGGTATGTATAGTATCAAGTACAGAAGATCTGGTGTGTATAGTATCAGGTACAGAAGTTCTGGTGTGTATAGTATCAGGTACAGAAACTCTAGTATGTATAGTATCAGGTACAGAAGCTCTGGTGTGTATAGTATCAGGTACAGAAGCTCTGGTGTGTATAGTATCAGGTACAGAAGCTCTGGTATGTATAGTATCAGGTACAGAAGCTCTGGTGTGTATAGTATCAGGTACAGAAGCTCTGGTGTGTATAGTATCAGGTACAGAAACTCTGGTGTGTATAGTATCAGGTACAGAAGCTCTGGTGTGTATAGTATCAGGTACAGAAGCTCTAGTATGTATAGTAACAGGTACAGAAGCTCTGGTGTGTATAGTATCAGGTACAGAAACTCTGGTGTGTATAGTATCAGGTACAGAAACTCTGGTATGTATAGTATCAGGTACAGAAATTCTGGTGTGTATAGTATCAGGTACAGAAGTTCTGGTGTGTATAGTATCAGGTACAGAAACTCTAGTATGTATAGTATCAGGTACAGAAGCTCTGGTGTGTATAGTAGCATCAGGTACAGAAGCTCTGGTGTGTATAGTATCAGGTACAGAATCTCTGGTGTGTATAGTATCAGGTACAGAAGCTCTGGTGTGTATAGTATCAGGTACAGAAGCTCTGGTGTGTATAGTATCAGGTACAGAAACTCTAGTATGTATAGTATCAGGTACAGAAGCTCTGGTGTGTATAGTATTAGGTACAGAAACTCTGGTGTGTATAGTATCAGGTACAGAAGCTCTAGTGTGTATAGTATCAGGTACAGAAGCTCTAGTATGTATAGTATCAGGTACAGAAACTCTGGTATGTATAGTAACAGGTATAGAAACTCTGGTATGTATAGTATCAGGTACAGAAATCCTAGTATGTATAGTAACAGGTACAGAAGCTCTGGTGTGTATAGCATCAGGTACAGAAACCTGGTGTGTATAGTATCAGGTACAGAAACTCTGGTATGTATAGTAACAGGTACAGAAACTCTGGTGTGTATAGTATCAGGTACAGAAGCTCTGGTATGTATAGTATCAGGTACAGAAGCTCTGGTATGTATAGTATCAGGTACAGAAGCTCTGGTGTGTATAGTATCAGGCACAGAAGCTCTGGTATGTATAGTATCAGGCACAGAAGCTCTGGTGTGTATAGTATCAGGTACAGAAGCTCTGGTGTGTATAGCATCAGGCACAGAAGCTCTGGTGTGTATAGTATCAGGTACAGAAACTCTGGTGTGTATAGTATCAGGTACAGAAGCTCTGGTGTGTATAGTATCAGGTACAGAAGCTCTGGTATGTATAGTATCAGGTACAGAAACTCTGGTGTGTATAGTATCAGGTACAGAAGCTCTGGTATGTATAGTATCAGGTACAGAAGCTCTAGTGTGTATAGTATCAGGTACAGAAGCTCTAGTATGTATAGTATCAGGTACAGAAGCTCTGGTGTGTATAGTATCAGGTACAGAAACTCTGGTGTGTATAGTATCAGGTACAGAAACTCTGGTATGTATAGTAACAGGTATAGAAACTCTGGTATGTATAGTATCAGGTACAGAAATCCTTGTATGTATAGTAACAGGTACAGAAGCTCTAGTGTGTATAGTATCAGGTACAGAAACTCTGGTATGTATAGTAACAGGTATAGAAATTCTGGTGTGTATATAGCATCAGGTACAGAAGTTCTGGTGTGTATAGTATCAGGTACAGAAACTCTGGTATGTATAGTATCAGGTACAGAAGCTCTGGTGTGTATAGTATCAGGTACAGAAGCTCTGGTGTGTATAGTATCAGGTACAGAATCTCTGGTGTGTATAGTATCAGGTACAGAAGCTCTGGTGTGTATAGTATCAGGTACAGAAGCTCTGGTGTGTATAGTATCAGGTACAGAAACTCTAGTATGTATAGTATCAGGTACAGAAGCTCTGGTGTGTATAGTATCAGGTACAGAAACTCTGGTGTGTATAGTATCAGGTACAGAAGCTCTAGTGTGTATAGTATCAGGTACAGAAGCTCTGGTATGTATAGCATCAGGTACAGAAACCTGGTATGTATAGTAACAGGTACAGAAACTCTGGTATGTATAGTATCAGGTACAGAAATCTCTAGTATGTATAGTATCAGGTACAGAAGCTCTGGTGTGTATAGTATCAGGTACAGAAACTCTGGTGTGTATAGTATCAGGTACAGAAACTCTGGTATGTATAGTAACAGGTATAGAAACTCTGGTATGTATAGTATCAGGTACAGAAATCCTTGTATGTATAGTAACAGGTACAGAAGCTCTAGTGTGTATAGTATCAGGTATAGAAACTCTGGTGTGTATAGTATCAGGTACAGAAGCTCTAGTGTGTATAGTATCAGGTACAGAAGCTCTAGTATGTATAGTATCAGGTACAGAAGCTCTGGTGTGTATAGTATCAGGTACAGAAGCTCTGGTATGTATAGTATCAGGTACAGAAGCTCTAGTGTGTAGTATCAGGTACAGAAGCTCTGGTGTGTATAGTATCAGGTACAGAAGCTCTGGTGTGTATAGTATCAGGTACAGAAGCTCTAGTGTGTATAGTATCAGGTACAGAAGCTCTAGTATGTATAGTATCAGGTACAGAAACTCTGGTGTGTATAGTATCAGGTACAGAAGCTCTGGTATGTATAGTATCAGGCACAGAAGCTCTAGTGTGTATAGTATCAGGTACAGAAGCTCTGGTATGTATAGTATCAGGCACAGAAGCTCTGGTGTGTATGAGTATTAGGTACAGAAACTCTGGTGTGTATAGTATCAGGTACAGAAACTCTGGTATGTATAGTAACAGGTATAGAAACTCTGGTATGTATAGTATCAGGTACAGAAATCTAGTATGTATAGTAACAGGTACAGAAGCTCTAGTGTGTATAGCATCAGGTACAGAAACTCTGGTGTGTATAGTATCAGGTACAGAAACTCTGGTATGTATAGTATCAGGTACAGAAATTCTGGTGTGTATAGTATCAGGTACAGAAGCTCTGGTGTGTATAGTATCAGGTACAGAAACTCTAGTATGTATAGTATCAGGTACAGAAGCTCTGGTGTGTATAGTATCAGGTACAGAAGCTCTGGTGTGTATAGTATCAGGTACAGAATCTCTGGTGTGTATAGTATCAGGTACAGAAGCTCTGGTGTGTATAGTATCAGGTACAGAAGCTCTGGTGTGTATAGTATCAGGTACAGAAACTCTAGTATGTATAGTATCAGGTACAGAAGCTCTGGTGTGTATAGTATTAGGTACAGAAACTCTGGTGTGTATAGTATCAGGTACAGAAGCTCTAGTGTGTATAGTATCAGGTACAGAAGCTCTAGTATGTATAGTATCAGGTACAGAAACTCTGGTATGTATAGTAACAGGTATAGAAACTCTGGTATGTATAGTATCAGGTACAGAAATCCTAGTATGTATAGTAACAGGTACAGAAGCTCTAGTGTGTATAGTATCAGGTACAGAAACTCTGGTGTGTATAGTATCAGGTACAGAAACTCTGGTATGTATAGTAACAGGTATAGAAACTCTGGTGTGTATAGTATCAGGTACAGAAGCTCTAGTGTGTATAGTATCAGGTACAGAAGCTCTAGTATGTATAGTATCAGGTACAGAAGCTCTGGTGTGTATAGTATCAGGTACAGAAGCTCTGGTATGTATAGTATCAGGTACAGAAGCTCTAGTGTGTATAGTATCAGGTACAGAAGCTCTAGTATGTATAGTTTCAGGTACAGAAGCTCTGGTGTGTATAGTATCAGGTACAGAAACTCTTGTGTGTATAGTATCAGGTACAGAAACTCTGGTATGTATAGTAACAGGTATAGAAACTCTGGTATGTATAGTATCAGGTACAGAAATCCTAGTATGTATAGTAACAGGTACAGAAGCTCTAGTGTGTATAGTATCAGGTACAGAAACTCTGGTGTGTATAGTATCAGGTACAGAAACTCTGGTATGTATAGTAACAGGTATAGAAATTCTGGTGTGTATAGTATCAGGTACAGAAGTTCTGGTGTGTATAGTATCAGGTACAGAAACTCTAGTATGTATAGTATCAGGTACAGAAGCTCTGGTGTGTATAGTATCAGGTACAGAAACTCTGGTATGTATAGTATCAGGTACAGAAGCTCTGGTGTGTATAGTATCAGGTACAGAAGCTCTGGTGTGTATAGTATCAGGTACAGAAGCTCTGGTGTGTATAGTATCAGGTACAGAAGCTCTGGTGTGTATAGTATCAGGTACAGAAGCTCTGGTGTGTATAGTATCAGGTACAGAAGCTCTAGGTGTGTATAGTATCAGGTACAGAAGCTCTAGTATGTATAGTATCAGGTACAGAAGCTCTAGTATGTATAGTATCAGGCACAGAAGCTCTGGTGTGTATAGTATCAGGCACAGAAGCTCTGGTGTGTATAGTATCAGGTACAGAAACTCTGGTATGTATAGTAACAGGTACAGAAATTCTGGTGTGTATAGTATCAGGTACAGAAGTTCTGGTGTGTATAGTATCAGGTACAGAAGCTCTGGTGTGTATAGTATCAGGTACAGAAGCTCTGGTGTGTATAGTATCAGGTACAGAAACTCTAGTATGTATAGTATCAGGTACAGAAGCTCTGGTGTGTATAGTATCAGGTACAGAAACTCTGGTGTGTATAGTATCAGGTACAGAAGCTCTGGTGTGTATAGTATCAGGTACAGAAGCTCTAGTATGTATAGTATCAGGTACAGAAACTCTGGTATGTATAGTATCAGGTACAGAAGCTCTGGTGTGTATAGTATCAGGTACAGAAACTCTGGTGTGTATAGTATCAGGTACAGAAGCTCTAGTGTGTATAGTATCAGGTACAGAAGCTCTAGTATGTATAGTATCAGGTACAGAAACTCTGGTATGTATAGTAACAGGTATAGAAACTCTGGTGTGTATAGTATCAGGTACAGAAGCCTAGTGTGTATAGTATCAGGCACAGAAGCTCTAGTATGTATAGTATCAGGTACAGAAACTCTGGTGTGTATAGTATCAGGTACAGAAGCTCTGGTATGTATAGTATCAGGTACAGAAGCTCTGGTGTGTATAGTATCAGGTACAGAAGCTCTGGTGTGTATAGTATCAGGTACAGAAACTCTGGTATGTATAGTATCAGGTACAGAAGCTCTGGTATGTATAGTATCAGGTACAGAAATCTCTGGTATGTATAGTATCAGGTACAGAAGCTCTAGTGTGTATAGTATCAGGTACAGAAACTCTGGTGTGTATAGTATCAGGTACAGAAACTCTGGTATGTATAGTAACAGGTATAGAAATTCTGGTGTGTATAGTATCAGGTACAGAAGTTCTGGTGTGTATAGTATCAGGTACAGAAACTCTGGTATGTATAGTATCAGGTACAGAAACCTGGTATGTATAGTATCAGGTACAGAAACTCTGGTATGTATAGTATCAGGTACAGAAGCTCTGGTGTGTATAGTATCAGGTACAGAAGCTCTGGTGTGTATAGTATCAGGTACAGAAGCTCTGGTGTGTATAGTATCAGGTACAGAAGCTCTGGTGTGTATAGTATCAGGTACAGAAGCTCTGGTGTGTATAGTATCAGGTACAGAAACTCTAGTATGTATAGTATCAGGTACAGAAGCTCTGGTGTGTATAGTATCAGGTACAGAAGCTCTGGTATGTATAGTATCAGGTACAGAAGCTCTGGTGTGTATAGTATCAGGTACAGAAGCTCTGGTGTGTATAGTATCAGGTACAGAAGCTCTGGTGTGTATAGTATCAGGTACAGAAACTCTGGTGTGTATAGTATCAGGTACAGAAGCTCTAGTGTGTATAGTATCAGGTACAGAAGCTCTAGTATGTATAGTTTCAGGTACAGAAGCTCTGGTGTGTATAGTATCAGGCACAGAAACTCTGGTGTGTATAGTATCAGGTACAGAAACTGTGGTATGTATAGTAACAGGTATAGAAACTCTGGTATGTATAGTATCAGGTACAGAAATCCTAGTATGTGTAGTAACAGGTATAGAAACCCAATCCTCTATTGTAAAGATAAGAAAATAAATTTCGCTTAGCACTGACTAATAAAATGTGATCATCCTTTCATATATAGAATGTTTGGTTTTTGAGACTAGTCCCTACCAAACTCTATTTCGTTAAATATGCTATTGTAACCTTTTGAAAATCCTACATTGGACTTTGATAGTCTTATTAAATATTTATCCTTTCCTTGAACCCTGAGTGTATTTGATAAAGTTACTTTCATCTACTTTCCAATTCTTCATGAAAACATAAGGATGAAGGGCGGATCCTCATATATCTACATCGGTAGTTTTAATGACACTAATGGGTAAGATTCTACTACATTACATGGAAATTGTGGATCTAAATATTTCACATATCTAATTACGTTCTTTCACATCACATATCTGCTTTACGCGTGTTATACTTCTAGTTTTTGTGGGTTACAGGAATAACGTTGGATTTTCACGTATGTGTTTCGTCCTCGGTTTTATCAATAATAACACCCTGCTAAAGTGAGCAAAGGTTTTTGTGTTGTCGGCACTCACTGGGATATTATGTTTGTTCCAGTCATTACAATTCATAGTAGGGCCATAAACAACCCAGATGGGTGGTCTCCTCCCAATATGGTTTAAGTTCACACACCCACTGTGTGAGTTACAGGGTCAGCAGCATTCGTGTATATATGAGTAATTTCATTTTTTTAATACGCATATATGTATATGTTTGTTTGTTTGTTTTGAATTTCGCGCAAAGCTACTCGAGGGCTATATGCTCTAGCCGTCCCTAATTTAGCAGTGTAAGACTAAATGGAAGGCAGTTAGTCATCACCATCTACTGCCAACTCTTGGACTACTCTTTTACCAAAGAAAAGTGGGATTGACCGCCACATTATAACGCCCCCAAGGCTGAAAGGGCGAGCATTTTTGGTGCAACCGGAATTCGAACCCGCGACCCTCGGATTACGAGTCGAACGTCTTAACACGCTTGGCCATGCCGGGCCATATCTATATGTATTGCCGGATTATATTTTGATCACGTGATTAAGGACTATTGTTGCGCAAATACTTTGGTTAACATCTCGAAGCCCAAACATTATTTCGTGCTAGTTGTGCTATGGGCCGACATGAGAAAACTAGCAGAGGTTTTAGGATGTTTATCGTGGCGCTTTAGTTCTAATTTCTCAGTAATTTTATTTAAGATCAGTCGTGTCATCGAATATCGAAAAAGATCGTAGTATAAACATCACGATTCGCTACGTAGATTCAGCCAATTAAAGAATATCGTTTATTAGAATTTAATTTGTTCATGTTACCAAATTTCTGATTAATTGGATCACATATTTTACACACACATAGTTTGAACATGTTTTAAATAAATAAATTGTCAAAGCTGCTTAATGTTGTACCCTTCTACTAAATTAATCTATGAAGTAGGCTTCTACTTATTTAAAAAACAACAAAACAAAACACGCAAAATTCTGGCAGGTAAAAGCCTAACAATAAACGACGTTCATGATGTATATGTGTCATTCTCTGTTGGTCCGGCATGGCCAGGTGGTCTAAGGCGCTAGACTCGTAATCCGAGGTGCAAATCTCTTTCCCTCATCATGAACATGCATGCCCTTTTAGCCGTAACGGTCAGTTCCACTTTTTGTTGGTAAAAGAGTAGCCCAAGAGTTGGCGGTGGGTGGTAATGACTAGCTGCCTTCCTCTCTAGTCTTACACTCCTAAATTAGGGACGGCTAACGCAGATAGCCCTCATATAGCTTTGCGCGAAATTCAAAGTAAACAAACATTCTTTGTTTTTCTCTAAAATTAAAAACTAATTTTTGTGCTCTAAGAGCTAACACTAATAACTTTATGGAAGGCACAAAATGATTTTGTATTTTTGTGAATTTAGTTAAAAGGATAGGTAAAATAAAACTTTTAAACGTGCAAGATGAAATGTCATAGGTAAAGAGTGCCTTTAAATGTTCGTGTATATAACACTTTTTAATGATGGAAGTATTAATGGACATTCGTCTGCTATACTTGCATCAAATATTGTAGTAGAGTATACACTGCAACTATCGTAAAATGAAAGTAATAGTTAGAGTGCGCGTTTGGTCTTAATGTGAGAAAAAATTAAATGTTTATTTTAATATTTATTTTTCACAGCAATATATGCCATCACTGACGGATCTCCCTTCCCTCATTATTCTAAACCAAAGGTGAAGAAAAGCTAAGTCCCAGAAGTTCCACGATTAGCTTCATATTGTTTTCTGTTTGGAAGTCACTATGGGTAACATTTGTTCCACAGAACAAAAAAAGAAAGGAAAGGATAAGATACCGACAACAGAAGGGTGAGTTTCATTGTGCGAAATTCATATAGAATTAACATTAGTTACGTTTATTAAGATGAACTTGCAAACATCGGAGTAAGATATTTTTGATTTTAGGTGTTCGTGAGTTATGAAGACTAAAACTGAGGTGAATGACTCAGTTTTTTTTTAGGCTAAAATTTCTAAAATGACGTGAAATATTATTTCACTATTACTAACAAATCCTAATGTTGTTAAGTGAAAGGCCTTACTGGCATCTAATTTACATAAACTGTTTTAGTGCATAAAAACCCGTATATAAATCAGATAATTAGCTTGTCTTCCATCCAAACAGGAAATGACGATCCGTATCTGTTAGAAGGACTGTTTATCCCCCAGTGGCACAGCGGCATGTCTGCGGAATTGCAACTCTAGAATACAGGTTTTAATACCCGTGGTGGGCAGAGTACAGATAGCCTGTTGTGTTGCTTTGTGCTTAACTCTAAACACAGTAAATTATTTATTATTTTCTTGATGAAGTACAATGATTTAATTACATTCGGTTAAAATCTACAATTGATGCCAGTAACCAAAAAACGATATCATACGAAAATGTAGACATGGGATGGGTTAAATATATATACAGTAATTTATCGATTCGGCTTCTGCGAAAATCTACTGTAGAAAAGATGAATTCACGTTTAGTTCGATATATAACTATTTTTATTCAAGGTTTAAAATGAAATGTTTTTGTTATTTGCTTCCGTATGTTATTTTTTCGTATAGAAAGGGGAAAAAAGTTTTCCAGTGTCCTTAGAAACTTGTAAAATACAACTTGTTTCATTCATACAATAATAAATCACGTTCCATTATGAAGTAATATTAATTATGTGCTGATACGTAAGTGAGAATTTTCAACAAATCAATACATATTGTACCTTTGTTGTGAGACAGTCGTTAATAAAATTTATTCAACACCTCAACCACCGCCCCCAGTGGCTCAGCGGTATGTCTGCGGACTTACAACGCTAAAAACCGGGTTTCGACACCCATGGTGGGCAGAGCACAGATAGCCCATTGAGTAGCTTTGTGCTTAATTCAAAACAAAAACAACAACCTCAACCACTACTAACCATATCTCAACCAGCATGATGAACCCTGGTACTGCACAGAGGGCTTTTCGACATTGCATGTGGCAAATATAGTGTGGTTGATATATTGTTAGACATTTTTAATTTCACTCTTAAGTTTTTAGGAACACTTTTGAAATAAATTATTAAGCGGGTATTCCAATGATGTAATTACATGAAAGTTGTAGTGTATATGTATATATACTTGGTTCAAATATTACTCTTCGGCACTAGATGTAGCGAGTGTAGTGTGGTTGATACATTGTTTGACATTTTAAATTTCACTCACAAGTTATTGGGATAATTTATGAAATAAAATATGTAGCGGGTATTCCAATGATGTAATTATATGAAAGTTGTAGTACATATATACTTGGTTGAAGTATTAGAATTATGGAATAAAAGGTTTTTTCACAAATTAAATGAAAGCTGTCTTCATCGTGTAGGTCTCCTCCTGGCGGTAAGCGTCGAATTTCTGTACAATCCACAGAAAGTCTACCTTACGGAAAGAGCTCACCGCCAACAACCAAAGGAAAGGATTCCGGGTTTATCACTAGCGAGGAAACTACTGTACCTTCTTTCTACGGCAACAGTCAGTTTCAGGTTGAGGAAGTATCCAAGGTGACCACACAAGACCCTCGTGCTCCACAATCTCAACCAATTCCAGTTAGTGTAAGTTTGTTAACGTTTGCTTTTATTGTGATATTAGTACGTATACCAATCCATAAAATGCATACGTATCATATACGGGCCAAATATTTCGTGATTCCTGAATGTTTATAAGAAACTAAGTTCTTCGTTCTTGTTTCGTGTGTTTTTCAGACTGGAATCGTTGCGCACGAGTTGGAGGGGGCGATGGTATAGTTATAGTTATATAAATTATACAAATTTAGAATTGAGGAAGATTTCAAAACTTTCGTACATTTTTAGTACCATAAAGTAACACTGTAACAACAATTAACATGGAAAAATGAAATGAATATTGTAAACACGCTGAAATGTAAATAAAGAGAGGTCATACAGCCTAAACGTCGTGTGTTTCTTTTCGTTTTTTCAGTGTCGAATTAACCTGGCATATACACAAATCATTTTGTATTTGAACGATTCCTTGTAAATTAGGAAGTCTTATATATATTTTTTTTTACTTTATGGGTAGTAGGTGTTAGTTATCTCAAGACACTGAACTTTGTTGTTTACTGACAATAATCTGGAATTTGTAAATTACAAAGTAAGGTGGTTGTTCTTTAAACTGTTGATTGTTTTGCCTTATTTTGTGAGTCGACAGGTGACGTTGATCACTATGTTGTCTCTGAACATGTTTAATTAATATCTCATTTCTTACCAGGCCCGACATGGCCAAGTGTGATAAGGCGTTCGACTCGTAATCCGAGGGTCGCGGGTTCGAATTCCGGTCGCACCAAACATGCTCGCCCTTTCAGCCTTGGGGGCGTTATAATGTTACTTTCAATCTCACTATTCGTTAGTAAAAGTGTAGCCCAAGAGTTGGCGGTGGGTGGTGATGACTAGCTGCCTTCCCTCTAGTCTTACACTGCTAAATTAGGAACGGCTAGCGCAGATATTCCTCGAGTAGCTTTGCGCGAAATTCAAAACAACAAACAAACATTTCTCACGCTTACATACCGTATTTTTCGGTGTATAAGAAGCAACTTTGTATAAGACACACCTCTAATTTCAAGGCTATCTTGAGGGTAAAAAATACTTTTCACAGTTATTTGTTCAACATCAGTATAATCTTTTATTATTCTTTAGGATACTTTAAAAGTAGTGACCATACTAAAATAGAATGAGGTTGTTTCATACCTCATTTATTGTTTAATTTATATGAAAACATTGTTCATTTATTATAAAAACTTTCAATATCTTCTTTTACATTGCTGATTTTTTGTTCTTATTAATTACATTGTTACTTTCAACTTGTGTACATTTATTGCTTTGACAAAAACTTGAAAAATTGTATATTTACATTTCGGCAAGGGGCCCGGCATGGCCAGGTGGTTAAGAAATTCGACTCGTAATCTGAGAGTTGGCGGTGGGTGATGATGACTAGCTGTCTTCCCTCTAGTCTTACACTGCTAAATTACGGACGGCTAACACAGATAGCCGTCGGGTAACTTTGCGCGAAATTAAAAAACAACAACAAACATTTCGGGAAAAAAAGCCAAAAATAAATGACCATGTTTTTTGAGTGATAGCTTAAAATTAAACACATAGAAAAAGTTGTTAAATGATCGATAACGACAAATTGGTAGCTCTCTATCCGATCTAAGCTCTTCTTCAATTTCCATTCCTACTGATTTTGTTGATAAAATGAACAGTAAACAGCATGAAGTCTAAAAACATGTGGAAATTAAACACCCTGGGCACGTGAGTAAAAAAAAAAATTATTGAGCTTCAACAGTTCAAATAACAAGTGAAACAACTGAAAGGGTAAAGCAGGCCTCTGTTCCATCAGGGCTTAGCAGGACTAAGTGGTTAGAGTGTTCGACTCATCGTCTGAGAGTTGCGGGTTCTAATCCCTGTTTCATTAAACATGCTTGCTTTTACTTCCATGGGGATGTTATAATGTATTGATCAATCCCACTATTCATTGGTAAAAAAGTAGCTCAAGAGTCAGCAGTGGGTGATGATGACTAACTGCCTTCCCTCTAGTCTTATGCTGGTAAATTAGGTAGAGCTAGTGCAGATAGCTTTCGTGTAGCCTTGTGTGAAATTCAAAACCAAAAAACAAACCATCCCACTGAAAGCCTTAGAAGCACCTATTTTTTTTTAATTGGGAAATCATATAGCCACACAATATAGGAGAACCATTGGTTCTTCCTGCTTCTGTAAAGATGTCTTAAATAATACATGGAGAGAGGTAATGACGAGAACCTCAAATCCATTCTCATAAAGCCTATAGATGTAATTTCTATTGATATAAGTGTATTTGGTAACAGTCATCAAGAAGAATTGGAAACCACAGATGATGCAAATTTACTTTCACTTTTCGTACTTGTATGATATTGCTATGAAAAGGGAGTGTCATACAAGTACCAAAAGTGAAAGTAAATTTGCATCATCTGTGGTTTTCGATCTTCATGATGGTATTTGTATGACACTACTATGAAAAGGGAGACTGTAAACAGTTTCTGTTTTGCTATAGTCATCTTCTCTCTTGTTGAGGGATTTTTCACCACAAACAATCTCTCTTGGGTTATTTGTATTTGAGTATGCACTGATGGTGCAGCTACATTTATGGGAAACAGGAAAAGGTCAGAGCCAAAGTATGGGATCTTGGTATAGGTGTGATATTTAAACAATGCATTATATACAGGTAAGCAGTGGCTTTAGAGAAAGTGCAGCCCGAAGCAAATAAAGTTCTAGGAAATGCTATGAGTATTGTGACTGTTGTAACATCAATAGTTTTGAACAGCAGGCTGTTTTCTGTTCTTTGTGGAACTGGTTATCTCATGGGAATATACTCTGTCACCTGAAATATGAACATCACATTTTTTTCGTTACATAGCAACTCTATACCACCAGCACATTTTATGAATTTTAATAAAATCTATTATAGCATTGAGTAATTGTGGATGGTGTACAGCACCAGATTTCAAGTTGTGATCATTGGGCTGTCTTTAAGTGGTCTGTGGAAAGGTGACGTAATTACAGAAAGGAAATATAGTGTATAGTTACCATTAGAATGTGCTGAGAGAAACAAATGAACATAGGTGATTTACAAACAAAATTTGAAAACAACTGTTCGAAAGGATGCATTGACAAGAGAAACAAAAAACATAGGTGATCTACACACAAAAAAATTTGAAAACAACTGTTTGAAAGAATGCATTGGCAAACTATTGAAACTACATTGTTTTTGGTGCTCTATTATGAAACAATTTTTTTTAGCACTAGATATCAGTGGTCCATAACGTATGAGTTGCTCTACCTAAACTTGTTCTTTCAAAATTATTCCACAAATATACTATGAATTTTATTTTCACAAATCTCTATGGAAACCTTAAATCTGAAGCTGTCTTCATTTCTCTAATACTCTTTTAGTTCCTTATATAATTATACCATATTTTCCAGAAAGTTTGCTCAATGAATGATATGCTCAAGGAAAGATAAAAATAGGGATATTTCTTTAACATTTGCATTATTCACTAAATGTATTATGATATAGTTTTTTTTTTAATTTATAAAAATGGGTTACTGTGGAAACGCCTAAGAAAAAACATTTTCTAATTATAAGGTGTAACCCATTGTTTAAGTTAGTAATTTGAAAACAATAAGTGTCATTTTGATAAACTGTGTGAATTTAATTCATTTTTTATCTTTATATCAGAAGTTGGATAACCAACCATAGTTATTTTTAAGCAGTTAATTATCCACAAGAAAGTTCAATGATTTAATGTACTTCACAAATATTTTAAAGAATATATTCCCCTCACAACAGCATGAGCACACACATAAAGATTACTGTGAATTATAAAAAGGCTGTAGTATCTAAAGAAATTAAAGTTTTTAGTTTACTGATTTTAAACCCTTTATAAATAAATATAAGTCATTTTTTACTTCTGAAGAAAAACTCTGAAGTAATTCATTCATGTTATGAATGAAAGAAATGGTAGTTGTTAGCTATAGCTTTGTTTTGTCAGTGTTAGAAGAAGGTTGATTTACAAAGGGAACTTAACCATGATAGTTGTTTAAAAAATAAAAGAATTTTTTGGGGATTGGTTAGCTTAAGCCAGGACCTGTGGGTCAATGTAGTGTAACTTAATCTCTTACAGTAGTATTTGATTATTGGTCATACAGCTGAGTTAAAGAGAGGGTAAATTGAACCTCTATGATACAAGTTTGGTTTTATTGGTAACCTGCATAGTGTTGTTCATACAAATTATCTGTTTGGAAACACCACTTGCTGTGGCACAGTGTGTATATGTGTTTGTGTTATTGGTTAGATCCTTTGGTTGACTGGGAAGGGGAGGGACACTCTGAGTATCAGGTTTGAGGAATAAGTTGTGTGAAAATTAAACAGTAATCTGTTTGTTGGAAGGGAATAGTTAGAGGTGACTTGAGGCTCTTGAGATCAAGTTTTGGCCAACACATGTTACTTTTAATACTCAGTTGTTACAGAGATGTTCAGAGTAATGGTCAGTGTCTCCAACATGTCATTTTAAGATGATACCAGCATTGTTTAGGTTGTGTTCTCTTCTAAATAATAATAATGCATGATGTGCTAAATTATATCTGTCTTGTTTGTATGGCAGACAGATTATGTGGATTCTAGGATTCTAGCAAGTGCAAAAACACCTGTTTGCAGAATAGCAGATTTTTAAGCTTCTGTTATACTACTGAATAAATATAAATATTGTTTTAAATATGATTAGGTTCCAATAACAGTTGACAAACCTTCTACTTGGGAGGATGCCAATGTTTTGTCAGATTTTCAAAGATTTCCAGAAGCAGTACAATTATTGTTACATGGACGTTTTGAGGAACCTCTGCCACCATGTCCTGTTAAACAGATCTCTCTTTGCATCAGTGCTGTTTATTGGGGTGAGGTTCTAAGTATTTGTGTTCACATTATTATTGCTTTGTTTCTTAAATTAGTTTGTCATATTTTATTTAACAGTTGCTGTCTTTGAACTGTTTTTTTATCCTCCTTGTTTTTATTTGAAGTATATGAGAGAAAGGAAAAAAAACAAATGAATAAATTACATCTCAAAACATAATAGTTAGATTACTGTTTTTGCAATGTTTCACAATATAGAAAAAATGCTATTTTAGATCATAAGAGTAACATAATTCCAGGTTTTGGTGTTTAGTCAATTTTTATATGTTATTTACCATCTTTGATTTACAGATACTCAAGTAGAAAGGTCTTTCTTCATGGAATATGTCTATCCTGATTTGAGATTACAATGTGCCGAAAATGGATATGAATTCAATGTTATAGACTTACACTGGGGCCTTGCTGGTGATTGTTTAGATGACCAGAGTTTCAAGGAAGTATGCCTTGATACTATCAAGGATATGAAAGGAAGAGGACACTTAATTTCAGTGGTAAAGTTTACATAAACAGTCATTTGCTACAATTAAGATCAACTTATTTTTAGGCCTTCTTCCTGATAAACCTTTACAGATATCTGTCTATCGTTGGCAGAACATAATTCGGGGATAATGCTTAGAAAATTCTTGTATGTGACAAGGCAATGCTCGCCCTTTCAGCCGTGGGGGAGTTACAATGTGATGGTAAATCCCACTATTCGTTTGTAAAAGAGTAGCCCAAGAGTTGGCGGTGGGTGGTGATGGCTAGCTGCCTTCCCTTTAGTCTTACACTGCTACATTAGGGACGGCTAGCACAGATAACCCTCAGTAGCTTTGTGCGAAATTCAAAACAAACAAACTAATCCTAGTAATTCAGTTATAATTAAAATAGTAAAACACATTTACAGATGATATTGCATAGGATGTTTAACTTATGTATGACTGAAAATCAATTAATATTCATTAGATAACTATTTCTAAAAATTAATCTACATGCTGGGTCCTTTAAGCAGCATTTTGATGAAAGCACCTTAAAATGTTACTGATTGCCAAGTTATTTATAGCATCTATTATTTCATATTATAGTTTCACAGTACATTTATAAAAGTTGGTTGGTTTGGCATTTTATCGAGAAAGCAACAAGGCTATCTGCGCCAAATATTCGGTAAAAATAATATTATTATAATTAGTAAAAAGGAATCAAGGTAAAACAAAACATTGTTTAATTTTTGAATTTAAAACTTAAATAGTGTTAAATCCAAATTTTAAATCTAGTTTACAGCAATAAGTGAGAAAGTAAAGTAATACAAGTTTTAAAATATTTTTCTGTAGCATACTTTTAATTATTATAACTCGCCAGGACGATTAACGGGTAGTTCAAACATCAACGTTAGACACCTGAAACTGGCCTTTCCAGTCCTGGTTTCAACTTGTTTGATGTTATGGTCATTTTCTAATTTCATATCGAACTAGTTGTAATTTAATTTGTATAAAGAAATCATTTTAAAAAAGAACAATAAAACAAAGTCTAATTTATAAATTAAAAACTTAAATAGCATTAAAAAGGAAAATGGCTTTAAAAAATTAAAAATATTTGTAAGGTGGACGGTGCCATTGCGATGGTGACACTGTCAAACATTGAGGATAAACCTTGGGGCAAAACATGTCTAAAATAGTGCCGTCGTTGAGAGTCGTAGGCCCGGCATGGCCAGGTGGATAAGACACTCGACTCGTAATCCGAGGGTTGCGGGTTCGAATTCCTGTCACACAAAACATGCTCGCCATTTTAGCTGTGGGGGGCGTTATAATGTGAGGGTCAGTCCCACTATTCATTAGTAAAAGAGTAGCACAAGAGTTGGCGGTGGGTGGTGATGACTACCTGCTTTCCCTCTAGTCTTACACTGCTAAATTAGGGACAGCTAACGCAGATAGCTCTCGTGTAGCTTTGCGCGACTTTCAAAACAAACCAAACCAATTGAGAGTCTTAACGACGGCAAGACATTTAAATGTGTCACACAGGAAACACATTGGTGCATCAGTCCCAGATAAAAGAAGAGAATGAGTTTTCTAGTAAGGAAAACTTCCTCTTTCCTATGCTCAGGAAACAAGACGGCCAAAGTCCGACAGACGGTTTTATCTGGAAAGTCGACTGCCAACTGGCACGGAGCCGAGCCTCGAACACAGGACCATAATCCATGTATGGAACGGGTACAGCAGTGATAGTGCTAGAGCAGACAGTCTTAACTGCGGCGTTGGCGAACTCGTTCCCACGAATACCAATATGGCCTGGTATCCAGAAGAACTAGATAGAAGTAGATGTTAAAGAGAAATGGTCCAGTCGGTTTTGAATATCGGCTAGAACAGGGTGAGAACAAACATGAAGCGATTCAAGGGCCAGTAGAGAACTAAGCGAGTCAGTATAAATAGTGCAATTTCAGTACTGCTTACCTTCTATGTGATGAAGGGCAAGAGAAATGACATACAGTTCAGCAGTTAACACAGAAGCTGTATAAAGGATTCTTTCTACAACCACCAAACCACAACAAACCATAGCAGAGCCCACAGAATCACCTGATTTCGAACCATCTGTATAAATAGAAATGGAAAGATGGTTCGGAAGATTTTCAGTAAATAAAAGACAGTACTTCCAATTGGGAGTATCTGCTTTTCTCAAATGACTTAAAGAAAGGTCACATTTGGAGACTGTAATAAGCCATGGTGGGATGGGCTGACCAGTGGATACAGCAATGTTATTCAAGGACAAACCTAATTCATCTAACTGCACCTGGATACGAAGATAAAAAGGAATAATAACAGACTGTCTGTTCTGAAAAAACATGGACCACTGAGGAAGGAAAACACATCCCCAGGTGGAATGCTGTGGTAAGGATCGAAGTTTTGAAGCATATAATAAAGACAGTTGCAAATGGTGGAGGTATAGAGGAGGTTCATGAGACTCTGTGTACAAGCTATAGACTTCAGAAGAGCAGAAAGCCCCAGTGCAGAGCCGAAGTTCTT
Organism: Tachypleus tridentatus; assembly: GCF_004210375.1. Classification (NCBI taxonomy): domain Eukaryota; kingdom Metazoa; phylum Arthropoda; class Merostomata; order Xiphosura; family Limulidae; genus Tachypleus; species Tachypleus tridentatus. The sequence continues at coordinate 35,936,580 of NC_134829.1, forward strand.
AATGATGAATGGGTTCTAGTGTCTTCAAGCCCAAAGTCCTCGGAGAGCTATAGACCAGAGACCCACAGTCTAGTTTCGATCAAATAAGAACACGATATATCTTTAGCATAGAACATCGATCTGCTCCCCAAGTGGTGGAAGAGAGGACACAGAAATTATTCAGAGCTTTTGTACATTTGACTCATAGCTGTTTGATGTGTGGTATAAAGGTCAGCTTACGGTCAAAAACAAACCACAAGAACTTTGCCTCAGGGACCATGGGAAGCACAACTTCACCAACATGGAGTTCAGGATCTGAGTGAATACCCCATTGGCAGCAAAAAGTACATGCAAATGGTTTTACAGATGAGAAGTTACAGCTGTTTGTTGTGGTCCACTTCAGTAAAAGATTGAGGGCAGTCTATAGCTGCTGCTCAAAATACCTCATGTTTGATGACTGACATGAGATGTGACAGTCGTCGTCCTAGGGCCCGTTTGCAACAGTAAGAGGGAGTTGTTCAGTAATGGCATTAATCTTTATCATGAAAAGTGTGACGCTCCAAACACAACCCTGAGGGACTCCAAGTTCCTGAAGAAAAGAACGGGAAAGTGTCGAAAGTATCATAAGCCTTCTCAATGTCAAAGAATATTGATACAAGATATTGTCATTTGAGAAAGGCTTCTCTTATTGACGTTTCAAGTCGAATCAGGTGGTCCATAGTGGAGCGCTGTCGTCGGAACCCACACTGGGTGGGCGAGAGGAGGTTGTTTGATTCAAGGAACCAAACAAGACGAACATTAACCATTCTCTCTAAGATCTTATAGAGATAGCTTGTCAAAGCAATTGGACTGTAGCTTGAAGGAATCTTCAGATCCTTTCAAGGCTTAGAGAAAGGTAGAACAATAGCCTGGTGCCAGGCATCAGAAATAAACATTCACCTTTCAGATACGGTTAAAAACAATCAGAAGAATAGCAAGAGAAGCAGGAGACAGATGGCGCAGCATCTCATATTGTATATCATCAGGTCTGACCAATGTGCTGCCAAACTGATTAAGGGCCAGTTTGAGTTCCACCAGTGTAAAGGGACTATTATAATCATAGAGTCAATCAGTTTCAATAGAAAGAGGTGATTGCTCTGCCCGAGTCTTGATGGCTAAGAAAATGTAGGACGGAGCAGTATGTTAGATACCTGGCAAGAGCTTTCACTGAGAGTATCTGTGATGCTCTGGGCATCAGCTACTTCTTGGCCATCAGAGAGTAAGATCGAGAGGGGGACAGAATTGTAGTGCCCACTGACCCTTCGAACCCTGTCCCATGTGACCTTGGAACTGGTGGTAAAAGATATGTCAGATGTGAACTTAATCCAAGATTCCTTCTGTCTTTGACGTTTTACCTGTCGAGCATGTGTATGGGCCTGCTGGAAAGCAATGCAGTTTGAAAGTGTGGAATACCAATGAAAGGTGTCCCTTGCCCGTTTTTGAGCTTTCCATATCATGTAGCAGGCACGATTCTATCATGGACGAGGATATCGTGGAAAACGTATCGAGGTTTTAGAAATACATTCAGTCACTGCTGCCACGCAGTCATCTATTGATGGCTAGCAGACACTAGCAGGATCAAGCTCTGTTAGAGCAGTGAAAGAGGGACAATTGGCTTGATCTAGCTTCCACCGGGGCACATTGGTTAGGTGACATGGACCACAGCCAGTCTCTCTTAAAATGATAGGGAAATGATCACTGCTTCATAGGTTACTGTCAATCTTCCATGAAGAGGGGGAGAATAATGAAGGGGGGCAAACTGAAAGATCAATACCAGTAAAAGACTGATTAGTTGCATGAAAATAAGTATAAGAACCAGTATTGAAAAGAGAAAGGTTGTAAAGTGAGAGCATATGTTCTACAGAGCCATCCCTTCCATCAATATCAGCACCTCTTCAAAGGAGATTATGTCCACTAAAGTCCCCCAGGATTAAAAAGGGAGATGACAACTATTCAATGAGAGCATCAAGATCTGATTGATCATAGGTCTCTCCAGGAGACAAGCAGAGAGAACTAACAGTGATGGTATGACCCAAGGAAACACAGATGGCCACAGCCTCCAGGGGTGTGTCGAGTGGCAAAAACATGCTGGGCACATGCTGATCAACCAACAATACCACCACTCCATACACTCATCTATTACACAACATGCCATTTTTGTAGAAAGAAAACTGTCAAAAGGTGACTGTATCAGCAGGTTTCAGAAATGTTCCTTCAAAAAAATACGTACAAGATGGTAAGAAGCAATCAGTGCTTTGATGTCACCCAGGTTAGAACCTAAACCTTGAGAGTTCCACTGTATCAAAGTAGCCATTTTATTTATGTGTAGGCAAATTGGGTGGAGAGCCATTCTGTTTTCAACCATGTCCTTTTTCTTTATTTGAGGGAGGTCTATCGACCTCCATGGATCCTGCCCTGGGTCGATTTGGCTGGTTTCTGTCATTGGAAGAAGATTCCAGCGACTGAGGACATGAACAGATGATCGTTTTGCATCTTGGGGTGGGAGAAGAAGATGTACCCAAGGAAATTCCCAGACCCAGAACCAAAGGAAGTGAATTTTGGGGTTTGCTGGAATGAATGTTAGGGACAGAGATGGGTTTGACGTTGAATCACCAACTTTCTTAACCATGGAGGCCAAAAGAATTTTCACATAGTTTGAGAATGATTCTTTTGGAGGCATGGAGAGATCCATCTGCACTCCCACTGTAGTAGTGGAACGAAATGCAGCAGCAGACACCCGAAGTGAAGTGCTGGACAGTAGCTTTTGAGCATCAGGGTAAGTAATGGTTTGAATCGTTTTCAAACTCTGCACCTCTTTTTCTTCCAACCACTTAGGGCAAGAAAAAAAGTAGGATGGGTGAAAGCCATTACAATTAATGCATTGAGGGTCTGTTTCACACTCAAAGGCATCATGGCTCTTACCACCTCAATGAGTGCACGTCAAGGAACCATGACATAATGTCTTTGAGTGACCGAACCTCTGATATTTAGAGGGTTTGGAATATATGGCTGTTTCTTGCAATTAAGATAACCTGCCTTGATGGTGGCAGGTGGACGTGGTTATGTAAATGTCAAAATGAGGACATTGGTTGGCATCATAATTCCATCTTTGAGAGTGGAGATATGCCTTACTGAAGAAACTCCTTGGGTGGAGAAACTAGTTAAGATCTCTGACTTGGGATGTTCTTTAAATCCCTCTCAACAGTAACTCCCTGTGACATGTGACAAAGTAACATGGGAAGTAACCTCAATGGGTATATCCCCAATCTCTTTCGAATGCAAGAGAAGTTCACTGTGTTTAGGAGTGAATGTTTCCACCAATATGTCACTAGAGTAAAACTTTTTGACTGACTTAGGAGAACCAGCAAGTCCCTCTCGTCCCTTCTGAATATAAAGGAAGAGATTTGCTCTAAAGGTTTGTTTGAAAGAGAATGTAATATTAGAAAATGAAGTACAGGTGTTACAGATGTTGAAGATTGCTGCTCAAGAGTCTTCAAGATGTGGTCATTTATCTATGGACTGTGTTTTCACTATTTTATTTATGTTTTTATTTGTGGATCCATAATAAAGAAAGAATATTTTGGTTCCCATTGACCCCACCCACCATAGAGCTCTAAGAGGAGATGCACTACAGTGCCAAACAAGGACACTGCAGCAATGCCAGTGTTTCATGAGCACTATATATACCCAAACACCAGCATCAGATACAATGTCCACAACACCTGTTGAGAACATCCAACACTGGTACTTGGTTGACCCCAGCCCAAGTGGATCAGCCAATTAACCCTAGGAGGGCCACCCAAAGGCCACCTGTCTTCTGGAATTCAAGGCCAAAGTGGTGTGTTAGAGTTTTACTCCTCAACCACCAGGATTCTCTCCTCCCCTTCAGAGCAAACACATGGGTGGATGTTTAGATCCCAGAGAAGGTAAACTGAAAGAACAGAACCTTCTATGGGAGGTCCCCTCACCATGTACAGGAATCCACATCGAGGGATTTATAAAAGAGATCAGCAAAAATAATTTCATATCGTTGTCTGGGACTCAGATGTTTCAAGTATCCAATACATTAAAAATCCTTATTTGAAACATTATATATGTAAATTCATAAATTTGAATTAATAAATATGATTACTGGTGCTAGCATACTTAAGCATACTTTTCATGTTGGACATAACTTTTAGTAACTTTTATTAACAGCATTCAAGCAAGTAGTTCTTAGAACATTGTACAGGGTGTTTGGAAAGTCAATGTGCACTTATATATTTACCAACAGACATGTTTCAGTATAGAATACAGGAGGTAAATATGAATGAAAATTATAAACAATGTTGAAAGTGACCCCTGTTGGCATCAATACAGGCTTGGATCCTTCTTATTTTGTTTCTAAACACTGCTGTCAGTTGCTGGCTTGAAATAGACTGAATAGGCATATGATTACAAAACTGCACAGTGACTTTCTGAACACCCTTTAGATAACAGTGGCTAGCTTCAATCTTTAATGATTACTGTAATGTACAAAAGCTAACCAGTAACTTATACCTGACATGCTGACCAGAAAGTTAGACTATCCAATTGGATAGTACTGTTAGAATATGTTCTATTATTGGGTAGAATTTTTTTTGGAATATTTCATTTAAAACAAATGCAGAGTCCAGTTCACTTAAGGATAACAAAATGTTAAAGTTAATGTATGTATGACTTACAAATAAAGTTTAAGTCACTTGCTTTCAATAATTCCTAACTAATTTATTGATAACAAACATGGTGACTGTGTTGATTAGCTTACTAACTGGACCACTGAAAAACAAATGCAATAACTCTTACAGTCTAACTGATTAAATCACTCAGGCTGATATTTTTTAATTGTAGTGTGTTGTTTTTTTTGCACTTCAGGAAGTTTAAAGATTCTACAGAGACCAAATCTTTTATTAGTTTTCTATAATTATTACATACTGTAATAAAAAGAAACTTCCTCTAGTGAACAAAAACATGTTATAAAAATATAGCCCATAACAGTATATTCAGTTCAATAATAAATGAAAAAGATAATTAATTTATGACAAGTTATAGCTTTTACAGTAAGATTGTTTTAGAATAGGTATGAAATTTCTGTCACTGGTCCGATCATTCTTAAGTAGATACGTTTTAATGGTAAAGAATGTTTTAGTATTGAATATAATTGTTAAAATAGAAATATTGACATATTTACAACTATGTTCATAAAATAAACTCATGGGAGCATTTCTTACAATGTAAAATAATATTTTTGTTCCATGGAGTATTATAAAAAAAATGTACAGCATAAAAACAAATGTTCTTTTGCTGATAAATGCAAACACCATTATTTTATTCATCAGTTTATATTTTAGTAAATAGATAAAAGTATTTTAATACTTTTTTAATATCAGAAATAAATGTATACTGATAATACTAATTTACCCTAAAGTATCAATTCTACTATATTTGGTTCAGTGGTGTTGAACTTTTTTCTTTTTTGAAAATCCATTTCAGTAATTTAATGGCTCAGTATTATTTTTTATTCATTCCTGTTTCAAAAACTCCTTTAATTTTACCACTACTTGTGATATAGGAGAGAACAGCACACACCAACTTTGAAAAATTAAAATGGAATAACAAGAATATTCAGTATATAATACAGGCTATTATAATTTATCATCATCCTGAGATTAAAGAACATTTATTCTCTTCGTTCTTTTAACTGAATTGTCTCTACTTTTATCTAATGTTTCGTTATTTTTTTGTAATAAGGGTTATGAGAATTTACAATTTATGATATACATTTAATTTATAGCAGGAAACAACAATGTAAACAATTAAGTTTTTATGAACACTAACTGTAGGTAGAATTTATTGAAAGTAGGTTAACAACAAGTCTCAAGTTATGCAGTTATGTTAAAAAACAAAATATGATATTTATAATTACAGATTTGATTAAACTGCTTTTTTCTATATTAAAGTTTACCTTGAGTTCTCAATTTTTCTACTCTAAAGAACATACTCCTCTTCTATTTCTTCATGTGAGCATATAAATGTTTAATTTTGCTCATATTTCATTTAACTCATTACCTTTGTTTGTTTTAAGAATCTACTTTCTATCATAGGCGATTAAGTTTGTCTGTTTTTATAGGTCTTTTTAAATGACGTGCTAGATGATCCTTTGTTACCAAAAGAAATTTTGGCCACAGTTTTTGAATCATTTAAAAGCAACTTAGTATCTCCTGAAAAGCAAGAACTATTTGAAAAATGGTATTTCCTTGATGAAAATGCAAATCCACCATGTTACTTCCTTCGGCCAGTCAGTGAACACTTGCCTGGCATACTTGAAGAATTACAGGATGTCAGACTAGAGGCCATTGAAGTGTGGAGAAAAGAGGCAAATGAGATGCTAGAAACCTTAAATTCAAACTTAGAAGAGAAAGACAAATACTTATCAACAGGTTTGATATTGGTTATTTATGTTATTTCTTAACACAAGATTATTGGAGTGTTAAAACTCAGTTCTTAATTCAAGTATTTCATTTTACTAGTGTAGCATTTCATAAAAAAATAAGACAATTTTAATACTATTATAAACTATATTTTTAATGTTGTAATTTATTTATTACTTGGAGGATGTATGATGATGCAAGTAAGTTTATGGCAGTGTGCTTAGAATTTTCTAAATTTACGTCAAGAAACCTCCTGACTTTGCAAAATATCAAGAGTTCTTACATGTAAATAAGGTGAGCCAGTTAATAAGTTAAGTAAGCTGACAGAATGAATCATTGAACCATGGATATAACCAACTAATGAGTGTTTTGATTTCAGTCACTTGATCAATCATTTACAAATTGCATGACTTCATTTACTATTTTAACTTTGGTCAAGGTATTTCTGTTTTAGCTTCATTTTAACTTCCACTGTAAATTATTCAAAATATAGTCCATATCACAGTAGAAATTTAGTTTATTTACACTGGACAATTTAAAAGAACCCACCAATGGAAGAAAAATATACATATGCCAAGAGTTCCATATAAACAATAAGATATTGTTTCTTATTTATGTTTTTTGTTCTTGGATAAAATATTTTTCTTTGTGAACAACTCCTGAATTCTAAATGTCAAAAACAGTATATCTTCTTCACTTTCAGTCCTAGAAGAAGAGTTAAAAACGGCAATTTTTGATGATCCTTTAATGGTTAAATGTAGTCTATGGCTTCAACGAAAGTATACTCACAATCCTAAGGATGAAAATATTGAGGAGAGTGTTCAGCTAAATGTTAGCCTTGTGGAAAGCACTGCTTTAAAGTTGAAAGCTCTGCAAAGAAATTTAGATGAATATTTTCCCGAGTCACAGAAGCTGGTGTTTCATGTTAAGTGGCATGATGGTAGCATTAATCCCAAAATCGTACCAGAACATGCAGAATACCTGAATGAGTTGTGCACAACTATAAAAAGCGAGCTTTGTAAGATGATCAATGGGATATATGAAGAAGATATTATGGAAGAAGCTCATCAGCCTTATAAAGGTAAATTTGTTTTATAACTGCATTATGATTGTTTTTAGATTTGGCATAGTGATTTAGCACTAAATGATACAATGTTTTTCCATCTGGAGCAAGAGTATAGATGATGACTGAAAAAAGGAAGGGCATACTTACTTGCTTCACAATAATATATGTTTATTTTTATTACTTCCTGTGAAGATTTTATTTTAAAAAAAATATAAAAATAATATGAAACATACAACCTTTAGTAATGATATTGTAGTAATAATTTGAAATGAAACAAGCAATTACATAAAAGTACAAACTCCATTAAATTACAGTTACGTTTAATGCTTCTAGAATAATGAATTAATTTTTTAGAATTTAATTCTTTTGTGTCTAATAAAAGTAACAAAATAATGCTTATAGTAATTAAAAGTAGATTGGTTAGATCTATTAATAATACCTATACAATTAATAGATTATGGAGAGGAGTAGCACACATACCTCTTCTGAGAGGTAGGAAAAGTGTGTATACTAAAGACTAAAAAATTTGTACAGTTGTTAAAATTTCAATTCTACAAACAAATTAATTAAGTTTTCTGCATGTTATAAGTCATTAACGTGGAATGACATACAAATTAAAACATTTTCCAGTGTTGATTTTTGAAATCTACTTTAGTGTTTAAGAATAAATTTTAAATTACTTAACATTTCACTTCAGGTATAGAAAATCCACTTTATATTGAACTTGTACAGCAAGCAGCAACATGTAAGGCCCTCCTTTCCTCTTTTGTTGGTCGTCAAGAACTTTTGGTAAAGATCCGAGAATACATTATCTCAGATTCAACCCATCCTTTTATTATCTATGGTCCTGCAGGCTGTGGCAAAACTGCACTAATGGCCCAGGCTTCACAACTGTGCTCTGATTGGGTACCCACTGCTCCTGTTATTGTTCGCTTCATTGGTACAACCTCAGAATCTAAGACATTGGAACAAGTTTTACGAAGTGTTTGTGAACAGGGCTGTGCTCTCTTTGGAGAGCATCCATCTTTAGCATCTAAGGTGAGGAAAACTAACCAACTTCCATCATATTTCTTGACTGCCTGTTCTTTCACCTGCTTTTTCAGGGTGAGGAGTTAATGTGTAACTAGTTTTAAAAAAATTAAATCATATAGCCTGGAGCACAGTGTACAGTTAGAAAATATAAACAGTTTTTCAAAAATCAAGAATTCTGCAGTAGATGTTTTAAAGAGAATACAGAAGGAATAATGAAATAGAATTGTCTTTGAATTAAAATAATGGTCATAAAAAAGGAGAAAAAATAAAATTACATTTTTGAGTCAAGTAAGACTGAAGAACAGTAAAAGTCACTACTAAGGAGTGATATATAAATTTAAAAAAAATCTATGTCGATTATTGAAATCCACATCAGTGATTTAGAGAAAAATTAAATTACTTAAAAATTTTAGTTTAGGTTTAAAGTTATGGTTATGTAAAAGAGAATTTGAATAATAAATTTTCTTTGTCAAACTACTGATTGATGAAGTAAGAGCTGTAAGACCTTGATATTTAAATTCTTTATGCTGATTTTATTTATTATGTTTTACCTCATTACTGTACACTATATATTATGCTGAAAAAACTGTATCGAATAAATGAGATTTATTTATCAATACTTAGTCATTATCTACCAACAGGTGACACCACTTTATTAATTAATAGTTGTTTTGTTCACTTTTCAAACTTGAAGGATAAATTCAGCTAAGCACTTTCTTGAAATGAAAAAGGATTCTTATTGTAAGATGCTTTAATGGTAAAGACCTCTGAATTCCAATATAATGTTTTTTTTAATTTACTCATCTTTCACCTTCAGAGCTTCTTCAGTAACTGCCACACAGATATAAAATCACTTCTGTTAGTAAGTGTTAAATTTGGCAACTTCTGAATTACTATTGGATTTTTATTTGTCATCTTACTTGCTTACTTTCTACATGAGGAATAGATCACTTTGAAATCTGTGTTGGCTTTTTGAGAGGTAATAAGGCTAAACAAAATTAAGTGGGAAACACCTTTTATTGAAAGTTGAAATTAATTGAAATTTATGAACATTAATGAATTATAACTTCATAAAACTGAACTATATGATGAGTAACATTTACAGTCTGTTTTTATTCTTATAAATTAGAGTGGCTGGGAACCAAACCAGGTTCTAGAAGTAATTATGGACAGAGTGACATCCCACCATCCTTTAATCATCTTTATAGATGGCATAGATCAGGTTGCTTCATTTAGCAATAGAGACCTCAAGTGGCTTCCAGTTGAAATACCTAAATATGTAAAACTGATACTTAGTGTTCGGGATGAAACTGATGAGTATCAGGAGATCAAGGTGAGTAACAACATTAAAAAGTAATGTGTTAACTAATTTTGAAAAGCTTTTGCAATATGCTTTATGAAGATACCATTTGCAACATTTTCCCTCCATTTACAAAAAAGGAAGAGAAAAATGAAGGAGATTATTTGTATTAGTTTGTGTAGAATTATCTATTTTGAAAGAGTGTTCAAAGATATTAATAAAAAAGTGCAAATACCAGATTTCATTTTACAACTTTGGTATTACAGGCCTGTGAACTTAAACTTCACACAGTTGTTTTACTTTTAATAACAGATTTTTCATAATTTAGCTGTTCAAACTTTAAAAGCAATGCCCATTTTTTTCTATAACATAATGATTTTTTAACAAATCAGGAAGAAAAGAACTCTTACTTAGATCAAATTATTATTTCATTTACCACAATAAACATTTTTTATTGTTATGCTTATTAACGAAAATACAAACAAACTGAAGAAATTGGAAGAACTCTGATGTCAAACAAGTATTCATCCTGTTTTTTTGTGTGAAAATCTATATCTTTTTGTCTTAAAATTATGTGTTGTGGTCTTTCTTTTATGTATTGCATTATGAGATATTGTGAAAAATTTGTACATGATGGAGAAAAGTGGATATTGTTTTTTGGATTCAACATACAGGAATTACCATAGAACATGTAGATATTTCAAGACAATAAAACCATTGCTGGCACGTGTATTTAGAGGGTTTTTAATGAAAGTATGTAATAACTCATACATTACAAAGAAAATGTGATGTATTGAAAAATGAGTCATATGTATTCTAGGCTTATCCTTCAGTCCATAAAAACAGGAAATATAGCAATTCATGGTTTGTTGTGCTACCATAAACAGTGTGAAATTTGTCAGTAAACAAGCAACAGCAAAAAAGATTGCTGATGTTATTATATTCAGTTTGAGAGTACTCTGTATTTTATTCATTGATAATATGACTTATTTTGTGGTTGAAACTGAATTTTTAAATTTATTTCAGGGACACTAATTTCCAGTTAAAAAGTATTAAATGATTAAGTTAATGGACGTATCCTAGTTAGTCTTTCTATTGCCTGAAAAATGTGCATGTTTATCATTTTCTTAATTTTATACACAAAATTGTATAAATACTTTGAGATAAATAATTTCTTTTATCAAGATCTATATTAGGGCTACTGTAACACAATGAATTATTTATTGTAAGAAACCATATTTTCTAATTCATTATAATGTATTATTTCTTCATTTTGTTATGCAGGATTGAATAACCAAGTTTAGTTTTTCTTCTCTAAAGAAATCAAGATCTTAATATGTTTACCATTTTGAATTTAGTCCATGGAATACAGTGTTAACAGTCTCTAGGAATGAATTGTAATTTTAAATTTGAGTGGAGAAGTTTATTTTGTGTGTATATGTATATATATATTGGATGTATTTATATAATACTTGCTTTATCTATGAAACCTTCAAAATTCCTCAAGTGATATTTCAATAACAGAAAATTTTGCTTGATATAATACTAGGCACAAAATTTGTTTGCAACTTACAAGCTTACATGGAACCTTATCATTTATATGATTTATTGTTGTACATGATTAAATAAATGTTAACAATTATGAAAAAGATTCCAAACCATATTTCTTCAAATATAAGTTTATAAATTTGAATCAAGTAGTAATAGAAGGGATAATAATATGCTGGTGATCTTATTACATTAAAATGATTTGTCTGAATGAGGAATTTTTTAACTGCACATTTGGTTTTAAAGTGCACATTCACTTTTACTAGTTATTTATTAATATCACATTTTTTCTTCTCTGATTGGAAGAGAAATATTGATCAACAGGATTCATTTTTTTCTTTTGTTGCCAGTAGTAGTAAGTAATAAAAATGATTTCAGTGACAAATTAATATTTTTCAGGTAATTTCCAGAAACTCTTTCAAATAAAATATATATTTTGTTTTACCTTTTAGTTTAGGAGAAATTTTATGTATGAAACTAATAATAATCCTGAATGATGAATTAGCTCATTCTTGTTGGTGAATATAAGTTTTAAACCATGAGCATGAATTTTCTATTGGTTTATTTTATTGTTGAATATTTAAAGTGTGTTTTATTTCCTTCACTGCCATCCTTTTCTTTATTAAGATGTTAACCCATTAATCAAATTGTGGAAGTCACTTAGAAGAAAAGCAGTGTTTTTCTTCCTTTCCAGAATAACGTGTTGAATGAAAAAACAGGAAGTTTTCTTTTCGTACCTGGTTTAGCTCAAGAGGAGTGTCTCTCTCTTGTAGATGAAGTGTTGCGGAGGAAGGATCGAAAGATAACAGATCCACAGCACCAGCTTATTCTCCAATGTTTTGACAAGTGTAACTCACCTCTCTATGCTGAGCTGTTAGCTCATCAGTCTTCAGAATGGGAAAGTGATCAAAATGCAGATGATATAGTTATTAAATATACAAGTGAAGGAGTTTTTATGGACACTGTAACTGAAGTAGAAAAATGTTTAAGTGCTGCTACCTTAGGTTTTATACTTGGACTTTTATTTGCTGCAAAACATGGACTCTCTGATGCTGAAGTGTTAGATGTTCTATCCTGTGAGAAATCCTTTTTAGATCATCCATTAGTTACTTCTAGTGTTTCTACCCCTAGGTATTTTCCTTACTTGCTTTGGTATCAGATTAAGAGAAAACTGTTTGTATTTTTCAAAACATATATAGTTAGTGGTAAATATTTAATTTCTTTGAAAAATGATATGTTTAGAAGTTTGTGTAAAACATACTGTCATTATGTAGGTGTGGCTACAGACTCAATTAATTTGGCTCTAATTAACTACTTTCAAGGAAAGCATGGAAAAAGTAAGGTGAAGGTTGACTCCAGTGAGGAAGAAACAGATGAAAAGCTGAAACAGTTAGTGTTGAACCAACCAATGTTCTATAATTCTCATCCAAACTGTCGAAAACTTGATGAGTTACCTTTCCAGTGCTTGCAACATTTTGATGACAGTTTGGTTAGGGAATACTTCCTTTTCAATACAGATTGGTTGTTAGGTAAGTTTCAAGGATCTGATCCTTATCAGCTGCTAGAAGACATTGCCATTTATCAGTCTCATGTTCCTTCTGATACAAATGTACTTCTGCTACAGAAAGTCATTCAACTGTCCAGCTATGCTCTTCGATATGATGGTTCTCAATTTTTTTCTCAAGTATATGGCCGACTTTCTCGAATTATGGCTGAAACAACTGATAGGGAACAATTTTCTTCAATTAAAGCTATCTTTCATACAGCTTCTTCACCTAATATTCCAAGCCTCCTTCCACTCATACCTTGTCTTAAAGAACCACATTTAGAGCATCAACGTTTTCAAGAAACTAATGATAGAAAAACTGGAAGACTTTTTTGTGGTATTTATTGGTTGAAAAATGATTTAACTCATGTGATCTCGCTTTCTGTTGAAAGTGGAGAGATAGTACTGTGGAATATTTATGAACAAACCCCTGTAAGAATTATTAAAGGTGTGACACAGCCTAGAAATATCCAAATGATTGATTCTCATCGTGCTCTGGTGTTGTGTAATCGAGAGCTTAAGGTTTATGATCTAAATGAAGGAAAACTTATCATGAAGTTGAAAGGTGTGATGAATCAGAAAATGGCTTACTTTGGCCTTCATAGTGAAAACTATGTTGTGGCACTATCAAGAAACCGAATGTATTTGAATATGATGAATCTAGAAACAGGTGATTTGGAGACAACTTTTAAAGTTGGTGAGGACAGGTAAGAATCACTATGTAGCTTGTAGAAAAAAACACCCTTATTATACAAACTATAAAGATACATTTAAAAGTGATTTTTAAAAAAAATTATGATAATGTTCTTTAAACTTTTTAAACTACTAAACGTTTTAAAACTTAAATACGATTTGTGATTATAACATGCAGAAACTTTTTTGCCATAAAATCAAGTATGTAGCTTCATCCTTGCAAAGTTTAATGCTGATCTCATGTAAAATTCACATATAAGGCTTCAATGAGACAAATGCTTTTCTAATGTAGTGGAGATCTGATTAAGTTTGGGTTGCTTGTCTCAGTAATGAAACCAACTGAAAGGGCAAGAATATTTCTACAGGGCCAGTTATTCACCCAGGAATCCATGAGAGTGGTTAAAGATACATATAGAACATAAGTCAGTAAGAATGATTTAATTAAAAATTGATGCCTGTCAATTTTTCTCAGGAGCTGTGATTGATGAACGACTTTTTTAAATGATGTTTGTTTACAAAATACACATTTACTGGTTATATAATAGTATCACCTTAGACATTATCATTCTTCTTTTATTAGCTCTTTAACTATTTTGTACAATTTGCTGTTGCTTTTCTCATGTTAAGAGAAGAAATTGTGGATAATAAAACTGAAACACTAACATTTCTCACTGGCTTTGCCTGTTTCAATTCATGTTAATTATTAATACATCCAAGAAGGCAACATTACAATACATTTTGGTTGACATTGCATCACAAAATAATAGTCTTGCTTAGAAGCATAGTTGAAAGGAAATTTCACAGCCTCATATTACACACTTTCCAAGGGATGAAGAAAATGTTAAAAGGAAATGAGGTACTTTGCATTTTTGGTGTTTATTTCTGTATTTTATAGAAGACCAGTTCAGTGTTCCTGAGAATGTTTACTATAATTTTAGATTTTTGATTAGATTATTTAATCAAGTTAAATACTCAACTTTCATTTACAATATCAGTTTTTTTTTCAAATAAATCAGGTCAGTCATTGAGAACAGTATTTTTAGATACCAAATTGAGTCTAGTTTTCATTTTTTTAAATATTTATAATTTTAGTTTTTAAGTAAATGGTGTTATTTGCTAAACTTCAATATCATTTCAAACATTAAAAATAGATATAAAGCCATGATTTCTCTCAATTTTCATCACATTTGTAAATAGACCAATTTATGTTAAGATGTTCACAGAATGTTTTTTTTTTTTTTCAGATTTCTGAATAGCTTGCTTGTAAGTGCTAATGGAAGGATCTGTGTATGTGGTGACGAAACACAAAAGCCTTTTCCACTGTTGGTCTGGGATTTAACAAACAGAAAGCTGATGTATGATCTGCGAATACCTCACCATGAATTTGTGACCCGTTTGTCGGCAATTAGTGCTGATGGACATTATGTAGTCAGTGTATGCAGGGTGAGTAAAAACTGTGTAAACAGGCATGGATTTAGGGAGTAATAATATTCCTAAGCAATTGTGATTTGTAAGACTTGTGTTTTACAATTGTTGAATGTACATGATTAATATTTTGAGAAGAAAAACTGGCTGTCAAATAACTAAATATTTATTTACATGCACAAGTGCACATTTTAAGTAAATACCCATTTTTAAAACTCAAACATGATGTATTATTTATATACACTGCATATCGAATGCAAACATTTACATCCATAAAATTAAACTGCCCAAAAAATGGGCATGTCACTAATTCGTGTGGTTGACTTTTTGAGGTCAATGTTGACTGCAGCTGGTTCACTGAAGTTCTTAATATTTGGTCATGTTACAATGAAATCTTTTAGGGGTTCTACAACTAGCAACTACACAGCCCAATCACAGTACTTAGAATCTGTGTAAGATTGGTTGGTTTGGTGTTTAATGGCGCAAAGCAACTAGGCTATCTGCGCCAAACATTGGTACAAAGTTAAAATTAAAGTAATAATTATTAAACTTCATAAAAGGAACTTAAGATAAAACAAAACACATTTAAGTTTTGAATTAAAAACATAAATAGAAATGGAAGCCTGAGGCTAGCAGCTGTAGTATTGCTATCTCTTCACAAGGAGGGTGCGTGGTAAATGGATTAGAAAACACGTGGATCTTAGTATGGGACTTGGCGACTGGTGGGCGCAGGTATATTGTATATTAACCTAAATAATTAAATGCCAAAAACATATGTATGGGTGTGTGAAACATTTGACACATTATTTACGGGTTAATCATTGTTAATTGAAAAATCACAAAGTGTCATTTGACGTACCTTCTAAAACAGACAACATAATCATTTTGTGCTGTTTTCTGATACTTGCACGACCAATATTTTAAATTACTTAACTTCACTCACAAATGTATTTCTCCAATATAGTTGCCATTTTGAACATGTATGTTATTACTGCCACCTGGTGGATATATAACCCAAAGTTTATTGATCCTGTGCTGAATAAATAACTTGAAATACTCTATATATAGATAAAATTTTTATTAAAATAATTAATTTTGTATCGAAATACTTGTGTTTGAAAATCAGCAAATTTGCTGATGGCTATGATTTTTAGAATGTTCTGCAAAGCTATCTTATATTGTTATAAAACTTAATGCTTGTGTATTATTTTAGTAGAATGACACAATAGCAAGAAAATTATTAAACATCAGTTAAACCAAACAAGGTGTGTTGACTGATACCAAATGTTGCTGTGATTAGTTAAACCAAACAAGGTGTGATGACTGATACCAAATTCTGCTATGATTAGTTAAACCAAACAAGGTGTGATGACTGATACCAAATTCTGCTATGATTAGTTAAACCAAACAAGGTGTGATGACTGATATCAAATGTTCCTATGATTAGTTAAACCAAACAAGGTGTGTTGACTGATATCAAATGTTGCTATGATTAGTTAAACCAAACAAGGTGTGATGACTGATATCAAATGTTGCTATGATTAGTTAAACCAAACAAGGTGTGATGACTGATATCAAATGTTGCTATGATTAGTTAAACCAAACAAGGTGTGTTGACTGATACCAAATGCTGCTATGATTAGTTAAAACAAACAAGGTGTGATGACTGATACCAAATGTTGCTATGATTAGTTAAACCAAACCAGGTGTGTTGACTGATATCAAATGTTGCTATGATTAGTTAAACCAAACAAGGTGTGATGACTGATACCAAATGTTGCTATGATTAGTTAAACCAAACAAGGTGTGATGACTGATACCAAATGTTGCTATGATTAGTTAAATCAAACAACGTGTGATGACTGATACCAAATGTTGCTATTATTAGTTAAACCAAACAAGGTGTGTTGACTGATATCAAATGTTGCTATGATTAGTTAAACCAAACAAGGTGTGATGACTGATACCAAATGTTGCTATGATTAGTTAAACCAAACCAGGTGTGATGACTGATACCAAATGTTGCTATGATTAGTTAAACCAAACCAGGTGTGTTGACTGATATCAAATGTTGCTATGATTAGTTAAACCAAACAAGGTGTGATGACTGATACCAAATGTTGCTATGATTAGTTAAACCAAACAAGGTGTGATGACTGATATCAAATGTTGCTATGATTAGTTAAACCAAACAAGGTGTGTTGACTGATATCAAATGTTGCTATGATTAGTTAAACCAAACAAGGTGTGTTGACTGATATCAAATGTTCCTATGATTAGTTAAACCAAACAAGGTGTGATGACTAATATCAAATGTTGCTATGATTAGTTAAACCAAACAAGGTGTGATGACTGATATCAAATGTTGCTATGATTAGTTAAACCAAACAAGGTGTGTTGACTCATACCAAATGTTGCTATGATTAGTTAAACCAAACCAGGTGTGTTGACTAATATCAAATGTTGCTATGATTAGTTAAACCAAACCAGGTGTGATGACTGATATCAAATGTTGCTATGATTTAGTTAAACCAAACAAGGTGTGATGACTGATATCAAATGTTGCTATGATTAGTTAAACCAAACAAGGTGTGATGACTGATATCAAATGTTGCTATGATTAGTTAAACCAAACAAGGTGTGATGACTGATATCAAATTCTGCTATGAATAGTTAAACCAAACCAGGTGTGATGACTGATACCAAATGTTGCTATGATTAGTTAAACCAAACAAGGTGTGATGACTGATATCAAATGTTGCTATGATTAGTTAAACCAAACAAGGTGTGATGACTGATATCAAATGTTGCTATGATTAGTTAAACCAAACAAGGTGTGATGACTAATATCAAATGTTGCTATGATTAGTTAAACCAAACAAGGTGTGATGACTGATATCAAATGTTGCTATGATTAGTTAAACCAAACAAGGTGTGATGACTGATATCAAATGTTGCTATGATTAGTTAAACCAAACAAGGTGTGATGACTGATATCAAATGTTGCTATGATTAGTTAAACCAAACAAGGTGTGATGACTAATATCAAATGTTGCTATGATTAGTTAAACCAAACAAGGTGTGATGACTGATATCAAATGTTGCTATGATTAGTTAAACCAAACAAGGTGTGATGACTGATATCAAATGTTGCTATGATTAGTTAAACCAAACAAGGTGTGTTGACTGATACCAAATGTTGCTATGATTAGTTAAACCAAACCAGGTGTGTTGACTAATATCAAATGTTGCTATGATTAGTTTAACCAAACCAGGTGTGATGACTGATATCAAATGTTGCTATGATTTAGTTAAACCAAACAAGGTGTGATGACTGATATCAAATGTTGCTATGATTAGTTAAACCAAACAAGGTGTGATGACTGATATCAAATGTTGCTATGATTAGTTAAAACAAACAAGGTGTGTTGACTGATATCAAATGTTGCTATGATTAGTTAAACCAAACCAGGTGTGTTGACTGATATCAAATGTTGCTATGATTTAGTTAAACCAAACAAGGTGTGATGACTGATATCAAATGTTGCTATGATTAGTTAAACCAAACAAGGTGTGATGACTGATATCAAATGTTGCTATGATTAGTTAAACCAAACAAGGTGTGTTGACTGATATCAAATGTTGCTATGATTAGTTAAACCAAACAAGGTGTGTTGACTGATACCAAATGTTGCTATGATTAGTTAAACCAAACAAGTTGTGTTGACTGATACCAAATGTTGCTATGATTAATTAAACCAAACAAGGTGTGATGACTGATATCAAATGTTGCTATGATTAGTTAAACCAAACCAGGTGTGTTGACTGATATCAAATGTTGCTATGATTTAGTTAAACCAAACAAGGTGTGATGACTGATATCAAATGTTGCTATGATTTAGTTAAACCAAACCAGGTGTGTTGACTGATATCAAATGTTGCTATGATTAGTTAAACCAAAGAAGGTGTGATGACTGATACCAAATGTTGCTATGATTAGTTAAACCAAACAAGGTGTGTTGTCGGATATCAAATGTTGCTATGATTAGTTAAACCAAACCAGGTGTGATGACTGATATCAAATGTTGCTATGATTTAGTTAAACCAAACAAGGTGTGATGACTGATATCAAATGTTGCTGTGATGATTAGTTAAACCAAACAAGGTGTGATGACTGATATCAAATACTATGATTAGTTAAAACAAATGTGTGACTGATATCAAATGTTGCTATGATTAGTTAAACCAAACAAGTGTGTTGACTGATATCAAATGTTGCTATGATTAGTTAAACCAAACAAGGTGTGATGACTGATATCAAATGTTGCTATGATTAGTTAAACCAAACAAGGTGTGATGACTGATACCAAATGTTGCTATGATTAGTTAAACCAAACAAGGTGTGATGACTGATATCAAATGTTGCTATGATTAGTTAAACCAAACAAGGTGTGATGACTGATATCAAATGTTGCTATGATTAGTTAAACCAAACAAGGTGTGATGACTGATATCAAATGTTGCTATGATTAGTTAAACCAAACAAGGTGTGATGACTGATATCAAATGTTGCTATGATTTAGTTAAACCAAACAAGGTGTGATGACTGATATCAAATGTTGCTATGATTAGTTAAACCAAACAAGGTGTGATGACTGATATCAAATGTTGCTATGATTAGTTAAAACAAACAAGGTGTGTTGACTGATATCAAATGTTGCTATGATTAGTTAAACCAAACCAGGTGTGTTGACTGATATCAAATGTTGCTATGATTTAGTTAAACCAAACAAGGTGTGATGACTGATACCAAATGTTGCTATGATTAGTTAAACCAAACAAGGTGTGATGACTGATACCAAATGTTGCTATGATTAGTTAAACCAAACAAGGTGTGATGACTGATATCAAATGTTGCTATGATTAGTTAAACCAAACAAGGTGTGATGACTGATATCAAATGTTGCTATGATTAGTTAAACCAAACAAGGTGTGTTGACTGATATCAAATGTTGCTATGATTGGTTAAATCAAACAAGGTGTGTTGACTGACATCAAATGTTGCTATGATTAGTTAAACCAAACAAGGTGTGATGACTGATATCAAATGTTGCTATGATTAGTTAAACCAAACAAGGTGTGTTGACTGATATCAAATGTTGCTATGATTAGTTAAACCAAACAAGGTGTGATGACTGATATCAAATGTTGCTATGATTAGTTAAACCAAACCAGGTGTGTTGACTGATATCAAATGTTGCTATGATTTAGTTAAACCAAACAAGGTGTGATGACTGATATCAAATGTTGCTATGATTAGTTAAACCAAACAAGGTGTGATGACTGATATCAAATGTTGCTATGATTAGTTAAACCAAACAAGGTGTGTTGACTGATATCAAATGTTGCTATGATTAGTTAAACCAAACAAGGTGTGTTGACTGATACCAAATGTTGCTATGATTAGTTAAATCAAACAAGGTGTGTTGACTGATATCAAATGTTGCTATGATTAGTTAAACCAAACAAGGTGTGATGACTGATATCAAATGTTGCTATGATTAGTTAAACCAAACAAGGTGTGTTGACTGATATCAAATGTTGCTATGATTAGTTAAACCAAACAAGGTGTGATGACTGATATCAAATGTTGCTATGATTAGTTAAACCAAACAAGGTGTGTTGACTGATATCAAATGTTGCTATGATTAGTTAAACCAAACAAGGTGTGTTGACTGATACCAAATGCTGCTATGATTAGTTAAACCAAACAAGGTGTGATGACTGATACCAAATGTTGCTATGATTAGTTAAACCAAACAAGGTGTGATGACTGATACCAAATGCTGCTATGATTAGTTAAACCAAACAAGGTGTGATGACTGATACCAAATGTTGCTATGATTAGTTAAACCAAACAAGGTGTGGTGACTGATATCAAATGTTGCTATGATTAGTTAAACCAAACAAGGTGTGTTGACTGATACCAAATGTTGCTATGATTAGTTAAATCAAACAAGGTGTGTTGACTGATATCAAATGTTGCTATGATTAGTTAAACCAAACAAGGTGTGATGACTGATATCAAATGTTGCTATGATTAGTTAAACCAAACAAGGTGTGTTGACTGATATCAAATGTTGCTATGATTAGTTAAACCAAACAAGGTGTGATGACTGATATCAAATGTTGCTATGATTAGTTAAACCAAACAAGGTGTGATGACTGATACCAAATGTTGCTATGATTAGTTAAACCAAACAAGGTGTGATGACTGATATCAAATGTTGCTATGATTAGTTAAACCAAACAAGGTGTGTTGACTGATACCAAATGTTGCTATGATTAGTTAAATCAAACAAGGTGTGTTGACTGATATCAAATGTTCCTATGATTAGTTAAACCAAACAAGGTGTGATGACTGATATCAAATGTTGCTATGATTAGTTAAACCAAACAAGGTGTGATGACTGATATCAAATGTTGCTATGATTAGTTAAACCAAACAAGGTGTGTTGACTGATATCAAATGTTGCTATGATTAGTTAAACCAAACAAGGTGTGTTGACTGATATCAAATGTTGCTATGATTAGTTAAACCAAACAAGGTGTGTTGACTGATATCAAATGTTGCTATGATTAGTTAAACCAAACAAGGTGTGATGACTGATATCAAATGTTGCTATGATTAGTTAAACCAAACAAGGTGTGATGACTGATACCAAATGCTGCTATGATTAGTTAAACCAAACAAGGTGTGATGACTGATACCAAATGTTGCTATGATTAGTTAAACCAAACAAGGTGTGATGACTGATACCAAATGTTGCTATGATTAGTTAAACCAAACAAGGTGTGATGACTGATACCAAATGTTGCTATGATTAGTTAAACCAAACAAGGTGTGATGACTGATATCAAATGTTGCTATGATTAGTTAAACCAAACAAGGTGTGTTGACTGATATCAAATGTTGCTATGATTAGTTAAACCAAACAAGGTGTGTTGACTGATACCAAATGTTGCTATGATTAGTTAAACCAAACAAGGTGTGTTGACTGATATCAAATGTTGCTATGATTAGTTAAACCAAACAAGGTGTGATGACTGATATCAAATGTTGCTATGATTAGTTAAACCAAACAAGGTGTGATGACTGATATCAAATGTTGCTATGATTAGTTAAACCAAACAAGGTGTGATGACTGATATCAAATGTTGCTATGATTAGTTAAACCAAACAAGGTGTGATGACTGATATCAAATGTTGCTATGATTAGTTAAACCAAACAAGGTGTGTTGACTGATATCAAATGTTGCTATGATTAGTTAAACCAAACAAGGTGTGACTGACTGATATTAGTTAAACCAAACAAGGTTGATGCTGATATCAAATGATTAGTTAAACCAAACAAGGTGTGTTGACTGATACCAAATGTTGCTGTGATTAGTTAAACCAAACAAGGTGTGATGACTGATACCAAATGCTGCTATGATTAGTTAAACCAAACAAGGTGTGATGACTGATACCAAATGTTGCTGTGATTAGTTAAACCAAACAAGGTGTGTTGACTGATATCAAATGTTGCTATGATTAGTTAAACCAAACAAGGTGTGTTGACTGATACCAAATGTTGCTATGATTAGTTAAATCAAACAAGGTGTGTTGACTGATATCAAATGTTGCTATGATTAGTTAAACCAAACAAGGTGTGATGACTGATATCAAATGTTGCTATGATTAGTTAAACCAAACAAGGTGTGTTGACTGATATCAAATGTTGCTATGATTAGTTAAACCAAACAAGGTGTGATGACTGATATCAAATGTTGCTATGATTAGTTAAACCAAACAAGGTGTGTTGACTGATATCAAATGTTGCTATGATTAGTTAAACCAAACAAGGTGTGTTGACTGATATCAAATGTTGCTATGATTAGTTAAACCAAACAAGGTGTGATGACTGATATCAAATGTTGCTATGATTAGTTAAACCAAACAAGGTGTGTTGACTGATACCAAATGTTGCTATGATTAGTTAAACCAAACAAGGTGTGATGACTGATACCAAATGTTGCTATGATTAGTTAAACCAAACAAGGTGTGATGACTGATACCAAATGCTGCTATGATTAGTTAAAACAAACAAGGTGTGATGACTGATACCAAATGTTGCTATGATTAGTTAAAGCAAACAAGGTGTGATGACTGATACCAAATGTTGCTATGATTAGTTAAACCAAACAAGAGTGTGTTATTACAAACTCTTAAATTGTCTGACTTTTTAAATTATTTTGAAGTCATACAAAAAGTTTTCTGTTTTAATTAAAAACAAAAGAAATGGTAAATGATGAAGACATATTTCACAACAATTTGGAACATCCTCCCTCTGGTGATTTTTTAAAGTTTAAAATTGCCATAGGAAGGACATCCCAGCCCCAAACATCATAAACATTAAAAACATGTTTATCATTAATCTAGTTTCTTTCTTTTCAGTAGTATATTTGTTTTCAATTTATAAATTTTGCTTTAATTATGTTTACACTGATACATCTGTTAGCCAATGTATATTTATATCTGGTTATTTTGTTGGTGTTATCATACTTTTATATACACACACACACACACACAACATGTGTTTTTATATATGACACTACATATGTTACATGTTCATCTGGTTGACAACATACATGTGTAGCCAGTCAAAGTACTAAGTTTTAACCCAGTAGTTTATTCAAATTTCTTGTTGTGATCTTCAAACTAATAACTAAGTTCATCCATGAGATGTAAATGAATCAGTGCTTGAAAAATGTTTCCTTAAACTGTTTAACTCAAAGACACATAAATGTAACAACACATTCACTGCTTACATTGTAAACAGATTACTATTATTAACAGTGATTTATGAGAATTATATTTGCCACTAAACATGTATACTTGATTAGCTGTAGAAAATATGAAGTTCAATGAGCTGGAAAAAAATCTTCATAATTTTAAATAATTCTTACAAATGGTTTACTTGATTAAAAAGAAGATAATAATTGGATTAAAACACAAGTTGAAATTTATTCTGAACACTATTTTAGACCTCCATCATACATAGAAAAATTTCCAGAGATGTTTTAGTTTTCTCTGTGGTAGGAGGGTTATACCATACAGAAAATTATATTTAATGGCCACCTGAGTTCATTTGTTAATTTTGGTCCTCATGGCCACCTGAGTTCATCTGCTAATTTTGGTCCTTCTAAGTCCAGAACTGTCTGCTTAAATTCTTTTTATATATAGTTCCATATATTTGATAATTATATTATCATATTTATCAGTGTTATAACCCCCTTTTCAAAGTCTTATTGTTATTATTGAACTTTATCATATCCTTTTGCATTTCTTTATCAACTGTTACTGCACTCTTAACTTTATTATTTCCTATTCCCCATTCAGTGTGTTTTGTGGAGTAAGAGGAGTTAGATAAAATCAGACTAGGTGTGTTAGACTTGCCTCATAATATGTTTTATATATTGTCTTTATTTCATTTAACATGGGAATACCTTAATTAGAGTGTCATTATTACAGTTGCTTTTTAGTAATTTAGGTATTCATTTCATTTATTATTATTAATTTCTATCTTTATAAATATTAGTTTTTGCTTTAGTACTAGTACAATCCTGCTGCCTGACTCTATGCCTATAATGTAATATGTAATAGCAATTTATTGTAGGTGTCCCATTTCTTAAAAGCTAAACTGTCAGAGTCATTTACTGGGTTTTCATTGGTCAGAAGACATTTGAAAAGCTTTGTTACTGACCAATTATAACAACTTTACATCACCTGAAAGTAACTAGTTTTCATTGGTTCTGTAAGTGAGGAGTACTCATGTTCTTTTTTCAACATAACATTCCTTAACAGTATTGGTTAACATGTTTAATGTGCATTTTTAATTTTACATCATTATAAAGATTGTTTTCCATTGGTAGTTTAGTTTATGGATTGAGAACTGATCTAAATCTCCTAAGTTGCTTGAACCTTTTGAAATATTATTGGGTTTTATGGCTAAAAATATCATTGATAATGAGGGTACCTAACTGATGAAATAATACATTCTAATAAATAATATAATGTAAGAAAAGTTTATTTAATTAACCATACTTATTCATGGGTTGATTTTTAGTTTTGATCTAAGTAGGTAGCTTGCTCTGATGGGATGTTAATATGAATTAATCCAGTATGTATCTCCTACCAAATAGCATTTCTACATCTAACCATAAAATTTGACTTGCCAGTGTTTTTGCAATATTTGTTTTTTGTTTTCATTTTACTAGGTTTACATTAGTGTGTTGTTTCTAGGCAGTTTTAACTTGCATATTTTATTTAAACAGGTTTATTCTTCGAGGTCATAGTGCTCCAGTTGATAACATAAAGATGAATGAAACAGGAACTCGATGCCTTTCGTACGATTTAAGTGGTAGAGATCGAAGTGTCCGGGTGTGGGATGTAACCACAGGTATGGTTATTAATTTTTTTAACATTTATTATATATACAGACAGTTTGAATTCTGTAACTTTGAAAAAGAAATATATGGAGACATTATCAAATTTCAAGATTTAACACAACTGTACACACAAAATTATTATAGATACTGCATTAAAATAATTGCTTGAAAATGGTTTATGGTTATGAAAACACCAACACTTAGTGTTGTATGTAGCAAATCCAGTAGGTGACTTAAATACTTTATTATTATTATTACTGATTGATTAAAATATTATGTTAGTAAAATATTTTTATTTAGTTTAGTTGCTTCCAGTACTAGTTTATAAAAATTTTCTGTTTGAAGATATTAAAAGCCCATAGAAAAGTTGTTTTTTCCATAATCTCTTTGTGTTCTTATATTTCAACTATTGGAAGTAAAAGTTTCAAACTTCTAATTAGGATATATCAATTTAACAAGATTTCTAGAGACTTAACTGTTTTCATAAGAGGAGATAATTGTAATAGAAACTTGTGTTTTAAGACTTTTTTAAAATACACATTTGATTGAGTATGCCATTAGGTTTTTAGTAAATATGTAATTTTTATAAAACATCTTATAAACACATTATCTTGGTAATTCATTGCTATTCAAATTATCTTCATTCTTAGCTCAAATGGTAATAATTCCAGTGTAATTAGTATGTTCCATTAATGACACCTCAGAAGTTACTAAATAACAAATTTTAAGTCCTCAAAAAGGTTTTATGCTTCAGAGAAACTGCAACTGATTTACTGTTATGTCATCTTCATTAATCAAAATAGCAAATTAACCCCTTTCATTTCAGGGTTTTTATGTTGTTTTTTCATAGCCTACTGTAATGCATAACAATATATAAATAATTAAAAATACAGCAAGAAGCAGTTTTCCCAAATAAACTCTGGCATATTTTTTTTGATATACATAGAGCACATATCTGGAGCAAGTCATAGAAGGAAGAGGTTAACACGTTTGCAATATTTACTACTCCAGACCTGTAAACATCCATAAACAATTGCCCGTTTAAAGTTTTACTTCACTTTGTTACAGGTATCTGTTTAGCTGTGTTTACGCCAGATCATGCCATGTTATGTTGCGAGTTTTCTTCTGATGGTGGAGCAGTTGTGATAGGACTTGAAGACAGACTGGCTACTCTTCTTCTGTGTCACCTTACCACAGTTGATGATGCAAAGATGAAGGTTAGAGAGTTTGGAAACCCCGACAACAAAGGCAAAGTATTTGATGTCAGTGAAGAATAATAAGTAAAGAATTCTGACAAATCTATACAAGTTCACGGCCACTACCACATAAGCAGTAACATACATCTCTGTTGCTAGTGTTAGAAACTTTTGTCACACAACACTGTGGAAGCGTGGAGATATGCATTTGTACAGATCAGCATGTATCACACCTTTACTTCTTTCCTTTAAAATAACTTTCATAAATGGTATTTATATTGCTTCTTGAATGTCAATATGTTTCATACCAACATTTGTAATTAGCAATTATTATTTTACTTCATTAAAACTGTGAATTCCTAGACTTTAGTGTACTTAAAACTTTTCCATTTGTTCATGTAATGTAAAGAATCAAAAATTAGTGTATATTTTTAACTGTTAACTATACATCAGGATAGCTACATCAGTTACTATAAACACATTTTTCTAAGCTATTTATGCATGAAATCCATAATTCTTAATAACAGCTATATAACATACCAAATAAAACAAATATTTTCAGTATTTAATTGTCCCACCAACTGCTACTAGGGTTTTCTCTGTATTCTAAATGTCAAATGAGTAATTTCATCCAGTTTGTATTGTTTTGGGTGTAGGAGCTTAGTTTTCTACAAAAATAAATGTAAAACTACTAAATATGAATGCAGTATGTGAAGAATGTGTAAACAAGTTAGTAATTTTAAAATTAAATAAGTTATTGATGCTGCTCTAGGTGCTCTGAAGTTCATGCAAATATTTTGATATAAAGATATGTTGAAATTTTCAAACTAATGATATGATATATTTCCTACTGCATTTTCAGATGTTTTGTTTTGAAGTGCTCTAAAATTTGTTCATGTTTTGGTTTATAGGCAATATCACATGTTGGAAGAACATTTTAAGGTATTGTTTACCTGTTTTTAAAAGTTCAATACCAATATCCACTACACATAAAATCAGTTCAAGTACAATTAACTACTTTATGGTGCTTATTGTGTTAATGGGAGATTTAGGACTAATACATTCAGTCTTTTATTTTTTTAGTTGTGTACAGAACTATTAAAATAATGTAATTTAAATACTAATCAGTGGTTACTTGATATACCTGTTTAAAAATGTTTAATCTTAACAAAACTTTACAGTTCATTGCTTTCATGTGAAATTCATGCAAGTTAAAAAGCTCTACTTTAGAAGCTAAGAGATACATAGTATTGAAAGTATAAAAATTAGGTTATGTGACAAAAATGAACCTTTTCTAATTCAAACAATGTGGAGTGACATTTCCATGTCAAATCAAAATCATGAAAAAAAAATGAACTTAACATGTTAACTGCTCTGATGCTTGGCATCATCCATGGCAGGTGATAAGAGTGTAAGTTAAACAACGGTAAAATTAGCAATAAACAATGTGTAATTTTTATATATTTTTTTTTTTAAATTTAAGATGCAAATTTGTGTTCAGTATTACACAAAGATTATGGAAGTGAAGTGAGGCAGGTGCACATGTATGTCTTAATATTTATCTAGATACACTGAAAAATAATTTAATTTGAAGAGAAGAAAAGACGTCAATTAAAACAGGTATTTGCCATGAAATACGTGTCATACAATGAATATATCAACATTTTTATGGTACAGTTTGAAACACAGATCCTAAGTCTAGGTGACTCTGCTTCATAGTAGTCAATTGAATC
Source organism: Tachypleus tridentatus (assembly GCF_004210375.1). NCBI lineage: Eukaryota > Metazoa > Arthropoda > Merostomata > Xiphosura > Limulidae > Tachypleus > Tachypleus tridentatus. The sequence continues at coordinate 35,965,077 of NC_134829.1, forward strand.
TTACAGTTTTCCTTTTCACTGAATCATTTGAACTTTTTTCTCATTGTTTTGCTGCTTGGACCAATTTTGTTGGTAAATGCTCAATATCTTTAGCTTGTGGTGATTTACTGGAGGTGGTAAAAGCTCCTTTATTACCACTATATGAAATTTATGCATTGTCATCAAGTTTCCAGAATATTAATTATTCTAATAAAAGAATCTAGGAGTGTCATTTGTAACGTATTATTGTAAATTTTTTTATAACACCTTATGATTTTTCATTAGCAAGGATAATATGATGTCTGATCTTGTCTGCCACTTCCATTCACACTTGAAACAACATTCAGGAATATCAACTGGTTGGGTTGGGAATGTACCTGTACATCATGAGCACATGAAAATTAATGCTTAAAGTGCACATGTGCATCCCTCAGCACTGAATGTGTTAAGTAGTTATAAGATGATAACAGCAGTTTAGTGTTATAAGTTTAAATGTTATCTCTGAAACTTAATTTTGGCTTCTTTCATAGGTAAAGGAAAAAAAAATCTCCTGTTTCTATATTAAGGGCATAAGCCTGGCTTTCATATGAACTACTTGACAACAGATTGTTTAAACATTGGTGTGATATAAATTTGGAATTCTTTATAAAATTTGCTTAGAAGATCTTTAATTCATATTTAATAATCTAGTAATGTTTTAATTTTTTTTATATAACAACAGTATAAAATGTTTTTATCTCAGTGAAGTTAGCCTTAATATTTTTGTCATAACTGCTCATTAGTTTTTATTGAATGCTATTCATAATTAATTCTGAAAACAAACTTGCAAACTCCCTTGGAAAATGAGAAAATCTTTTCTTTATTCATTCAGTATACATATATGATTTTACACGTTTTTTTTTTATTCACTTCACATTTTAACACTATGTATTACACTAAATTTTCAATGCTATTAAAAGTTGCCATGTTTTTCAGCAGCTTTACTTGAAATCTCCAGATATCTACTCTATAACTAAATATTGAAAAACGTCATTATCACAGCAGGGTCTTGGATATCAGACATAGCAGTATAGCAGTTCTCACTTAAGCAATAAAAGAGACTTATGTGGTCTTACTGTCATTCTCCAAGTCATGATCAATCTGTTGTCACCTCTTAGCAGCAGGTTATCAAAGAGTATGATCTCGCAGACAACATGGTTGGGATCAACCAAAATTTACTGTTACAGAGTATATATAGTTGCAAGTCTGCAATATGGCTTAAACTAATCTTACAAGTATTAAACCTATCAAATCTCACCATGGGAGTTTGCCTATTGACTGTAATGGTAAAACTCTGAAGGTGGGTCCATCATCCTTTGATTTTGACTTTGCTGCCCTGAAAACTTCTGCAGAGTACCACATATAATTATCCAAACTATGTTGATACTTTCTTTCAAAAGAAATGTTATTTTTCTTTTACATTTCTTCTTGTCTGTAGGATGTTATATATGCAGCTATTTGACAGATCTTCCTAGTTACAGATGTGAATAAGGAAAATAAATTATTAAAAGTATAAGCTTTGGCAACTTACATATAATAATCCCAACACTATCCAACTGAAGCTGTCAAAAAGATGTACCAGATATAAGGTTCTTAAGTTCTATGAAGCCATCCACCAGAGGAAAACTTGCTTATTTGGCATCATGTTTTAAAACTTGAACTTTCACATTTTTCACAGGATGAGGTATAGTAAATCTATAAAAAAACCTAATAACAATATTTGAGAAGTTTCGTTTGTAACAAAATCTGTTATTTAATTCAATATTGGATAAATACACACTTAAAATGTGTAGAACTTTTTTGTACATGGTTCAGTGTATTCACACGTAGAAACATCATTTTACACTTATGTTGTTTTCTGCATTAGGAGTTTACACTATGATATTTGTTAAGATAATTTCAAAGTATTTTAATGCAAGTTTTTCCAACCACAAACGTTTTTTATTTGAAATGAAGCTTGAAGACATTAAAATAGAGACTAGTACTAGTTAATAAAACAATTCCTAAATTTTAAAAGTTGAGTTTAGTCTTTAACTAATCTACAAAGTTGTATATGTAATTAGTGATATTCTTGTATGTATTTAATCACAATCGAAAGCCAAAATAAAATTAAAAATATTACAATCTTGACAGTTGTACACAAAACAATTTCTACAAAGATTGGTACAAATTATGGTTTATCGACTTTCTTATCTCTATAGTCAGATATCACAGGAATGTATCCATCCAAAAACAAATGCTCATTCATACTGTTCAATAACTATGAAGAACAAAAAAGTATTTAAATCTAATCAAAAACACCTCAGGTGTGATAAAAAGGTGTAATTAAAAATAATTAGGTGGGTGACTTTAAAAAAAAACTGGCTGAACTAACCAATGAATGAATATTTGATGTAAAGCTCTTACCAATGCCGTAAGCGTAGCTACCAGTTTGGCCACTAATTTTGATTTCATTCCTACATCACACACTCAATCCTTTTTTGGCTACATCTTTTTTTCACCTAGGGTGTATTTGATCAGATATAACTTTTTGTCCATACACACTAACAAATTACATCAAGTAAGATAATAGTGAACTTGATAGTAAACATAATTAGCTTTAGGATCACAACCTTATTATTCAGAATGGATATATACTTTACAGAACCAACCAGATTCTTCAAAATATATGATGGTAGTTTTAACTTTGTAAAATAGTGTTAGTAGCTTCCTTTATAATAACACCATGGAATTTACATTAACAGTTTCTTGTCATCACTCTATGCAATCAATACATCAAGCATCATTATTTATCCTAATATCTGTGATGCTAAATGCTCTTTAATTAGGAGAATTTTTATAAAATTTAGTAAATTTTGTCAATATTGAAGGGAATTACCAATGTACCAAACTTGAAAAAAAAAAAAAGTCCATAGAAGTATATTTTTCAATGAAATGAAGATTCCATACTTTTGATTAGAAGAAGAAAAAATCAAAATTGGAGATGTTATATCTAAGGTATTTATTAATGGATTGCCCTGAAATTTGATAGTAACAGTTATCATTTCTAATGACATTATGTAAAATATAACAATTCTGATGTGTGATTTTGTGTTTTTTGCTGTTGTTAATAAAACTACATAATAAATTAGTTGCACTGTGCGAGTTCAAATGTTAACATTATAATGAAATGTTATTATTATAAGCTCTGGGTCTTACTAATGAGTATCCAGGAGGTAGAACATGAATGCCTGTAAGGTAAGGTAGATGTTATAATAAAGTACCATAATCACTACCTACTACATTGTTGAATTGTTAGTGTTAAAAACCATGAAGCTTAACACAGAAAAGTCGGAATGATTTAAAAGATATAGCATGTGGAACTTTGTGACGATAACAGATGTGTGTGTGTGTGTGTGTGTGTGAGTATACTTTGGTTTAGTAATTTTGTCTTGTAGATATGTGCATGCATGATCCATTGCATTTGCTTTGTGGTATTAAACTTTTCAAATCATATTAATATGGAATCGTCCTTTTCAATTTGCTTATTTGAATAAGTAACTTTACAACTTGTTCAGCAAATATGATCTATTTACAACTAATGTTTATGTATTTAATATGTTGTATTATTTCTTTATTGTCATTTTCATTCACACTACTGGTTAGAATATCTAATGCATCTAATTTTATTGATGTGTTTTGCACTGTTAACTTTTTATATATGGGTACAGGAATAATCTAAGTCTCCTGAAGTAGTATTGCGTATACTATCAATAAAAGCAAGTGTACTAAACTGGTAAAATAATGTATTATAAGTTTTATAACAATTGGATTTAATTACTTATACTCATCACAATATCAATCTTTTATTTTGTTCTAAGGTGATGTTTAGCTCTTATCAGAAATTAGTATGAATTATAAGTTGTTAAACTAAGATGCTACAAGGTCAGTATCCTGCTGAACTAAATGTTTTTCATACCCTTGTTTAACACAACATAGAAAGTTGAGAAAAAAAATTAGCTAAATATTTTTTATCCTATAACCTATTGTCCTGTGTCATTCACCTATGGCATCACTTATGCTTTATCATGGAAAAGTTGCACCAACTCAATTCAGTTCACACCTAACAGTTATTGGCAAGTGGTTTGCTAATCAAGACACATGGTAATGTGCACGCTGCCAAAACAATGTGTGTGACACACTGTATTATTTATTAACAAGAGTGATAGTTTAGCAGTTTTCCACTTCCTGCAATCCTAACTATCACATATTTTCAGTGGATGTGCTCTAACTGGACTCACACATCACAAACCAAACTCAGAGGTAATACATTAAGAAATAAACGAAATATAAAATATCCAATTTTGAATATTTTTTCTGTACTGAAAGTACGAAATTTTATTTGGTAGAAAAACATACATACTTTTCATAGATTTTTCCTCGCATTGGTACACTAACAGATCTTTACAACTTACAATTAGGTGTAGAATTTGGTCTAAATATGAGCCATATACACATGCAACATTAACGAAAAAAACTTGTTCAGTTTTGACAAAGATTTTTGTGGACATTACACAAAGAATCGCATGGGCTATTGGACTAACATTTTTACTACAGCTTCACCCAAGACTAAAAGTGGACCGTTTTTATTTTTTTGTCATTCACATTAAAGAAGAATGATTTACAACAGGAAAACTAGACAATGAAAGCAAGATCAAATACATACAAACTTGATTAGGCCAACCAAACTAAATTATCAGTTAAGTTGTCAAAAGAATCATGCATAGACTGTTATTCTTCACTGTCAACTTTTACTCCCAAATTCACTAATTATTGCAGAATTCTCCAAGTTAAAAAGCGTTTGAGCAATGATAATAAATAATGATGCTTGATACAGCTGTACCAAGGGCATAGGGGTAATAACAAGGAACTGTTAATCTAAGTTCCATGGCATTACTATAAAGGAAGCTATTAACATTGTTTGAGAGAAAAAACTACCACTATACATATTTAAAAAATCTGGTTCATCCTGTAAAATGTAGTGCTGAAATCCTGAACCTAATGTTGGTTACTATCAAGTGTCACTTTGTTACTTGCTATGATTTGTTGGCGTGTATTGAAACAAAGTCACGATATCCAAAAAACACTTTAAGTGCAACCAAAAGAGGACTGAGTGTGCAACTTAATGAAATCATTTAAGTTGCACACTTAATCCTTCTTTGGCCACACCTTTTTTCACACCTAAAGTGTTTTTAAATAGATATAATAATGATTTAGACACTATTTGCATATGTTCTATCTCAACTAGACTGAATAACCCTCTTCTTGGGCGAAAGGTTATAGAAGTTATGGAGTAATTTACATCATTATATACCCTTTTTTTACTTTTACTTATTCACAAGTATTATGTAGAAAACGATCTTTTTCACCAGCATATCTGGTGATACCTTGAAATAAAACTTCTTATTGACCAATAGTTACATGGGTAAAACATGTGACCTAAGAATAATAGTGTTATTGTTTTTGTGTAAAAAGAAAAGTTTGAGATAAATTTTTCATAAACTTTCGGCCAAATAGTTCTGCCAGTTCAAGTGAAGCAAAGACACCGTACTACGTGGATGAAAAATGGAAGTATTTCATTTGATTCAGGGAATACAGTTCAACTTCTCAAAACATTTTCTGTTTGACCTTTTGTTATGGAATGTCCAGGTGGTTAAGGCTCTCGACTCACAATCTGAGGGTTGCAGGTTTGAATCCTCAACACACCAAACACACTCGCCCTTTCAGCCGTGGAGGCATTATAATGGGGCGGTAAATCCCTTATTCGTTGGTAAAAGAGTAGCCCAAGAGTTGGCAGTAGGTGGTAATGACTAGCTGCCATCCCTCGTGTAGCTTTGGGCGAAATTAAAAAACAAACAAACCTCTTGATATTCTGCAGAACCTATCCAATAATTAATGACCAATAAGTAAAAAAGTAAAATACAGTAATTCACTAAATTTAAATCAGTTTTAAAACATCTGAGATAATTTCATTACTACAATCTACCAAAGAAATTCACTCGTTATATTTCGCTGCTTTCCTATTGCAATCTGGCATTGGTAAAATATAACGACTGTATTGTTCTGGTTATGAAATCAAAAAGGTTTTCTTAAGCTGTAGGTAAAAATCAAACAAAATGAAGTCAATAGGCTTAAGTAATATTCGTAGTAAAAATTATACTTAACTGCATATATTTTTTCACATTTTTCTAATTTGGATCCATTACGGATTTGAAAGCAAATCTGTGTAAAAATATTTTGGATAAAAGTAACGACAGTTTTTCTGCGTTTAACGCAAATGTAAAACGAAAGTAAATTAAATATTTTCTAATGACGTACATGCTTATCTGTTGTTAAATATAAAGCTACGCAGTTGGCCGGCTATCTGTGCTCTGCTCATTGCGGATATTGAAACTCGGCTTATAAGCCCTCTGACTTACCGTTGAATCGTTGCTGGCATGATGGTTAAAACGTGTAATTACGAATGCATTATATCTAAAGGTTTTCATTGAATTAGAAAATTAAAATACAAGTCAAACAAATAAAATAAGAAATTTATTTTTCTCGGAACTAAGTTCATTTTTACTTAAGCTCTCTTGTAGCTTAACGGTAATTCTGAATATAACGCCAAAAATCGAGTTTCTAAACTCGCGGTGGCTGAGCCAAATAACTCGTCGTTCAGCTTTGTGGTTAACAAATAAACAAAACTTACAGTTAAATCCAGAAAGCGAGTAAAATTTTGGACACGGAAATATTTACAAACTTTGGATCTGATGAATCTAAACAATGCTTATTACCAAGAACAATTATGAGTTGTTGATTTACTGTTAAGGAAGAAAAAAAAATCATTTTATAAAACACTTAACTGCTATATCCTATTAAGAATTTTTTTAGGTGTGTTGTAGTAATAGTCGACATAATATCACAGTATACATCCTACACGTATTTGGCAAACAAGTATGATTATTTTACTTTATAACAATTTTGTCTATCTAACGTGTAAAGAAATACTGATAATGATAATATTTCCATTTTATGAGGCAGCTGGGATCATAAAGATATTATATTTTTCAGGAGTATTCTATCAGCAAAACTGATGTACGCAAATGGTGCAGGAGATATGGAACTCATTTGTAAAACTGGTAATAAAAAAAAATATATCGGCCTTTAAAGATGTTCATAGATTTAATGGAGATAAACAATTTGGGTAGTTTGTAATTGAGTTTTGCCATGTGTTTGTTATGGTTAATCTTACTACACAATGATATATATTTAGATTAAGGGCATTACATAAATGTCAATCGTGAAATCAAATTATTCAAATAACACTTTTAATGGTTTTAAAAAGACAAGATGTGGTCATTACTATTGCAGATTTCAGTTATACATATCACTGAGTGCACAAATATTTCCATTCCCTTCGAACAGATCCAGCTGTTTATTTTATAAACTCCAGATAAGTATATAATTCCCCCTGGATTAACAGTATCTAGTCATTCTGGCGATTTAAAAAGAGACTCGTAGTAGGTGTCGGGAGAAATTAATATATGTTTTTTAAGTTATATTTTCAATGGTTTAATTTTGATGTTAGCTAGAGGGCGTATGAGGTCAAAATATCGCAAATTTAACTAAGATATCAATTTGTTCAAGAATATTAAAGAAATAATTTAATGAGAAATTATTCGGTGTTTAGCGAGAATTTTCTGTCTATTCTGTTATTCATTCACACTCGGTGATTTACGTGTCATTGTTTTTATCGACATTTGACCTCATATTAGGAGGTAAATCAGGTAAGTATGTCTCTCAGCTTGTATTGAAACTATTTAAAGAGTAAGTCTTCAATTTGTTGGATAATTTATGTAAGAAGTTTGTGCATTTAAAGTTAGGTCTACAACTTGCGTAAATGTGAACACAATCTGTAGAAATGTGAAAGGAAGAAATAAACTAATCCGTTATTGTCACGTGGACTGGACTTAGCATTGTTTTCAACAAATAATCTAAAATAACCCGTCCAACGATAGAATACGTTACAAAAATATGAATCCTTTAAAATGAATGTAATATACACTTTGTTGTATCATTTGTTATACAGTAATTTTTTGCGTTTCGTGGTGGTTATTATATGTTTGCTTTCTAATGTTCTCTTATAACAATAGCAGCAACAGTTTGAGAGTCCCTGTGAATTATACTTACGTAGTTTGTGTATAATACAGGGTGTTCGGAAGGTCACTGCAGTTTTGTAATCATACGTCTATTCAGTCTATTTCAAGCTAGCAACTGATAATGACGTTCAGAAACAAAATAAGAATGATCCAGGCCTGTATTGATGCCAACAGGGGTCACTTTCAACATTGCTTATAATTGTCATTCATATTTACCTCCTGTATTCTATATTGAAACATGTCTGTTAATAAATAAATAAGTGCATTGTGACTTTCCGAACACCATGTAGAACACATCGAACTACATAATTGTATATATACACACACACTTCAATTAAAAAAACAACAACGTATAAATTCAATACAGTTATATCGAAAATTAAACAAAAGCGAATAATTGAAATATAAATTTAACAGGGTCAAAAGAACGAATTACTTCAAATGCATATGTAATTCATGTAACACGATATACACCACTAACAAAATCTTCCTTCACAATTCATTGATATACGTTCAACTGTAGTCAGTTTCAAACCGTACATTGATTCAGGTTATTTATCTCGGTGCCATTTTATAGTGTTTGATTCATTATTAATAACTTTATCATTGAATTCCTATTTGCAGCTAAGCCGGTGTTCGGCAACAACCGTTTATGATAAAAGTCACGTAATTGCAAATGTTCGTAAATGTGCCTCATCAGCCATTAACGAGAATCCGAAGACATAAGCTGGTCTTTCCCAATATACTGCATCACACAGTTATATTTTACGTTATAGATAACATTATTGTTGAGGTTTATGTGTCAAGTCGTTGTCCATATTAATAGTACTTCGACATGTTTTATGGTGCCATGAAACACATATTTCCTATTATTATGCTAAAGTTGAAATCTCAGCTCTTGCTGATTTTTATTAAGATTTTACTAAGTTTCTTGAAACTTTTTAATGTTATTTGACAAATGATGTTATACACTTCGTGAAAGCAATGTGAACTATTAGAGAATTATTCTAAGAATTTAAGTTTGTTTGATGTTAACGTAAGACGTACAAACTATGGGTTATCTGTGTTCTGCCCGTTGTAGGTATCGAAACAGAATTTTTAGCATTTTACACCGTCGGACTTTCCTCTAAGTCACTGAAAGCAACAATTTAGAATCACAAAAACTGAAAGCTCGTAAGTAGAAAGGTGCGATAGTATTATCTCTTTTTTTTTTGGCCCCCTAGTGGCACAGTGGCGTGTCTGCTGACTCGCACCGCTAGAAACCGGGTTTTGATACTCGTGGTAGGCAGAATACAGAAAGTCCATTTTGTAGCTTTGTACTTAATTCCAAACCAACCAACCAAAAGATATATTTTTAATCTGTGTAGGATGTAAAGAATCGAACTTTAAATACTGTCTGTTTGCGTTGATTTTCTATATATATGTGACCAGTTGTCGCCTGTTCTAGTATAACTGAATGTTGTTTTATAACTTACTACTTCAGTTGTAAACTGGATAAACTGATATTTGTCGTTCACATTATCACAGAACACACAGATTTCAAACTACGGTTTTAAATCGAAAAAATTTCAAACGTGACCAAGAGGAAAGTTTTGGAAGAGGTATTATTATTCGTTTTTAGAGCTGCTACATATATACGTGGCAAACAATAGAGATTGAAGAGCTAATTGGAGTATCGTCCACCTTTTTGTAAAACTAAATTTTTCACGAAGACAAAAGAAGAAAAGTATATTTCTAAAGTTTTATTCTTGTACGAATAATTATGACATCGTAACTAAAATATGCGATCATCAGTAATCTCCATATGATGCAGTTTTTGTGAAAAATCAAGAGTTTTTACACTAGTGACCTGTATGGTAAACTAGTGGAGTGGTATCGTGTATGTTATATGTAGAGCTGTGGATACACCCCACACCTCTAGTATACTGTAATTGTTACATTCAATTTGTGGATCTTTGGTGACGCATAAAATACATTTTAATTAGTATTGTTGGAAAGTAGTTTACAACAACTGGTAATTTGTCCCTAACTTTGTGATTGAAGACGTGTCGAAGCAATCAGAACCCAGTATTTGTGATTAAAAGTACATTTTATTACACGTATTATTTTTTTTACACATTTGTCACAATTAATCAATTTGTGGATTGGTAATCAAAGAAGAAATGGTATTTAAATTACATTTTGTTTCGCTTGACACAAAGCAACACAATGGGTCATCGTGCTTGCCAACTACGAATATCGAATCCCGATTTTTAGAACTATAAACGTCCAAACTTACTGCTGAGCCACTGGGAGAGCTACTCTGTTGGACTGGACCAAAGGTAGCCAGAAATTCATCTGATATGCGATTTATATATTGTACAAGAAAGTACTGTGTTGACCTTTCGGTTTAGACCATCGTATAGGAATTATCACTTTTCATCTGGCCAGTGCTGATGAATGTTAAAAGTGAACTCGTCCTTTCTTTCCATATATATATATATTAGGTCATCCAATAAATAATGTTTTTTTTTTTGGAATAGAATAAGTTTAAATGCACATTTCTTGGCTAAATGAAGTTATTCTCAAAGTCATACGAGTTATATGGGATGACCTGATAACATTAAGTTGTAAGCCAGTTCGTTTCTTCACTAGTTTTTGTTTTATTATGGATGTATCAGAGGAGCACATAAGACACATAATATTTTAAGAGATCAGAAAAGGGAAAAGTGCTGCCGAAACAACGCGAAGTATTCAAGAGGTGTACGACAATGGCATTCTGAATGTGAGGAAGTGTCAAAGATGGTTCAATAAGTTTAGAATTGGTGAATGCATTTTGACAGATGTAGCTCGCGTTGTTGAGTTTGAAAATGACCTGTTTCTAGCAACACTTCAGGAGGATTGTGCTGCAACTGTTGAAGAACTAGCCCAGAAACTCAATTCATCTATTTCCACTGTCCATCGACATCTGCAGAAACTTGGTTGAGTTTCAAAGTTGAGAAAATGGGAACCACACAGTTGTCAGCTGATAATCTGAGAGAATGAGTAGACATGTGCATATCTCTTCACTCTCATGAACTTCAAGCTTCGTTTTTGAACCGTCTAGTGACTGGAGATGAGAAATGGGTACTCTATCAAAATGTTAAGCGCCGCCTACAATGGGTTAGTCCAGGAGAACCAGATACATCACAGCCAAAAGCGAACGTGCACCCTATGAAGGTTTTGCTTAGTGTTTAGTGGTGTAAAGGTGGTGTAATATACTTTGAGTTGTTACTACCAAACCAAATGATCACTGCTGAGAGATACCGTCAGAAACTGAATCGACTGAACACTGCACTCAAAAGAAACCTACTTTGGTGAACCGGAAAGTTGTTGTTTTCCATCATGACAATACACGTCCTTACACCGTTAGAATCACTTTCAGAAAAATTGAAGAGCTTGGCTGGGACAAACTTCGCTATCCCCCTTATTTTGCTCCATCAAACTGCCATCTTTTCAGAAGCTTGCAACATCATCTGAATGAAAATCAGTTCACTTATATGGATGAGCCTTTGTACCTCTTTTTGTCTCAAAACCACCTAATTTTTTTTTTTAAAGAGTGGTTTTGAAAATCTTTTGAAACGTTGGAAGATTACCATTGAAAGTGATGTAAAGTACATAATTGTCATTTGAGTTGTTTTTTTTCATCTTTTAAATCTTGGTGCTACAAACGATATCGCGTACGGGATGACCTGATACTAAGATTCTTCTTGTGTTCAATAGATGGCGCCACGTGCAGATTAGCTCGCCTCCAGAAGTACAATGCTGAAATTGCAATAGAGTGAAGGACGCGATTGAATTAACAGTAAAACTAAACTAAGTTAAACCTATGAATGGAAATTTAAAAAATAATAATAATTGTATGCATCAAACGTGATCTTAAAACTCATACATTTGTTTTCTAAGCAAACGTGAAGCCCATCTCCTGATGACAAGGATGCTTAGTCAATCACAATTACGTTTTGTTGTGAACTGTTAAATGGAAAGCTACACAGTGGACTACTTACACTGCGTCCACCACGAGGGATTGAACTTTGTATTTTATCGTTACAAACCATCAAACTTAAGCATTGAACCACAATGTGGGGATGGAAGTAATCTATAATCAGGAAATATTTAATTTATACTGTCTTTTCACAGATACAGTAGGTGTATATGTGATATCGCGCCCATAAAGAGAATACTCATGTTATGGCAAAGACACCAATAACTGTTATCCACTTTGGATGTTTCTTTTCTGCGGTTATATTCTACAATTCTTGTTACTACGTTAAGTACAGAAACCAAAATTTAAGAATTTTTACCCGCCACTAAATCTACTAACTAAAAGAATACGAGTATGAAATGAAAAATAAAAGTAATCCAACAATTATAAATATATATCTTAAAATAGGGAATCTTCACTTGAAATTATTGCAGACCGGATTAGAGTGAATTAATCTACGAGACCTTGGGCGACGTCAAATACATTAATCAAAATAATAATCTGTGATGACGAGAAAACCCACTTATAGAGAAAAATATACATGTTAAAACGGCTGGTATGGATAGAGAAAGCACTATATTGAGGAGCGAACAACGAAAGAGTTTGATCTCGCGAGTTTAAAACAGTAATCAGTCCTTAATTTAGTAGCGATATCTTAGAGGGAAGGCAGCTAAGCTAGTCAAACCACCCACCGTCAACTCTTGTGATTTTACCGTTAAAAGTTGGATTTGCCGGCAAATTATAACGTCTCCATGACTGAAAGGGCATTTTCGGTGACAGGGATTCGAACACGCGATCTGCAGACTGCGAATCGATCTCCCCTTACTACCTGACCAGATTAGAAGATGTAAAAACGTATGTTAAAATTAATTTTGATCTATACAGCAACATCCAAAACAAAAAAAAATCTCTCACCATTATGTAACAATACTTATTAAACAAAATCATTAAAAATATATTTTTATTCTATATAAATATCATGTCATCTCTTAAGTAATGCTCGATTTTAGGTTCAGAAAAAGATAAAAGGATTTCAAACACTTTTAATGTTATTGAACCAATAACGTATGTTCCATTATTATTAATTACTTCCTGCCAATGGTTGACAAGCTTCTGAATGCCACTTCTATAAAATTCTTGGGGTTTGGAGGAACAGAATGTAGATATGGTAGTTTTGACATCTTCACGTGTTCCAAGTTATTTTCCATCAAGATAGTTCTGCAACCTTCAAAATAGATGATAATAAGATGGGACAAGGTCTAGAGAATAAGGAGGATGTGGAAGTTTTCCCCAGTCTAACTCTTCAGTCTTTGCAGATGTGATCCTTGCTGTATGTGGCCGTGCATTATCCTGGTGTAACACGACACCTTTATGATTGATCAAACCAGGCCTCTTTTCTTTCAGTGCAACATTCAAGAGCTTTAACTGTTGATAACAGAAGTCTGATGTAATCGTTACATTGAGTGGCAGCAACTCAAAGTGGATCACACCAACAGTATCCCACCAAACGCTTAACAATACTTTACTAGGATGAAGGTCCATTTTGGACTGTGCTTTAGCCAGTTCACCTGCACTGAGCGGCGCTTAACATTTTTATAATATATCATTTCTCATCTCCACTCACTAACCTGTCCAAAAAAGGTGAGTTATGTTCACGAAAGTGCAGTAAAGTTAAAATGTTCACTCTTGGTCTGAGGTTGGCTTCTGTTGAATCATGGGGACATGTTTTCCAAGTTTTTACAACTTTCAAAACCGTTGCAGATGACAGTGAACTATTGAATGGGTTGAATTAAACTTCTGTGCTAGTTCTTCAATTGTTACAGCACAATATTCATCAAGTGTAGCCAGCAGCAAGTTATCATTAAACTCAACAGAATGACCTGAATGTGGTGCATCACTTAAGCTGTAATCATATGATCTGAACTTCTGAAAACACCTTTGACATCTCTCATTGAGATACTCCACATTATAAACACCTTGAATGTTTCATGTAGTTTATGCTGCACTGTTGTCTTTTTAAACTCATAAAGCATTATATGCTTAACATGTTCCTCAGACACATCCATCTTCATAAGGGTTTATTTGATTAATGACCTGAAAAAGTGGAGTTGGGTTAGTTTCTTTTATTTGTATGAACATTTTTATACACATCTTACTACATATTTTAGTCATTCAAGCTTTCTACAAAGACAGAAATGATGATGCACTTTCTATATTACATTTTCAGACAAAACTTGTGGGATGGTCCAATATTTGTAGCTGTAAAGCAATAACAATTTCAACTATACCGACTGGATATGGTACCTACCACAGTTATAATTAATTTAACTAACAATATTCTTTTCACTTTGAATCCGTTATTTTATGGCGATGTCAGGACCATCGATGAACGTTTAATAAATGTTTGGAAAATATTATCAGGGTGACTAATGATGTTATTTACATCATTTTATTTTATGATGTCTATCCACACATAGACGTCTCTCTCTCTACTTTTTTGAATATAGAAGGTCGGCTAATCATAACCAACAGTATTCACCGACAAATCTTAAGTTGGTGTTGTCAAACCGAATTATCGGATTGGACCGTCACCTTTGTAATGCGCTTAAGGATCCAAAATATGGATATTTTGATTTTGGGGAGTGACGAGATACGAACTATGGGCCCACATATTTATAGTCCGGTCACGCTCGTCCACTGCCGTAAAATAATAGTTGATAATAGAGATTAGTCGAACAGGTCAGAATCCAATAAGACTATAAATTGTACGAAATTTGGGGCAGACTAGATCCGATGTTTTGTTTACAAATATAGTTGAGTCTAAAAAAACCTTTATTACCCTTATTCGAATCGAGGTGAGACTACATATAAAAAACTAAGATAGGTTAAGTTCAAACTCACTCTAATTGATTCAAACAGTTGTTGTAGTTTTACGAGTCGAATACTCAGAAAAAATTAATATAAACTTGAGAACAAGATGATGAATTCTAGACTCATTAGGTAATATTAATAAAACAAATGTGTATAATATAATAAAACAAGTATATACTCTAAGAGAATCAAATTAAAAGTGTCATTATATATTCAGTAAAATTAATTCTACAGTGTTTATTTATATACGAATGTCGCTAATTACGCAACAAATGACTTTGAATTTGTTTGTTTTTTTAATTTCGCACAAAGGGCTATCTGTGCTAGCCGTCCATAATTTAGCAGTGTAAGACTAGAGGGAAGGCAGCTAGTCATCACCATCCACCGCCAACTCTTGGGCTACTCTTTTACCAACGAATAGTGGCATTGACCGTAACTTTATAACGCCCCCACGGCTGAAAGGGCAAACATGTTTGATGCGAACCCGTGACCCTCAGATTACGAGTCGCACGCCTTAACACGCTTAGCCCTGCCGGGCCATAGGACTTTGAAGGAAGACGTTTACTATTTCATAAATTCTGCAAGACAGTAACAAAAAGAATTACCTGAAACTGGCTCTCTGTCTCCCAAGCGGAGAAAATAACCTGTACAAAAACAAAACCGGCTAAAATAATATGAAGGACAGACATTTCCATTGTTCCTATTGTCATCGGTTCTTTTTGAACTTCATATGCTAGAAATTATTTGTATTACGGGTGTTTTTTGGTAGAGTATGTAATAATAGCATTAACTTACCAAATAACTACCTCCGTTCGAATTTTTATGGTCTCTATGAATGATCCAATACAAGAAAGACGAAACGTCGTCCATCACAAGAATCCAGGCAAGTGATGTCAACTGTATATACAACGCAAATACGATTTATATAGTCCTTATATCGCGACTGCCCGATGGCTCAGCGGTAAACGTATAACGCTAAAGTTCGGTGTTCGATCCATGTGATGACCAAAACCGCATTCAGTTTATTGGTACAGATCCAACAACAATGAAAAACGCGGGTTACGTATGCTCAAGTGACCAATACGAGAAAGCTTAATGAAATACTTGTTAAATGAACACTTTATTTACGGGTTCATGTTCTCACTCACTTACTATTCGAATAGTTCATCATTCTTTTAATACACAGATGTGTTTTTCACAGTTATTCAAAGTAATGTTTCAATACAGTGAAAAACTGACAATGAACTGCACAGAAAAACATCCTACAAGTTTGGTTACCTCAAAACAGTGAAATGTCTGTTTTATATGTGGTATACATTACTCTAATTGTATTCATACATTATTAATATGTTCAATAATTATTGGTCTTTGAATATTCAGATTAATCGACTGTAAATACAAAACACGACGGAAATTTTATCTACATGTAATTCTTATATTAATTTTAGTAAAGAATTCGGTATAAATTAAAAAAAAAAAGTGTTAGGAGAAACGTATTTAGTGGTCATGGCAAATGGACCATCTCGTATTTTGTTTTACTTATTTTCAGGAAACCAGATGGTGCCACTGCAGATGAACAAAATGATTAATAACACGAAATACCGCATTCCAGCAATAGTCCAGAGCACTTCTCGTGTAGCTGCTATTACAGGCCTCTGGGCAACTAAGAGGAGCATGCCCAGATGTGCCCTTAATGAGCACACGCAATGGATTAGGTAACCATGGAAACATCACTTTGGGTTACATATACGAATGTGTCTTGGATGCTGGTCGAGGGCACGTGGTCGAGTGTGACAAGCACCGTAGGAAAGGTAAGTACTATATACAGCCACATACACAGAAGTGAGAGTCACTCCTTTCAGGGTTTGATTACAAACACGTTTTAACCGTGTATAGAAGAAACTAAAAGTTAGAAATCCGAGTGTGTATTAGTTTGAAAACATCAGCGTTAAGTGGCAGTTTGGAAGATAAAAAATTCCATTAAACCAGATACCCACCTTGGATTAACAGCGCCCATCAACACAAATATACATTTTGTTTTAATTAAGCACAAAGCTACACAATGGACGATCTGTGCTCTACCAACCACGGGTATCGAAACCCGGTTTTTAGCCTTGTAAGTCCGCAGGCATACCGCCGAGCCACTGGTGGGCCACAAATATACATATTCTGAACAAAAATATCTTGTTAAGCAAAGATACACATTCTGGATTTTAAAAAATCTTAACTGAAAGATACCGCCATCTTAATAAAAAAAAAATCCCATTTAATTACAAATGTTCACTTTGTATTTGGAACTCCAACCAAATCAAAGATACTCAAGTTCGGATTAGAAACTCCCATCAAAAAGATACTCACATTGGGAAAAAAATAAAATTTTTAATCGAAATCTAATCGTGACGACATTCACGAAAATTAATCTTCTGATATGTATATATTTACATAGACACACAAATAAATCAGAAACGACCAAAGAATAAAGTTTCAAACGTGTGATCAGAACTAAAGTTATTTACAGAAACAGAAAACCGACATGTTTATATAAATGATCACAGATTAGGAAATAAGAATAGATATTTATCATAACCACTTTAAATAAATCAGTCTTCCAAGAACTTCTACAATAAATGTATAGGTTATACTTAAACAAGATAACTTCTATTATTACTTTCTTACGGTATGACCAATCAGTTGACACAGTAGCCACGAAATAACTAGGAAGGGCACGTGGCTGAAACCGGCATCTCCGCTCATCAAAGCTGGCTGTGATATGATACCATAAACAACACACCACAACCACTCTGGTGACCGGCGATCTGGGACTGCTCTGTTGTGATGATCCAAGGCATTCTTTGATTTCGATATATCAGTCAAAACTTTCTTGACATAACCAATCGGTGGCTGACGTAACAGCCGAAAAGAGATGAGACGATTTTAATATAACAACTCCAAGTTGTTATGACGGCTTAAAATATTTCGATATAGCAACCCCGGGTCGTTTTGACGATTGAAAACATGAAGTTGTCTTGACTTTGGCAACTGAAGATATAAAACTATTGCAACGCCTCCTCGCTATACAAACTTGTTAAAACGACTGGTTTTACACACACGTCATTTAAAATTAATTAAAAAACAAGTAATATAAAAAATTGCATTATACCTAATAATTATAACGGAAGATAGAGTTATATTACTTGTAACAATCAATAACAACGAACGTTTTGAACTTTGAACCAGAACAGCGACATACAAGCTAAACGATCAGATCAGAGACTTCCAGAGGTCAAATATAATGATCTATAATTAGCTAATAGCCAGAGTACGGGCAACATCCGTCCCCTATATAGCTTCTCTTAACCGAATAGATGGATTAACTTTTACAGCTATAACGCTCCCATAACGGGTTCAGAAGCACGCCGAGGCTTGAACTTTGAATCTTCTAATTCGCAACAAAGCGCGCAAATCACTACATATATACAGAAAATGAACTTACGCATGACGTGGTGAAAATTAAGTTGTACATATAATGGTGCCTGGATAAAAGTTGACGAAGGTGTTTGTGTTTTTTCTTATAGTAAAGCCACATCGGGAGGAATCGAACCTCTGATTTTAGCGTTGTAAATCCGTAGACATACCGCTGTACTAGCGGGAGGCCGTTAACGAAGGAGAACTTGTGTAATTTGTGACCTACTACATGAAACAGTCATCACATCCGGCAGTGATCTGTCAGCAAACGGTTATAAAATGGGATAACACGATATTTATGGTCAACAGGTTAACAAAATATTAAGTACAATTGGCATTGATGTGCTGAAAAAATGCGTATAAACCAGGATAACCAGAAACAAGTTATCGTAGCTGAAGATCTGCAGGATGGCGCTACAGTCGGGACATTCGATACAGGACTATCAACATGATGAAACGCACTATTATTAAAAACAAAACTACAACTTGCAAACTTTCCTAGTTGCTGTTTACTTAACATCTTGCATAGCTTTAAGACTTTAAATATACAACAAACGTACAAAAAGATAAATCAGTACAACTGTTTGTTGCTAAGCGCAAAGTTACACAATGAATCGAAACTCAAATTTTAACGTTATAAGCCCAGAGAGTTACCGCTCAGCGATCACGAGACAGATCAATAATAATTTATATAATAAAAAAATTAATGAATGGGTGTTCATAAAAATTTCCATACCTTGTATACATCTTGAATTGATACCGAAAACAGTGACATTTTAAGATAACATTAATTTTAACCAATCAACATCAGCGTTCAATACCATTTCTGTATTAAATAAGTATATGTTAAAGTTAAAAAACCCTTTAGTGGTTATTAGCCCACTGAAAGTTTTCAGAAACATCTTCCAAAATTACAGAATAATCGACACCGTAATGCTTATTTAATTTTACTTTCAAACTTAAGTTTGTTCACACGTAGTATCCGATATATTTGCAAAAAAACAACAAACAGGTTTAGCAAAACAGTTATTTACAGGTGTCGGTAGTGTGCTATAAATGACTAAAAACTTGCTTGTGTAATACAGTTAAGTTTCTTTATCTGAAACAACGGATGTTGGATTATTGTCGACCTTGTACATTTTTAGATATGATTTCAATGTAATTTATCTTAACAGTGAAACTGAACGTGTTCAGAAACGTAAAAATGCTATCAACAGATGAACTATAAAACACAAGTTATTCCCTGAAATGTTTAATAGACGTATATTAAAAGGGTATTTTAAATATTCTGTATTTTAGTTTTCTTTCAAAAGATGGCAGCACACTTACTAGACATAAATTACGTTCGCGCAAGCAAACATTCTCGTATACAAGCAAGCTGGCATTGTGATGAAGTATACTGACGTAATAAACAAGTAATTATTAAACATGATAAAGAACAGCGAGATTCAAAACTCTGCTCATTACATATGTAACCGTAAACGACTGATGATACAAGATTTTATACATTAGTGTAACCAGACGTTACCTTACGGCATGTTCTATATATAACCACATGAAACCGCTAACAGAAACGAGATTATATAGGTCCTGGTTCTCCTCTGGGCTAAACTTCACGTGAGAAATGTACAAAATACACTTATATTATTAAATATAGTCTATTTTCAACTACGTCTGATTTTATATACCATTGTTTAGTATAACAAATATATATAGATATACGTATGTGTGTATTTACGCAACGAGTGTTTAATAAACTGGAGTAAATAATCCATATTTACTTCCAGAATTCTAAGATATCTTCATAACTCTTCATTGTTTTGTGTCGCTACCATGGTTTTCCTCTTTGTACTAGTAGAGACTTATATTCAAAGACTCAAAGCATTACCTTATATTTTTCAACATACAATATGAAAGGACAATGTAAGTGATTATATGTTTAATCATTCCGCATACGAAATACTGTCCTTTTTTAAAACAATTACTTTTTAAAGTGAATAGTTTAATTTCGAACAACCGAATCGTTTAGTACTGGTTCGTAGCGTATTTCATGAAACCGATATGCAAATTACAATCAAATAATTTTACGATTAGTAGAATGAGTTCATTCAGTGTTTACACGGTGTTTTAATAAGGCCTAAAATTATAACTTGTACACGTTCCCATTTCCAGGAAAGCGCTCACGCTACACGGTAAAATGTAAACAAATATTTATTCGCTACCGAAATCAAAGTCACACAGAACAAATGCCTGCACTCTAATTACTTATATGTTGTTGTTTGTTTTGTTTTTACACATACCCACAAACACCCGTTTTATTCATGGTTCTGTTTCTATACTACTGTCTTTTAAATTTCGCCTTAAATTATTTTGATATCGTTTTTTTGTTTCTTAACTTAGCAACGAGTGCTCGAAATGTTAATGTCTTTCGTAAAAAAGTAAGCCTAATGAGATATGTTCAAATACATAACATCGGAAATGTGATAAGTTCTTCTCAGTCCACTTGCTTGTCTATTTACACAGACAGAATCGACATATATAACCAGATCTTTTTTGTATGCAAGTACGTGTTTGTATGTTTTTTGTTTACTCAGTAAAGAACAGATGTTTATGTAATTCTCATATAAACATAAACTGTACTTTAAACACATTCCTTTCAAATAATTACTCGAATTCTCTTAATATGCGCAAAAAGAAATATTAATATAGCCAGAATTGCTTGGATTAGTCTACAACTTTCTTAATAGATAACGAAAGAAATTAAGTTCTTCTCAGACTATAGGCCTGATTCTCTTGAGAATTTTAGTGTTAAACCAAAAAAACTTGTATGTTCGTTCTGAAGTTTCTATTTCTACTGACCAATAAACTTTTAAAAAATTTTAAACTACAATAATTCCTGATCGTGACTTTATATAAGACAATATCTAAAAATAATAACTCGTCATTCTTTAAAACTGGATTACTTATTTTAAAATGTAAAATACGATCGACCTGCATAATATAGCAAAATCTACCTGTTGTATTTTAGTGTATTAAACGTGTGCTTATAACGACTATTTTAATGTCAACTTAATCCCAATAGAATGAAGTTGGATACTAAAATGCTGAACGAAGATTTAGCCCTAAAGCATTATTCTAATGTGTAATGACGCTTTTGGACTTTGTTTCAACTCGGGGTTGTGTTTGCGTTCAAACAAATACACTAGTTTACACGTACAATCTATATCATTGTTCCTTCTAGCTACAGCTGGAACCTAATCAAGTGACACACGATGTCATTTATCTAGTTTCTATCAGTTGTTGCTATGGGAAACGGCAACTCAGTAACTATACATACTTAATCTCCATGGGAGAGTTGTATTCTTACGGAGATTATTTTGACGGCTTAATGGCGAATGTTCATGAACTGGATGCAGTATGTCCTCGTGTATATATTATCAAGTCATTAGAGAACAATTCCTAAAACAAAAATACTAAATTAGGAGAACAAATATGGGTACTATACATTACTTTTCAACTCCAATTTCTAGATAAATACACAGAAACGTTGAACGAGAAACTTATGTTGGAGGAAAATAGATAATCTTTTATTTACAAAAACAGACAGTCCAAGAATTAGGTTAATGCAAATTTGTCGCTGACAGTGTTTTATTACACATCTCTAATTAAACAAAACGTAGAGAAGCTTCCAAGGAGCTTTGGAAAGTAAAATTTAAGATATACGATTTTTAAAACGCAAGAATGGTAAAAGGTTAACATACACGTCTTATGGAAAAGGAGTCCATGTGGGCATATTCTATTAAACTCTGATCACAGTTCACGGTCAAACCAAAGATCGTAGCTTATAGGGAAGCACTAATGATTTATAGAGATTTTCTTATTCACTGTGAATAAAACTTTACTTGCATTACAACATGAATAACTGTTTCATGCCGATAATTATTTTCAATACGATTACACGTTTTAGATCATTTCTTAGCTTACCTTTACACCCTCTATTTAAATAATTTGCAATGGTAAGTAAGGGCCCTCTATTTAAATAATTTCAACCTTTAACTACGCAATGGTAAGTAAACAAAACCATTTCAACCTTTAACTACGGTATATAACATTAGCTTTAACCAAAACCATTTCAACCTTTAACTACGTATATAACATTAGTTAGACGAGAAAAAACCATAAACAAAACCATTTCAACCTTTAACTACGAGTATATAACATTAGTTAGCTTTACGAGTACAAAAGGGGTAAACAAAACCATTTCAACCTTTAACTACGAGTATATAACATTAGTTAGCTTTATGAGTACAAAAGGGGTAAACAAAACCATTTCAACCTTTAACTTCGAGTATATAACATTAGTTAGCTTTATGAGTATAAACTATTTTTCTTCTTAATTGTACTTTTATAGCAAAAGCACATAAGAGAAATATACATTCATTTCTTAGAGCTGCTCCCACTGACGCACATAAGAATGTTGTGTGTGTGAAATATTTGGATAACTTATTTTACGAAAGGAAATTTAAGCTGCGCAAAAGAACACAAATGCACTCCTAAGACACACAGATGAAATATGAAAAAGTAATAACATTATCCTTATTAAGTAGGGGTATACACTAATGAATACTTTAAAATATGGTGACATTTTTGTTCTACGTCACATGGTTATTAAGACATTATTATGCTTTTAAAATACTTTAAAACACACATTTACAGTTATATTGAGTGTTTAAAGTTTACACATTTTAAAAAGATTATTAGTTACATAATATGCAATGTCTTTTAGTTATTAGGAGATGTGCAGTGTTATTGTTTGTTTTTGAATGCCGCGCAAAGCTACTCTAGGGCTATCTGTGCTAGCCATCCCCTAATTTTGCAGTGTAAAACTAGAGGGAAGGCAGCTAGTCATCACCACCCACCGCCAACTTTTGGGCTACTCTTTTACCAACGAATAGTAAGATTGTCGGTAACATCATAATACCCTCATGACTGAAAGGACAAACATGTTTGATGCAACCGGGATTCGAACCCAAGACCCTCAGATTACGAGTCGAACGCCTTAACCCACCTGGCTCTACCAGGTCCAAAGTGTTATGAAAAGTCAAAGCTGTTGATAAAACTGAGTTAAAAGGAGACTGAAATATATGGTACCCAGTTGTTTTTCTTTACTTTTTGGTCATATAAATAGTCTAAAATAATTAGTGCTGCAAGTATTTTGTTTAAAATGGTTTATTTGTGAAGTACAAAGTTACAAAATGGGTTATTTATACCTGACTATCACAGGCAATGTGTGATGATAATTATGGACTTTTAATGCTAAATGCAATACATGTGTAAACTTTTGGAGCCGCAACTTACGTCATTGCTTACACAAGTTCTAGCGCAGTACAAAGCACTCAAGAAGGATTTTTTTTTTTTTTTAGAATTTCGCACAAAGCTACTCGAGGGCTATCTGTGCTAGCCGTCCCTAATTTAGTAGTGTAAGACTAGACAGAAGGCAGCTAGTCATCACGATCCACCGCCAACTCTTGGGCTACTCTTTTACCAACGAATAGTGGGATTGACCATCACATTATAACGTCCCCACGGCTATCTGTGCTAGCCATCCCTAATTTTGCAGTGTAAAACTAGACTCGGGCGCGAACCCGTGACCCTCAGGTTACGAAGCGCACGCCTTAACGCGCTAGGTCATGCCAGGCCCCACTCAAGAAGGAAGCTTAAACAATATATATTTAGAAACTTTACTATAACATACATTCAAAACCCGAATTTTAGTGTCATAGGCCCTAAACTTAAAGCTGAACTACTAGCTGCTGTGAGGGGTATTTAACATGGTTATCAAGTTTTGAATATATCTTTACAGTGATAGTAACGTGACTGACGTCACAGAATATGACAAAGTTTGGTAAGTCTCCGGCAGTGTATAAACTTTGGTACTACACCACAACTATTGTGAGTGTAATGTTTCCTTATGAAAGTGTACTTTATCAATAAATAATGTGAAAATATCCAGCATATCAGTTGTAGCTTTTCTTCTGTTTCATTGAAAATATTTCTGTTGTGGAAACAAGTTTCCGATACTCGTTAATAGATACTGCGCATACTCCTAACAATGTACGATTTTCGTTGGCTATTACTAACAGCCAATAAATACCAAATTTAAGTTACAAAGCCTACCAAAAAACAAGTAGTGACTATCGAATTAGTCGTAATTTGAAGGCTTGTATTAAATTACGAATATTTTTGCAATGAGGTTCATTCTTGTAATAGACCTAAAGGTAAACACTTTACATCCGGTACATAGTTTGTAATTCATTTTTAATTGGAAATTTTAAATTTGTTATCACAGTTGGTCATGACAAAATGCTGCGAATGGTAACCATACTTGTGAAAGTTGAGAATCTGGCTCTAAGTTTCTTTCGTTTTAGCAAATTCTGCTCTAGGTCTAATGCTAAACTTAAGTCCTCATTTCACAATTATTTTTTTAAATTACTAATTACAAATCGAGCTTTAGTTACATTCACAGTACAACATAGCAAGAAAGTTATAGAATATAATAATAAAACAGCTCACCTTGCAAAACAGATATTATTGGGTTGCCAAGAATTTATGAAAATCTTTAATAAGCCTAAAGGTGAATTTTATAATCGTAAACAGTGTTAAGTCTATATACTAATCTAGCAAGAAAGTATCTGAAATAAGGTTTGATGTGACAAACAGCATGACAGTAGATAAATTTGAATTTAGTAAAAATGTTAATTACTTAAGTTATGTAACAAATTTAAAGATCCAAAAATGATGTACTCTTATGTTTAGAAACTACAAATCAACTAGATAAACCTGTTTTCAGCCACAACGTAAACACTGCTGTAAAACACTGATAATAAAGAATTATTAGCTGGTCAATGTAGGCAACAGCAGTCATCAATCAATATTTTTATATATTATTTCTGTCATCTAATATATTTAGCCGACATCACCTGGCAATAGTAAGTCAAAACGATTTATAAATTATATAATTTTCAAAATATAACAGCCAGTCACCATGTGATTAAACATCTAAAATTTACTAAGTTTCAGTCATTAGGTGATCATTGTAATAAATAAATCAGAATAATGTACATTATACTGCAAAACTAAAATCTAGCTTGTCACTTGGTAATCATGTTAAAAACAAAAGATGGTTTACAGTACTTATAAGCAATAAAAGTCAATAAACTAAGTTTTAGTCATTGTTATATCACTTTTTAAAATGCTCAAGATATATACTTTACAAATATAACACGTTTCAGTCACATAATTTCTGTTGTAAAGAATGCATACAAAAACTCCTGGTTTGAGATGCATAGTAATCATTTGAAATAATTTTTACTTTACAACAATTTATGTAGAGACTTGCATCAAAAGTTAGTTTAAAACTCCTTGTTTTACTCCTATTATTAAATAGAAATTCCTTTTACAGTTTAAACACAATGTCTTAAAACCACATTTTTTAAATTAAAGACTAATAGTTTGATGGGAAAATGAAGCACTAACATTTCTATACATTGTCTAGTGCCTGATAAGGTATAATATTACAGCATAAGATAATAGAAAATGTCTTTATGGACAAAGAAGTAAGTTATCTTCTCAAGACACGTCAAGATGACTAACATATCACCGTCATAGTGGTGGCCAAGCGAGGCAGATGCTTCTTCTGGTCCACGCCACTCCATTTTTGTGCTGGTGTTAAAAAAATGAATGAAGTGAGATAAAACAGATGATGTGATGTTTGCAACTCCAGACTGTTGTCACATTGGGTGATATCTGTATGTCCACAAAAATAGTTCTTGGTTGTTTTAACTGTTATAATAAAATGTAGTAATTACTGAAATGATAAAAACAGAAAAGAAATTAATGCTTCTGTTTAAAAAGGTATTCTTGTTAATGAAAGATCCTACTAAATAAATATACAATGGAAAAATAAGTTGGGAAAGGTTATATTGCAAGACGCTACGAGAGAGAGAGAGAGAGAACGTTAGAAAGCTAAGCTTTTGGAGATTTTTTAATATTTATTTTCAGTATTATAATTTGTACTAATTTGGGTTAAATAACAAAATAACTAGATTTAGGAAGATTGGAAAATAAAAATAGTATGGTTAAAGCTTCAAGTGTAACCAAGTAGTGGTGTAACCTGTACTGTAATGTAAGATCTGGCTTAGGATGTGTAACAGTATTTCTTGCTCAGTTATGATTCAACTTATTAATAAATCATGAAACAAGTTGAATACATTGTCTTATTATACAAATAAAACCTAAAAACTCTAATTTTTTATCCATGTTTTAAGGATATAAACTCAGTTACTTGACTTTGGATCCATTAGTTCAAATTAAGCTTATAGTTGGATTATAAATCAGGCTGAATGTATTGTATTACGTAAATAAAGAGCAGTTATTTGTCACTTCTATATAATCAAAGATAAACTTAATTAGTGTGAAAATAAAGTGTAATATACTTAATTCCAAAATGTTAGGCTTAACAGTGTTGTCAAGAGGATACTGGTATATAATGTTAAGTATTTATTTTCAGGCTACAAATATAATGGTTAAAACTAGTATAGGAGTTGAGTGTTCACAGTTTTTTGGTTTTTAAAGTGTAATAGGAGAATTGAGTGGATTTTGTTTAGGAACTCGGGACTGGCGCGTATTTTTAAGGAAGTTAGTAACAAAGATGTGCAACTTTTATGTAGAGTTTGTAGGTGTGAATCCTAATTAGTCAAAAGATAAAGAAAAGTGTAGACTGTGGGGGTGTGGCAGCAGGAGTTCAGGAGCTTACGTTAGGAACACATCAACTAACAATGGCTATAGATAACTACATTGCTACTATTTTGTCAGTCCTTAAAATGTGGGCAGGTATCAGAAGATTGGAAGTTAGCTGATGAATGTAATTCTTTTCAAGGTAGGAGATAAAAATTGTCCCAGCAATTACAGATGCATTACTCTTACATCAGCTGTGGGAAAAGATGAGGAATGTGTAATAAAAGGTGCTTTGCAAACTCAGTTAATAAAGTACAGAATTTTATTGTATAGTGAAAATAGTTTCACTGGAGAAAATCTTTCCTTACAAATCTTTTGTAAATAAGAATAAGGATGTAGGTTTGATGTACCTGGATGATGTACATTTGATGAGGTACTACATAAAAGACTTGTAAAATAAATTATTTGTAGTTGTGGGGAACAAGTTAACAATCGGGTAGAAGAGTGGCTGGATAGAAAAACAGAGGGTTGTTACGAATCCGGTCAAACTAAATCAATGTGACACACAGGGTACCTCAATACTTGATCTTAGGACCCTTGCTTTTCTTCACTTACATTAATGAAACAGAAATAGTCAATAACTGTCTTAAATTTGCTAATGATATTAAAGGTCTTAGGTGTTGCTACTTCATGGAAAGAAATTTAGATCATTTAATGAGTTGAGGTGAATAAATAGCAGATTGATTTTAATTATAATAAATTCAAAATAATGTATGTGGTTTATCAAAATTTGAAACAAGTTTAATTTGGATTGGAATAACATTAATGATGTTAGGAAACAAAGGGATCTTGGTGTAATGGTTATTCAAGTTTCTTAAGCCATCCAAGCAGTGTGCTGATGGTAGGACAAACAAGATGTTCCTAAGGAAATATTACAAGTATAAAGAGGTTATAATTCCATTGTTTAGGTCACACTTGGAGTATTGGGTTCATTATTGGGCTCAAACATTGAATTGTTGGAAAAGGTTCAGACAAATGCTGCAAGAATGGTGTCTTGAATGGAAGGGTTGTGTTATTAGAAGAGGTTAATATCTCTGAAATTATTTTCTCTTGCAAAAAGAAAAAGTTAAAGGGGATCTGTTTTAAGATTATTAATGAATATGTAGTGTTGATGTATCACTTTTTTAGTATTTAATGATGACAATGGTAGGACTAGGGAACAAATATAAATTCTGGCATGGTAGTTGACCTTTGGAACAGGTTGCCTTCAGATACTGTGGAGGCAGTAAACTTGAGTTTAAGAGAATGCTTAAAAACTCTATGAATGATAAGGGCTGGTTTTGAAGGGTTTTTTTATAGTATTAGTTTGGTTTAGAGGATGGGACAATCTGGATGGACCAATTGGTCTCTTGTCTCAAAACATTGTTATTAAAACAAGTAGGCAAGCAGCTGAGAATTTTTTAAACCAATTACTTTTCTCCTACTTTTAAAATGTAAATAGTAAATTAATTTTAATTCTTTCAAATAAGTGTTTAAGCAACTGTTGCATTAAACTTTAAAAAGAAAAATAGTGATGTTACTGTTTTAGTTATAATGCAGGAAAAAACATTAAACAAAGATGTATACAGCATAAAACCTAAAGTGCTACCTTTACACTTGTAGAAATATGCATAATTTTCACATTTAAAGATATACCTTTTTCTTGAAGAAAATATCCTCATTATATCCCAGATACAGAAAAACTGCCTGTGCCTCCCCTTTTCAACTCTCTCTCTGTGTGCATATGTACACACACATCTCATAATCCTTAAAGCTCTCTTTATATATGAGTAATGAAAAACATGCTAATACAAGTTAGCAATGAGATTTGGGGGGGGGGGATATACCACGTTTCAATGGAACATTGGTTTATGTTCTTCAGGTATGTCCAAGCTATATCTTGTGATTTCAAGTATCTCACCACTTTGTTGAACTACTTTCTGGTTTGCATTAGTCTATCTGTAGCTCTAAACATCTTGAATATGTTGCTGAAATCCTTTCAAAATTGGCCTCAAACTTTTAATCTCCTGTGGTTCTAATTGGTGATTCAAAGAATTGGTTTCATCTGTGTTTTGCTGTAGTACAGCTCATCAAAGATGGCTGTGATATGATACAAAGAAAACATTTCACAGCTTCTTTGATGGCTGAAAAACAGGTTATTGATCAATCAAATCCAACATTTCAGTTAGTGACCACACTGCATCCAGTACTGGTCTCCAGGTTACTAACTAGTTGACTCCAGCTTGGTCCTAGCAGTTGACCACTCAAAGCTATTAATAATTGAAATCCAAAATGTGATTAGGCTACCTATTAATCTCATCAAGTATATGATAATAAAATAATTAAATTCTCTAATATTGAATGAATTACCAGACAAATTTTTACCCTCTAGGAAATAAAAGCTGCATACCACACACCAAAGAAGTAATAGGTAAAATGAAAGACAAAACCATAAACCACTTGTTATCACGCATTTCTAATCACCCTTTCCGTCAAAGACAAGGTAGTGAGATGATTACCTCAAACACATCTCACTACCCATGTCTTTCACAGGAAAAATGATTTGCTACATCTCACTACCCATGTCTTTCACAGTAAAAATGATTTGCTACATCTCACTACCCATGTCTTTCACAGTAAAAATGATTTGCTACATCTCACTACCCATGTCTTTCACAGTAAAAATGATTTGCTACATCTCACTACCCATGTCTTTCACAGGAAAAATGATTTGCTACATCTCACTACCCATGTCTTTCACAGTAAAAATGATTTGCTACATCTCACTACCCATGTCTTTCACAGTAAAAATGATTTGCTACATCTCGCTACCCATGTCTTTCACAGTAAAAATGATTTGCTACATCTCGCTACCCATGTCTTTCACAGTAAAATTGATTTGCTACATCTCGCTACCCATGTCTTTCACAGTAAAATTGATTTGCTACATCTCGCTACCCATGTCTTTCACAGTAAAATTGATTTGCTACATCTCGCTACCCATGTCTTTCACAGTAAAATTGATTTGCTACATCTCGCTACCCATGTCTTTCAGAGTAAAATTGATTTGCTACATCTCACTACCCATGTCTTTCACAGTAAAAATGATTTGCTACATCTCGCTACCCATGTCTTTCACAGTAAAATTGATTTGCTACATCTCGCTACCCATGTCTTTCACAGTAAAATTGATTTGCTACATCTCGCTACCCATGTCTTTCACAGTAAAATTGATTTGCTACATCTCGCTACCCATGTCTTTCAGAGTAAAATTGATTTGCTACATCTCGCTACCCATGTCTTTCACAGTAAAATTGATTTGCTACATCTCGCTACCCATGTCTTTCACAGTAAAATTGATTTGCTACATCTCGCTACCCATGTCTTTCACAGTAAAGATTATTTGCTACATCTCGCTACCCATGTCTTTCACAGGAAAAATGATTTGCTACATCTCGCTACCCATGTCTTTCACAGGAAAAATGATTTGCTACATCTCGCTACCCATGTCTTTCACAGGAAAAATGATTTGCTACATCTCACTACCCATGTCTTTCACAGGAAAAATGATTTGCTACATCTCACTACCCATGTCTTTCACAGGAAAAATGATTTGCTACATCTCACTACCCATGTCTTTCACAGGAAAAATGATTTGCTACATCTCGCTACCCATGTCTTTCACAGGAAAAATGATTTGCTACATCTCGCTACCCATGTCTTTCACAGGAAAAATGATTTGCTACATCTCGCTACCCATGTCTTTCACAGGAAAAATGATTTGCTACATCTCACTACCCATGTCTTTCACAGGAAAAATGATTTGCTACATCTCGCTACCCATGTCTTTCACAGTAAAAATGATTTGCTACATCTCGCTACCCATGTCTTTCACAGGAAAAATGATTTGCTCCATATCTCGCTACCCATGTCTTTCACAGGAAAAATGATTTGCTACATCTCACTACCCATGTCTTTCACAGGAAAAATGATTTGCTACATCTCGCTACCCATGTCTTTCACAGGAAAAATGATTTGCTACATCTCGCTACCCATGTCTTTCACAGGAAAAATGATTTGCTACATCTCGCTACCCATGTCTTTCACAGGAAAAATGATTTGCTACATCTCGCTACCCATGTCTTTCACAGGAAAAATGATTTGCTACATCTCGCTACCCATGTCTTTCACAGGAAAAATGATTTGCTACATCTCACTACCCATGTCTTTCACAGGAAAAATGATTTGCTACATCTCGCTACCCATGTCTTTCACAGGAAAAATGATTTGCTACATCTCGCTACCCATGTCTTTCACAGGAAAAATGATTTGCTACATCTCGCTACCCATGTCTTTCACAGGAAAAATGAGTTGCTACATCTCCCTACCCATGTCTTTCACAGGAAAAATGATTTGCTACATCTCACTACCCATGTCTTTCACAGGAAAAATGATTTGCTACATCTCACTACCCATGTCTTTCACAGTAAAAATGATTTGCTCTTTCTTGCTTTTTGTCTATTATTGTACAGCCTTTTAATTCTGTATGAACCATTCAATAATTAGATTAATCCTAGCACTATACTGATTATATGTTTTATGGATGTTATTTGTTTTTAAACAGAAATATTAACAGTTTTCATGCTCAATTTATAACATTCATTAGTATTTTTTAAATTCTGCATGCAGGTAATTAGAATTCAGGTGGCACATCATATGTTCTTAATTGATAAAGACAACATGCAATTTTGGATGTAGATGTTACAGAATATTCCTGTTACTGTAGATAATATTTTTGTGGTAATTATAAAAAGTTGTTTCTGCATACACACCATATGGAAGCACATTACGAGTTTTAAGTTGTCTTTTGGAGCAGAATCTTTGGTAATTAAGTTCAGGCTGTAAATCATCTCAGATTTCTTTCAACCAGCAATGCTCAACTCTGTCTTTATTCATTGTGAAAACCTATTTTTACTAGCTGACAAATTGTCTTGTATCTATGTCTTATTCATGATTTATACATCTGATGTACAAATGAATATCTGTACTAGCACCTTTAAACATTGTCAAAAACCTTTCTAAATAAATGCAGTCTATTAAAAAAAAAATTACCTTTTACATATACTATTAGCTGTTGAATCCTTCTCTCATCTGTTAATTCACAAGAGCATCTCATTTCTGGTGTGTTGTTAAACTGCTCATCCTTCCTTAACATATCTAGCATCTTTTTACCTTTTCCTTTGTTATGGTTTGTGATGACAAATGTAGTAAAGTATTTAGCTATAGTAAGTATCGGCAGAACGTTTTGTTTTTTTACTCCACTTCTAAACTGTACTCTTCCACTTCCAATCTGTCAGTAAAAAGTGTTCATTCAGAATTAAAATATCAGCACTTACATGAAAGACAAAATTTCTTGAAATTATCTTTGTTTTGAGGGATTTGAAAGAAAACCTTAAAACTGTTAGGGAAGACCTGGTCTATCAAGGTTATTCATCTCTAGTGATTACATGCAACTAAACATATTTCTCTCTAGCTTTTATCAAGTTTTTATTTGTAACTATCTGAACCTAATCATTTTGCTAAAGATCTGCATTACAAATTTAATCATGTCATATCCTAGATGTTCTTCTGGTTTTTATAAGTACTTATAAACTAATTTTATATGTATGAAGGATGCTATTTATTATATGTACATTATTTTCCTAATGGGGAAAACTGAAGACACAGAAGACTATTTTGCAGGGTATGTTATTTAACCAAATATATGTACATTTCATTTCCAATATGAAAAACCTCAGCAAGATATGCTTTGTGTATATCATATTTTTAAGTACAAAAACAGGTGTATACACAATACCAATCACTAACCAATCATCACCTGTGTTTTTTCTAATCTATGTAACATCTTGATAATACAGCAAAGTGTTTTGAAAAAGAGGTCATTAATGGTTTGGGTGTTTTATCTTTTCACCTCAAACTTTCACTTAAATATACTGCCTCCACAACATCCAAAGGCAACCAATTCCAAAAGCCAGTCACTCTGTTTGAAAACTAAAACTGTCTCATCTGAAAAGTGCAGATAGCCTAGCTGCATTGTGTCATAAAGTACTAAATCAACCAACCAACCTTACCTGAAAATAGCTCCTACCCTGTCAAAATTTATATTTGTGTCCCATTGTCCTATTCTCACTATTAAGTATGAAAAAAATTGATAAATTTCAACATCTACTGATGTGACAACCCCTACCTACCATGCATCATCTTATTAACCCTTCTCTAAATCCTTTTATGAATTGCAATTTAACAAGTTTTTTACTGTAAAAGCTTTAAAGGCAAACTTGTAATATTTTGTGCATAGGCTATATTTACCTAATTTCACTAAGTAACTTTTGGACTGCTGTATTATGTAAATGTGTATAAATTTGAAAATTAAGTCTATGGAAACAATGTTTATATTATTATAAAATAAGGTTTTTTAAAGGTTTTAAAAACAAGTAACCATGGTTCTCATTGCTTTGAAAATTATGAACTAGTTAATTTTAAAAGATAAAGTATGGTACAAACTGAAATGGTTTTTTTTATAAAGGCATGTGAGAATGTCAATTTGTTGTTTTTGTGCTAATATACTGGACATCAAGTTTCTCTGGTGCATTTACCGATTTTCTGATATTTTAACATCCAAGCATCAATAAAATCTTAAAACTACTTTAGTAATTGATTGTGTTCATAGTTAAAATAATTTTCTTCTTGGTCCACTTGCTGATGTATCCACTTGCCTAATAATTATTAACTGCTGAACTTTGCCTTCCTTGTTAATAACACTCAGTAGTTGATTTGCTGCATGCTATAACTAAGAATATTTTTTTTTAATCAAACTCCATGTAAGTAGATAATTTACATTTAAATTTAACATTTGTATTCAATTTTAACCTTCCAGCTTAATTTATTACAATCTATCTAATACTCTCACAAAGATACTCTGTTTCTGTACCAGATAGTATCAACTTTATCTTGATAGTGTTTAAGCTGACTCAATGGTTTATCTCAAGCAGAAGTCTCGAGTTCAAATCTCAGTTGATTGCGAATTTAATACATTTTTTGTAACTGTTTACTCATGTTTAGAGAAAGATACAAGATTATGACAAAATATAACATGATACTTTAAATGAGGGATTGGATAGACTGGGTGTCACAGTGGTGATAATGCTGAACTATCAGGTGGAAGTTAGGTTGGTGTTTTAACTTTTTATTTTATATATTTTATCATACTTACAACATGTTCTGAATACTGGGAAGTATTAGTACAGTTATAGCATAGATAAAGGATATATTACATAATAAACATGAATGATTATAATGCATCAACAACAAAAATATCTTTTCAGAGCAATAGATGGC
This sequence comes from Tachypleus tridentatus, assembly GCF_004210375.1. NCBI lineage: Eukaryota > Metazoa > Arthropoda > Merostomata > Xiphosura > Limulidae > Tachypleus > Tachypleus tridentatus. Next base: position 35,999,787 of record NC_134829.1, read on the forward strand.
ACTGTAATACATTACTGATGTTTTTCATCTTTGGTGAGAGATTTTTTTAAATATTTATTAGCCTTTTTAAGGAAACTTTTCCCTTCACCATACAATTATTGTTTTCTTCATCACAGTTAATAAATCACAATGACAGCAATATGAAAATGAGTGTTTTGACATGGTTCAATCAATCACGCTTTATCACAAAAGAACATTTGAATGTAAAATTATATGCTAAGTCAAAATTACAATCAAGGACCACTTTTCAGAAATGACTTGATATACACAAAAATATTTTTGTGGAATACTAAAAAAGGATAAACATTCTCATTTATATAATTAAGTTTAAAATATATGTTCATAAAACATTAACTTAAGATTTCATTTTCAGAAGAAATACTGTTCACTATTTACCATTATATTAACACACAGCTAGTTCATAATAAAAAAGCATTAAGTATTTCCTTACCTCTGGAAATATGGCGTAAATTATAAAATAAATTCACAGGTTGGAACTTAAGAACGTGAGATTTCCTGTGGGTAGCTTGCATTTTACCTCCATATTTTCCTAATGATATGTTTACTGCCTACAACTTCCTTGATCAAACAAAACTAAAACTGTGCCTATTCTACTTTCCCCATAACCAGTAAAAGACACTTGAATAAAGAAGCTAATCTGTTTTTACCATCAAGTACTTTTGTACTAGCTAAAGTGTCCGACCATCCAACTAGAAAGTAATTAAGAATAAAGACAACAAAATTAACCAGTAAAACCCAGTTCCTATTTTTCTGTGATTATATATTATTGTTTTAAGAAAACATTTTCTTCAGAATTTGTGTACACTGGTGTAATGGTTGTTATAGCATTACCAATCCCACACTCTAACAATGCAGTTAATTGTTAAAAGAATGTAACTTTTCAGTAAATACAAAGATTTTTTTACATTTTTTGAGATGACATTTGTTTACAGTTTAAAGTTTATGCTTTATATTGAATTACACTATTTTTTCAGTCAGTGCTTTAAAGATTTAAAGTACAGTTTTATTTTAGATAAGCCTTGTTGATGGTCTAATTTAACAGGGAAATTAATACTCAAACTAAATAAGGCAGCTCTTGAAAACACCACTTCTTGGACTCCTTGTGTTAAGAATGCAAGGCATTTGGATTTTCTAAATTTAACTAATGACTTCTTGAAAATTACACTGGCATGTACTACTGTTTGAAATATATACCAAATACATTTGTATTCATGCGTGCGTACATACACTTACACATTCACTACACATTACTACGTACACATTGGACTATTTGAATATTCCACGAACATGAGCTTTTCACTCAGTAACAAAAAAATGCATTTCTTTGGGCTTACAATAACTGTGTAATTAACTTGTAATACTTAATCAGTTCTTAGAGTTTCACTGAAAGCATTGGTTAGTAAGAGTAATGTCTGCTTTTATTTTGTTTAACTGTTATTTTTGTATTATTTGCATTACTAGGTTAGTATATAAATTTAGGACTAATCCAAGTCTTCCAAACTGGACATACCTCTGGACATATTGGGATTATGATCAAATATATCACTGAACAGTGATGTTACTCAACTGATGAATGTGTATTTTAATATTCATAAGTAATAACAGCATAGTTAATTAGCTGTACTCATAAGTGTTTCATTAAAGGCCATAGTCTGTACTGCTTATGGTCAAAAAAGGTTTGGCAAACATCTGACTGGTCTACAAAAAAGAAAAGGACAAGAAACATACATTTTGTATTTTTAGTTAAGACCTTTTCAGTAACATATTTGCTTCTTTTTTAAAGATTTATCTTCTGTTTTTGTCTCATAATGAAAGAAATGGTTTACACTGAGATTTTGGTTCACTGTTAAGTCTAAACTTTTTTTGTTCTTTCTAAACATAATTATATAGAAAATCTAATTTTAAAGAACAAATATATTTAATAACTTGAAAATATATTGCATTCTTTAACAAACTATTTTGTTTACAAATGCCCTATTTGCAAATTTCTAACAAAAAATGTATTAAATACAGTAAAATTTGTGGATATCACCAAAGTATTTTGTGTGTGAATACTGGTGTAACTGTGTTGGATTTCTGGCTTATCACAACTTGAATAGTTTTTTTTTCCTCTTACCAAATGTATGCCTTACTTAAATATACTTTCAGTTGCATTAACCCTGGAATTATGATTTAGTGGTCAATGAATGACTAATTAGACTGAATTGTAGTTATTGTTGTTTTGTTTACAACATGTTTGTACTGTCAAATATTGTTTAATCAACTAGGAATGATTTGGAATGTGTAAAGAAGATATTTTTAAGATTCATAGATTTTATAACTCCAGTGCTGTTTAAACACAAGTCAGTCTAGTGGGGGTGGTGTTTACTAAAGTACTGATGGAATTTCTACAGTCTTGTCTTTCATTACTCAGGGTATGTACTTTCAACCATTACTAGCATACGTAGAACAAACACAGACTATGGCTGGATTCTGTTTTCAAATTTCATAAAACATTTGAGAGATCTTTCTCGCTCTGTTTATAGATACTTCAAAATATACAGATTATATTAAGTGGCATTTTTAAGTCACATTGCTTTTATTCTTTATAGTAAAAAAAACTTAAAAAAAAACTAAAACATTATTTAAATAATCAAGCCCAGTGGACATGAATAATTTGTTCTTGTGTACTTTTTAATTTCTATATTACCACTAGCATATTTTGGAAAGAAAACTTTCATAATCCTCTCACGAGCATTACAAAGGTTTTTTCCTCTGACCAAATGTATGCCCTACTTAAATATATTTTCAGTTGCGTTAACCCTGGAATTATTATGATTTAGTGGCATGGCCAAGCATGTTAAGGCGTGGGACTCGTAATCTGAGGGTCGTGGGTTTGCATCCCTGTCACGCCAAACATGCTTGCCCTTTCAGCCGTGGGGAGTTATGTGATGGTCAATCCCACTATTCGTTGGTAAAAGAGTAGCCCAAGAGTTGGCAGTGGGTGGTGATGATTAGCTGCCTTCCCTCTAGTCTTACACTGCTAAATTAGATACAGCTAGCACAGATAGCCCTCGAGTAGCTTTGTGCAAATTTCAAAAACAAACAAAACAAAGGTATATCCAACAGTATTACTTAATTTCTTCCTATCTCTTGAGGTTTTTCCTTCTTAACTAAGCAATTTAAGATTTATGTGAATAACAAAACAAATCTCTTTACTTTCACATACTTTTTACCCTATACATATTGAGTGTGTTACAAAATATGAGCAAATATCTGTTCATCAAGCTTTGCCATATAACATGTGGATACATGTATACATATCTATCTCTGTGAAATTAAATAATGTATACCTAAATGAAGTTAAATGAATAAAAATCATGATGGACTGCATTAAAATGTTAAATCCCAACCTACCATAAAATATTAACATTAATTTTTTTTTAAATATGCTGCACTTTTTTTTCAAAGGGATTCCAGGATACAAGCTACAATGTGGGATTATAAAATGTATCCTAGGTTTTGGAGGTAACTGAATATGTTGGACACACATTGTGATGGAGATACACCATCTATAAGTCTTAACCTCCAATTTGCTAGTCTCACATAAGAAAATTAGAAATTAGGAGAGCGAGATGTGGGTACTCAAGCTCGCAACTTCTCACATCTATAATCACCCTTTATTGGCTGTAGACAGTTGTGGAAAGGTGACTGCTTTCCCAAGTTAAAATAAGATAAATAAAAAGATGAAAAATAAATAAAAATAAGGTACTACCATTTGGGGGTAAGTAAGATAAAACTTACCTCTTGAAGTTAACATTCCTACCCCCAGTATAGTAGAGGCACTAATTAACACATTAGCAAAGTGATAGTTTACTGTGATTGTCTTGCTTCTGTGAGGCTTAAGGTGTACATCTGCATAAAGTAGTGCCAAGTTCTTAGAGAACCTTATTTTTAACTAAATATCTCTAGTAATTTTTAATAGAATTTCTCTGTTATATACATTTTTTTTTAGAACAACTGACATGTCAGTCATTGATACTCAGGATAAAGTTCATTTTAGAATATCTACTCTCTGTCAACCAGTTTGTGCAAGTATTTACATTGTCCAAGACAGACTTCTGTAAAAATTCCAAAAAATTACAGCACATTTTAAGAGCAATTATGAACATATAGGGAAACCACTTTTTGCTAAAGCCAGGTCTGAACAAACAAAGCCTACAAATTCTAACTTTGAAAGTTCCCAGGAAATCCATTACCTCTAAAATTAGGCTTATGTAAATATTGAGAAACAAATTACATTTCAGTTTAGTAACACGTAAAAAAAAAATATAAATCAGAATATTCTATAGAGATTTAGATAAAACTTTACAGAAAAGCGACCTTAGTTAACCTGAAGTAGGCGTAGAAAGGTCTAAACGTTCTTCTTTGCTTATTAATAAGTGTTAATAGCTGTATCAGCTGTTGTGAGATACATGCAGGAAGAATCTACCAGCTCTATGTTGGGATTTTGTGAAGGTCTGCGAGCTTAAAATCAAGTTAATATTAAATAATTTACAGAACATTTTACAACTTACTCATTATTCATACAAGTTTAATTTAACAACAGTTTAAATGTATTCTCAAGACAGCTGGTATGGGTATTAGGTCATTTGTTTTTAGATGACCTAAGAAGGTCGAAACGTTGTTCTGTACTTTGTTTTAATTAAAGTTTTAATACCCATACCAGCTGTCTTGAGAATACATTTTTGCGTCAAGTGGGTTTCTCGTCATCACGAGTTTATAGTTTACTCAAATCAAGTTTGTATCTTATATAAACACTAAATTGGTGTTAAAGAGAACTGTTTGAAAATCACATTTTATATAAATAAATTAGAAGACAATTTTTCCTATTTACTCCAAATAAAATTACTGATTATTGCATAAGAGCTAGTTTTGTTTTAGAAGCCATAACCTTTTATATTAAATACGTATACAAGGTTATGGTATATCTTCGAAAATTACGTTATGTACTTGTGGTAACAAGTTAAAAAATAAAATAGTTCTTATATTATTATAATACAGTTTAGATAATTTACTCAAAGACGCGGATTCTCTATTTTATTTTTTTTTTTTTAATTTCAATTTGGTCAAGCCTAATCCCCTCTGAATACCCGAAAGTGAAACCAGATCTCTATATCTTATTTCCTGGCTTGATACTAATAACCGGATATGAATATTAAATCTAAAAAATATTTTAAAATGTGGACATTTGTTCTAGAAGGTTTTAAATAAATAGTAATTATACACAAAAATACATTAAGGCTTAGTTGTTTCATGACACCTCTAAAGATAATTAATGCAGAAACTCAGTATCTGAACACAGTTAAGCCTTTCTCTTCAAGATGACAAACCCATATCCACCTCTAGTACTATTTCAGTATAACTACTCCTACTTAGAGGAGGTAAGTGAAAGGTTAAAGCTTCTCATTTTCTAGTTTTTTTGTTGTTTTTTTCCTGTTTATGACGCGTGCCCAGCATGAGCGTGACTCGTGTTCTTCTCAACTGAACTGCACAACACACGTGCGTTACTCGCGCGGGTTACTTACTGATCTTTGTGGCGGAAATGAATTAATCGTTCACGGCGAGTAGTAAAGGCCAGTAGATTATAAAACTTCGTGTATCTGTCGAAGTTTACAGAAGCAAAAAAAAAATATATTATTAGTATTTGGGTAAAAACATCCTCTTTCACACTAAAAAATAGCTGGTGTTCTGGCTAAGATAAAATAGTTTGTTTTCCTATCTCGAAACGGATTTTGATTAAAAATCCGTCTTATATCAACAAAAAATACTAGATGACAACGAAATAATTTACGAGTGTGAGAAGTCGAGGTTATTTTTTCTTCTAAGAAACTACTTCACAGATACCGTCGACGAATAGAGAAAAACCCATTGGTAGAGAAATTGAATGAAAAATTATAAAACTAATTTTTCTTGGCAACGTACGTATTCAAATACCTTAATAAAATGCATTTTTAAATATTTTATTCAACTAGTTTAACTTGAAGTTGTAACTTCAAAAATGTGTTAGTTGAAAAACGAAACTTTTTTCTGAGCCACTAACGTTTTTTGCGTACTTAAGTGAAACAGAGAGGCATATAGTTACGAAGGTAAATAACGTAAATGTCTGTACATCATACACTAAAAAACATCGAACGGTTCGGCCACCCAATCTGTTTGTAAAAAGTGAACAGTTCTGGTACCATTTTCAACAAAGTTAATGACTTATGCTCCCCTCCCTTCCAGCTTCTGAAGTCTGGCAGCTGACGTTTTATTTATATCCAAAAGATCTAGCGTTTCAAGTAGTATTATTTAAGCTACAACCTAACTATAAGTAAACACCAGATATTTACAAAAGCTTTGACTGAAGTCTTACAGGGACGAACTGTATTGTGATTGGCTAACGAACCAGCCTTGAAGACGTTGATCAACCAATCGCAAATGAAGGTAAAGCAAGGCGGACGTTGCCTAATGGCGCCTGTTTGCAATATGGAAGTAACAAGATAAATATATAATACTAATTAAGAAACCGAGTAGAAGAAATAATACTATGAGCGAGCAAGAAAGAAAGTTCATAATATTTCCAATACTTTAAGTAACACAGTAAGACGAATATGATACTGTACTGTCTCACACAAAGCTCAAAATCTAAGTGTATTTGATAGGATACAGGTGGCACCTTTAAAATATTTACTACGTACGCTATGACAGTTATGGGCACAATTCATTAGGTTAAAAACATATTTCATGTGTATATTTGTTAGGTTTTGTTAAAACTGCCTACTGCTATCCAATATTTTTGGCCTGCTGATCAAAGGGGAGGCAATAACCAGCCAATAACGCTAATTGGCAACTCCAGGCCTACTCTTTACCAACAAATATTGAAATTGGCCATAACATTGTAACGTCTCCATGGTTTAAAAGTTCGAGGATATTTGACAGCGGATTTCTATCCTACGACCTGCAGCTTGCGAAGTAAGTGACCTAACTACAAGACCTCCCCTATGTAATGCTGAGGCTGGTAACTAAAACCATACGTGCTTTTAAGTTTTCTATATGCATACGCACCAATACATAAATGTATTTCGTATATATAGAACATAATACAGGTTAAAACCTGTTAATTTTCCTACAGTGCTTTGGTTATTGGATCTCTCTCTCTGTGTATTCACAACCCTACCAGTGTGTAAAAAGACACCGAAGACAAAATCAACAACCTTCATGACAACGTATGCAAGTAACTCCCACATTATATAAATACAGGTATTTCTATACAAATAAAAATACAAACAGCTATCGAAGACTGAAGTGATCCCGGGACTTAACCGCATTTTTTGTTCTTGATAAATTCACATAGTTGGATATTTGGAAGACAATCACCAGGTCATTTACTGTTCCCAGTGAATTGGGTAATTGATGCTGCCAGTTCTAACTACGTCCGAAAACAAGTTTCTACACGACGGGTCGCCAAAAACCACCAGAAAGGATTCTTCAGTGTTGTGAGAACAACAACCAACCACAGAAACGTCTGCTACTACAAGTGTGTTGCAGTATCATCAGGTAGTCATCTTTTTAACATGGGCTCCAATAGCAGAGCAACTAAAGACAGAAGACACTCTTCACTCCATACAATATCGTACATCTACAACATCACAGATGTTATCACATCCTCCTGTCTTTGGGGATACTGTACTTCTTAGAGTCCAGATTCACACAATTCTTGAACAGTGGGTGCATACGAGTTTGGTAGATAACCTACTAGGAACTGTCGTTAAGCTATCTACTAATCATGACAAAATACGGTAATATTTAAATAGTAGGCGCCATTGGGCAGTTGGACAATAATACCTGCTCGGTGCATTACAATCCTCGGAAAAACAAACAACTTTCTAGCCAATGCGTAGCTTACCAGACGAGGCAGCGATTCCATACAAAACAGCTATTACTCATTCAGGTAACTCGCAGAATAATGGCTGATAGGTCAGTTTCTTGTGGCCAGAGTAATTCCCCTATATGAAACATATTGAGCATATGTGACCCACTAGTGCAAAACATCCCCAATAAACTACTACTATCCATCCTTATTCAAGCTAGCAATAGGGTGCAACTCCATAGGTTTTGATTTCGTACTTTGCAAACACTTTCGTAATTGTGTTTCACCCTTAAATAGTTCAATGTGCAGATCCTCCAAAAGTCAATGGTAATCTTGTACTCTGTATGACAGTTTATTTAACACAGTAACATTCTTTCTGAGGCCGATCTTAATTTGTATTTTCTTGTACTCGCATTTTGTACCACTAGTCTTATAATAGGTAAACAACATTTTTCTGGGACTACTTTAACCACGTTTTTTGGAGTGGGTATTTATTCATTTGATGTATACGGTACCCCATATTTGTAGAAATCTTAGTGCTGGCTAACACGAAATATTAGGGGTATGGAAAGCAGCAGGCCTTAGATTTAAGTGGCGAATTACAGTTTTCACTCCTGGTCGTTTAACGCTTAACTTCACTCGCGTGAATTACAGGCTTTCCCAGTAAAGTTGTTGGGGCTGTTTTCGAATTAACCACAAAAAAAAACACTAGAAGCTCCCCCAAATGCACAGAGGTATGTCTATGGACTCACACCATTAAAAACCGGGTTTTGATACCCGTGGTGGGCGTGAGTACAGATAGCCCATTGTGAAATAAGTTATATACCACGTGGCTTATTTTTTGCATTGCTCTTAGCTGGGTGTTCCAGTATTCGCATTTTACACATCTATGGGCAACATGTGCCAGAAAGCATTTAGTTGGGAGTACTTGTATCGTGGGATGGCACACTGTTGTAGTATCTAAGTGTTCATGCACTAAATTTCATGTGGATCTATGAGTTACCCGACTCTTAACATCAGCCACACAGACAAACATTATTATGCAATATGGATACCTTATCGGTGGTAAGAGGAAGGTAAGATTGGTAATTTGATGGTTAAAAGAGTTTTCTGTCAAACACACACTCAGCATGTACAGTGCACTATTTTTTCGCCATTTGTGGTTCGGTATAAATAGACATGGTATATATGTGCACGAAACATTAATAATAGTTTGTTTTATGAATAACTCAAATATCAATTTTTTTTATCGTCATTTCGATTCGCTATACAAAAACTGGTCAACAATAAGGTGTCCAATTTAAAACACTTCCTATCGTCATATTAAGTGCGCTGTTTTTTGTTTTGTTCTTTTTTCCGACTTGAGCAGGTACTGGATATGAACATAACTCACAAAATTTAAAAAAGAAAACCATTTTGATATTTTACCCTGAATAAAATTCGGTTCGGATGACAGTTAAACACAAAAAATAATACAACAAAATTACTATTTCGTACAGTACCTTCAGGTTGAAATACTACATATATGGTTTCGAACACCAGTGCGAATTATTTTTATTTTTGATAAAATTAAAATTTCTTTATAACGTAAATCACTGGTTAAATAACCATAAGAGCTTTAAATATTATTACTGTTTTATTTACAATCAGTTTCCATTGATTTATATTACAGTTCTGTCATTTCCGGTGAAAATATAATTTCCGGTTAGGATATGTGTAGTTAGCGAATGACATACGATACTGTCAGTTAGACCACTTCCGGTTAATATCAACTGTCAGCAGAAACGAGAGAAAACTATTCAATGTACTTCACAAAGTATATTAACTTATTATTCAATTAATAGATGTATCACAGTGTCAAATGGATGTGATCCAAACTACGATGTTTGATATTTTGATTTTCATTCTTTTCGATTTGTAACTGCAAGCGTTCATGAAATATATCCTCTTGTTCTGTTAATGTCAGCAAAAATACCCACGCTATTGCGCGACATTTAGTACGTTGGCTTTACATAGATTGCCATAAGCCGCTTTACAGCATAGATACCTTTAATTTGAAATAAAGCACAACGCGCACAAACTTAATATCTGTATAATTTTCTATCATTTTTTGTTATTTTTAAGAGGCAGGGGGCACTGTTACTTTTTTTTTTTGTAATGCCACAAACATTTATCTTTATGTTAAATAGTTATAGTTTATTCTATACTTTTTTCACATTGTATAGAAAGGGAAAATGCCCTTTCTTTACATTTTGGAACACATGCAATTGGAAAACGCACTGAATGCAGCGAACTTGACCTCACGTAATTATCGATTCGAAACCTTTGGAAAAAAAATTTGGAACACATTTAAGTTCAAAATCATGGCGGCAAACTCTTATACATCAATACTGATTTACCCAATCCTCACTTCTCACCTAGCGGAAAATAATTCTTACTACAAGATTTTTGAAAGTTGTGTTTATAAAATACTGATATATCTCGGGCGTTTCATTGTTGAAGACTACCTCATTCGTACAATTCTCAAACCGTTAAACATTGCACTTATTTATATAACAATAAGCATTTAAAAGGATCAGTTCTTTTTAAAACTACTCGTAAAGGTAATTTTAAAACTAAATCTCCATGCACTAAGTTCAAAGGTTAATGCTATCAACAAGGGACATCGATGAATTATTGAAAAGTTACTAGGCAAATATGAGTGGCTTGTAAAAAAAAAATAACAACATAGAACTGTGTCCTATTTATTTCAAAACTCTTGTCAAATTTATTTAATTATTCTAAACATTCCGAAAAGTTAACGTTTAATTACGAAGTAAGAATTATTGTGAAATTTATGTATAAAATGATTCTCGTCTCTCAGAAGGAAAAACAATAAATAAGGTTATTAGTCCTATAGTGGGTGGACTATACCGACTTTAAACAAGAGTGCTTTATCTTTTACTATTGCTATCTATTACATTCCAAGAAAAAATTAAAATCATATCAAACTACCTTTAAAGCAGTCCAATCACGTTTAGGTAAAACTGTCAAAAAGATAAAGACAAGATACTAGTTTAATAAATTGTTTAAAAATCAGTTGTATTATGTTTCCTCAAAATAAAAAAACAACAAAAAAAACATGGTTTATGATGTGTAGTTTCTTATATCGTTGTATCGCTATTACAACAGGGAAATATATACTGAACAAAGTAACTCAAAGAAATGGAAGATATTAAATTAGTTTATGGTTATAACAATTTCAACATTTATCACTTTTGTTGCATACTTTTTGCTATGTCTGAAGGCTCTAGGCTCTCAGTTATGGAAATTAATTCAGTAATTATTTAAACCTTTTTACAGGTTTGTTCCAATTAAAATAACTGAGAATTTAAACGAATAAATAAATAGAAACTAACTTTCATTACTGTAAAAGCAACACAGTGAAATGTCACTGCACCCTTCATTCCATTATCGTGCGTAATCCATTACTTGCCATTTGTTGCTGTCGTTTTCCTTGGTACAAAGTAGGCTACATAACAGGCTATTTGTTTAGTTAGTTCGTAAACTTACCGCTGACCGTATGTGGGGATCTTGTCATTCATATTAATAAGAATTATTTGTGAAGAATAACTTAGATTTATTGAAATATTTTCACTGATTTGTTTTTTAGTGTTAATTAGCACCTTAATTAACTTGTGTGTAAAACGTGCCACTTAAGGACTGTTTCAGGTTTTAGGATATTTAGGAAACGAAATGTTAAAATTACATTTGATATAAAAATTTTCGAGAAGAAAACATTGATACTTGAGAAGCGAAAAAATGAAAAAGGGAAACTTCAATAGACACGGCTGTAATTGCTAAGGCGATCATGTTCGTTTTACACTCGCAAATCATACACTGCTTTTAACTAATATTTCGTCAGCGCCTCCCGTCGCAAAGAGGACAATTTTGTTTATCAATTTCGAGCAAAGCTACATGAGGGTTATCTGCGCTAGTCGTCCATAATTTAGCAGTGTAAGACAAGAGAAAAGGCAGTTGGTTATCACCATCTACCGCCAATTCTTCATTTACTCCTTTACCAAAGAATAGCAGAATGGGATTGACCGTCATATAATAACGCCTCCTCGGCTGAAATGGCAAGAATTTTTGGAGTGATGGAGATTCAAATTCTTGAATCTAACCACCTGGCCATGCCGGGCCTCTGCAAATTTATAACGTTAAAAACCGGGTTTCGATACCAGTGGTGGACAGCACAGATAGTCCATTTGTGTAGCTTTGTAATTAACTACAAACAAATCACGTTAGCCAAGTTTCAATGAAGATGCCTATATTTCTGGAGATATCTTAAGCTAAATAGCCATAAAAGATGACAAACGCGCTCTATCGGTAAGCGAAACGACAAAATACAGGCTTTGAGCATATATTTTTAGCTTTTTTATCATGAAGATAAATCAGTTACATTAATAATAGAAATGGTTTCTGTTGAGAAGTTTAGGCTTATTATTAGCAGGTAACTTGCGTCATTTTTTCTCCTAATAAAGACAAGTTACTATTGATGATGATATAATGACAATGTTTTTCAACAGATGATTATGAATGGTTTTAAGACAAAAACATTAACCAATTGTAGAAAAATAACTGATTCTAATGAAACTTGGGAAAGCCACATTTGAAAATAAGGCAGGTTAATATTTTCTGTTTCCAAATAATCGGGATAATATATAAAGGAAGTTTCAAATGTGGGTTGGATTATTTTGGAGTAAAATTTTCAGTTGAGGTTACACTTTGAGGAAGAACATCGCTCTTCTGGTAATTACAAATTTGGTTGAGGATATTTTGAGATAATTCTTCAATTTACAAGTTTTGTTGAAATTATTTTGAGGGCATAAACAACTCTTCTAGTGTTTATAATTTTGGTGTTTAACAATGGTGCCCGATACAACTTTGAAGGAGTGCACATTCTTTTCATGTTCGCAGATATTTGAGTTTTTCAGTAGAGATCTGGTCTCAGTAAGTGTTAATAGTGTAATATTGAGAAATCATGTGTTAAAACAATACGGTTCTGTGTGTTAAGATGCCATGCGTGTCGAAGATACAAACTATCAAAGAACTACTTTCCATTTGTACAATTGATGAAAACAAAACCTAAGCTCATTTAAAATTAATTTACGTTCACCACCTTAATAAATATTTTAATATCTAGAGTTATTTACGACATTTTGGGTGTTAAAGAACGTAAAATCTAGTTTTAAAAAAAGCTGTTGATAATTCTATGAATCAATTGGAGAAAACAATGAAGAATATATTATAACATACGAACTACGTAACATCCATTGCCAAAGAGGCCATTCGTCAGAGTTCATTAAGCATGCTGGGATACGACAAATATAGTGGTCTAAACGAGATTGAGCAAGTGAATTGTAATTATTATATTTTTATTTAAGTCACTTGCAAGTCAGATATTATCGAAAAAAACAAAACATTATTTAGTATTTAATGATGGTTATTTATTTACTTTTTTAAATTAATTCCATTATCATTCACAAAAACTAGGGAACCAGCATGGTAATGTTTTAGTCCCGAATATACAAAGGACTTTTTCCGAGGTAGTCTCTAAATTTGACTGATAAATTAGATAAACATCTAGTCAACAGCCCTCACTACTAACTCTTAAACAGTTATCGCAGTATGCGCTTGAGGGCCGTGTATGCATTATAAAATATTAGAGTTGCTTTTTTTTTTTGTAGTTACGAGACGCCAACAATGGACCCTCGGATTAACATTCCCGACACGAACCAAATTCAGTCTTCATAAGGGAAAGTAACTTGCGTTGTAAATATATTGCAGCTGGAGAGTTCACGAATTAGAATCTAGTAAAATAAATAAATAAATAGGGGAGTGGAGAGTTATGATTAGCAAAAGTATGTCAAAACCACACAGAAAATACCGGGACTGTGCGCGTGTTCAAAACGACACTTTATGCAAAATAGACGGCATATAAACATATCAAGGAAAAGGACGAGTGTTATGTTACCCCATTAATCTCGTGCTAATCACCTGTTCAATTTGCCGTCTGAAAGTAATGAAAATTGAGAAGCGAAAGAGGGATAACACATAAAACATTAATTCCTCTTCTGCTTTTCTGACCAATAATCTTTCATTACGAAATTTAATTTAAATGGAATTTTCATGCTAGATGAAGACCATACCGTAACGTGCAAGTATGAATAACGTTATATTGTGTATGTATGTAACACATTGACACGTGTGTCCCCCTCTTTTTAGTAGTCACCTTCTATAGTCAAACACATTCGACTTATTTAGGAAAGAACATTGGCTGAGTTGTATAGTATGCTCGGTATATTTTTTTGTGTGCAAGTTTATCACCACGAATATTTCATTTCTAGGGTTTCTGTTCCAATGAACGTGTCATTGTTAAGATCTCACTGTATAAAACGTGGTGAAAACTTTCTATGGCTTCAAATTCATTAAAAAACAAACAAACTTGCAGACACAGGTTTATAAAAAATAATTTATTAGGTTTAGTTCCACACGAAAAGTATGTAGTGCTAAAGTAAATTCAGCATACATGCGACACACCTAATACCGGTAATTACATGGAACGGCTGCTTAAAAAAAAACCAAAAACCCTATAATAATCCTGAACAAGCACGTTTGATCAGTGCTAATGGAACATTTGACAACATGCTGATTACAAAGTGTGTAAAATATAGTAACTGAAATTTCAACTGCTATGCAACGTGTTGTCCTAAAATAAACCTTTAAACAAAAGAAATACTTTAGAGATTTAGAAACCATCATTCATTAAATATCACCGAGTTAAATTAACTACAGTATAATGGTGAAATATAGAAAATTAGTTTACTTAAAGGTGTTAGTGATGTAGGTGCCCTGTAAAAGTTATTTATAACGAAGAGGGGCGTTATATTAAAACGATCTTTAATATGCACACGATAGTCTCTGTAAAGTCACTGTGGAACATAAATTAATCAAGTAAATTTTGACATTGTGTTTTGCTTTCGGGAAGAGTACGTTAGAGCACTTTTAGCACAAAATATTCATATAATCAGATCATAAAGGTGTTTAACTGATGACTTAAAATTTTGCCTGTACTTAATATCACAAGAAAACAAAGAAATATGGATTATCTTAGGGTACAAGACGATCCACAAAGAGACCTACAAGAAGTCATAACCCATTCACATGTTATAATCCTACTCAGTTATTCAGAAAACATATAGTTATCCCTTTTAGTCAATGTGAAAAACTAAGTCTCGTACTTTTATTGTGCGAATGTAAATAACGATAAGAACTATGGATAAAACTCACCTCTATCATCAGCAAAGTAGTAAAAAAAAACCACCATTTCGTGTACGAATTTCTTCAGAAGTAAAAAAGACAGTAATCAATGAACTCTGAAAAAAAAAGTACCGGTGAGTTTGTAGTGATGAAATTTATTATTGGATACTTTTAAACTAGTTCATTTAAATACAAGAGAGATAATAATAAGAGAATACTAATAATGTTTACATTTTACTTGAATAAACTAGTTATATTCTATTGAGCAAACTTGCATTTAAACCAAGAAGAAATAGAAATTAATATCTGCCTCCAGGATAGAAGTTTTTTATTTACGTAGCGTATTGGTCGAATTAAAGTCAAACTACGCCCTCTGTGATTAAAAAACTGCAACAAAACGCCTTAGGCATTCTGTAAAATACCACAGAATTTGAAATGTTTATATTTTCAGATTAAAAACACTCGGAACAACGAAGTTCCGAAACAAACACTGAAAGATGCTTATGTTTATTTTAAATTATGGAAGCAGTATGGTAAAGATTAATTCTAATACACACATTATTAGTAGTACAAGTACATAAAATCACGTTCGTAAGAGATACGATAAAAGTTTGTATAGATTTTGTTTGGCAATATCTTATGGCTGGTTATCAGAAATTATAACTGTCCTACTTGTTTAACATTATTAAACGAAATCCTAAATAACAAATATAAAAGAATAATGCACCTAACTGTGTGACAAATACAACCCACTGACAAGAAGAATTCAAGATCTGACGCACTAACCACGAATGCACGCTGTCTACCATTCGTTGAATTCGAATCGTTAAGGGTCAAATAAAACGAAGTATATCAGAAACCTAATAAATGAAAATGACCGCCAGGAGTTTATCTGCCAGAATGAGGCAATTTCGTCAAAAATGAAACTCATGTGAAATTCAACATCGTGGCTTTGAGAACAGTAAAATATTGTAACAAAAACATTATGAACAAAATTCTTATTCTCAAGTTGTCACTTTCGGTTTTTATTGAATTTGTATTTGTTTAATTTTAAAACAGGTCAGTATATAGCAAACCCATCGTCATAGGTCAAGATATTCTTCTCACGTGACGTGACGTACGCATAACTACCAATGTTCTGAAAGTGAAATAAAAAGTGTGACGTCGCTTTCTGTTGAAACATTACATTAATTTCAGTCGCTGCCTACCGTTATACAGGTTTGCAAATACAATCAAACTTGTGTCATTATCTAAATAACACCCAGTCATTAATTACTAACTAAAATGATTCACTAAAACTTTTAGTACATGCTTGGGGCAACAGCTGATTTGACAAACACCGTGTGCACTTCACGCTTCTTTTGTTGAACTATTTCAGTGTAATTCAACACTCCTGCCCCAATAACTTCTAACGTAATTCAATACACTGGAATAAATGAGTTCGAGTCCAAAAATTATTTCCTATGGGCTCTTTGCGAGTGCATACGCATACAAGAATTAATATATATATAAATGTGGCTCAGACTGGTTCTAATCAATATATGGTCGAATAAGACACAAACACGGCTTTAATTAAAATCGAGACTCGTCATACGCTAACACATAGAAGATATATATGCGTTTTTTTTTTCCATACTTTAATGCCAGGACATATAAGGTAAAACCAGTAATTACGAAACGCAGTAGCTAGCGCTGATTACCTATGCAACGTTTGGTGAATTAAGGTTAATTTTCTCCACAGTAATAGATTGTCAACTGGTCTGTTCTATACACTATCTCTAATCCGAGCACGCCTTCTAGGCACACGCATGCTCATTGCCACAATAGTGCGTTCCTACTACATTAACTTATTTACATCTGTAAATAATTTTAAGTCAACGTGTGTGTGTGTGTGTGTGTGTGTGTGTGTGTGTACACAGTTTTCTAACACTGTAATCTTCCGAAGCCATAACATTTTTTCACAATGTAATCCGAAGTTCGAGCAGACAGAATGCGCTACTCTTTTGTTGGTCTTAAATTTACAGCGCCACCAGGTTCTTACGTATTTATGTTCACTTGACATTTCGTAGCAGGAATATGATCACAAAGTATGTTTATATTTCTATGTCAATGTCATACATGTTTGTGTGCAGTAGATGTTGGTAAGGAGAACACATTTTTTCAGATACTTTCGTTTCGCAGCTTACCAACTTTAAACTGTCTGCCTTTCAAATATGATGCGCACTATATATCTAACTTCTTTCTGCGCATGCATATATTACCAGCTTACACACTGAAAACAATATAGATATATATAAAGACGCGCACAAGTATGTATATTCATACAGGAATATAGCCTTTACTGTATTAATTTACAGGAACCATATACATTTGGTTCCATTAAAATTTGTTGTTAGCTGTACCAACTGATCATAAAATAGTAAGATGGGTAGGAAACGTGGTTTCCAACAGGTGTAGGTAATTTTGAACGTGTTATTGGTTATAAACACAACACTGTACTTGGTATTTTATGAAACGAGATGACCATATCTGAAATGGACCTCCGAGGAATATGGAATCGATTCTAGTTGGTAGCGTTGTGGATGTGCAAACGTTAACTTGTGGTAAAGTTTAACTGTGAAGTTGCAATACGTTGCGGAGAAATACAAAAAGATATGGAATATTTTTCATATACTGACAATCACATATTGTTACATCCCTCCTAGAGACCAAACTGCTAACGTAACATGCGACATGAAACGTCTACTCTCTGTGGATCTTCTATGACAATAACCACAACTGTTCACCCACCGTACGGCTGGTATAAACGTAGACGAAGAAATTCAGATACTGCGCTCCTTTTGCCTTTGTTTCATGGTACCTAAGTTTGTATACCCACCAGGACACACCTTTACCCCATTCAATAGCACAAACGAACCCAAGATGCAGCTAATCGGGACTGGGGCTCTTTTGACGAGGTGGTGCGCGACAGTATAGAATTACATGAACTATTGTTTCCATTAAATAAGTACTATGTAATTCACGTGCAATACATTCATACTTTGTCTGCTCGTTCTGTCATACGGCCGTCGTAATGAAATATGGCAACAAATTCCTCGATCTATCACTAGAAGAGAATTATGACACGTTAAGGGCATAACATCCCAGATGTGATCCATCATATCTGTCACTTTGTTTGAGCAAATTTCTGTCAAATATGATACAGAACGTTTCACGACTTCAAAGCCCATCTTTTAACAGGTTTTTGCAAGATGTGTAGTAAAATAATTTTCTTTGGGACGCCTTTTGTATCCGAAGAACAGAAGGTTAACAAACTCACTGCTGCGTACATACGTCACTTGCAAAAAAAATAAATAAAAATCTCTCTTAAACACAACAAACGAGATAAAACAAAAGTGTGTGTGTGTGCGCGCTCTCTCTAAATGATATATACACTCCAAATTTTCTAAATTCCACTAACTACCACATGGTTCTTGTGCTATAATAATCGATTGAAATGTCATAACCCTACGAGAAGGTGTTGTTGCTATCTTTTAATCTCTTCTTATTTTCCTTTTTCTTATGAAACGCTTGACGTTTGCCACACGTTTGATTAATCTGGAAGAATTAATACAGTGCTATACAAAGCATATAAAACAGTGACATAGTGCACTGATATCAATGGTACGTGCTTACAAGGGCAAGGTTTAGACAAATCATGGTGGCACGCGGCTTTTGAGTCACCCTGTGTATACAATATAAAATTATCTCACTTTTCAACTGCAAGATACAAAATATTCATGAATGATTTAGATTAAATGTTCCTGATGATATCTTTAGTAGATTCCCAAATCTGATCATAACTACCAAAACAAACACAACTGAAAAATAACAACGTACAAGTGACTAACCGTAAAGATATCTTGGGCTTCCTTTATGGCACTCCCGGATGATTATGGAATTATACAATTTTGGACACAATGTTATTAAACAATCTCTGGCAAATGGAGATTTAAAAATGAAAGTCCAAACGAAAAGTTCGTGTTCATTACGAACCTGGTGTTAGGCCTAAATGAACACAGTAGATCATGATAGACCAGCCGACAGATTTGTTTGGATGTTTAGTGTTGTGTTATTTGTAGCATGTAAGTAATTCTGTGTTAACTTGCCTAACGTTTTGACGTTTCTAGAATCTTTAATTTCACAGAAGAAAAAAAAGGCCTATATAGATTTTAATTCTGTTTTCCAATGTTGCTGTTTTCCTTTACCTCCTTTTTTATTAGTAGTACTTTCTCTTGTAACAATGTATCCATAAAAGTAATTTTGTAATAAATGTTAACGCTTTGGAAAAATGGTAGAAAAAAGACGATTATTGCAAGTGCACTGAATTGTTTTCGGTATGGGATCGTATATTACAGAGGTTAAATTAGGATAACTTACCATAAAACACTATTAGATTAAAAGTTTCACGCACAACTACACAAAGTGCATTCCACGAATAACCATCTCTAATTTAACTGTTACATGGCAGAGAAGGCACCTGATAAACAGCACTTGCCGCTAACTCTTGGGCTACTCATGTCTGATGAAAATAGGCACAGCATGTCCTGGTCATTATGACGTTTGATCCACAATCTGTGGGTAGCGGGATCTAAACCCTTCTCTGAATAACTTTACTCTTAGCCGCGAGGGCGCTATCACGTGACAGTCAATCTCACTCACTATTCGTTGGTGAAGAGTTGAAGGTGCGTGGTGTTAACTAGCTTTCCTTTTATTACATCACCTCGAAATTACGGACGGTTAACGCAGGTAACCTTCAAGTTGTTTTGCGTAATTATTTAACGAACCGAATAGTGAGTTTTAGTGGTTTTTCTTACAGCGCACCCTCAGCCCCAAAATTGTAGAGTACATTTTTGCGGCACTGGAACACGAACCGTGAATCGTCGGATTCAGTTGGCTACATTTGAAGCCATGCCCTGGAAATTCTCCAAAATTTTAAAAATGAACAGAGCGACTCAAACTTTCGAGAATTTTGTTAAATAAATATCTTGTAACTTACATGTACGTTGTTAAAAATCCAACAACAACGTGTAGATTTGAAACTTTTATTATCGCACGTGTTCACAATCAAGGTAATTTGCAACTTATAAACATGTAATAGCTCAGACTAGTTAATTTGAGTGTTTTCAAACGGGCTATAGTATGAACATTCTGATTAAGTATACGTTTTATAAACACGTATGTATTCCGGTTCGGTTTATTTCGTAAACGTTCTGCACTTCAAGGTTTCTGGTTCAGTATAATAAATGCATTAAAAGATGTAATGTGTGTGATATACACCGAAAATTAACAATAAAATAAGAAGTAACATAGAGACGTTTATCAGTATTTTTGCATTTGAACTATTATGGTTGAATCTAAACACTGGAGTAACATAGCCGAATTGTGTGTTTTATAGGCATGGCAACTAGGCACAGTTAAATACAGTTATGACTACTTACTACACTACTACGTCTGTCGCACGCTTTCCGAGACTTGGTATTGATGGAAAGGCATCGTCGGCACTGGATGATGAAAATGTAGTGTGGTTGACATATTCTCCTTCGCTCGCGCTCGAGGGTTTTCAGAATACGGAAATGGAAGTATATCGCTTTCATACGGAGTAGTAAACGTCCATTACGATTAGGAGTAAAATCATACAACTATCATAAGTAGCAGACTAAAAAATATACCACTACCATAAGCAGTACAAAAAACATACCATCACAATACCCACCAGTAAACGTACTACTACCAAAACACACTAGAAACATATCAGTAGTACAAAACAAATTAATTCCACAAACAAAAGAAAACATACCATGCCATATACACTTCAAATATACTGTTACCACATGCAGAAGAAAGAGTGATTTTTCTCTATTTTATTCATCTCGACACTTGTTAAATTAGTAGGTTGTTGTTCTATGAAAAGTCTAATCACTTAGTCAAATCGTTTCAGGTTACGTAAAATACAAGAGGAGTTTCTTCTTATGAAAACTTTATTCCATTACATCGGAAGTGTAAATTACACAAAAGCAGACTCTATACGCGCGTATAAAACTTCCCACGCATTTATACTTACGTGTAGAAACAAATATATACACCTACTTTCATGTCCTTTTGGAGGATTCTCTCATTAATTAGCCTTACAACATGCACCCTCAATAAAGTTTAGACCTCTACACGTAATGTTCCCCTCCTCAAAAAATACATCATAATACCACTTTATTCATTTATATATAAATAAATAGCGGACAGTGGTCATATCCAGTTGCTTTCGTAGCAAGGTTTTGATCTCCACTGCTACGTAAGAATGGTATTTCCTATCGGGATTAGGGTATCGACATCATAGGTTTGTATGTGGAGAAAGTATTGCTAACTATCAGTTGGTAATCGCCCACAGTGGACAAAACTGACCAACAGAACATCTGGTTTGTTTCTATATTTTACATTTGACACGAGCTTTAAGTTTAAAGTAGTATACCCATTTTTTAATTCATCTGTTGTCAAGTTAGATGGTGGCAGTTTCGTTTGTTTTTGAATTTCGAGCAAAGCTACACGAGGGCTATCTGCGCTAGCCGTCCCTAATTTTAAAGTGTAAGACTAGAGGGAAAGCAGCTAGTCATCACCACCCACCGCTAATTCTTGAGCTAGTTTTACCAACGAATAGTGGGATTGACCGTCACTTTATAACGCCCCCATGGCTGAAAGGACGAACACGTTTGGTGTAACGAGGATTCGAACCCACGACTCTCGGATTACGAGACGAACGCCTTAACCACCTGGCCATGATGGTGGTAGTAAATAATTGTATAACACAAGACCGTCCTAAAACATATTTACCATCCCATTTTGTGCAGATTAGATTGCACACAACATAAACGCAGCTACAATACAAAGTGCGCGACACGCCCAAGACACACAAACGTTTTTATTTTTTTTATGGAAAGGTGTAAAGTTAGTTTAATATGAGTGAGGCTATAATATGTATTTAGGATATAAACTTGTGTCACATTTAACTGTAAAAAAATATTTGTGCTAAAACTTCTGTTACAATAGAACAATACATATAGAAGAAAAAGTCAATAGAGCATATTATGAATGTACATATTGTGCAAGAATATTTTTTGTTCCATATATGGAATAACATACATTGTATCTAATTCCACCATGACGTTTTATGACACGGATATTAAACAATGCACTAATTTTCTGTCTTCTTCTGCCACACACACACCTTCGGGTTAAGTTAGCAGAAAGTTTACGAACTTACAACGCTAAAATCTGGAGTTCGACTTCTCTCTGTGGACATAGAGCAGATATCCTATTGTATACAACTTTGCGATTAAAAATCCAACAACGTTTGTCTACCTGTGAATTTCAACAGGAACTACTAAAACCTCGTTTTCAAATAAATAACATGAACACACAAAAAAATTAAAATATTTAGAAAACACGTGTTTCTATCAATGATAAAAGCATTTAAACAAAAATCATAAAATGACAATTAAATGTGAAAGTTTTACTCACAATAGAAATTCCTTAATAATGAAATCTTGTAGAACCAAGCTCGGAGTACTAGAATATTCGTATAGAAACACAAGAAGGATATTACAACGAGAAGTGGAAGCTCCTAACAAGGCTAGTGAAAGGAGAACTAGACCCGCTAATTGCGGGATAAGGACCGTAACAGAAGATTTCAGTACAAGAAGTTAGTCGTATTAAAAAGGGTTTTCTTGAAAACGTTTATTGGCACATTAATATTGAAGATGTTACAAGACAATGGCTCGTTATAACAGTGAAAGCAAGTGACAGTAAATGTTTAACAGGGTTTAATGAAAGTTTTATTTTGTTGTATATTTTTGGCATGCTGCTATAAGATAGACACAGACTGGCACATCAGTTATTTAAGGGAATTTTTGTAGGATTTCCTAACGTCAATCTTTTTAATTATTATCCTAGGCACGTAAAACATACGAGTCGCTTGTTCTGACAACAGTATAAAGACTTAAGTTAACAAAACAAACTCGCCCAAGCAATATATATGCTATAAATTATGCCAACAATGCAGTACACAAGAGGTATATCTGGAAACTAGCATTACTTGATTATGCCGACAATATAATTATCAGTGGACTTCATTGTATGGATTCTGCTGACAATACCAGTTCAAGTATGCCAGACTAAGATGACAAGTGACGATATCCTAATAATAATATTATATTTAGTCTCTTTGCAACCGAGAAATTCAACACTGGCATAAATGTTCTCAAAACTAGGTTATTTTATTTGTGTTTTGAAACACAATGATGATATAATGGCAAGCTAACAACCAACCAACTGCAAGCATAATGAAGGTTTTATTTTGGGAGAAAGTACTACATTTTTCGACAGAACATTGGTCTGTCTTTAGATTATCGATTTATTGCTACAAAAGTTTTCATCAGTATGTAACATCGACACTGAATATATACCGTATTTCTCGGTGTATAAAACGCACCCTTATTTGCACAGATATCGTTAACAAGGCTGTGTTTGTATCTTATATGAGAGACCAACAAATTGTTTATTTTCTTAAAAAAAAAATCAAAATGATATTAACTTTCAAAACTTTGCAAAGAAAACGAACTAGTACACAACCTATAGTAACACCACGCGATTTTTTTTTCTTTTAACTTGACCGTTTCATTCCACTGACATTGGATGTTTTCAACAGCCCTCTATCGTTCATTTCCTAAAGTATTGATATTTGAAGGAAAACCAGCAACATCACAAAGCTCAGAACGTGTCGGGATATTTTTCTTCGTCTAACGTCCTTTTCATTTTCTTAACATACAGTACAACTGAATGTTTTAGCTGAAAATTGAGACTTTAAGAACGTTACGAGACCCAAACAGCTTTAAAAAACGTATTATAGGTATCGAACCATAAATCACAGAATTTTCTTTATATCATTCACTTCCACTTTTGTTCACATAAAGTACGTTTGTATTTTCTGTACATGTTATAAAGGATCCCGTAACTAACAAAGTTATGGGCATACATGCTATCTGGTACATTAATAAATTAGAAAAATATATTTAAAAGCCGTTAGTTTTAATATACTGCATTAGCTTAACCCTCAGATTGCTAAAGTATACAGATAACCTGATATGAAGTGAAAATTCGTGAAACTTCAAAATGGATTTCGAGTATTCATACGACTTTTCTGGTACTTTTGTTTTTGTTTTAGAATTTCGCGTAAAGCTACTCGAGGGCTATCTGCGGTAGCCGTCCCTAATTTAACAGCGCAAGACTAGAGGGGAGGCAGCTAGTCATCACCACCCACCACCAACTCTTGGGCTACTCTTTTACCAACGAATAGTGGGATTGACCGTAACATTATAACGCCCCCACGGCTGAAAAGGCGAGCATGTTTGGTGCGACGGGGATGCGAACCCACGACCCTCAGATTATGAGTCGCACGCCTTAACCCATCTGGCCATGCCGGACATTTCTGGTACTAAAATGCGTTTTAAAATGTTTAAAAGGCAAAGTTTTTTTAATTCACGCCGTATTATTTAATCTATACATCTAAATATACATTGTCCGTTTACGAAAAGAATCATGTAGTAATTCAATGAGTTATTGCAGTTAGTATAAAATAGATTTTAAAGTGTTCTTTAAATATGCTCATAAAAGTATTTATTAATGTTTAGAATGCGTAGTAAATATAAGTGTTTAATTTCAATATTAGTTTGATATGTTTCAGAGAACTAGGGACATGTTGGGAGGATGTACGGAACTGTCGCTTTGAAATAAGAATCTCACACACACACACACACAGAGTTTGACACGATATCGAACTTGCCAGAAAGGTAAGCATTACAGGAAACAAACCCAGAAAGGTCTTATAGAAAAAAAAATTGTGAGAGAAAAATATTGTTATCAAAAGAGGTACAAGACGTACTTGAGAGGAAACTTTGAGATACTCGGAGTAAGTTCTGAGAAACTGTTAATTAAAAATTATGAATAATATAAACCTGCTCTTAATATTTATCGTAAAGATGAAGGATAAAGTCTGCTTTTAAAAACCTGAATAATTAAGTACTGTTCTCGCGTTCTTTAAAGTAAACTGAGTAATTATAAGAAATACAATTACATTTCTCATCACCAGATGGTGTTTGACACTTAAAATTAGCAATACAAAATAATAATAAACAACAACAACAATAGGAAGTACTTAGGTCACAAAACCAAATAAATACTGTTACCGTCTTAGAAATACTGGTCTTTGCATCGAATTACCTAGGAGTGAATGTTTTATTTCACGAAAAATATAATTGAAGGTAATATCTAAGGAAGGTTTACTCAGCAGTTTGGCAAAACTCGAGTTGCTAAACCTCTCTTGATCAAAAGTAATTTAACAGCACCACAAGCCAAAACAAACTAATGGTGGAAAAATGTTTAATCCTTTGATTGTATGTAATATACTGTTTTAAGTCTAACGCAGTTTGTTATATTATTTGTCATGTATTTGTTTTAATTCAGTCCACCTGTGAATAAAATATATTAGTTTAACACACATGAAGTCGGAAGATAAAATACTAATCTGTTTGTCTGTCTAGCTAAGCTGTTTTTGCTTTATAGGTGATACTTTTAATAGATTATTGTAATCCGGTTCAAGTCTAAGTATTACATTTGTTTCTCAGTTTTGTGTACGTAGACTAGTAAAGTATGGGGGATGGATGTTTTGAGGTTAAATCCTAGTTCAGTATACTGACGAAAGGAATATATTTGCCTCTTTCTCAGGGGGGAGGGAGGGAATAGTACCAGTAGACAAAGCTGTATAATAGGCTCCACAATTTAAAATAGGCAGTACCCCCCCCCTCTACAAGGTTGTTTCCAATAAAACAAAGATTGAGAAATTCTTCCACAGCTTTTCGTTGGCTAATTTCTACCTTTTCCAATACAAGTACACTGAATAGGGCACGCTTTGAGATGCTCATTTACTGGACTTTTTGCTCATACAAGAATTAAACCCATTCAAACTGGTACAAATGGACGATACTTTTTTATATTAAAATTATAATTAACTCATAAAAACATCACGACGGAAAATTCTTCCCTTTTCTTCATCTTCAATATACAGTTGATGAACTGTGGAACGAAATCACTTTTACGCCTTTCTAAATAATTATTCGTTGGGGAATAAAGGTAGAAGGAAGGAAAGATTTAGTGATTCCATACTATATTTTCAGAACTGTCGAAACAACTGATGAACAGTTAGTTGCTGTGAAACAAAGAGGGGACGTATCTTTATTATTTTGTAACATATTCTGCAGTCCTGTGGAAACTGTTGATGAACAGTATAACAGATATCAAGTACGAAGTGAACATAATGACAACTGCATCTTGACTTCGTTTAAAACAATCCGATAATTGTAGCTAACTCGAATAATTCAATTCAATCAAACTTAAATATTTAGAATTCCTGCTATGTTATTTTGTGGATCTCACTTCGCTGTTAGGACTTGTTAGGCTAAAGGTCCTACATTCACATGTTCATGGCGTAGTGATACTTTATAAACGATATAGATCAGTTGACAAAGTCGCTACAGTAGTTGTATGACCATCGATTTCAGATCTTTTAATCTAACTCAAACCATCCGGATTACTAATCAGTCCGGATACTCAGTAATTCCTGATCAGCATGCAACAGCATTGTTGGTGAAGCAGATGAGACGATTAAACAAGCGTAAGATAGTGCACAGATGCAGTAACCGGATTATTAGTATAAGCATGTCCTGTTCACTATCCGCCCATATTTTGACCATTTCACACACATCTTTCGTAGTGTACCATGTGACAAAGGGTTACCAGACATTGCGGTTTTGGACCTAATTTTCTTGCTCTGATCAGACACAGTAAACAAATTAAATTGTCCAAGTTCATTCGTAACTGAATGATATTAATATGTATGATTAATGATTAAACACAATTGTATTTAGAGAATCACCCGACAGACGGCGCTTCCCTCTTCTCGGCTACTTTTCCTTAGCATAACATGTTATTAGGTAGCAGCGACACTAAAGATTTGAAAGCGAAATACAAAAAAGAAGATAGGAAATCCTGCCCAACTGTGAAAAATAAAACGAAGAGATTTTTTTATTTTGATTAGATTCAAGACAATTTAAGCGTGTTTTAAAAGAAATATTTATCGATTTGTTTTTTAACTAGATGAGTTTTAATTAATTTTGTCTATGGTTTTAAAACACGATATAATAAACATCAGATCACGCGTCAAGTGGTTAAGAAAAATGTGTTATCCTAATTTAAGTAGTTTTGAAACTTGTGCAGTCACTCCCTATGGTAAAAATCTCTTTTTCAGTCTAATAGCCTTAAGTTAACAGTCCAATATATTATAAGGACAATTAGTAGTTTTAGTGAATTTATTATATATAGCGATCATAAACTTTGATATGGGAAATTCAGTCCGTCCGTCCATCGGTCAGTGATTATTTCTCTCGAGCAGTTCGTGGTTGATTAATCTGGAACGTTTGAAGTTAAAGTCCGTTACGCGCGGTTTAGTAAACATGAATATAGCCTAATAGACACTGTCTCTGTACGCGAAAGAAATTAGATATGTTTATGTGGTTAACAAGTTAACCACATGACAGGTTAAAACTTACAAGTAATTCGCAGTCACAGCAGACCAGATTAGATTACACCGGTTGATAATTGTAAATAGCAGCATGACAGTGCCCACGTTCTTTGAAATTCATTTTGAAAACGTGATTTTTTTTTATTAATATTTCTTATAAAAATAACATCAGCATATTCGATTATAAGCCTAACTAAACGTCTGTATCACAAACAGATACTAATCAGTATGAGGAACCAATGAGTAATCTTTAAAATAAGCCCCATTTGAAATACAACAGGAGTACATTGAACTCCACAAACGAGCTTATCAGATTACTCTGAATTTCATTACACGTCTAGAAATAAGAGAACTGCAACAAGTCTACGTGTGTATACATAAATATTAAATTTTCTCTATACCGATAAAACGAAAAAAACAATTATAGGCTTAGTAAAAGAAAAACGTAACCTCGTGAATACAAAAGATAAATATACAGTACTTCAAAAAACAAAAAGGTTACCTGTAAATGTCCTGGAATCATATCAAATCTATAAAATATCCACGTATTTCTGTTAGCATATACGGAATGACATACCGATTTGATATCTTATTCAGAGGCGGTAGTCATTCAATATTCCACAGTCGTTGAAATCAATTCCACGTTCGAGATAAAAACAACGGCCATGCTGTAATAGAATAGCAGGGTTTGTTTGTTTGTTTGAAGTTAAGCACAAAGCGACACAATGGACTTTTGGCTCAGCCCACCACGGGTATCGAAACCTGGTTTTTAACGTTGTATGTCCACAAACATACATACCATTGTGCCACTGGAAGGCAGTAACAATGTTAATAAAAAATTCAAAAGGCTGTAAGAAGACAGTAGTTTCAATAACATTGACAATATCTTAGATTGGAAACATTTTGAAGAGGAGAGAACGTTTAATCTGTAGAAAGAAGCGGGTATTTGATCTTAACGTTCTAACACACATACAGTAAAGTTAGGACGTTAACGGACGCTGACATTTTACGTGTTGTCGTGTTGGATAAGATTTTCCGTCCGACTCACTGATGGACGATGATCATCTTATCTGGAAGGACAAAAGTATAATATGCACAATTTGTGGCCATAGGAACGACCAGCGGAAAGACGAATGGTGAAATTCCTGAATGTTGTGAATATGGGCTCGTCTTCTGTATGATGTACTTCCTCTTAGCAACACACCGCTGATGTTTCCCTAATGAGCTGATTATGTTAACAAGATGAATTACATTTTGAATAACTTAGTTTCGTTGGTTCTATCTGTGGTGTTAAATAGCACGGTATAATCAAACCCTGAGAGGAGAGTCATTCTTCTAGAAATCACACATACGTAACGTTACGTGCGGTTTTGCATGCCTGCTTGCCACTCCTCGAGCCAAAGAGCTGATTTCAGTCCCGTGTGTCTCCACCCACTGATGTCGTTTCGAGTGACCAATGGTCGCTCTCGGCGTGGGCTGACGGATAGTTCTAGTGAAGCCTGAAACGACTAAGAGAAGCGCGGGAACAGAATGTTTATTGAAAGTGAACGTCTACCGTCATTCTACACGTTACTATAGCGATCAAAGATTCAAATGATCACCCGTTTCCCATGGTAACTATACAGCCATTGGTGGAGTACTAAAGACTTAAATATATATCTGTTCTCATTATTTTACATGTGTTTAAGTCAACGTTCAGCAATTACAGATAGATAAACAAGCAGTATTATTCAAGTAACATTTTTTATTACTTGTTTTATCAGCCTCGTGAACGTTTTGCCATCTTTTTTTTACACATTAATTTAACCCATCTGCTACCACATGAAAGCCAGACATTAGCTTATTATTATGAAGATTTTTATTATTATTATTATTATATGATATGAAGAAAACAACTTACCTCATAATTTCGCTACGGATAAACACTCAAAAAGTAGAATTATTAAACAAATTAACTGTCTTAATGCGATATATCAGTAACACTTCAGAAGCCATTGCTGCCGATATGAAAAATTCAACGCATTCGCCTTAAAAGCTGGTATCTCGGATCCAATGACCCATCAGTACAAACGTTTCGATATGATACACTAACAACGCTTGTCAAATCATATCAAGAGTTACCGGTAATCAGTTAGTTCCATGCGGTAACTGCTTTATTATCTATATCCCAATTCAGCATATAGTTTACCCTCTTAAAACTTGGCGGTTTCTCACGCAACTCTTACAATTTCCTTTCAGAAATTCGGGTTAAGTGACCGTAGAATAAAGTGGACGATCTGTACGCAATGATTTAGACAGTCTCTTTTGTTTGATTTAAAAACATGGGGTCAACTGCACAAATACGAAATAACCAGGTAAATTGAGGATAAGTCTGAAATGCCCACACTAGCAACAAACGGAACACTGAAATACAACATACAGCCATAAACAGGCTAGAAGATGCATTATACCTTACATCTTAACCTTGACTAAAACTATAACAATTATTTTACAGAAACAAGTTAAATAACTGGTTAAAGATTACGCTTACTTGACACGTGTAAAATTAGGCCCATGAAACTTTCGTAACAAAAAAAGGTGATACACATCAACACCCTTAGAAATGTTGTGATAACTAGGGGTGTGAGCAGAAGATCCAAGGCCATATAGTGTACCTGTCTAAGTACAAAGAACGGTAATGTATAAATAAATATTAATCAAGAGGGCGTGCACAAATTATTCTCAGTTTAAGACATTCCTAGCGCATGCGTAAGAAACCCACGAGTAGGTGGAAGTCAAGTTGAAAACAAATGTATAAGGAAAAAACAGAGCGAACTTTATATTTCTTTTAACTTTACTTAGAAAGAACAAATACGAGCCATATAAAGGTGAAAATCTATTATGAAAGATCTCTCTCTCAAAGCATTCAGAACAATTAGACGACACTGAAAATAGGTTTAAGTGGTTTTTGTTGATAAAGATGTTAAACGCGTTATCATAGTTAATTGTTAGCTCATTTTGGAATTCTCTATTTTCAGATGAAATTATACCAGTTATATAGATCCGGGCTTAACCATAACTTTATAAGTTAATAAAACCTGTTCCGCAAGAAAAACGTACTAGAATTATATAATGTCAAACAAATTTAAAAGAAAACTAAAACCTATAAATGTTAAAGTACATTAGTTCTTCCGCTCGGTATGTTCAATTACATTTTCAGCCTAGTAATATTGCTAAAGAAATACTAAAATCTCCCTTTCTTAAGATTCAACAAAGAAACAAAAGTCAAATGGTAAAGAGATTCAAAACCTTTATTGTAAGATACAATTGAGTATAATTAGCAATTTTAAGATTATTTTCGCCTGTGATGAAATTGATAAGGATACTGAATGAGGCATAATGTTGAGAATATAAATAAACTCGAAGAAAAAAAAACTTTGTGGATATAGAATGAATATCATTTCGTAGCATCTTTCATTATCTCTATAAATGACCAACATCATGACGTCTTCATAATTATAAAACTGTGGACACCATAAGTTATAAAGTTTCCAGTAGAAAAGAAAACCTACTGCTAGTACACTGTGGTTAACCCTGACCCAACATCCATAACATGCAGAAAAACAACATGAACATTCTTAACAAAATCATGTTAAATATCAGTGTTCCTGTAAACTGACTTTCAAGTTCTACAGTTCGGATGTTCGAATATTGCGTTTAAAGTCTTTGACGAACCGCCATTGGTCTACGACCCGTTTTCAATAGCACTGGGCATGCCTGCATTTCCCTCAGTCTCCCAGAGAGAGAAACTATGCATTTTCCTGAATAAATGTCATCTTTTCGACGGCGGCTATCAGCCGTTAAGACGAAATGAAACCCGGGAAGGACATGGGAGCAGTAAGCGGCCTCTGGAATGTACAAGGCAAAAGACTTCTCAATCAAGGAGTAGACTTGGTCGTAACCTACACGGTAAAATGTTTAAGTGTATTAGACTCGTAAGAGTATTTCATCATGCAAAACAGTGTTTCTAAACAGATTGCGCAATTAAGTTTCAACGCCTGCAAAAGGAAATGTGGAAAAAACAACAACTGATTACTGGTTTCTAAATCAGAACTTACATATTGCTCAGTATAATAGTTGCCAAATGACAGCTTAAAACACAAGTCAGTTGTTTTTTGAAAGGACGTTGATTATACTGTTATGACAGATATTATGAATGAATGCGTTTTCAAAATTACTAAAAACAGGAAACCTGGTAAGCGGAACTGTGGGTAGAACTTCCTTATTCTCCATTTATCCTCTAAAGAAAGAACGTCTGGTTACTGAGATCATCCGAGTTATTTGGTTTGTTTTGTATCTTAACTAATTTCTGACTGAACATAATTTCTCAGGACCAAGAATTGCCAGAAATATGCCATCGTTAATTAATTCCTAATGCTTTCCTCTATTAATATGTAGTAGCTGTGGTGAGATTTTGTTCATATAAATAAATCGAATCTTAACACCTACTATTACTTGGATGTGCACAGTAAAAGTTACCAGCTTTTAAATGAGGATTTACTTGAGTTTTCATAATTTTTAATGTGTAAAACCATAAAGAATCATAATCAGTGTATGATTATATAGGATCAATTACACGTTGAAAATTCAAGGAGACCAAAATGTTAATAGCACAGTGGCTGTTGTACACGGTAGCCTTACAGAACACATTCAACACAGTGGCTGTTGTATATTGTAGCTTCACAAAATGTATTTAGAAATGTAACAAATGAAACTAACTACATTCAATAGTGGTTAGGTAGGAGAGTTATGATTATCTAATACATAACAAAACAACAACAGTTGTTTAGAGATAAGTTTTAAAGTATGACAGAAGTAGAACCAGATATTCAGGACCTCAACCTATCAGATTTTTTTAAAGAAATCTAAATTTAGTTTTGGTAGACTATTTTTAAAACATGCAATAGGTATTATTTAAATAGGTGTTCTTCTGGACTTCTACGATAGTATTAATCTTTGATTTGATATTTAGTGAATGTTCCCTACTAGCTTCATACCAAGATAGATATCTTTACCTGTTCTATGCCTTTTTTTTCTTAATATGACATTACACAAGTTTCCCAGCCATTTATCTAAATTTCATTCAGATTTATATTTGAATATACATCATACAAAGTTCATACTAATTTTTCTTATTACACATTACACACATTTCTTAGCAGTTTTCTTTAAATAAACATTACAGAAATTTAATTATTTCTACTATCCATATAACCAACTTAAAGTTTGTACTAGCATACTACAATAATTTGTATCTAATTGAACAGCATGTAAAGTTAATACTAGCCAAGAATTTGAAGAAACATCAACATGAAATCCACTTTTAAAAAAACAAGTCCTATCTATGACAGTTCATTATTTAAAAAGGTTGTGATTCTTCAAATCACAACTTTGAATTTTTATATTAAAATGAGGTAGACATTGAAAACTAAAGACAGCCAAAATCATAAGTTCCAAAACGTAATGCAAGTGTTCAAAATGAATACAAGTTTATTAAGTTTGATAAAAAAAAATCAAAATTTGGCATTCAACAGAAGAAGTATGTAAAAAATAAAACTATTAAAACTTGACTAAGTTGTAACGATAAGGTTTAGGATACTAATGTGAACAAAGAAATGCTTGCCACCATGGAAGATATTGATTTGCAAAACAAGTTAATTCTAAAAGTATCTCGTCTATAATGATGTTTTGATACTTAAGCCTAAAAATAAAATGTAGGATAATTAATACAATGAAAGCAAATATTCCGAGTATAGTTAAGTTTAACACTTATTACATTTCTTTAGAGTATGGATAATGTGGTCTAGATTTAAAGCTGACACTGGCTAAAGATGTCTCAATTACTTAGTTTAAACACAATAAAATTTCATAGCCTAATTCGCAAAGTCTGTCTCGTCTTAATAAAGCCAACATAAACCCGCAAACTCTCTGCAGTTTTCAGCTCATCTGAAAGGTAAAAGACAACCTAAA
Organism: Tachypleus tridentatus; assembly: GCF_004210375.1. Classification (NCBI taxonomy): domain Eukaryota; kingdom Metazoa; phylum Arthropoda; class Merostomata; order Xiphosura; family Limulidae; genus Tachypleus; species Tachypleus tridentatus. The sequence continues at coordinate 36,033,674 of NC_134829.1, forward strand.
TAATTTACAATACAAGTACGCTCACCATGATTTGGCATCGAACTTACTTGGGAAGAGTTAATTTCAATTATATAAAAACTAATAAAATAGAAACATTGGTATTATTCAATAATACAATGAGACGAGGTAGGGCCACGATAAAATGCAATCATGTGTAAATACGTAAACGACTGTTTATAGGGCAGTTTTTAAGTTCCGGGAGGTATTATTGTTAAATTAACAGTAATTATGCAAAGAAAAACTTTATGAACGTTCTCGTCAGTCAGAATGTCAGTAACAACGGATGCACAAAAACATCTCCATATTTCAACAGGGTAATTAACAGTGTGTATATCTAAAGTTAGAAAATTAAATTATGCTTTTGTGGAGTTTAAAATCTTATCTATCACTTAATAAGTAACCTAAAATAAGTTACGTATGTCAAAAATATTGTGTAAGTTATTACTCCACGTTATATAAAATGTACTTTTTAATTATAATACATGCATGTGTCGCAATTTTTTTTTCTCATCAGGAGTAAACTTTAAGAGAAAATCTATGGCATAATAGCCTAATGCTTTCTTTAACTAGCTGTACCCTTGGCTGTGGACTACAGTTTCGCTTATTCAATGCTCTTAAGTCTAAATATTCGTTTTTTTATGTTGTAATATTAAAGATGGCACTATTTCAACAATAAAACAAACAAATTGTTATTTACTTTTGTTTATTCAACACTAGCCTTCATGTAACAATATATGTGTACATAAACTTTGTTGCGATTATTAATAATGAATTCAGAGTTGTGAATATTAATTATGCAATTCCTCCTCTAGTGGTGACCTTATGTAATCAGAGTTTCGTCATAAAATCACCAATAATATCATGATACATATTTTGGGAGAATAAAACAGACACTACCTTCGTAGGCAGTTTAAAGTTTATGGTGCCCTGGTAGTGTTATAAAAAGTAGCAGTCATTGAAATGCTGTTTTTTAGGTGATATAAACTTTAGACTTATGATACAGCTGACTAATAAAAAAAAAAGGTTTAGTTTTGGTTTTAAGGTTTCTTTATATCGAATTATTGATTTTTAAACACGTGTGTTTACGTTTCAAACAACATTTTGTGTATGTGGACCAATACACACGCACACCAGGAGTGTTAGTGTTAATCGTACGTCACTTGATGTTTTTTGTCGAAATTTCTGGATAACGTCTAGCAAATGTTACGACTGGCGTTTGCATGATTCAGATCTTTACAAAAAAGAAAATTTTTAAATTCGTAGTTGTCTGTGTTTGTTGACTTTCACGTAAAGCTCCTTGACTATTTGCGCTTCCAGATTATCAACAGACCTTAGGTACTGACAAAATATATTCACGCTGTTTTTTTTCTATAAAGTATAATATTATGTACTTGTAAAGGTTAATGAAATGTTACATAATTATACGTTTATTCATCCTACTTAAAAACGCACTGATGTAACAAGGTTTGCCTCGAAATTGCACTGACGCCATTAATAGCTTTGTTTTCGTAAGTCAACGATCACAGTTCTAAATTAATATAAACGTCATTTATAAATTTTCATTACTAGAAGTAAGCTTATCTGTATACACGTCTTAAACATTAGCATATAAGAACTACTGACATAAAACACTTCCACCAGGTCCAAATCTACAAGTCGCTGTTTACAGATACAAGAATTTAACTTAAATAGTAATCAATTCTACACCAAATTTGACCTTTTCACCAGTTTTTTCCTCCCTTTCTGGCTGTTAAAAGGATCTATTCTCATCTTTCATTTGCATTGATGGTAAAACTACTAAGTGTACTTGATGTCATTCATAATTTTCAACTAATGACCAGTGGGAACGCAGCCGGTCAACATTAACCTACTACCAACACCCCTACGCTAACGTATTAATTTCCACTTTATAAACAGATAGACACTCTGCTTAAACAAGAATATTTTACGTTATCACACGTATTGAAATCCGTTGCACCAGCTCAGAAGTCTAGAGCTCTTCCAGAAGTTAACCCCCCCCCGCCTCTAGTTATCGAGAAATACGTTCGCAGTGAAAGAAGCCAGTGGAATGTTAAAATAGAAGTTCAAATCGTCTTCTAATCAAATATAAAAAATTAAAAATCGTTGGTTGATTCTGACTGATGTTACGCGTTCCCTTACACTCACACGTGTGTACTCCAATCTATTACAATTTGAAAATAAAATCCAATTAAAAGTCATTTGCTGTCATTAGGCTTTTGAAAACGATGACACTTTACTATGTATTATTGGAATGTATGATGTGTTTCCGGCTAACTAATGAATAACAATGACTCGTGCTATCTGCGCTAGTCGTCCCTAATTTAGCAGTGTAAGACTAGAGGGAAGGCAGCTACTCATCACTACTCACCGCCAACTCTTGGGCTACTCTTTTACCAACGAATAGTAGAATTGACCGACACATTATAACGCCCCCACGGCTGAAATGGCGAAAATGTTTGGTGCGACCGAGATTCGAACCCGCGACCCACAGATTACGAGTCGAACGCCTTAACCCACTCGGCCATGCCGGACCTCATTGAGTCGCGATTTTCAAACAAAATTGAAAATAACGAAACTCGTAAGTGTGAGGCAAAGTAAACACTGGGTTTTAAAACAAAGCCGGAAATGACCCACATTTAAGCCCAAGTCCTAATCTTATAGATGCATGCATGTTATAGAAAGCACTAAGAATAAACACGAAAACTTTGCCGTTGTTTCCTCAGTGTGTATTTTTAAACTGAATGCCACAATACCCCAACAAACCCAAGTGATCAGTTTTATACAGGTTTCAGGAGAGCCATGGAAGCAAATATATGATTAATAATTACTCCGAATATAGACTCCAGTGAATACATTACAAAATTATGAGCGATATTTAAAGTTATGCAAGAACAACCTAAGGCTAATTTTTAGTACTGTTATTTATTTTATTAATTTATCGGAAAACAAAAGTTTTTCGGTTAATTTCTATTTGGGAGCCCCTTTCAAACCGTTCAGATCTCTAGACCCACCCTCACCTTGATAATGAGTACAGACCGCGTTTCTTGTGCACTGAGGAGAGATACTTTCGTTTTCTCTCTCTAGCTGATGTCCTCCCCCATCCCCTACGGCCCCTACTCGTACATCTATCTGCATACAACGTTCTCGAGGGCGCCCTACAAAGACCCTGGGACCGCTCGCTAGGACACGGGATGGAATGTGACCCTGGGGCGAGGACAAAATACCAGAACAGCCCTAAGAAGGGTCAGGTCCAGACCGACAGCTTCAATACGAGAAGAACCTAGGAGCCCTCTTTAATTTACTGTACCGACTAAGCTATCATCCGTGGTTCGATTGTTACCCAGTCTATTCCTACTGTACTTCTACATGAACGTACGTCAAAACTCTGAGGCCTTGGTGCACTGAAGACCGAAGACAGTGGTATTAATGGTTTGAGTTTCTTCATGGGTATGATTCTTAAACACACGATACAATTAACAATCCCAAGAATCAAATCATTCTGAACAAAAGCCCAGTATCTGTAACATAAAAAGTCAGCTATAGAACAATCTCGAAACTTCGCTATGGCAACACCAAGGCCCTATGTAGTATTTAATTAAGAACCCAGTTCATGATCGCCGGTGACGCACTGTTACAACAGACGTTCCCATTGATAAAGTTCACCCGAAAAAAAATTTAGAAGTTAATTAATCAATTTAATAATAAACTTTTTATATTGTTTGGAGATATATTTATCATGATTTTGTTTCACTACATCCAATAAACTAATCTTTTCATCCGTTTCAGTTTCTACATTCTCGGAAATCTGGTTAAACGGGACAAAAAAAACCCAAAAACTTCGACATCGAAGGTTTAGAAGAATAAACGGTTTATTTCCACCGTCTACATAGAGTATTTTATCCTAAGGCAAATATATCTGTTTCAACTGATGTTATCAACAAATTAGGTTGTTTATCAAACAATATCCGCATTTTACGTAATGATTATTCGGGACTCCATTTATTAACGTTATCAGAAGCTTTATTACCCCGTTTTGAAGATGGCGACTCGTCACCATAGTAACAATACCTTGGATAAACTTAATTTTGGCTAGTCAGACGATGAATCGTCTCTATGGTAACACATTCAAACTTATTTTTGATTAGTCAGCTTTTTTTTTTTTTTTAAGTGCTAACTGTTTCAAAATCCAATCAAGATGCGACTTATTATACAAATATTTGCCAAGTTTACCGTTGAAAAGCAAAAACACTTCAGTAAACACAAACTACAGCACTCGTAAGACGGCTACTTTAGTACAACTACAAACTGACACGAAAGAAAGTAAAAAGAAACTAAAGCTACCTCACATGCTAAGCGAATATTTCCAGCCAACGTGATGCTTTATCCGACAAAGCTAAGCTACATCTGCGGACAGGAAAATATAACATAACTAAGCGCTGGTAGTAACGACCAATTTACTTATGGCCCTGGTCAAACAAAGTATCACAAACTAGAGATGCAATTCGATGTCTGTTATTCTAAGTCAGCATATCATGTACATATAAGCACTAATGTTAAATTAAACACGTAGTAAATAAATAGAGAATACACGTAATTTTCCATCGCTCAGAAAGTCTGGATTTTCAGCGTTAATCCACAAGTTAGAAATATTAACTATCTTAGTATCTGCAGAGAACTACCGAAAGTGTATAAAACAAGGAAATTCATTCACACAGAGGTAGATGAAGCTCTCCCAACCCGGCCTAACCATATAAATATATTAAAAACCTAAAAGACATGGGTTGAGAAATCATGAAACTCTCCATCTGTTACGACCATGTAAATATATTAAGATTTGTCAACACAAATTTAAAGTAATATAAAACGCACTCTTATCGCTCTAACCATAAGGATGTATTAAAAAACAAAAGTTTGTTAACAATATGAAACTCAACACATACGTACTGAATTGTTAAAATGTTTAGTAGAGGTATTAAAAATGCGTAAATAATCCAAGGTTAATGACAAAATGCGAAATTTCCCTTACTCGATCTAACCGTAAGGAGTGAGCAATGTATCAGTTTTTGTTTTATTAACATACGTTTCTTCATTAGATACTGATGAAGGAAGGTTATTAGCACACGCAGCTTTCGGGGGGTAAATATAAAGAAACCAATATCGTAAACGTTTCGTCTACAAACTAATGACAATAAGAATAAATAGCATTACTAAAAATCGTAAAATGTTTATCATTAGAGTCCATGATTATAGCTCTAAATCCACCCATTAGTACAACCATAAATCTAATTTAAAAATAAAACTAGTACTTAAAAATTAATCACACATACGCACAAATATATTTATCCTGTATTTTAATCAAATACAACTGACGGAAAAAAACGGAACTAGTTTATGCTGATAGGTTTACGCACAAAAATATTTATTCACTATTTTTATTCTTTTTTATAGTTAAGCATAAACCTACACGATGGGTTATCTATGCTGTGCCAACTACGAATAACAAAACCCCATTTTCAGTGTTTAAGTTCGTAGACTCACCGCTGTGCCACTGGATGGCAAATAGTCTTAGTTGTAGCGGGAAAAGTTATTTTGGTTTTTAGAGTAAAACCATATTGGACAATTTTTTGTATCCATCGAGGGGAATCGATCCCCAAATTTTAGCATTGTAAACCTGTAGACTTACTACTATCCTACTTAAAACGTTGAAAGTAAGAAAATGACCTAGTTTTAGAGATTAAATCGAGTACCTTACTAAACAGAGGCAAATAAAAAAAATAAACACTGACGACGCACGTGAACAGTTTTCATTCTTTTCCCGCCTTTTGGAACGTGAAATACTTTAACACTCCTACGAAAAGACGTTTCTAGTCCTGATTTCTCCAAGCCCGTTCCCCTGGCTGTGGTTTCGCTAGATAATAGATAGGGACAGTGGGAATCTCGTTAATCCATTCATTAATGGATTTAAATGGCAATTTCATTTAAATACAAAATTATTAGCCTAATATTAATAACCTTTCAAGTTGCTCTGGGGCCTATTAGGCCCCCACTTTTCGTAGGAGTGTTAAATATCAAACGGGTCTTTAACAAACAAATATTTATTGGAACTGTTTATTTTTTTATTTTTAACTAATGGCAAACCACAGGAGAAATATTTTATTAGTTGAAAATATGCCCGCCTGTCGGCCAACCAGTTTTGTTTTAGATGCATCTTAGAATAAGAATTCACGAGTTTTTTGTTTTTGTTTTTTTGTAAATAACGCAGATTTTGATGCACGTGCATGCAGTTAACAATTAAATCTTTTGTCTGGCATTACTTAAACTTGCTCGGCAAATTAACGCTTGACACTAAGCAAATAGGATGCCTTTTCTACAACTTTATTGTAAGTCTGTAATAAGCTGACGTAACGAGATAATTTACCGAAACTGCACTCAACCCATAGTAACATTCTTTCATTTCAACTATCAGAGCATGTGAAAACCAATCAACGTAATTATGTATTTTTATCTATGGCAAAATTACATAGACAATCAATTTAACAATATTCCAATCAGAAGACAGTCGCTTAGCAGCATCTTACGTTGATTGCCGTACTTGGAAGCACACTCACAGCTTAAACTGTTACATACACCCATAGCTGGGTACACTTTGTTGTATCTCACACATTCAAACCAGGTTCACCAGATCCGAAATTCAGAGCTCTACCACAAGGGTAACTGAAGCCCTCGTTGTTATAATAAAAGCGACACTTTATGGGCGATTAGATGACACTTATAGCGCAATGTGCAACAAATGCCGGAACTTGTATCCTGTTTCACATAACTTATTGCTTTGGATGTGTACGAGTTTGTGTAGCTGGGATTGGTCTTTACAACGTTCGAAAGAGCGAGCATGTTTGGAGAGGAGGGGATTCGAATCCACAGATTGCGGTCAAACGCTCTAACCGCCTGGCCATGCCAGGATAACCAAGTACAAAGTTCGAACAGGCTACAGTTTTGTCTAAGGCCAGCTCTAGAGATATGCAAACAGAGATTACAACAGATTGAATAAAAAGTGATAGTGATGGCTTGTTCGTTGAATTTGACAAGGTCATGGCAAGTTCAATTCACCATTCATACATTTGGCCAGCCTTGACTCTACCTATATCCAATCACCATTTCCGACACATTTAATCCGTGTTTTATTTTTGTTACGTTATGTAAACTTTAAATTGCTTAGTATTGATCGCATCTGAATAAGACATACCAATATATTGTTGATTTTGTTTGTTTGCTTTGAATTTCACGCAAAGATGCATGAAGGCTACCTACTTACGCTAGCCGCCCCTAATTTAGCGGTGTAATACCAGAGAGAAGGCAGCTTGTCATCACCACTCACCGCAGACTTTTAGGCTACTTTTTTACCAATGAATAATGGGATTGACTATAACTAACTAACGCCCCTACGGTTGAAAGGGCGAGCATGTTTCGTGTGACGAGAATACGACCCGGCTACCCTCAGATTACCAGTCGAGCGCCCTGACCATCTGACCATGCTTACCTATCATTATATTAGCAAAATATGCTTCCTTACACAAGTGTTTTAAAGGTTCTCTGAAGCAATCAAAGATCATAAACAAAAACGTAATTCTTTTTGCTATGAATTCCGACGCATGAAATTTGTTCGTGCTAGGTATTAGTTTAGATTACGTAATATAAACCACCTGGCCTCAGTTTAATCAGTGAAGAGGGAAAAAAATTCCCAGTCACCACTAATAAAACATAACATTGTTAAACGGATGTAAGCCAAAGTTAGTGGGAAAACTGGCAAGACAATAAATACTTTGAGGCTCTGTAGAAGTGACGTACCAATAATAAATTAAAGTGTAAAATGCCGATAGCCAAGAACTGTCGTATGTCAACAAAGAAGGCCATAAAAAGTACAAAGATGATAAAAGCGTAAGGCACACGAGTATCGTTTCAAACGACTTAAGTTCGAATATTTTTGCTTCTTGTTATCAGCTAAGTTTAAATTCAAAATTACACTTGAAGTTCACTTTAATATCTTTGAATATTTGGTTAATGTTAATGTAAAATTTGATTCTAAAAACAACTTTCGTTTTTGATGTTGATCTATGATGGGGGGAAAGGAATGGAAGGGGTCCATGGGCATTAAATTTGAGAGGTATTATAAAAAATAACTTGAATAACCTGGGCATAACCCACCATAGCTATCCTTCGGCACCAATAAATTTATATTTTATGTAACAAATCACTCACTGAACTAACGTAGTTAATTAGTTATTAGAAACCAGCCTAATGTAGTCAAAGCACATAATTGCAGTGGATAATTCTTTCTTGACGTATACATGGATAACATTTTTACGAACCGCATAATAGGACCACCAATAACAGTACATTTCAAATAGTTAATGATCCATTCAGAATGACGGTTACACATCCTGATTCGTCACTTTAAAAAGTGTAACGAATGTGGCACCATATACTTGGCTACATAATATTCGAGCACTTTACGTTTTCAATTACCAGTTCAACTTCAGGCTCCCCCACTCTGTTTATTAATACAAACAAAATTCCATGGTTATCCATGTATCTGACAAACGTAAATGTGTCGTGTTTTTTTCTCCTCTTTTGCTCTTTGAAGTACGTGGTTACCAACATTTTATTATTAAACTCAACTTTCGAAAGAGGCATTTTTACAACGTTTGTCTACGTTAAAGATCCTCACGCGTTTGTGTCAAAATTCTACAGTTTTCTCCTACTGGTAAAAACTTTTCAGAAAAAGGCCAGAACACGTGATAACAACAGAGAATAAACTCACAAATTAGACGCTGAAAAATCAAGTTAACGTGACCTTATATATTCAAATTAATAAACTGATGTTTGTGTTACTCTCAGACGAAAAAAAGAATATAACAACCTTTCCCTGCAAAAATGCAACATCGTTCAACAACTAAAACCATTTATGGGAAAAACGGGTTGTGCACGTTTTTAACAGCATTTTAATATTTAAATAACACCGAAGAACATCTAGCGGACTTTCCTGTTTCCTCGACAAATAAATAAAGATTAAGGGTCCGGCATGGCCAGATGGGTTAAGGCGTTCGACTCGTAATCTGTGGGTCGCGGGTTCGAATTCCTGTCGCACCAAAAAACATGCTCGCTCTTCCAGCCGTGGGGGCGTTATGTGACGGTCAATTCCACTATTCTTTGGTAAAAGAGTAGCCCAAGAGTTGGCGGTGGGTGGTGATGACTAGTTGCCTTCCCTCTACTCTTACACTGCTAAATTAGGGACGGCTAGCGCAGATAGCCCTCGAGTAGCTTTGCGCGAAATTCCAAAAACAAACAAAACAAATAAGGATTAAGAGAAAATTAGTCTACACGAAGTAAATAAATAATGATAAACATCAGTTAATAAAAATAACGATATACAAAGGTTACTTTTGTTTTTAGATAAAGCTGAGTTATGTCTTCTGTCAACATTACTTGAAAGAAACACTGAAAGTTAGTTAATTTCTTACGAACTTTAAATACCAGTACTTTCGTTTGCTTTCACTCTCCAGCGTATAACCTCGAAAATTTGTAACTAAGAAAAAAAATTGGGGTTTAACCCTTTCGTGGGTTCAGCGCACAGAGTACTCATACAGCTTTACGCCAAATAAAAATTCTGTGTGTGTGTGTGTGTGTGTGTGTGTGTGTGTGCGCGCGCGCGTGTACAGGGTGGCCCGTAAGTCCCTACCCATCCATATGTTGTTATATTCAATTACGCATGTATTATTATTTTTTTCAGAGAAATATGGCCGATTTAAGCCCATTTACACTTGAAAATGTCTCAAGACCATGGCATCACATAGTATTATACAGCTACAATGAGGGACAGCACACAGATACACTGGATACACAAGATATATGGATGGGTAGGGACTTACGGGCCACCCTGTAGATCACAATAGAAAAAATATGATTGCAATATTGGGTCGTTCTTTAAGTATGCAAACTAACCATAACAATTTAAACCAGTTAATAGCTCTCTCTCTCTCTCTCTCTCTCTCTCTGTGTGTGTGTGTGTGTGTGTGTTCTTATAGCAAAGTCACTTCAGGCTATCTGCTGAGCCCACCGAGGGGAATCGAACCCCTGATTTTAGCGTTGTAAATCCGTAGACATACCGCTGCACTAGCGGAGGGGCCAAATAGCTATATATCTTCGGTGTAAACTTTATTTCACCTTGTATGTGCTAGGTATTAAAAACAAATTCCAAGTAATACGTATTATTTGAAAACCAGGCTGGCCCAATAAAAATGAGGCCAATTTATGTTTATTCCCTGTATTTCACTGCAGTTTATTACATCAATCTGTACGTAGTATCGCTAATGGGCCACGCATTATTCTTTCTTCTGATGAAATGAAATATTTGATGAAAATATCTTTCAATTTGTATCCAGAACAAAACAGATGAACTTAGGCAAAATCGTAACTCATTTCGTATCGACTTTGTTTAAAGAAAATGAACATCCGCAGTTGTGTACTTGTTTTTCCTTTAAATTCATCAAAGGTCAAACAAATAAAGCTATTTTACACTATTATGCCATCTTAGAATAGTATTTTTAATCTTACGTCAGTATCATCATTGTTTTGACTGTTTGTTATAACATAATTTTCCAGAATTTCTCAGCATAAGGTCTAGCAGAATATTATGTTCCAGATCCTGACTCTATCCTCTTCCCCTACTGAACGAAACTTAGATACTGAGTGCCTTAGAACCATTGGCAGTTGCAACAGTCCCAGTTTGGAAACCCGTAGGTTTAAACACACTGCCTATAAAGTCAGTGTAGCTAGAAAAACTAACATTATATTTTATAGGAATATTCTAATTGTTTCATACAAAGTAATCGCTAAGCTGCTGGCTTTGTTTGTTTTGTTGCATTTGCATATGAAATTTAAAAAGTTCTAAAATTAAATTAGAACCAACAGTCTTGAGCAACCTAATACTGTTTGGAATTTTGCTATAAAGCAAGTGAAAGATAAAGTTACACAAAATGCACGCAGCTACAACACGAGCATGGTATATTGTACACTTTCGGTAGAAATGCTAACAAACTTGATGGATGCGAAAGAAGTTTAAGGTATAGATATATTTCAGTTGTCTGGAAGCATGGACTTAGAGCATACCACCTAGCTGGACGTTAACAAGTGTGTATGTTGTTAATGGTAATACAAAAACAAACTATAAACGAACATTAACGAAGTTATTTCGTGGTCCATTAATACCAGCCAAAATATCTGTCTATTGACCTAAGCTGTCCATTAGCATCAATTCTACACCTTTCTATAGCTTCAGGAAGCAGTACTTTATAATGCACCATACTTTGATTGCATAGTTGAATGGTGTGATCTGGTCTGTATAGTCGACTTATTTACACACGAACATAAACACACATACATATTTGTCCCCTGAAAAAGAAAGATCCATCTTTTCAAAGCGCTCGGGTTATAGGGTTTTTATTTCATTTCTATCAACACTTCTTGAACCCACATGTTTTTCTATCATATTTATATATATATATATATATATATATATACACACACATACACACACACACACATTTATCATCAATGGCTTAAGAGCCACGAGGGCCATTCATCCAACATAAGGTGAATCTAGAACACGAGAGGGTAAAACATTAAACAAGAAAACCACGTTTTTCAAGTCTCATTTACCAACTGTCAGAATTTGTTTATTATGTAGAAATTGATACCTGTGTAAGCTTTTAGTAAGTGACAGATAATTAGATAAGACATTATAATACTCCTGCTCGATTTGGAAGACATACTGATTAAATGTGGTGTTTATTTTACTGTTTGAGAAAAGTGGACGCGAATCTGACTGTATTAATTTTCAAGCACTTTTATTCTACAATGTGTATTAGTTTTCGCAAATCCACTCGAGTAATATTTTACAAGCCCTCCAATAAGGAATGAAATATAAATACACGTCAGTATATTACAATAGAGGTCAACATTTATAGTTCCTGCTACATTAGCTTTCTACACGCCAAAACTTCAAGTATGTTACAATTACCTTCGGACCAAAGTAGGCAGCAAGGACTAGAGCTAACTTAATATACTTTTATCTTACCCGTAGGTAAGGCGGAGTAGGGGAAGCAGGGCGGAAAGTAGTGAGGGTGACAAACTGACTAATTGGTGGGAGGGGGGGGCAAACATGATGACCTGCTCTGGTACTAAATCACCTGGTTACTGTCCTGACCACTCTCACTTATGATTAGAATTCATCAACTGAGCTCAACGTTGGTGATATTTTCCACCGTAATCCTAAACAAACATTAAAATGTTTGACCAACTAAATACGTGTTATGAAAAGTAAGAGCTTTCTCTACCCATACCAGCTATTTTTACATATATAAAAGTAATAAAAGGTGTAATATATCAAAACATTTCTAATAGTGAAATTAATGTTTAAGGAAGTGTAAACTATAATTTCAAAACGTATAAACCATGAGACGTAGAAAGTATTGCATTAGGAGTTTTAGCTGTAAGCAGTATCACAATCCATACAATTTGTGTAACAATGTCCGTATGTAATAACATGCCCGGCATGGCCAGGTGGGTTAACAAGTTCGACTGTAATTTGAGGGTCGCGGGTTCGAATCCCCGTCGCATCAAAACATGCTCGCTCTTTCAGCCGTGGTGTGTTATAATGTGACGGTCAATCCCACTATTTGTTGGTAAAAGAGTAGCCCAAGAATTGGCGGTGGGTGGTGATGACTAGCTGTCTTCCCTCTAATATTACACTGCTAAATTAGGGACGGCTACATATAGCCCTCGAGTAGCTTTGCGCAAAATTCAAAAACAAATAATGTAATAAAAACAAGTTATAAAAACTTTAGTACAGGCTATTATGACTTAACATCACCAAGGGATAAATACCACGGATAGCACACAGTGCTATGAATGTTAAGATTACCATAACTTGTAGTTTTAGCTACTGTTAAATAATTTGACAAAGAGAAAATATCGTTCTATTTAAGCTGTGCATACGATGCCTGGAAGATCAACTAGTTTTAAGACGTACAAAAACGTTGTTATCAGAAAAGAACGAGTGCATATAACAGATGCGAGTTGGCGATATATGCGTCATTACACGACAACTCAAATGACCAATCATTACGCTAGATTGCTACCTCGAAAACTTACTTGTCAATCCAATCACGTGACATATTTCGAAATCCCGCATTCTCAATGTTTTTCAACATGGAAACCTTTCAAGTACTTTATATGTACATATACAATGTTAGAATGAAAGTAGTTGGAACTGTTACTAGTTTCCGATATCTCTTCTCCGAAACTTCTTTCAGAATGTCTCAAAAATGGCAACTGGTTATTGAAGTAGTTGATCATTCCACATTTCACTTCATTAATTTTATAAAGCTGTACAGTAAATACTGAATCACGTTATGAGAAACGCAATCATTAAACAAACCTCGCTGTTTTCTGTGACAGTAAACAACTATTCCATAAATAATTTAACCGTTTCGTGATAACGGAGTTTTATCTTCTGAAATATGGTTACTATTCTCATGTTGACTCTTCCGCAAAGTTTAGGGTGAAAACCAGAATTTTTTTTTTATGCTATAAAACTATTTTGTATACCATTCATACCTAAATAAAACATAACATCTAATGATAATAACATACTAAACAGAATATAGGGACAAATTACTGTTGCTTAAGGCGTTTAGAAACTTAATCAAATTGTAAAAGTTTAATTATTCTCAGAACAGACCAGTCTTAAATATTCTAAAGCTACATAACTAGTTTTATCGTCCAAATCTGTTGTAAATCTACCCATGAAATTGAAATTCTTTGTACAGTTTGTTGAACTTTCTTGAATTTGAGACTTAATACGTTGTTTTTTTCTTACTGTACTGCCAACGTTTGTCCCTGTCTCATTCACGAAAATGTTTCCTTAGTTTTTACCTTATTCGAAAATCCTAACCATGCGTTTTTTTTTCTTACTATATGACAAACAACAACAAAAAAACGGAAATGAAATATTATTGACGGAAATCAGTGATCATTAAACAAGTTCACGACTCCACTTCAGTGTTTCCTCGGGGTTCAACACAAATACGTTTATTTTAAACTAGTTCAATAATCATGTACCACAATGTAATCGGGTCACAGCCCTAACACCTTAAGAAGCGAAACAATTTCACCTTTACATTAGTCCTAGGTGATGGAGAGAAATGAAATACACAACTTACTTTATGACAAGATAGGTATTTAGTTACATCTTATGAGTGACAATGAATATTCAGTACCAGTTAGCGTGTTGCACTTTGATAAATCAACCACATAAAACACATTCTTAAAATATATTTTTAAAAGAATATTTTGGAAGTAAAACGACTCGCGAGGTTGTGAAGAACTACCACTCCACTTTACCACTACACAGCTTTCTAGACTTCTGTGTTTTTCCTTTTGTTATGATCAACAAAATACTAAAACTGTTTCCATTTCCACCAAATGAGTAATTTATAAATGTCTTACAATGCTGTTAATAAAGTGTTGGGTTTCCTATTTCGAATAATTTATTATTAAACCTTTAAAACAATTAAACAATTTTAACTACACAAGGGTTTATTAATATCATATGAAAATGTCTTCATATTGAACAGTATTCATTTATTTTGACTTGCACAAACAAGCTATTAATGTACTTCACAAAACAATTAAGTTAAAAAATTAAGGCTTAGGAGAGCCATGTCTTTAGTATTACACATTTGGTTAGATAAATTACCAGTTTTCAGATTAAATAATTTATACAAAAACGTACAAGTTTTTTTTTAAACTACTGCTACAAGTTAAATACATTTTTATTTAGTGTAGACTTAAATCCTTAAAAACAATTATTCATACATGTTCCCTCCCTTACGTAATTGAGCACCTTATCTTATCCAATTCTTGTATTTATTAAGTAACAAGAGTTCATTTTGACAAAGCATTCTAAACTAAAGGTCTCATTAACACTTTTAAGTTGTAGTAGAGTGTAATAAATTAAAACATTAACAGCTTACGACAGTTATGGGATAAACAGAACAAAAAAGCAAACGAGGTCAGGACATTGGTTTATTAACATGCTAAGCATTATTAAAAGCACTGTAGTTATATTATTAACACATTTTTTCGACCTTTTTAAGAGAAAAACCACAAGGTGGTGATCATCTACAAATATACGTTTATGAACTCTACAAGGTATCTGTAGCGGAAATTACATTCCCAAGAAGTCTGATGATATAAGGCCTACTCATTAACCCTAGAATTACTAATAAGGCGATTTTTTTATCAAAATTTTCCAAAGTATTTATAATTGTACATTAGATTACATACGGCTCCATGAACTTGTTGGTAGCAGGATTCAGTAATAGCATGAGAGTCACAATATATTTAAACAACAAATTTGCTCAATATTATAATTAAATTTACTAATTACCGCTGGGGTATCGTACGTAATTTAAATACAAAATAAATTATTCCCTTGTCGAGAAATCCGTGTCAGTTTTACATACAGGAAAAAATATAAGATTACTGAATAATGTGTGGACCCCATGGGTTGGGAAAGTTTGTAAACAATTCAGTAATTTGAGGATTAACAAATGAAAACAAATTTCCTCAAATTATTACTACTCTGTACAACTGTAATTTTAAATACTTAATAGTAATAAACAGTTATGTACTTATCATATAACCCTAGTTATTTATCATTTTAAAACTTGACAACTCATCTATTAAAATGTTGTTGCAATGTCTTATGTTGCGATAAAATAAATTAGTTTTCATATTTCTGGAGTGTAAGGGGCACACATGACTCTAGATTAACTTCAAAAATATGTATGGTATTTTACTGTAGTATAAAGTAATGGTTACTTACAAACACCGTAGTGTAACAGGCTAATGGTAGCAGCCAAGAGGAAGCAAGCTGGTCATGTGGTTTGAATTTCAACGTCACAAACGCACGCTCGCGGATGTGGTTTTAACAAATACACTTATTCAAACCCAAACATTTCAAACACTGATTCATAAAAATTCTACACGGAATTAATAGGATGGTCCTTTCGTTAGATAAGATATTTCTGTATTTTGTAATATACGTAGGAAAGCACAACCAACAAGGCTATCATTGAACAGAAACACACTTACCAACATCGCTGGTATAAACCAAGTCTGCATCTGTTGGCATATTGCCAACTTATCACAGGATTGAATACGTCCCCTGGTGAAAAATGTCGAAATTAAATGTTCGCGCTTTTATTTAAAATTAAGAAAACAAAATTCCAATTGGAAAACAAATCTATTACCCTAAATATTACATCTGGTTGCAAATCACTCAGTAAAACAGTTCTTCCTTCTTAGGGTTTGTAAATGGTAATAAGATAATACAGGTATACGCATATATCATTTTATCAACAGTAAGTAATATTTTGAAATTATGATCTCCTGCTTATGTTTGCCTGTGGTATATCTTACCACAATGTTGGAAATTATCACTTTCTTAACTGGCATAAGTTTGTTTGCCTAATTATTGTGAGCAACTTAATTTTATCTATACTGACTCATCTCTCTATAAAAATATATTAAAATTTTCCCATGAAATATGCAAGTGGCCCATTTGGTTATTAATAATGGGTAAAAAAACTGCATCCACTGACGTACAAACAACACAATCACACTGACGTAAGTACAATAATTACAGCTTTGAAGCAGGTATCATGTGAAATATGACTTATTCTTTATGTGTGGCCAGAAGACAAATTTTGAAAACGATATTCGATTGGGCTGCTTTGTGACTTTAATTCTGTTGTCCTATAAATTTAATCTGCGTGTTGCATTACGTGTCTCAAATGACCAAGTTACAACTAATTTGTGGACAATTATCTCAGTAATAAGTCTGTGAACTTACAACGATAAAGTCTAGGGTCAAATTCTCCACGGTGGTCACACCTGATAGCCGAAAGTGGCTTTTGTTCAAAAACAAATCAAACAATCACCGTAATATAATGGATGCAACAATGAATGAAGTACTTTATTATTTGTTTGTTTATTTATGAATTTCGCGCAAAGCTACACGAGAGCTATCTGCGCTAGCCGTCCCTAATTTAGCAGTGTAAGACTTGAGGGAAGGCAGCTAGTTATCACCACCCACCGTCAACTCTTGGGCTACTCTTTTACCAACGAATAGTGGAATTGACAGTAACATTATAACGCCCTCACAGCTGAAAGGAGAGCATGTTTGGTGCGACCCTCAGATTACGAGTCGAACGCCTTAACCCACCTGGCCATGCCGGCTCAAGTACTTTATTAAAATAATTTTCATTATATTTATAATAAAACCTTAGATTGAAAGAAACCTCAATTGGTTCAAAGGAAGTTCCATTATCAAACCGCTGTGACACAGGCCTGACACATATATATTTTTTTTTTTCAGAGTAGGGTCTTTATCTCACATAAGCTACTTTCACCATAATTTTATAATATGTTAGTTTCAAACGTTTCAATGTTAACCACTTTTTATACCAATAAACTCGGAAGTATCGTATTCCTAAAGGTTTAGAAATCTGTACAGTGAAAGATAGCCTCGCATTCAGCTATGTTATGGCGTACTTTAAGTATATGTGTTAGTTATCCGGCCTGACTAGAAAAGTTTCACAAAGACTGCCATTTATATCTCCCTTTCAAGCTGAGTGGGAAGGGTATCCCCTGTTTACTCTTTCCAAAATATTACCCCTGATTAGAATGGTTTCCCTTTGCTGGCAGGTAAACGTTTGTATAATATGTGTATTTTTCTTTTATTCTTTTACAGACATCATAACAACTATTTTACATGTCGATTTAGGCTTACAATAATTCCTAAAACTGATACAGGAGTGAAATTTCTTCATTATGGACTTTAGCAAAGTAATAACATATGAAAAAAAAAAAACGCGATCGGAGGTTTGTTAAAGTGAAATATTTAAAAGTATTACTTCATGAAGGTTATATTACTAGGCATTGTTCTAGTGAATTTTAGCCCAAGTAGTTGGAAGCTGTGACATCAGACGTTGAAAGGGTACGTGTATAGAAAGTGGGAAAGGTTGAATTATATTTGAATTTATTATCAGAAATTGGAAGAATATGGATACAGAAAAAGGAAGAGTTTGAAATATATTTGATAGTGATATCAGACATTGAACTAATATGGATACATAAAGTGGAAGAGTTTTAAATATATTTGATAGTGATATCAGACATTGAACTAATATGGATACCAAAGGTGGAAGAGTTTGAAATATATTTGATAGTGATATCAGACATTGAACTAATATGGATACCAAAGGTGGAAGAGTTTTAAATATATTTGATAGTAATATCAGACATTGAACTAATATGGATACCAAAGGTGGAAGAGTTTGAAATATATTTGATAGTGGTATCAGACATTGAACTAATATGGATACATCAAGTGGAAGAGTGTTAAATATATTTGATAATGATATCAGACATTGAACTAATATGGATACATAAAGTGGAGGAGTTTTAAATATATTTGATAGTGATATCAGACATTGAACTAATATGGATACCAAAGGTGGAAGAGTTTGAAATATATTTGATAGTAATATCAGACATTGAACTAATATGGATACCAAAGGTGGAAGAGTTTGAAATATATTTGATAGTGATATCAGACATTGAACTAATATGGATACCAAAGGTGGAAGAGTTTGAAATATATTTGATAGTAATATCAGATATTGAACTAATATGGATACCAAAGGTGGAAGAGTTTGAAATATATTTGATAGTGGTATCAGACATTGAACTAATATGGAAACATAAAGTCGAAGAGTTTTAAATATATTTGATAGTGATATCAGACATTAAAATAATATGGATACCAAAGGTGGAAGAGTTTGAAATATATTTGATAGTGATATCAGACATTGAAATAATATGGATACATAAAGTGGATGAGTTTTAAATATATTTGATAGTGATATCAGACATTGAAATAATATGGATACATAAAGTAGAAGAGTTTGAAATATATTTGATAGTGGTATCAGACATTGAACTAATATGGATACATAAAGTGGAAAAGTTTTAAATATATTTGATAGTGATATCAGACATTGAACTAATATGGATACCAAAGGTGGAAGAGTTTGAAATATATTTGATAGTGATATCAGACATTGAACTAATATGGATGCCAAAGGTGGAAGAGTTTTAAATATATTTGATAGTAATATCAGACATTGAACTAATATGGATACCAAAGGTGGAAGAGTTTGAAATATATTTGATAGTGATATCAGACATTGAACTAATATGGATACCAAAGGTGGAAGAGTTTGAAATATATTTGATAGTGGTATCAGACATTGAACTAATATGGATACCAAAGGTGGAAGAGTTTGAAATATATTTGATAGTGATATCAGACATTGAACTAATATGGATACATAAAGTGGAAGAGTTTGAAATATATTTGATAGTGATATCAGACATTGAACTAATATGGATACCAAAGGTGGAAGAGTTTGAAATATATTTGATAGTGGTATCAGACATTGAACTAATATGGATACCAAAGTTGGAAGAGTTTTAAATATATTTGATAGTAATATCAGACATTGAACTAATATGGATACATAAAGTGGAGGAGTTTGAAATATATTTGATAGTGATATCAGACATTGAACTAATATGGATACATAAAGTGGAAGAGTTTGAAATATATTTGATAGTGGTATCAGACATTGAACTAATATGGTTATAAAGTAAATGAGTTTGAAATATATTTGATAGTGATATCAGACATTGAACTAATATGGATACCAAAGGTGGAAGAGTTTGAAATATATTTGATAGTGGTATCAGACATTGAACTAATATGGATACCAAAGGTGGAAGAGTTTTAAATATATTTGATAGTAATATCAGACATTGAACTAATATGGATACATAAAGTGGAAAAGTTTGAAATATATTTGATAGTGATATCAGACATTGAACTAATATGGACACATAAAGTGGAAGAGTTTGAAATATATTTGATAGTGGTATCAGACATTTAAATAATATGGATACCAAAGGTGGAAGAGTTTTAAATATATTTGATAGTAATATCAGACATTGAACTAATATGGATACCAAAGGTGGAAGAGTTTTAAATATATTTGATAGTAATATCAGACATTGAACTAATATGGATACATAAAGTGGAAGAGTTTGAAATATATTTGATAGTGGTATCAGACATTGAACTAATATGGATACCAAAGGTGGAAGAGTTTTAAATATATTTGATAGTAATATCAGACATTGAACTAATATGGATACATAAAGTGGAAGAGTTTGAAATATATTTGATAGTGATATCATACATTGAACTAATATGGATACATAAAGTGGAAGAGTTTGAAATATATTTAATAGTGGTATCAGACATTTAAATAATATGGATACCAAAGGTGGAAGAGTTTTAAATATATTTGATAGTAATATCAGACATTGAACTAATATGGATACCAAAGGTGGAAGAGTTTTAAATATATTTGATAGTAGTATCAGACATTTAAATAATATGGATACCAAAGGTGGAAGAGTTTGAAATATATTTGATAGTGGTATCAGACATTGAACTAATATGGATACATAAAGTGGAAGAGTGTTAAATATATTTGATAGTGATATCAGACATTGAACTAATATGGATACATAAAGTGGAGGAGTTTTAAATATATTTGATAGTGATATCAGACATTGAACTAATATGGATACCAAAGGTGGAAGAGTTTGAAATATATTTGATAGTAATATCAGACATTGAACTAATATGGATACCAAAGGTGGAAGAGTTTTAAATATATTTGATAGTGATATCAGACATTGAACTAATATG
Organism: Tachypleus tridentatus; assembly: GCF_004210375.1. Taxonomy (NCBI): domain Eukaryota; kingdom Metazoa; phylum Arthropoda; class Merostomata; order Xiphosura; family Limulidae; genus Tachypleus; species Tachypleus tridentatus. The sequence continues at coordinate 36,054,654 of NC_134829.1, forward strand.
GATACCAAAGGTGGAAGAGTTTGAAATATATTTGATAGTAATATCAGATATTGAACTAATATGGATACCAAAGGTGGAAGAGTTTGAAATATATTTGATAGTGGTATCAGACATTGAACTAATATGGAAACATAAAGTGGAAGAGTTTTAAATATATTTGATAGTGATATCAGACATTAAAATAATATGGATACCAAAGGTGGAAGAGTTTGAAATATATTTGATAGTGATATCAGACATTGAAATAATATGGATACATAAAGTGGAAGAGTTTGAAATATATTTGATAGTGATATCAGACATTGAAATAATATGGATACATAAAGTAGAAGAGTTTGAAATATATTTGATAGTGGTATCAGACATTGAACTAATATGGATACACAAAGTGGAAGAGTTTTAAATATATTTGATAGTGATATCAGACATTTAACTAATATGGATACCAAAGGTGGAAGAGTTTGAAATATATTTGATAGTAATATCCGACATTGAACTAATATGGATACCAAAGGTGGAAGGGTTTGAAATATATTTGATAGTAGTATCAGACATTTAAATAATATGGATACCAAAGGTGGAAGAGTTTGAAATATATTTGATAGTGGTATCAGACATTGAACTAATATGGATACATAAAGTGGAAGAGTTTTAAATATATTTGATAGTGATATCAGACATTTAAATAATATGGATACCAAAGGTGGAAGAGATTGAAATATATTTGATAGTGATATCAGACATTGAAATAATATGGATACATAAAGTGGAAGAGTTTTAAATATATTTGATCGTGATATCAGACATTAAAATAATATGGATACATAAAGTGGAGGAGTTTTAAATATATTTGATAGTGATATCAGACATTGAACTAATATGGATACATAAAGTGGAAGAGTTTGAAATATATTTGATAGTGATATCAGACATTGAACTAATATGGATACCAAAGGTGGAAGAGTTTGAAATATATTTGATAGTGATATCAGACATTGAACTAATATGGATACCAAAGGTGGAAGAGTTTTAAATATATTTGATAGTAATATCAGACATTGAACTAATATGGATACCAAAGGTGGAAGAGTTTGAAATATATTTGATAGTGATATCAGACATTGAACTAATATGGATACCAAAGGTGGAAGAGTTTGAAATATATTTGATAGTGGTATCAGACATTGAACTAATATGGATACCAAAGGTGGAAGAGTTTGAAATATATTTGATAGTGATATCAGACATTGAACTAATATGGATACATAAAGTGGAAGAGTTTGAAATATATTTGATAGTGATATCAGACATTGAACTAATATGGATACCAAAGGTGGAAGAGTTTTAAATATATTTGATAGTAATATCAGACATTGAACTAATATGGATACATAAAGTGGAGGAGTTTGAAATATATTTGATAGTGATATCAGACATTGAACTAATATGGATACATAAAGTGGAAGAGTTTGAAATATATTTGATAGTGGTATCAGACATTGAACTAATATGGTTATAAAGTGGATGAGTTTGAAATATATTTGATAGTGATATCAGACATTGAACTAATATGGATACATAAAGTGGAAGAGTTTGAAATATATTTGATAGTGATATCAGACATTGAACTAATATGGATACCAAAGGTGGAAGAGTTTGAAATATATTTGATAGTGGTATCAGACATTGAACTAATATGGATACCAAAGGTGGAAGAGTTTTAAATATATTTGATAGTAATATCAGACATTGAACTAATATGGTTATAAAGTGGATGAGTTTGAAATATATTTGATAGTGATATCAGACATTGAACTAATATGGATACCAAAGGTGGAAGAGTTTGAAATATATTTGATAGTGGTATCAGACATTGAACTAATATGGATACATAAAGTGGAAGAGTTTGAAATATATTTGATAGTGGTATCAGACATTGAACTAATATGGTTATAAAGTGGATGAGTTTGAAATATATTTGATAGTAATATCAGACATTGAACTAATATGGATACATAAAGTGGAAAAGTTTGAAATATATTTGATAGTGATATCAGACATTGAACTAATATGGACACATAAAGTGGAAGAGTTTGAAATATATTTGATAGTGGTATCAGACATTGAACTAATATGGATACCAAAGGTGGAAGAGTTTTAAATATATTTGATAGTAATATCAGACATTGAACTAATATGGATACATAAAGTGGAAGAGTTTGAAATATATTTGATAGTGATATCATACATTGAACTAATATGGATACATAAAGTGGAAGAGTTTGAAATATATTTGATAGTGGTATCAGACATTGAACTAATATGGATACAAAAGGTGGAAGAGTTTTAAATATATTTGATAGTAATATCAGACATTGAACTAATATGGATACATAAAGTGGAAGAGTTTGAAATATATTTGATAGTGATATCAGACATTGAACTAATATGGATACCAAAGGTGGAAGAGTTTGAAATATATTTGATAGTGGTATCAGACATTGAACTAATATGGATACATAAAGTGGAAGAGTTTTAAATATATTTGATAGTGATATCAGACATTGAACTAATATGGATACATAAAGTGGAAGAATTTTAAATATATTTGATAGTGATATCAGACATTGAACTAATATGGATACATAAAGTGCAGGAGTTTCAAATATATTTGATAGTGATATCATACATTGAACTAATATGGGTACATAAAGTGGAGGAGTTTTAAATATATTTGATAGTGATATCAGACATTGAACTAATATGGATACATAAAGTGGAAGAGTTTGAAATATATTTGATAGTGATATCAGACATTGAACTAATATGGATACATAAAGTGGAAGAGTTTGAAATATATTTAATAGTGGTATCAGACATTTAAATAATATGTATACCAAAGGTGGAAGAGTTTTAAATATATTTGATAGTAATATCAGACATTGAACTAATATGGATACCAAAGGTGGAAGAGTTTGAAATATATTTGATAGTAGTATCAGACATTTAAATAATATGGATACCAAAGGTGGAAGAGTTTGAAATATATTTGATAGTGGTATCAGACATTGAACTAATATGGATACATAAAGTGGAAGAGTGTTAAATATATTTGATAGTGATATCAGACATTGAACTAATATGGATACATAAAGTGGAGGAGTTTTAAATATATTTGATAGTGATATCAAACATTGAACTAATATGGATACCAAAGGTGGAAGAGTTTGAAATATATTTGATAGTAATATCAGACATTGAACTAATATGGATACCAAAGGTGGAAGAGTTTGAAATATATTTGATAGTGGTATCAGACATTGAACTGATATGGATACACAAAGTGGAAGAGTTTTAAATATATTTGATAGTGATATCAGACATTGAACTAATATGGATACCAAAGGTGGAAGAGTTTGAAATATATTTGATAGTAATATCAGATATTGAACTAATATGGATACCAAAGGTGGAAGAGTTTGAAATATATTTGACAGTGATATCAGACATTGAAATAATATGGATACATAAAGTGGAAGAGTTTTAAATATATTTGATAGTGATATCAGACATTGAAATAATATGGATACATAAAGTAGAAGAGTTTGAAATATATTTGATAGTGGTATCAGACATTGAACTAATATGGATACACAAAGTGGAAGAGTTTTAAATATATTTGATAGTGATATCAGACATTGAACTAATATGGATACCAAAGATGGAAGAGTTTGAAATATATTTGATAGTAATATCCGACATTGAACTAATATGGATACCAAAGGTGGAAGGGTTTGAAATATATTTGATAGTAGTATCAGACATTTAAATAATATGGATACCAAAGGTGGAAGAGTTTGAAATATATTTGATAGTGGTATCAGACATTGAACTAATATGGATACATAAAGTGGAAGAGTTTTAAATATATTTGATAGTGATATCAGACATTTAAATAATATGGATACCAAAGGTGGAAGAGTTTGAAATATATTTGATAGTGATATCAGACATTGAAATAATATGGATACATAAAGTGGAAGAGTTTTAAATATATTTGATCGTGATATCAGACATTGAAATAATATGGATACATAAAGTGGAGGAGTTTTAAATATATTTGATAGTGATATCAGACATTGAACTAATATGGATACCAAAGGTGGAAGGGTTTGAAATATATTTGATAGTAGTATCAGACATTTAAATAATATGGATACCAAAGGTGGAAGAGTTTTAAATATATTTGATAGTAATATCAGACACTGAACTAATATGGATACCAAAGGTGGAAGAGTTTGAAATATATTTGATAGTAGTATCAGACATTTAAATAATATGGATACCAAAGGTGGAAGAGTTTGAAATATATTTGATAGTGGTATCAGACATTGAACTAATATGGATACACAAAGTGGAAGAGTTTTAAATATATTTGATAGTAATATCAGACATTGAACTAATATGGATACCAAAGGTGGAAGAGTTTGAAATATATTTGATAGTAATATCAGACATTGAACTAATATGGATACTAAAGGTGGAAGGGTTTGAAATATATTTGATAGTAGTATCAGACATTTAAATAATATGGATACCAAAGGTGGAAGAGTTTGAAATATATTTGATAGTGGTATCAGACATTGAACTAATATGGATACATAAAGTGGAAGAGTTTTAAATATATTTGATAGTGATATCAGACATTTAAATAATATGGATACCAAAGGTGGAAGAGTTTGAAATATATTTGATAGTGATATCAGACATTGAAATAATATGGATACATAAAGTGGAAGAGTTTTAAATATATTTGATAGTGATATCAGACATTGAAATAATATGGATACATAAAGTAGAAGAGTTTGAAATATATTTGATAGTGATATCAGACATTGAAATAATATGGATACCAAAGGTGGAAGAGTTTGAAATATATTTGATAGTGGTATCAGACATTGAACTAATATGGATACATAAAGTGGAGGAGTTTGAAATATATTTGATAGTGATATCAGACATTGAACTAATATGGTTATAAAGTGGATGAGTTTGAAATATATTTGATAGTGATATCAGACATTGAACTAATATGGATACATAAAGTGGAAGAGTTTGAAATATATTTGATAGTGATATCAGACATTGAACTAATATGGATACCAAAGGTGGAAGAGTTTGAAATATATTTGATAGTGGTATCAGACATTGAACTAATATGGATACCAAAGGTGGAAGAGTTTTAAATATATTTGATAGTAATATCAGACATTGAACTAATATGGTTATAAAGTGGATGAGTTTGAAATATATTTGATAGTGATATCAGACATTGAACTAATATGGATACCAAAGGTGGAAGAGTTTGAAATATATTTGATAGTGGTATCAGACATTGAACTAATATGGATACATAAAGTGGAAGAGTTTGAAATATATTTGATAGTGATATCAGACATTGAAATAATATGGATACCAAAGGTGGAAGAGTTTTAAATATATTTGATAGTAATATCAGACATTGAACTAATATGGATACATAAAGTGGAGGAGTTTGAAATATATTTGATAGTGATATCAGACATTGAACTAATATGGATACATAAAGTGGAAGAGTTTGAAATATATTTGATAGTGGTATCAGACATTGAACTAATATGGTTATAAAGTGGATGAGTTTGAAATATATTTGATAGTGATATCAGACATTGAACTAATATGGATACATAAAGTGGAAGAGTTTGAAATATATTTGATAGTGATATCAGACATTGAACTAATATGGATACCAAAGGTGGAAGAGTTTGAAATATATTTGATAGTGGTATCAGACATTGAACTAATATGGATACCAAAGGTGGAAGAGTTTTAAATATATTTGATAGTAATATCAGACATTGAACTAATATGGTTATAAAGTGGATGAGTTTGAAATATATTTGATAGTGATATCAGACATTGAACTAATATGGATACCAAAGGTGGAAGAGTTTGAAATATATTTGATAGTGGTATCAGACATTGAACTAATATGGATACATAAAGTGGAAGAGTTTGAAATATATTTGATAGTGGTATCAGACATTGAACTAATATGGTTATAAAGTGGATGAGTTTGAAATATATTTGATAGTAATATCAGACATTGAACTAATATGGATACATAAAGTGGAAAAGTTTGAAATATATTTGATAGTGATATCAGACATTGAACTAATATGGACACATAAAGTGGAAGAGTTTGAAATATATTTGATAGTGGTATCAGACATTGAACTAATATGGATACCAAAGGTGGAAGAGTTTTAAATATATTTGATAGTAATATCAGACATTGAACTAATATGGATACATAAAGTGGAAGAGTTTGAAATATATTTGATAGTGATATCATACATTGAACTAATATGGATACATAAAGTGGAAGAGTTTGAAATATATTTGATAGTGGTATCAGACATTGAACTAATATGGATACAAAAGGTGGAAGAGTTTTAAATATATTTGATAGTAATATCAGACATTGAACTAATATGGATACATAAAATGGAAGAGTTTGAAATATATTTGATAGTGATATCAGACATTGAACTAATATGGATACCAAAGGTGGAAGAGTTTGAAATATATTTGATAGTGGTATCAGACATTGAACTAATATGGATACATAAAGTGGAAGAGTTTTAAATATATTTGATAGTGATATCAGACATTGAACTAATATGGATACATAAAGTGGAAGAATTTTAAATATATTTGATAGTGATATCAGACATTGAACTAATATGGATACATAAAGTGCAGGAGTTTCAAATATATTTGATAGTGATATCATACATTGAACTAATATGGGTACATAAAGTGGAGGAGTTTTAAATATATTTGATAGTGATATCAGACATTGAACTAATATGGATACATAAAGTGGAAGAGTTTGAAATATATTTGATAGTGATATCAGACATTGAACTAATATGGATACATAAAGTGGAAGAGTTTGAAATATATTTAATAGTGGTATCAGACATTTAAATAATATGTATACCAAAGGTGGAAGAGTTTTAAATATATTTGATAGTAATATCAGACATTGAACTAATATGGATACCAAAGGTGGAAGAGTTTGAAATATATTTGATAGTAGTATCAGACATTTAAATAATATGGATACCAAAGGTGGAAGAGTTTGAAATATATTTGATAGTGGTATCAGACATTGAACTAATATGGATACATAAAGTGGAAGAGTGTTAAATATATTTGATAGTGATATCAGACATTGAACTAATATGGATACATAAAGTGGAGGAGTTTTAAATATATTTGATAGTGATATCAAACATTGAACTAATATGGATACCAAAGGTGGAAGAGTTTGAAATATATTTGATAGTAATATCAGACATTGAACTAATATGGATACCAAAGGTGGAAGAGTTTGAAATATATTTGATAGTGGTATCAGACATTGAACTGATATGGATACACAAAGTGGAAGAGTTTTAAATATATTTGATAGTGATATCAGACATTGAACTAATATGGATACCAAAGGTGGAAGAGTTTGAAATATATTTGATAGTAATATCAGATATTGAACTAATATGGATACCAAAGGTGGAAGAGTTTGAAATATATTTGACAGTGATATCAGACATTGAAATAATATGGATACATAAAAGTGAAAGAGTTTTAAATATATTTGATAGTGATATCAGACATTGAAATAATATGGATACATAAAGTAGAAGAGTTTGAAATATATTTGATAGTGGTATCAGACATTGAACTAATATGGATACACAAAGTGGAAGAGTTTTAAATATATTTGATAGTGATATCAGACATTGAACTAATATGGATACCAAAGATGGAAGAGTTTGAAATATATTTGATAGTAATATCCGACATTGAACTAATATGGATACCAAAGGTGGAAGGGTTTGAAATATATTTGATAGTAGTATCAGACATTTAAATAATATGGATACCAAAGGTGGAAGAGTTTGAAATATATTTGATAGTGGTATCAGACATTGAACTAATATGGATACATAAAGTGGAAGAGTTTTAAATATATTTGATAGTGATATCAGACATTTAAATAATATGGATACCAAAGGTGGAAGAGTTTGAAATATATTTGATAGTGATATCAGACATTGAAATAATATGGATACATAAAGTGGAAGAGTTTTAAATATATTTGATCGTGATATCAGACATTGAAATAATATGGATACATAAAGTGGAGGAGTTTTAAATATATTTGATAGTGATATCAGACATTGAACTAATATGGATACCAAAGGTGGAAGGGTTTGAAATATATTTGATAGTAGTATCAGACATTTAAATAATATGGATACCAAAGGTGGAAGAGTTTTAAATATATTTGATAGTAATATCAGACACTGAACTAATATGGATACCAAAGGTGGAAGAGTTTGAAATATATTTGATAGTAGTATCAGACATTTAAATAATATGGATACCAAAGGTGGAAGAGTTTGAAATATATTTGATAGTGGTATCAGACATTGAACTAATATGGATACACAAAGTGGAAGAGTTTTAAATATATTTGATAGTAATATCAGACATTGAACTAATATGGATACCAAAGGTGGAAGAGTTTGAAATATATTTGATAGTAATATCAGACATTGAACTAATATGGATACTAAAGGTGGAAGGGTTTGAAATATATTTGATAGTAGTATCAGACATTTAAATAATATGGATACCAAAGGTGGAAGAGTTTGAAATATATTTGATAGTGGTATCAGACATTGAACTAATATGGATACATAAAGTGGAAGAGTTTTAAATATATTTGATAGTGATATCAGACATTTAAATAATATGGATACCAAAGGTGGAAGAGTTTGAAATATATTTGATAGTGATATCAGACATTGAAATAATATGGATACATAAAGTGGAAGAGTTTTAAATATATTTGATAGTGATATCAGACATTGAAATAATATGGATACATAAAGTAGAAGAGTTTGAAATATATTTGATAGTGATATCAGACATTGAAATAATATGGATACCAAAGGTGGAAGAGTTTGAAATATATTTGATAGTGGTATCAGACATTGAACTAATATGGATACACAAAGTGGAAGAGTTTTAAATATATTTGATAGTGATATCAGACATTGAACTAATATGGATACCAAAGGTGGAATAGTTTGAAATATATTTGATAGTAATATCAGACATTGAACTAATATGGATACCAAAGGTGGAAGGGTTTGAAATATATTTGATAGTACTATCAGACATTTAAATAATTTGGATACCAAAGGTGGAAGAGTTTGAAATATATTTGATAGTGGTATCAGACATTGAACTAATATGGATACATAAAGTGGAAGAGTTTTAAATATATTTGATAGTGATATCAGACATTGAAATAATATGGATACATAAAGTAGAAGAGTTTGAAATATATTTGATAGTGATATCAGACATTGAAATAATATGGATACCAAAGGTGGAAGAGTTTGAAATATATTTGATGGTAATATCAGACATTGATCTAATATGGATACCAAAGGTGGAAGGGTTTGAAATATATTTGATAGTACTATCAGACATTTAAATAATATGGATACATAAAGTGGAAGAGTTTTAAATATATTTGATAGTGATATCAGACATTGAAATAATATGGATACATAAAGTGGAAGAGTTTTAAATATATTTGATAGTGATATCAGACATTGAAATAATATGGATACATAAAGTAGAAGAGTTTGAAATATATTTGATAGTGATATCAGACATTGAAATAATATGGATACCAAAGGTGGAAGAGTTTTAAATATATTTGATAGTGATATTAGACAGTGAAATAATATGGATACCAAAGGTGGAAGAGTTTTAAATATATTTGATAGTGATATCAGACATTGAAATAATATGGATACATAAAGAGGAATAGTTTTTAATATATTTGATAGTGATATTAGACATTGAAATAATATGGATACATAAAGTGGAAGAGTTTTAAATATATTTGATAGTGATATCAGACATTGAAATAATATGGTTATAAAGTGGATGAGTTTGAAATATATTTGATAGTGATATCAGACATTGAAATAATATGGATACCAAAGGTGGAAGAGTTTGAAATATATTTGATAGTGATATCAGACATTGAAATAATATGGATACATAAAGTGGAAGAGTTTTAAATATATTTGATAGTGATATTAGACAGTGAAATAATATGGATACCAAAGGTGGAAGAGTTTTAAATATATTTGATAGTGATATCAGACATTGAAATAATATGGATACATAAAGTGGAAGAGTTTTAAATATATTTGATAGTGATATTAGACATTGAAATAATATGGATACATAAAGTGGAAGAGTTTTAAATATATTTGATAGTGATATCAGACATTGAAATAATATGGATACATAAAGTGGAAGAGTTTTAAATATATTTGATAGTGATATTAGACATTGAAATAATATGGATACCAAAGGTGGAAGAGTTTTAAATATATTTGATAGTGATATCAGCCATTTAAATAATATGGATACACAAAGTGGAAGAGTTTCAAATATATTTGATAGTGATATCAGACATTTAAATAATATGGATACACAAAGTGGAGGAGTTTTAAATATATTTGATAGTGATATCAGACATTTAAATAATATGGATACAGAAAGTGGAAGAGTTTTAAGTATATTTGATAGTGATATCAGACATTTAAATAATATGGATACATAAAGTGGAAGAGTTTGAAATATATTTGATAGTGATATCAGACATTTAAATAATATGGACACATAAAGTGGAAGAGTTTGAAATATATTTGATAGTGATATCAGACATTTAAATAATATGGATACCAAAGGTGGAAGAGTTTGAAATATATTTGATAGTGATATCAGACATTTAAATAATATGGATACACAAAAGTGGAAGAGTTTTAAATATATTTGATAGTGATATCAGACATTGAACTAATATGGTTACATAAAGTGGAAGAGTTTTAAATATATTTGATAGTGATATCAGACATTGAAATAATATGGATACCAAAGGTGGAAGAGTTTGAAATATATTTGATAGTGATATCAGACATTGGAATAATATGGTACATAAAGTGGAAGAGTTTGAAATATATTTGATAGTGATATCAGACATTTAAATAATATGGATACATAAAGTGGAAGAGTTTTAAATACATTTGATAGTGATATCAGACATTTAAATAATATGGATACATAAAGTGGAAGAGTTTGAAATATATTTGATAGTGATATCAGACATTTAAATAATATGGATACATAAAGTGGAAGAGTTTGAAATATATTTGATAGTGATATCAGACATTTAAATAATATGGATACCAAAGGTGGAAGAGTTTGAAATATATTTGATAGTGATATCAGACATTTAAATAATATGGATACACAAAGTGGAAGAGTTTTAAATATATTTGATAGTGATATCAGACATTTAAATAATATGGATACATAAAGTGGAAGAGTTTGAAATATATTTGATAGTGATATCAGACATTGAAATAATATGGATACATAAAGTGGAAGAGTTTTAAATATATTTGATAGTGATATTAGACAGTGAAATAATATGGATACCAAAGGTGGAAGAGTTTTAAATATATTTGATAGTGATATCAGACATTGAAATAATATGGATACATAAAGTGGAAGAGTTTTAAATATATTTGATAGTGATATTAGACATTGAAATAATATGGATACATAAAGTGGAAGAGTTTTAAATATATTTGATAGTGATATCAGACATTGAAATAATATGGATACATAAAGTGGAAGAGTTTTAAATATATTTGATAGTGATATCAGACATTGAAATAATATGGATACCAAAGGTGGAAGAGTTTTAAATATATTTGATAGTGATATCAGCCATTTAAATAATATGGATACACAAAGTGGAAGAGTTTCAAATATATTTGATAGTGATATCAGACATTTAAATAATATGGATACACAAAGTGGAGGAGTTTTAAATATATTTGATAGTGATATCAGACATTTAAATAATATGGATACAGAAAGTGGAAGAGTTTTAAGTATATTTGATAGTGATATCAGACATTTAAATAATATGGATACATAAAGTGGAAGAGTTTGAAATATATTTGATAGTGATATCAGACATTTAAATAATATGGACACATAAAGTGGAAGAGTTTGAAATATATTTGATAGTGATATGAGACATTTAAATAATATGGATACCAAAGGTGGAAGAGTTTGAAATATATTTGATAGTGATATCAGACATTTAAATAATATGGATACACAAAGTGGAAGAGTTTTAAATATATTTGATAGTGATATCAGACATTGAACTAATATGGTTACATAAAGTGGAAGAGTTTTAAATATATTTGATAGTGATATCAGACATTGAAATAATATGGATACCAAAGGTAGAAGAGTTTGAAATATATTTGATAGTGATATCAGACATTGGAATAATATGGTTATAAAGTGGATGAGTTTGAAATATATTTGATAGTGATATCAGACATTTAAATAATATGGATACATAAAGTGGAAGAGTTTTAAATACATTTGATAGTGATATCAGACATTTAAATAATATGGATACATAAAGTGGAAGAGTTTGAAATATATTTGATAGTGATATCAGACATTTAAATAATATGGATACATAAAGTGGAAGAGTTTGAAATATATTTGATAGTGATATCAGACATTTAAATAATATGGATACCAAAGGTGGAAGAGTTTGAAATATATTTGATAGTGATATCAGACATTTAAATAATATGGATACACAAAGTGGAAGAGTTTTAAATATATTTGATAGTGATATCAGACATTTAAATAATATGGATACATAAAGTGGAAGAGTTTGAAATATATTTGATAGTGATATCAGACATTTAAGTAATATGGATACACAAAGTGGAAGAGTTTTAAATATATTTGATAGTGATATCAGACATTTAAATAATATGGATACACAAAGTGGAAGAGTTTTAAATATATTTGATAGTGATATCAGACATTGAACTAATATGGATACATAAAGTGAAAGAGTTTTAAATATATTTGATAGTAATATCAGACATTGAACTAATATGGATACATAATGTGGAAGAGTTTTAAATATATTTATTAGTGATATCAGACATTGAAAGAATATCGGTTTCTGACATTCTTACCAAATATTTCTTCAGTTTCGCTCTTTCTTTCTCCCATAATAGTTACACTTGACAAAGTTATTAATGTTTTATAGTTTCAAGTACCAAATGAACACTTATAGTAAGATAAAATCACAATGAACAAAATTATCTATCACTAAGGAACAATTAAAATGATAATATAAAAAGAGACATCTACTGACGCAAAATAAATTTAATTAATTGCACTATTAACTAAATATTTAACAAAATAATTAGAAATTATTTCTAACAGATGTGTACGTTAGATAAGTTACACCAAAATATACATACAGTACTGAAAAGTAGTGTAAACAGATTACGAACAGTGGCTTTTATTTTAGTAACCTGCGAAGAACACGTTAGCTTTGTACGGTTCGTATCACCTAACCATTCTTATTTCATATTGTTAAAACATGTGCCATGCTCTAGTCGTCCCTAATTTAGCAGTGTAAGACTAAATGGAAAGCAACTGGTCATTACCACTCCTCGTCACCTCTTGGGCTACTCTTTCACAAACGAATAGTGGGATTGATTATCGAATTATAACCCTCCTATGGCTGAAAGAGCTAACATGTTTAGTGTGATGGGGATTCGAGCCCGCGACCTTCAAATTACAGGTCGAGCCCCTTTATCACGTAGCCTAAGTTTTTGGGACTGGTACGTTTCACGAGTTAATAACATTACTAGAAATGTCTATTTGATTCTTAGTGTGAAAAATAAATTAGATGCACCCCCCAAACAAATAATTCTTTTTCACCCATCAAAAATTGACGAATTATATTGCAAAGTTTGCAAACACGCAGATTCGATTATTTACATTAGGGTAATTCGAGTTTAAAGAGAGATTTGATATACTTTTCATAATTAAAAATCATGCGGCTCTTTAGCCTGAGCATCCAATGAATTTGAAATCACTCCAGAATTTACAAGAGGTCCTGCAGTCAATGTAACAAATATCCTTAATAATAAAACTATCATAAAGAAGGTCATCAAAAACTTAATACAATGTCTCATTGAAAGACACTGCATCTGTTCTCTATCTCTCTCAAAGCGCAGATAACCCTTGTGTGGCTTTGCACGAAATTCGTAACAAACCAAACAAACCTCTCTCTCAACTTTTAGTAAATTAAGGTCTCTTTCACCACACCATATGACATTATCAAGTCGATTATTAAGTATTTAGGAACTTGTATACATATATTAATAATGAGGGTCTGCAGTAAAAGATATTTTCATACATACTATTTCGAATATTCAGATTATAAATAGTGGTTTCAGTAATCTGCATACGTTTCTCTTGAAACACGTTAGACAATATTACATGTGAAGTTTTCAAACTAACAAGAAAACTACACGGAATGTTTTGTTCTCATCCCAGGTTGGATCAAGGTTCGATTCACTTCATCACCAATCTCACGTGTTAATGCAAAGCTTAAATTCTGTTAGGCTCTTAAAGACGAGAGCGGAAATCTAGTAAGTCGATTAAATAATGATATGTTTATTCGCGCTTCCTATTTGCCAAATGTCACGAGAAATGTGTCATCTAGGTGGTGGGAAGTGACCCCAAATGGACATCAATTTCTCAAGTTTTTCTACACTTCATTAACAATGAAATCACTACAGAGTTTGTTTCCAAATAGTTTTTGTGTAAATTGTTTTACTAATGCGTCAATTAAAAATGTCCAAAGACGCGTTCTGCGATCACATTACTTGATCAATTAGTAATATATTAGATAATTAATTTTATTTTTGGTAGAATAATTAAGTAAACGTTATGATAATACTAATATATAATTATCGATAAAGCAAATAAAATAAACGTGTGAAAAAGAAAATAAAACATTTGTCTTCCCACATAAAGTTGTTTAGTGTGAATTATGGACGTGATGTTTCGTTCATCTTGATAAGTAGAGAATAAATAACAATGGCTGCAGAGAATCATGTAATTTCCCGCCAACATCAAGATCCACCCATTAGGCTTCACGAACCCTAATCGATGGACCCGTCATGATGCTCTTTCATCTTTACAATATGATCTCCAGCTACAGCTTACTTGGTTTCCCTTGTTCATTACTTGCCAGCCAAGTCAAGCAAACTTCTCTTAAAGATGTACTAGATGTAGTGCACGTGTGCACCACATGGCCTGACAAATCAGTGAATTTTCCCACTCCCCTCGGGTGGGGCATTAATAGGCTACATTCAGGCTTGGAATTGAAAATTTAAGGACAGAGATCGTTGTCTAAACTGGCTTTCCTGTGAAAGAAAACGACATATACCTGTCAGCTGCAACTCGAAGAACTGTGGAATTGTAACATAAAATTTGTGCTTGTAGGCTGAAGTACAATAAGGAAAATAGTCAGAGACACTCTAGCTATGTTAAACAGTGAAAAGAAAAACAAATTTAACTAATATTATCTAGACAGTACTAGAAAGAAAATGCCAAGATAACTTCTTGCATATTTTCTGTAAAAATAGAAATTATACAAATAGCAATAAATGTAAAGTGTGAAATTCAGAAATACGTATATTTCTAATTATTTTGACAAAAAACATAGTACATTACTAATATATAGCTCATATGCTCCGCAAAAACAAAGGAGAAAACTCAAGGTTAGAGATATTCAATATTGAATAGCAGTTTTAAAATACGGATATGCAGACATTTATCTGAACATTTTAAAGCAAGGACGACATTAACACACACGTACTCTATTTTTGTGATGTAAAAAGGCTATGCATGTATAATTATAGTGCAGCTGCTTATGGTTTTAAACGTTTTCCACGTATTATTCATTCTTCTCATGAAGCATTAGTTTGTTTGTTTTTTTGGCTTGAAATAGTTGCAAGCAATGGTTTCTGTTTATAGTTTATAATTGGAACTCCGAAGCCGTATTGCTACTGTTAATTTTGTAGGTCGAATTCTTTACAGTAGATGTTTGTGACTTGTTGGCTTTGAATTTCAACAATAAACAAACAGCATCACAGTCCACTTCCTTTAAAATAATATATTAAAACAAATAAAACGTATATATAAATGTTAGTTCCATTGATGGTTATCACAGTTGTATCCAGAACTTTAAGTAATTGTCACTTTTTCGTCAACGTCCACACAGACAGGTTATATAACTTTCAAACACAATTTAAAGGATGAATTAGTTTCTCTACTGTGTTATTACACTATAGTCTGTGATAATTTCACTATATCTGAAATAATGATTATTTTGATGCGTACTTATACCCCAAAATATAGAACATTCCACACATTACTAGATATTCTGAGGCAATAATACTGAATTAAAACATCGAGAAAATTTCAGAAAGTTGTACTGACAAGATGCAACAATATAACAATCGCTAACTCATAACAACTGAACGTACATGCTATAACTTATTACAAAATACTAAAATAAAACCTTACAACGTTCCCTTTACTAAATTGTAGGAATATTCTGTAAATTTACAAGGTCCACATCAAGACATTGTTTCTGGTATTTTCCCAATAGAAAAAAGCATTTTTAAGTGTACCAAATATCTTTATGTTACCGACACTCTTTGCCACACTGCCACTAAGCTGGTGGTCATGTGAACGTTAGACAGCTGATCTCTGTAGGAAAGAGTATTTAATCTGAGGTACTCTAGCTTTAATATATAAACATTATGACACAGCGATCAAGATTATAACTATATGTGAATTATTTATGGAAAAGCACCCCAGAAGAATGGAACATGCCAACATGTTATTTCGGTAATGCATATGCATATGATTGTCAGTAATTGAAAGGAAGGTCGAAACGTTGTTCTCTGCTTATCAATAAAAGTGTTTAATACCAATACCAGCCGTTCTGAGATACAATGTGGATTTTTCATTAAATGTTTATGAGTTTTATGTGAACAGACATAGAACTGTTATATTTCATGAAAATATTCTTCCAGATATAATCTCATAACACCTATCTTTTTACAAATTTTCGGGGGTGGGGTCGTGCCTCCAGACCCATGTATAGTTATATTAATGTGTTGGATTTTGATCTCACGAATTATAATTTCTCTTTCACACTACGTGTTGAAAAAGATCTTTAGAAACATTTGTTCATCTTATTCAGAATAGGTCATAAGAGCTGACAAAGAGAACGGCAATACAAAGTTTATGATAATCTAACTACTTTGGTATCTGACTAGCCGGTGTACCCGCCCCTAGATTGGTGAAGTAAAAACTAGTCTATAACAAGGGATAGGAAATGATGCTTCTATTTTTTTTATTAACATAATAAACATTAAAAGTATAATAAAATTACACAAAGGTAGCAATTCTGAAAAGAAAGACACATTGTTTTAAATAATTCTATCAATATGAAATTAGATGAGGGGTCCAACCCCTATAACCTTTCTCGTGTTATCCTGTGTCATTGTGTCAAGTTATGCTGATTTCGTAGTTTTCCAATATAGATATGAGGTTAGATGGGGGTCGACCTCCCCTCATGACATCCTGTATTATTGTGTTAAGTTTTACGTTGATTAAGAAGTGTGAAAACATAAGAAATTGATACGTACACACACTGATATTTGTTTATATAGATAAAAATAGGTAAAGGTGTCAATACTGAAAAGAAAGACATGCCGCTTCCAATGATCCTAAAATGTGACTACTACTACACAGCTCATTCTATTGTTGAAGGGTATAACTTGGCATTATTTGCGAAAGTATTTATTAGTAACAATTATAAAATTCACCCTAACTTCATGGCCCGACGTGGCCTAGTAGTTAGGGAGCGCAATTGCGCCTAACGGGTTCGAAAACATCACTTACTATGTTTTTTCTTTCAATCACGAAGACGTTATGAAGTTATGGTTAATCCTACTACTAGATTAGACTAGCCCAATTATTGACGGTGGGTAGTGCTAACTACCTGTCTATCACTTGTAAAGTAGAATGCATAGTAACCCTAAAGTAACTTTCAACGAAATCCGGGCCCGGCATGGCCAAGCGCGTTAAGGTGTGCGACTCGTAATCCGAGGGTCGCGGGTTCGGATCCCCGTCGTGCCAAACATGCTCGCTCGTTTAGCCGTGGGGGGCGTAAAACTACACGAGAGCTATCTGCGTTAACCGTTCCTGATTTTGAAGCGATAGACTACAGAGAAAACAGCTAACTAATGCTACTCGTTACCAACTCTTGGATTAGTCTTCACTAATGTATAGTGGAATTGACCGTCCCATTTTAACGCCCTCACTGCTGAAAGAGCGAGCATGATGCACATTGGAAACTAGCGCTCAACTACAAGAGAATGGGCTCTACCTTGCAGCTCATATAATCTCCAACATTTACCATACAAGTTACGCATAAAATTGTGGACAATTTATTTATACGTTGTTGGTGCAAACCAAGTGTTGTTTAAAATAGCATCGTGAGAAAAACAAAACTTTACAGGCCACATGTAATTTGGTATCATGTGTGTGTAACATTACGAGACGAGTGCCTTACAGGCCACATGTAATTTGGTATCATATGTGAGTAACATTACGAGACGAGTACCTTGCAGGCCACATATAATTTAATTTCCAAATGTGTTTTGTTTTTAATATTCTCAAGCATATTTTATTCTTATAAACTCTGTAAGTAGTAATGAAATAACTTCAGTATGTTAACATATTTTGCCTTTGACGACGTACGGAAGTAAATAAAAACAGATTTTAATAGGTGCGAAACGTAGCTCAGTGGTTAACGTGTAGGACTGTTCATCTGAGATTCCATAGTTCGCTGACCGTTTCCTAGAAATAAACAACAAAAAAACCCGTGGTTTGAATATTAGCTTGCTAATTAAATAGCCGTGTTGACCTGATGTGGCCTGAAGATTGCGTTGACGTTGTCTGAAAATTATCTTGATATTATTCAATGTATATCTGAAGTAACTTGGATGTTAATATAATTTAATGTTACTGCTGATGTTGCCTTGGCATTCTGGGGCTATGAATCGGCGAAGCAACTAGTCCAAAGCACCTAATGCTGACCTCTTGTAAGACCGAATAATGGGATGTGGTCTTACAAGAGGTCAGCATTAGGTGCTTTGGACTAGCTGCTTCGCTTCTTCTTTGTGGGTATTTGGGTATGCTGAATTTTTAAATACCCAGGAGGGTCAGGTGCACAAGACCTCTTCTTCCATCCCTAGCTTTCATGTCGGCTACTATTATGTTGTTGTTGCAGTGCTTTTGGGCCAGAGTATCCCACAGTACTCCGGCACTTTTCAGGGCAAGGCCCATGTATTGTCTTGAATTGCCTTTTTTTTTCAGCTGCCTTTCCGCTTGTTCTCAAGTTCAAATTCAGAGATGACATTCCAGGTGGCATATGAGCTTTGCACGAATGTCCCAAAACAACCAACCATCATGTCGTCACACGCACAAGAGAAGGTAACCTATGCTTTTTTGGAAACGACGACTAAGGTCAAGGTCATCGCACTAGCACTGATGACTGTATGAATCATATTTTTGTAGCATGGTATCATGTATCTATGAAGAACAACCGTGTCAAGGTTGTCCCACGTATCGTGTGCAGCTTTCGGTAAAGTATCAGGAGAGTTAACATTTATGTGATAGAATGTTATTACTGTGATTTCACTTCTTTGGTTATTTTTGTCCTAAAGACACTTGTTGATTTCGGAATGTGGCTGGAAGCTTGTAAAATTTTGACGTGTGACCTTCGTTAACCTCAAATTCTTGTTTATTATTCTGTTGCTGGTACCAAGGGTCAAACCCAGCTTTACCGCGATAGCCCTTTTGGATGAGTAGTTTTTTTTTTTTTTTTTGATAATTGTGATTTTTGAGTTTACACGTAAAGGCTAAGATTCGGCTTGGCTTAGGAATATGGTTTCGGAACCTGTCGTGTAATCAAAGTTCACTTGAGTGTCCTTTCCCGCTTTTGTAGAAATGTTGAAGACACTTCAGAATAACGTGTTCTTTGGTTTCACATCACGTAACTGCATCAATGTAAATATTTTCTCCTTAGAAAAAAAACCGTCGTATAACTCCTTCAGTTATCGATCAAGTTTATAGGACATTTCATAAGCTACTGCGACACTTGCTGGAAAACGTTAGTCAATTTAAGTTTTTTTTGTCTTTTTATGTAAGTTGTAAACAAACTTCAGAACATCACAAGAAATATTACAGTAAAAAGTTTTACGAGTCTTAAGTCAAGTTATAATAACAGGATTGAAATATAGCATTTACTTAGATAAGATACCACAAGCGTGTTAAGGCGTTCGACCCGTAATCCAACAGTCGCGGGTTCGAATCCCGGTCGCACCAAACATGCTGGCCATTTCAGCCGTGGGGACGTTATAATGTTACGGTCAATCCCACTATTCGTTGGTAAAAGAGTAGCCCAAGAGTTGGCGGTGGGTGGTGATCACTAGCTGCCTTCTCTCTAGTCTTACACTCCTAAATTAGGGACAGCTAGCGCAGATAACCCTCGAGTAGCTTTGCGCGAAATTCAAAACAAACAAACAGATAAAATACCATGCAACACTGACTGTACATATTAGTGTATTTTGAAATCCTATGGCAAAAGTTTTTATGGGAAACCTATTTAAAGTAAATGAACCTTTTATTTAAATAATAATAATATAGATAAATGCCTAAAATTCCTAAATATTTTGAAAATCAAAATAAACTGTATCTTAATATGCTATATCTTCGTTGAGGTAGCAAGCTGATTGGATAAAAAGGTGCACGTGGTTTTCAATTTAAAAAAAAAAGTAATCACTTTCGACCCATGACGTTTACAAGATTTGTTTTGTTTGTTTGTTTGTTTTTGAATTTCGCACAAAGCTACTCGAGGGCTATCTGTGCTAGCCGTCCCTAATTTAGAAGTGTAAGACTAGAGGGAAGGCAGCTAGTCATCACCACCCACCGTCAACTCTTGGGCTACTCTTTTACCAACGAATAGTGGGATTGACCGTCACATTATAACGTCCCCACGGCTGAAAGGGCAAGCATGTTGGGCGCGACCGGGATGCGAACCCGCGACCCTCAGATTACGAGTCGCACGCCTTAACATGCTTGGTCATGCCGGGCCGTTTACAAGATATTAACGTTCTCGTGCTACTGTGAGTAACTTTATTTTTCGAAAATAATTACGTAAGAGGGAAGACCGAGTTTTGCCAATCAATTATAAAGTGAAATTTGCAGGAAATCGCAACTTACGTTTGAACAACACGAACTACAAAAACGAAAATGGAATTTTAGAGACATAAGAAGCGACTTAATTTGATGTCTTCGATCGTCAAAGCAATGAAGTATTGCGCACGTGAGAGTTTGCGTTTCATTTAATTAATATTTTATTCTAAATTGAATTAATTATTTGTAGGTACTCCACAGAAATGACAAGTTCAAATCTGAACGCTTAGCCGTTTCAGATGTTTCTTAAGTATCGCTTTCTGATTTGGGTACAAATAGAGACAATCTGAAGAACCTTTGTACTTCATATTGTTGTATTTTGTGTTTCAACTCAACAAAAGGACATTCGTTTTACGCTAGTAACGTATGTGCCATATGACATATCCGTATGTTAATCCTACCTTATCTTTGTTTTGGGTAAGACGATTGAAGTCTACTTGCTACGTTCCGTTGTTCCATAGTGTAGTCTGAAGAAAGCGGTTAATATTCTAAATAGTTTTTTTTTTTTAAATTTAAATACTACTAATAATTTGATACTCTTGTCTTGAAGTCTGATGTTTGTTTGATATTAAGTACAAAGTTACAGTACGGGCTATCTATGCTGTAACCACTACGGGTATCGAAGTCCTGTTTTTAGCGTTATAAGTCTTCAGATTAACCACTGAACAGCTGGGGGAGGGCGTTGTTTAATAACACTAATTTCATAAAATCTATATCAAGCTGATAATATTATCATAAGCACGCTGAAATTATCAATGCACCGACAGTCGTCCAGAGATAAACGCGAGAGCTTGTAATGTTAAAATTTATGGTTCGCTATCCACTGTGAGCATAACGCAATATCACAATCTGCATATTTGTGCGTGACGACAAACACACGAACTATCTATTCATTGTCAAGAGAGAAAGATCCAGTTTGATAAATAGCAAGGTTATGGGTCAGTCTAATTTGCTTAATACAAACGATGTAGTTACGCTTATACAATATATCAAAACATACTAAAATTTCAAACCATTTTGAAAATAAATATAAATACTATCCTAACACGGTATTTATCGCAATCAATTAGATTTAGGCACACGTGACATTTTACACTAGAAATTACACAGTAATCCATTTTTATGTTAATTATTGACACTACTTTTGTCGTTATTGAGCAGAAAGATGCATAATGGGCTGTTTGTTGTCTTCCCACCTCGGGTATCGAAACCCGGTTCCTAGCAGTGTAAGTCCGCAGACATACCGCTATGCCACTGAGGGACTGATAGGACTTAACTGCGAAAAAATGTGAACCAGTTTATAGAAGTTTTCTTTTTGTTACATTATTTGCTAGTATACTTCCTCATTTTGTTACATTATTTACTAGTATACTTCCTCATTTTGTTACATTGTTTACTAATATACTTCCTCATTTTGTTACATTATTTACTAGTATACTTCCTCATTTTGTTACATTGTTTACTAATATACTTCCTCATTTTGTTACATTATTTACTAGTATACTTCCTCATTTTGTTACATTATTTACTAGTATACTTCCTCATTTTGTTACATTGTTTACTAGTGTACTTCCTCATTTTGTTACATTTTTACTTTACTAGTTTTACTTCCTTCATTTTGTTACATTGTTTACTAGTATACTTCCTCATTTTGTTAAATTGTTCACTAATATACTTCCTCATTTTGTCATATTGTCTACCAGTATACTTCCTCATTTTGTTACATTATTTACTAGTATACTTCCTCATTTTGTTACATTGTTTACTAGTATACTTCCTCATTTTGTTAAATTGTTCACTAATATACTTCCTCATTTTGTCATATTGTTTACCAGCATACTTCCTCGTTTTGTTACATTGTTTACTAGTATGCTACATCTTCTTTTTTAAATTGTTTACTAGTATACTTCCTCTTTTTCACATTTTTTACAAACATACTTCCTCATCTTTCTCAACTTCCCACACCCTTTCTTTGTATTATTTTTAAGAGTGACTGATTTTTGACCGCTCCAAATATAGAAGTTTAATAGATAATTTTTAAATGAATTGAAGTTTTAATAAATTTTACGTATTCTACTAAATCATTTCGTAAAACTAGTGGTGTTGATGAATTCAGGAAGTTGAATAATATAGACCTCCATGAGTAAAAACGATTACGCACGAACAATCTAGCAAGGTCTTCAAAAACGAGGCGAGACTTAGATGACGTGCAGTTGATTTATCACTACTGAAAATGTAAAATATTGATAAATGTTAACGTGTGATCAGAACAGCATGGCAAGCCTCTCGCTAAGGGAGTACTGAATAGATATTTTTTAGTGATTCTTAAAGAAGAGGTTGGAAAACCTAAAAACCATACGGTTGATCCACCAACGAAAGTACCACACTGTCTTGTTGTACAATTTCCGTTTCAGTGTGTTGTTTTTTCTAGTCGCTAAAATCCATGCATTGGAAGGGTAGGTTTGGTAATATAAAAAAAAAACAACTCGTTATTTATTTCACTTTTTTTATTGTCGACTACTGTGAGGAGCCCCCCCCCTTCCTATTCTTAAGGGCTGGCACTGCGTATGACACACAAAAGAAAACTAAAGCGTAGTTTCCACGATATTTTTGAGGTGTGGTCACATTCTATCCCATGCGTGCTTCCCAGAGTGTGCGTGTGAGGTTACCAAACTTATATCTATTATATAGTTTGTTTGTTTTGAATTGTCGCACAAGCTATACCTTAATTAGCCGTCCTAAATACTGAACTGAAAGACTAGTATAGAAAGAAAGCAGCTGGTCTTACACTGCTAAATTAGGGACGCTTAGCGCAGATAGCCCTCTTGTAGCTTTGCGCGAAATTCAAGAAACAAGCAAACATAACAGCGTGCTTGATACCTCAGATTAAAGACGTTACAAGTTGATTCGTTAACTTACATTCGATACATCAAATGGTAATAGACGTGAACAAATGAGTATCGGTGATCAAAGAGGTTAATCGTTCGACTTGAAAAAATCACGCAGTTTTTATTAGAAGGGCTAGTCTGATTAATTATCTGGAACAACGGTGCCATTAAAAACGTTCTGACATCTTAAAGACATAGTTTAGTAGATATCATTATTACACCTGCAGTCTCTCCTTTGCTCTCTCTCTAGAATTCGCCATTTTTGTTACATACAAAACAGCTCCCTATTGGTCAATATGGTTTATCGGCGCACATCTATTTCCACACTTTATTGTAGACTCACTGCATCACGTACGATATGAGCACGTGAGTTATTAAGTCAGTTGAGTAATTAAGATACATTGTATGTGGATTCCTGTTCATAAGAATGGGATAACTTGTGGATGGAATTATAAGTCTTAAAACTATTTGTATTAAAACACGAAGTATTATAAACGAATAGCCATTTCGTTTATAGCGATAACACAGCGTACTTTAATCAAGTGTCGTACATACATATAAATTAGCCTTAAAACGCGTTGCATTTGTCAAACCAACCAACAACATATTTTTCTTCAACTTGTTTCAGCAGCAAGCTTATTGGTTTCTCAAGCTAAAATTCATTGTTCGATCCCTGCAAATATCCATTGAAATCGAGCTATTCCTATATTCAGGTACAAATAAATACTAAATAAATAAGAAAAATGTTCTCCTTCATGATTTATAATAATAACCAAAGTGTTTCGAAGCGTGATTTCCTTATACTAATAGGGCCCGGCTTGGCCAGATGGTTAAGGCACTCGAGTCGTAATCTGAGGATTTCAGGTACGAATCCCCTTGACATCAAACATGCTCGCCTTTTCAGCCGTGGGGGCGTTATAACGTGACGATCAATCCCACTATTCGTTGGTAAAAGAGTAAGTAGCCTAAGAGTTGATGATGGATGGTGATGACTAGCTGCCTTCCCTCTAGTTTTACACAGTAAAATTAGGGACGGATAGCCCAGGTAGCCTTCGTGTAGCTTTGCGCAAAATTTAAAAATAAACAAAACAAACAAACAAACAAACCTTATACTGATAAAAAGATCAGCGGATTCCAACTCCATCTTCATAGTTACGAAAAATACTGTCTTCATTCATACACCTATTAGTCATTCCGTGGGATTTTAGCTTTAAAATGTTAAAATCAGGGGTTCGATTCCTCTCGGTAGACATAGCAGATAGCCCGATGTGGCTTTGCTATAAGTAAACACACACACACAAACATTCGTATGATTAGTATGAATGACACTGTTTCAAAACGTGTATCCATTTCTTATCACAAAGAGCAACATTTCGAAACGGCCACTCCTTACATTTATAAAACAGAATAATGGACTAAAACAGTACTTCATTACGAAGAACGATGTGTTTTATCTAAAACTTTATTTGAAAAAAAGTCTCTGTGTGTGTGTGTGTCAACTAACAACTAGCTAAACGTTGAACGATTGTCACCAAGCTTGGCATAGTGTTCTCAGGAAAAGTGACATAACAGGGGATGACATTCGGATCTGACCTCTTAGTATTTATTAAGAGTACAAAGTACTCTAAACGTTTCTCTTCGCTCCTTAATGTAGAACTACAACGTTTCAAAATGTACTTCATTATTTGTTTTTATACGAATAACAGTTTACTAAAATGTTCTCCAACGGACTAATAACATAACACTCCAGAACATCTTAGATAAAAAAGAAAATGCTTCGAAGGGTCTCCGAGTGAATGGATTATTTAAAAAGAATTTTAAGCACCACACACGATGGTAGCGAATGGTTCGCTTAAATCAAGTATATTATATTTAAGAGCAAATGTTTGTGAGCTGAAATCCACATCTATACCCAAACACGTGACTTTCATATGAAGAAAGTTACAAACATACAAGCCACTGTAAGTATATGTAATGACTGACTTGATAAATATCTATGTTTAGTAAACTGTTTCATGAACGTTACATTACGTCGCTGCAGTAGAGCTAATGACAACTTTCTATATTTCACATCAGTCTGTCATCAAACCTCCAGTTGTATTCATATCATTTCCCTAGCGGTTGTGTTATAAGCTTCAGGGTTTGGTCATTACAACATACTATATTTGAACATTGACCTATTTGAGATATGTTATATTTAGCCTGACGTTTTTATTCATTGTTAGCTTCACATTAGTAGATAACTCCATTATGTACATTGATTGTCAGCTTAGCATGACAAGTTAGCTTCTTGTTTTTTTACTGTCAGCTAAATACGAGTAAGTAAGTTCTAGTTATACATTGGATGCTAGATTAACATGACAAGTTAGCTTCTTGTTATACATTGTTAGGTTAGCATAATACGTTAATTTCTTATTATACGGTGTTTATCAGCTTAACAGGAAAAGATAGCTTCTTAACGGTAAAAATAAACGATCTTATTACATCAGAATGTTGTTTGTATTCAATGAGACAGGCAATGTTTCGCTTCACAGTTTCTCCAGGAGCGTTCACTAAAAAACACAAACCGAAACTGTCAATACAAGTCTTCAAAACGAAACCAAGTCATCTAATACAAAGAAGACAAGTTTTCCAGTCTTGTTCTTCACCGATTACAAAGACGTAGATAGAAATTATAAAAGGAAACTTATCACCTAAAGATAAATGTATTTTATATTATTAAGAATATTAAACGTGTTATAATATATATATATATGTATGAAGATTTGTACTGTTAGTTTTGGTTTATGTTTCAGTGAACGCTCCTGAAAAAGGTGTAAAGCGAAACGTTGAGTGTGTAATTAAATAAAAACATTTTGGTGTTATAAGGTCGTTTATTTCTAGTATTAATAATGTCTTCTATACGTAAACGTGTACTATAGAAATTAAATGAAAGTAGCTTTTTGTTACACATGTATATATATTTATTTATTATAAAACATTTAATATTTTAATAGCATAAAATACAGTTATGTCTACTTGTTGATCTTCTGTTTATATCTGCTGCTTGTGTTTTTGTAATCAGCGAAGAATAAAGTTGTAAACGTGCCTTTATCGTATCAGGTGAACATATTTCGTTTGATAACAATCTGTCTATCCAGTTGTATAATACGTTAACTGTTGGTTGTCACCGAAGCCCAGTTTGACATCTTTCTACATCACGTTTCGTCAAAATTGTTTTACATGACGTATGACATCTATTCTACAGACATAAATATATATATATAAACAATTGTTGTTAGTATTTTTAGATCACTGATTGCGATGCCGGTTTTTATTTCAGAAAACAATATCCGTCTGCAACGCTTCCCTCCTTATAATACGAATAGGAAAACCATGGTAGAAGTAACATTTCCCATTGAGAGGCGTGCTCACAAACAATCCTCATTTTAAAGAAAACGTGTGTGTTATTTATATAAATTCATATGTTTATATGTGTACACACACGTGTGAATATATACATTTTTATATAGATACGTGTACAAACGAAGTGTTTTTGATTTACTGAAAACATTTAAGATGAACTTAAATAGGTTATGTGTGTGTTTTCTCATAGCAAAGCCACACCAGGCCTTCTGCTGAGTCCACCGCGGGAATCGAACTCTTGATTTAGGATTGCAAATCCGTAGACTTATCGTTGTACCAGCGGGGTGCTTAATAGGTGATATTAAAGGCGCATACTATATATTACGTGTGAAAGACAAGGTTGTAATTGACTCCAGCCCAGTTCTACAAATATAACATCTGACTTCTTATGTAAAAAATGACAAAACCTGGAATTATAAGTGACATCAGGTTACTGGACTTCTTCAGTTTCATGAGCTTAATTCTGTTAGATGAAAACGAAAGAAGTTAATTCTTAGCTAAACAGCAAAAAGACACAAGCACTTAACTAAACATACACTCTCTACCGCATAGGTACATAAATAGGTCTCGGAACTCAACAACCTCAGGATAAGGTAGCAATGTCTTAGCTTCAACATCGTCAGAGCATCCGAGGGTCTCGGGTTCGAATCCCCGTCACACCAAAGATGCTCGCCCTTTCAGCCGTGTGGGCGATATAATGAGACGGTCAATCCCACTATTTGTTGGTAAAAGAGTAACTAAAGAGCTGGCGGTAGGCAGTGATGACTAGCTGCCTTCCCTCTAGTCTTACACTGTGAAACTAAGGACGACTAGCACTGATAGTCCTCGTGTAACTTTGCGCGAAATTCATAAATGAAGAAAGAAACTGTCAAAGCATTGGATGGCTAAGGACAAAGACCTCTAAAGAAAGAGAAAGTCACCGCACGAGACATGCTGATGTTTATATCACACACACGAGTAAACAACCGACTGTTTCTAAGTAACAGTGCTCAAGATTAGACGATGTACACCCTTAAACCACCACAGCTGTACAAACACAGTCACCAGAGCGTAAGAAGGTCACGGTGTCAGAGGTCATCCCTGCTACATGATCAACTCGAACTAAAACACGAAGAGTAGAGATTAGACTTTAATGAAACAGAAGGGTTTTGTGTTGTATTAGGAAAGTAGCACGACTCAGTTCAACCTTTTTTATCTGAAAAAACACCTGCTCGTGAGGTAGAAGTAGACAGAGTAGAATACAGACATAATCTATTAGTACCGAGGATGTTACTACTTACGATAAAATGAAAATACGATTTTTATTAACCTCATCTCAAAGTACTCGACCTATGCATATGGATTAAAACTAAAGCTTGATCCGAAAACAAATATAGCGAATTTAACATAAGTTCTTATTTATTCTAACGATCGGTAGAGTACCCTTTCTGTTAAAGATACTTAACATAAGATATCTATTCTAAATATTAGCCATCATCATGAGGTTATCAGAAGACTTTACTAGGCCTATTTGTTTGTTTGTTTCTCTTGAATTTTGCGCAAAGCTACACGAGGGCTATCTGCACTAGCCGTTTCTAATGTGGCAGTGTGAGACTAGAAGGAAGGCAGCTAGTTATCACCACCCATCGCCAACTCTTGGGCTACTCTTTTACCAACGAATATTGAGAGTGACCGTCACATTATAACGCCCCCATGGCTGAACGGGCGTGCATGTTTGGTGCGACCGGGATTTGAACCCGCGACTCGGATTACGAGTCGAACGCCTTAACTCGCTTGGGATATTTGATCTAAGTAAATGCGACATTTCAATCCTGTTATTATAACTTGTCTTAAGACTCGTAAAACTTATTACTGTAATATTTCTTGTGATTTTCTAACGTATGTTTAATCGACAATCACTATATAGCACCCTGGCGGCTGAACGAGCGACCATGTTTTGGTGAGATAGGGATTCGAACCCACGACCCTCAGTTTGCGAGCTGAGCTTCCTAGCCACCTGATCATTCCAGGCCATTTAATAGTCCTGAAGAAAAACTATCAAAACATCGAAAGCACCGCTTTTATAACAATAGAACAATGACCAAGTAGTAAAAGTAGATAAATAATCAATATAATAAAGACATCCAAAATAAAGTTTAGATTGACTGTGACCGAACAACGAGTTCACATCGTTATAAGATTTTATCATTCACTTTTGTTGAAGAGGACACACGAAATATTGAAATTAGTATCCAGATAGTATTGTTATTCAGTAAAAGTGAATGTGAACAGTATCTAAAACTGTCAAGTTGTTCATTTACAAATATATATGGTTACTGCATTTTCCTGTAGTTGAAATGACGACCGTGGAACAATTAATCTCCCGATGAACGAATAAAATATTATAATATTTAAGGGTGACAAGTGTTCCTCTGAGCATTCCATAAAGGTCAGGATAAAAAGTGACGATGTTATTTGACCAGGAAAGTTGCTGACCACACCCCAAGATGTTCATTGTGAGTTATTCAACAGTGATCCTTGATAATGTGGATGAATTATTCAACAGTGACCCTTGATAATATGGATGAATTATTCAACAGTGACCATTGACAATATTTGTGAATTATTCAATAGTGACCCTGGACAGTATGTGTGATTTATTCAACACTGACCCTTAACAATATGTGTAAATTATTCAACAGTGACCCTTGACAATATGTGTGAATTATTCAACAGTGACCCTTGACAATATGTGTGAATTATTCAACAGTGACCCTTGACAATATGTGTGAATTATTCCACTGTATACCGGTATTTATTGTGTTTTTCTTCATGTGCAGTCTAGTTAATAACATACAGATGTAAATAATTTTATGTGATATTCTGCATTTGATTAATCTGGTGGCTCAAAAATATCCAGGTCCGGTATCGCCACGTGGTTAAAGCACTCGAATCATAATATGAGGGTAGCGGGTTTGAATCCCCGTCACACCAAACATGCTCGCCCTTTCAGCCGTGGGGACGTTACAATGTTACGGTCAATCCCACTATTTTTGAGTAAAAGAGTAGCCAAAGAATTGGCAGTAGGTGATGATGACTAGCTGCCTTTCTTCTAGTCTTACACTGCAAAATTAGGGACGGCTAGCGCAGATAGCCCTCGAGTAGCTTTGCGCGAAATTCAATCAAACAAACAAACATTTCCATACAAAGGTTTTGCCAAATGCTGTTGTGGTTACTGATTAGATACTTACAGTACACTAAGTGTTTAATAAAAGTGTTCCGTCAGCAATAATATTGAGTATCGAAAGCGTTAATAATTAAAACTGAAGCGTGTTAAATTTTCAGAAATAAAACTGTGGAAATGACATATGTTTAAAGTACGCTCGAGTGCTTATAAACTATAATTGAGGTTTGATTCCCGCTAAAAGCACATTATAAGTAGCCCATAAGTTCTGCGCTAAAGTAAGACAAATAGTTTAATTAAATTTGCCTCCCCAATCTCTTTCTCTTATTGTGTTACAGCTCATATTAAGATAATGGTATCTGTGAAATGGTGTGTGTTTTTTTTATAGCAAAGCCACATCGAGCTATCTGCTGTGCCCACCGAAGGGAATCGAACTTCTGATTTTTAGCGTTGTAAGTCCGTAAACGTATCGCTGCCCCAGCTGGGGACCTGTGAAACGGAATATTAATGTTGACGTAACATTGAGATGTAATTCGTATCAACATTTGGCACGAGCTTATTTTGGCCGATCAAAAGCAAGCAACTGCATCATCTAACTTTAAACCACGTCTTCTTCACTAAAAATAACATCAAAACGTTTCCGCAATTACGTTAAGTAAACCTCCCATTTAAGTACACGTGTAACAACTTCTTACCAGACTCCAGGAACTCGCTCATAGATTGAAGATTCAAATATCTGAATTAAACAAATAAGACTCCAAAACTTAGATACTTACTGAGTATTCTTAGAAAGGATCTTATTATCGTAAATAAAATTATTAAACCTTTATTAGTTTAATTTTAAGTTTCACTGACCTATCCGTCGTAATTTTTCCTTCGCTAGAATGTGTAAACATTTCATGGTCAACAAGTAAAAACCCATCCATGACTCAATCACTTGTGAGAGACTTAAAATAGTTAAACACAGATACTTACGGTATGGTTACAGACAGATAAGTTTAATACACTACAGATTTTGCTAATCGTAAGTGATTTCGAGTGGTCAAGTTTATTTGGTTATCAACAGATGAACGTAAAGTACACTAAAGATCAAACTCATTGTGAAAATAATGACTTGGTTAAGTACAGATACTTACGATTACAAACTGATACACGTAAAATACACTATGTATCGAGCTGAGAAGTAATAAGTTTTATTCGTTCACACATGTGACACTGCATTTAAAAAAAAAAAACTGCTAATATTTTCCAGTATCGAATACTATATATATTGCTTTGTGTTATTTACCTTTCAGTCTACAATTCAAAATTTTAGGGTTGATTATTTATTGGTTGACTGATTTAGAAGAAATAATCTCCGAAATGTTTGTTAAAATATGTTTGTTAATATTTATTTAAAATATGTTTGTCAATATTAATTTAAAATTTCATTTTATTCTTGTCATACACTTACTGATATATCTTTTTAATCTCCTGAATCATCAGTCCTAACTAATCTATTTTATCTCCTGAATCATCAGTCCTAACTAACCTATTTTATCTCTTGAATCAGCAGTCCTAACTAATCTATTTTATCTCCTGAATCATCAGTCCTAACTAACCTATTTTATCTCTTGAATCAGCAGTCCTAACTAACCTATTTTATCACCTGAATCATCAGTCCTAACTAACCTATTTTATCTCTTGAATCAGCAGTCCCACGTTTGTGTGTGAATCACACGAAAGTTTGTTTCGTTTTTGAATCTTGCGAAAAGCTACACGAGGGCTATCTGCGCTGGCAGTCCCTAATTTTGCAGTGTAAGACTAGAGGGAAGGCAGCTAGTCATCACTACCCACCGTCAACTCTAGGGCTGCTCTATTACCAACGAATAGTGGGACTGACCGTCACATATATAACTCCCCAAGGCTGAAAGGGCGAGCATGTTTGGTGCGACGAGGATTCGAACCCGGGACCCACGTGAAAGAGTAAACTTAAATGTTGAAAATGAATAACAAAGCTTCTAACGAAATGTTATCCTATCTTATATTTTGCATATTAAGACGTAAATTCAATCACACAATTATATAATTATTTTATTTTTCCAATATAAAACAGGCATATATATAATGTGAGCAAAACCACGTTACACTTACGTTTAAGTTTCATAGAAAATCCACGAATGTAAAGTTGATTTAATGTTATTCTTACTTTGCTATTGTTAACAGGTAGGTAGCAATATAAATAAACGCGCAATTATACCAAAGACTTCGTTCCGTTATATCTTCTTCATTGGTAACCTTGATCGGTTGGTGCTCAAAGTCACCTTTATTTTAATATTAATACGCCCCCTAAATCAGCAGTTAATAATTTGATGCTATTATTATTTAGGTATTGTTAACAAATAGATTTTAACAATAGCAATAAAAACACTTTATTATGTTATTTTTATAGCGTTGCCACAACGAAGAACAATGATTTGTTGTTGCTGTTGCTTTTGTTACTTTTTATCCCTGAGATAATTTATCATCTGTAATCTTCTGTAAACGACCGAAACTGGCCCCCCAGTTAAGGCATTCGATTTATAATCTGAGAGTCAAGGGTTCGAATCTCAGTCACACCAAACGTGCTCGTTCTTTCAGCTATGGGAGCGTTATAACGTGATGGCCAATCCCACTATTCGTTGGTAAAAGAGTATCCCAAGAATTGGCGGTGGGTTGTGATGACCAGCTGCCGTCCCTCTAGTTTTACACTGCTAAATTAGGGACGGCAAGCGCAGATAGTCCTCGGCTTTGCGCGAAATTCAAAACAAACCAATAATATGTCTGTAGACATGCTTCTGAGATATTTTTCAGAGCGATCGTGTTGAAAACAACGCAATTATAAATAGCTTTTGAAAGAGTGGATTAGGAAATTAATTTTATGCAGGACATCATGGAAAACGTGTTATTATATTTAACCTGTGGATAAGCGCAGATAGGTTAACCTTAAGTAGGAATAACGGAAATGTGTGCAAGGTTCGTGCATAAATGAAATGGAAAAAACCACAGATAATAAATATAGCATGCTCAATCAAGATTCAAGTGATGTTGAAGTTGGTTTGAATAAATAACAACAACATAAAAAGAAGCATTGCAAGGCCAGTTGTCGTTATTTTAGTGCAGTTACACAGTGGATTATCCGCGCTCTAAACACTGTGAGAAATCAAACTCCGAGTTATTTAAGATCGATATATAGATTTCAGTTTTGATAGTTGTTTATTTTTTACGTAAATCTGGCAAACTGAAACTAAACGATTTTGTCTCTGTACGAATTCTATATCATATAATATTTAAACATCTTATAACATCCGTTGGGGTAATTTGCCACAAAATATTTAAAGATCTTATAGCATGTGTTAAAGCGATTTATGTAAACACCTCACAGCATTTGCTAATATGCCTTACTACAAAATATTTAAATGTCTTATAACATTTGTTAAGGTACTTTATCCCAAAATAAGTAAATATTTTAAAGCATCTGTTCAAGTATTTTACCACAAAATATATAAACATCTTACGTCATCTATTACTATATTTAACAAAAAGGAAAGTAACAAAACCAGCACTCCTTCAGAAACACCTAATGGATTGTTTTATTGCAAAAGAGACATGACACATAAAAATACAAATATTTATTAGGAGTACACTTCACTATAAAAAATTGAATGCTAAATAATAAAACAAACATATTTCCAGAAACCCCCAATGAAGTGCTTAGCTGTAGAATAAGATTTGACACAAACACACTAGTAGAGTCAAATTTGAGTGTGTTTTTTTACAAAAGACAATACAAATAAACGATTTAGGTCAAACAGTTAGCACACAGGATCACCAACAACAGTTGTAATATTTTCAAAACGAGACCCAAGACTCAAGTGCTTTCGAATAGTTGACTATTCGAGTGTAGCTTTGCGCTACACTCGAGCTATCTGCGCTGCCAGAATGTAAGTTGAAAGTTGTTTTAGTTGCACGCTATAAATATTAAAGGATCAACTTTATTTTGTAGGTAAATAACGTTGTTTCGAGACAAAAACAAATGAACGTTTGTACCCACTCCTACCCCTAGGGCTCAGGGGCAAGTCTGAAGTCTTATAACGCTTAAAACCAGGTTTAAATACCCCTGGTTGGCACAGCACATATAACCCATTATATTGCTTTACGCTTAAGTACAAACAAACAGTTTGTAGAAGGCATACTTTCATAGGACAGTGTTATTAAACAGGTATGATAGAGTCAAATCTTGATACGTTCTATTATGGAGTTAAATAAAGTTAAAATACTGTTGAAGATGACATTCCTCAAACAAAAGTGCGACTACAACCTGGATCCAAAGGAGTGAAGCAAAGAATTTTTATCATGCTATGAAGAACAACTGATTATTTAAATAAACGTGATGTAAAGTACCGTATTTTACGCCTTGTAAGACGTTACGTCGTAGAAGACGCATCCTAATTTTGGATAGACAGTTTTAAGAAACAATATTTTGACTCATCAACCAACACCTTGATGTAACCTTGACTTTATTTCAACCTACTGAGTAAATACAGTCAAATACATCATATCTGTCACAGTATATCAACAATATTAGTTAAATTGAATGTTTTATGTTATTGAAAATACTTGTAATTAATATGTAATGAGATCACGCTCTGTATTAGAGGCCGTTATGAATAGACCCTAAAATAACTTCTTGTCTTAACCAATAACTTTTGTCTTGAAAGACGTATAGAAATTTTTCAAGGTATTTTTTAAAGAAAAAAGTGCATCTTACAAGACGCAAAGTATGGTAATTTTGTTTAAGGTTGGTCATGCGGAAGTTGTCAATATTTGGATGCTCTTGAATTTTGCTAAAACGAAACGGTGATAATACGTGATCTTGTATTGGATAATTTTGCTTCCTACTGCACACAGTGAGACTGATACGTTCATGTAGGGATATTCTTGGGAGTACTCTTTCTCCCCCTCCCAATTTAAAATTGGAAATGTTTCTCTTTACACAACAGCTGCTCCCAGCTGCTCCCTCTTCTTCCTGCTTAAAAGTCAGTTTTTTTCCCCTTCTCAAGCCAGTTATAAAACCTTTCACATGTTTGGTATATTTCTGTGTACATAGATAAATGAACTGAGATGTGCCATTAAATAGCAGTCTCTGTGCTGTAAGTTACAAAAACAACTGCTGTATCTCGAGTGCTTTAAAAAGAAAGCAAAGAAAAAAAAACACTTACCCTTCTTACATCAGAGCATAATTGTCACATATTGTATTTATTTATTTCGTTTCGAAAAACTGGTGATCAAAACTATTGATGTTTCAGATTATATTTGTTTACGTTCTCAAACTGTAGAATTACATCGATTGCTTTTGGTGTTAACTAATCTTTCTCTGTACAGGTTGTAAACACTAGTTGAGTTTACAAGCTTTATCCCACTTCAGCTTGACCTGTTAGTGTGTGCATCGCTCTCTGAATGGACATTAGCGCGCACATAAAATTCTGAATGGACATTAGCGCGCACATAAAATACAAAAAACTTGAATGATGAAATCCGTGATACATGGTGTTCGGAAAGTCACTGTGCAGTTTTGTAATCATATTTTATTCAGTCTATTTCAAGCCAGCAACTGATAGCGGTGTTTAGAAACAAAATAAGAAGGATCCAGGCCTGTATTGATGCCAACAGGGGTCACTTTCAACATTGTTTATAATTGTCATTCATATTTACCTCCTGCATTCTGTATTGAAACATGTCTGTTAATAAATATACAAGTGCACAGTGACTTTCCGAATACCCTGTATATTTCATTCCAGTTTCCTAGAGAAAACAATTCACGTGCCAGGTACTATTTTAAGCTTTGCCTTTTAATATCCACATAATTTTAGTCTGTCTTTTGTTTTCTTGTGTCGGATATTTGCACAGAGCTACACGAAGGATATCTGGTCTAACCGTTCTTAATTTTTAGCTGGTAGACTATATGAAATTCACTCGCAACCGCAGGAAACGTGTTGTGAATTATGAACCCTCAGCACCACTGTCTGGCACTCTAAGAAACAGACAACGCCCGTCCTCTTATTTAAGGCTTGATAAAAGCTCATTTTAAAAACTCTTACATTAAGCAAAAATAACTTCAGTTGCTACTTCAGTCGGCAAACAGCGACTCAGAAATTCATATAGAGTTTGAATAATACACTACATGAACAATAACTATTGTTCCATTATATCAACGAATGACTGTTATTTTACCCAACGTCTCGTGTTCTCATGATCCTTCTATTACGGCTATAAACAAAGAGTGCACAAATAAAAAATATTTAAAAGTTATGTCGTTGTTCAGAACTTTGAAAAAAAACTAAATAAAGAAAAAACCCGGCGAGCCTCAATTTGTTACAAAACCTAGTAACGAAATGCACATTCTAAATGTTTCAAAGACAGGATTTGTTATATAGACAGTCAATCTGTTTATTAATATGAAAACTAATTAGCCTTTATTAAAGTAGTTGTTATGGTTTAAAACCAATTATTATGAACATTACTGTGTGGAAAATCAACCATACACAGACCGATGAGTTAACGAACGGCTTCAGTTGTACGTCATCAATGTAATAATGTATTAAAAAATTCTTTGATTATGCCGGTCTCGTTTTTATTGTAAACTGTATTTGAAACTAAAGTACTGGATGCTACTGAGGCAATGTGTCATGATATAACTTCATAATTCATATGTTTTCCTCTTGGAGAGTTGCCAAGAAAAAAATATACAAGGTTGAAATTAATTTTAAGGTTGTTAATAACCACAGCAGGTGGCCCGGCATGGCCAGGTGGTTAAGGTGCTTGACTTGTAATCTAAGGATTACGGGTTCGAATCCCAGTGGCACCAAACATACTCGCCCTTTCAGTTGTGTGGGCGTTATATGTGACGGTCAATCTCACTATTCGTTGGTAAAAGAGTTGGCCGTAGGCGGTGATGACTAGTTGCCTTTCCTCTAGTCTTACAGTGCTAAATTAGGGACGGCTAGCACAGATGACCATCGTGTAGCTTTGCACGAATTTTAAAAACGAACAAACAAACAATAACGACAACACCTACATGAATTGAATTTTTGAATTTCGCGCAAAGCTACTCACGAGCTATTTGTGCTAGTCGTCCCTAATCTAGCAGTGTAAAGCTAGAGGGAAGGCAGCTAGTCATTACCACCCACCGCCAACTCTTGGACTACTTTTTTGCCAACGAATAGTGGTATTGACCCTCACTTATAAGGCCCTCACGACTAGAAGGGCGAGCGGGATTCGAACCTGCCACCCTCGGAGTACGAGTCGAACGCCTTAACACACTTGGCCATGCCGGGCCGCCTACATGAAGCATTTACACATGATACATAGTTACTTTACACCTGGAAGGGATAGTTTCTGAAGTACAATAATACATTGCAAGTCTTTCCTAACAAAGACTCTTCCCGTAGCACGTAACGTATCGTTAGTTTTCCTAAACAAAGACACTCACTGTCATACGTGAGTGAGACATACATTCATACTTGAATGAGACACTTTGGGTAATGTTTTGTTTGTCAGACTGTGAAAAATTTAAATCCGTTACTTTCAAAAACGAAAATACATTTATTAATATAAAACAATTCTATCGGATGAAATAGCGAAGCTACGCTCACTAAGGCTAAGTCAATACGCCGGTTTTAACATCTCAACAAGCAGATATTTGAGGCTTTCCTTAATTCTAAATTTGTATAATGAAACTATAGAAAAACCTATGTTATGCTGTTACTGGTATTAATAACTCTTGGTAAATAGTAGTTCCACTTGCAAAGAGGTATTTGCCTTTATCTTATGTGTATTTCTTAGCTCTAAAATTACCATTTTTATGACATACCACATACATAGGAAATTCTTATTACTAGTTGCAAAGTAACTTAACTATCTTGAATACCTGAGTATTAATTGTTTCAATTCTATATTTGTTAATTAACATAACCATTGTGAACACCATTGTAATAAATGTTTCAATCCTACAGTCATTAAGTGACTTAACCAGTGGGAACACCTAAACATTAAATGTTTCTGTCCTGTACATGTTAATTAATACAACCAGTGGGAACACCTAAACATTAAATGTTTTGGTCCTGTACATGTTAATTAATACAACCAGTTGGAACACCTAAACATTAAATGTTTTGGTCCTGTACATGTTAATTAATACAACCAGTGGGAACACCTAAACATTAAATGTTTTGGTTCTGTACATGTTAATTAATACAACCAGTGGGAACACCTAAACATTAAATGTTTTGGTCCTGTACATGTTAATTAATACAACCAGTGGGAACACCTAAACATTAAATGTTTTGGTCCTGTACATGTTAATTAATACAACCAGTGGGAACACCTAAACATTAAATGTTTCGGTCCTGTACATGTTAGTTAATACAACCAGTGGGAACACCTAAACATTAAATGTTTTGGTCCTGTACATGTTAATTAATACAACCAGTGGGAACACCTAAACATTAAATGTTTCGGTCCTGTACATGTTAGTTAATACAACCAGTGGGAACACCTAAACATTAGATGTTTTGGTCCTGTACATGTTAATTAATACAACCAGTGGGAACACCTAAACATTAAATGTTTTGGTCCTGTACATGTTAGTTAATACAACCAGTGGGAACACCTAAACATTAAATGTTTTGGTCCTGTACATGTTAATTAATACAACCAGCGGGAACACCTAAACATTAGATGTTTTGGTCCTGTACATGTTAATTAATACAACCAGTGGGAACACCTAAACATTAAATGTTTTGGTCCTGTACATGTTAATTAATACAACCAGTGGGAACACCTAAACATTAAATGTTTTGGTCCTGTACATGTTAGTTAATACAACCAGTGGGAACACCTAAACATTAAATGTTTCGGTCCTGTACATGTTAGTTAATACAACCAGTGGGAACACCTAAACATTAAATGTTTTGGTCCTGTACATGTTAATTAATACAACCAGTGGAAACACCTAAACATTAAATGTTTCTGTCCTGTACATGTTAATTAATACAACCAGTGGGAACACCTAAACATTAAATGTTTTGGTCCTGTACATGTTAATTAATACAACCAGTGGGAACACCTAAACATTAAATGTTTCGGTCCTGTACATGTTAATTAATACAACCAGTGGGAACACCTAAACATTAAATGTTTTGGTCCTGTACATGTTAATTAATACAACCAGTGGGAACACCTAAACATTAAATGTTTTGGTCCTGTACATGTTAGTTAATACAACCAGTGGGAACACCTAAACATTAAATGTTTCGGTCCTGTACATGTTAGTTAATACAACCAGTGGGAACACCTAACATTAAATGTTTCGGTCCTGTACATGTTAATTAATACAACCAGTGGGAACACCTAACATTAAATGTTTTGGTCCTGTACATGTTAGTTAATACAACCAGTGGGAACACCTAAACATTAAATGTTTCGGTCCTGTACATGTTAATTAATACAACCAGTGGGAACACCTAACATTAAATGTTTTGGTCCTGTACATGTTAGTTAATACAACCAGTGGGAACACCTAAACATTAAATGTTTCGGTCCTGTACATGTTAATTAATACAA
The DNA here is from genome assembly GCF_004210375.1 of Tachypleus tridentatus. NCBI lineage: Eukaryota > Metazoa > Arthropoda > Merostomata > Xiphosura > Limulidae > Tachypleus > Tachypleus tridentatus. The sequence continues at coordinate 36,095,148 of NC_134829.1, forward strand.
CCAGTGGGAACACCTAACATTAAATGTTTTGGTCCTGTACATGTTAGTTAATACAACCAGTGGGAACACCTAAACATTAAATGTTTCGGTCCTGTACATGTTAACTGATATAACCAATAGGAACACCTAAACATTAAATGTTTCGGTCCTGTACATGTTAACTGATATAACCAATAGGAACACCTAAACATTAATTGTTTCGGTCCTGTACATGTTAATTAACATAACCATTTTGAACGCCAAAATAATAAACTGCCAAGTGATCTAGCCTTCCGGAATGCTTGAAGTCTGTATGTGGTTTTTGGTTCTACAGCTAGTTTGTTGCTAACGTAACTTTTATAAACGTATGAATCTGTAACTGTCTTTCGAATGCTTGAAACATGCACATATCTCAAACCCGGCATCTAGTTGCCGAGTGACCTATCTTATCTTAATGCCTGAAACTGTATGTATCCCACAGTGTACAGCCAGTTGACCAACAACTTAGCCACTGTGAACACAGGAATCTTATGTCTTACATTTCCTGTTGAGTGGACGTTAAACACGGGTTTAACTGTTTGCTAAAGTTCGTAGGTCTGATGGTATCGTGTTGTTTCAGGTGGTTCTATAAATAGCAAACAAAACGTTTCAGTGCTCTTAACTTACAACGAAGATAAAAGAAATATAACTTTTATTCACGTTTTAACTAAAAATGTCTATATTAATTTCGTTTATTGTTATTTGTGGTATCTTACTAGGATACTAAGAATAATGTATTATTATTTTACTTTTTTGTTGAAAGAAAAAAATGTAATTTTGTTTAGCGTTAACCCAAGCATTCAGTTAAAGGCGGACGAGCACAAACCTGTTCATTAGTTATTCTCACTTCCTGTAAGGTGGAGAGAACTCTTTAACACTGTTTATTATAACCACCAATATCCTGTTAATGGGTACAGGAGTTTAGCCCTTCTTATTATTTATCATTGCGTTCTTTTAGTAGGAGTTTAAGTTTATTATTCAAATAAGTGTTTCGCCAAGAAAGGGTGGTGGAGGTTGTTTTCCTGCGCATTTTGTAATACCAGCATTCTGTTAGGAAACAAAGAATGTCTTTTAGTACAGAGAGTTAACTAATCTAGTACTTAGTTAACTAAGTAATATCGAGAAATGAAGCCTAGTTATATACGAAAGTTGTTTGGAGACACGTAAAGAAGTTATATATATATTCTTCAACGAATAGTTTTCTAGAATTACTTAACATATATCCAGGGGAATTTTTTAAGTGGCTAAAGGATTATTAAATGGAAACGGACAAGAAAATGAGACTGTATTTTTCATTCTCCAGTTGTATAAAATGGAAAGGTTTATGCTAAAAATCCAGCACAAAAACGACTGGTGTGGAAGCGTAAAGACATACAAGATATTCCTTCTTTTCACTGATGTTTCTTATTAAGTCAACTTCATTATGTTTACAAGCACAATCAAAGAAATTTCTACTGTTAAAAAAAGATTGCATTTAAAACTAGATTCTCATGATAAAATTAACGATGCTCCTCAATATCTCTTCAGGCCCGGCATGGCCAGGTGGGTTAAGGTGTTCGACTCGTAATCTGAGGGTCGAGGGCTCGAACCCCCGTCGCACCAAACATGCTCGTCCTTTCAGCCGTGGGGGCGTTATAGTGTTACGATCAATCCCACTATTCGTTGATAAAAGAGTAACCCAAGAGTTGACGGTGGGTGGTGATGACTGGCTGTCTTCCCCTCTAGTCTTACACTGCTAAAGTTAGGGACGGTTAGTGCAGATAGCGCTCGTGTTGCTTTGCGCCAAACTCAAACAAACAAACAATATTCCTTTCTTTTTTCCTCTACTAATAGAAGAAGGCCAGAGCAAAAGAGGGTCAAATCCTTAAGACCTCTTTTAAACTAATGCTGGCTAGGTTAATATGAATAAATACCGAACACTTTATCTTCAGGACATTTTACTCACTTATTACTGAAGGATTTGATTGGAACTCTACATACACCATTTGACAGGGACAGTAAATAAATATAAACTTAAAGCAGTCTTCATCCAACACCCAATATCTGAAAATCATAGAACGTGTAAAATTAGTTGGAATCCAACGATTTACCATTGCGATGCACGGTCTTCCGTTTTCTAAGAAAATGAAATAATAAAAAAAAAAAACATTTTGATGATTTAATATTTAACATTATTTGTTGCTAAGCGTAAAATTCCACAATGGGCTGTCTGTATTATACTCTTACAGTGCATGTATCGAGCCCCGGATTCTACCATTATAAGCCTTCAAGTTTACCGCTGAGGCACCGAACGATTCTAATTTCATTACAAAAAAATTACACAATCTGTAAGAATAATTAATATTACGTTACCGAATGCTATCACCGAAAACAACAATAACGTGTTTTTTATTATTATTTGAAAAAGACGACATGAAAACAAACTAAAGCGTCGAGTAACTTTCGGAAAACTCTGAAACTATTCGATAAAACTTTATTTTACTTTCAATTTTCAAAATTTATAAAAAAAGAATGAAATGAAACAAGATAAAGACTCAGGAATATTTAAAAATATAGTATAGAAGACTGTTAAAAATTACTGTTACAGTCGATTCAACTTCATCTAATCTATGTAAATTGCTTCAGGGAAATGATTTTGATTCGCGCGAGGAAGGCACGTGTCGACTCTGGGGTAGTGCTCTGGATTTCGGAGCTGGCGAACCAGGCTCGAATTCGTGCGATACCGTAATATATTCTCTGTACTTGAAACTATGAGCGCATTTTAATAGTTCCAGTCCATTCCTTACCATGGATGGGGTGTTAGGGTTTTTGCTGCTGACCGGCTGTCTGTCCTGTGGTCAGTTATTCAAAATTTTGAGACGGCGGCAGATAGCGTTAGTAGCTTAGCTATCAATACAAAGTTCCTTAGAAAAGGAGCAAGCGTCCAACTGATAAGTGTTTGTGAATTGGTAGAATCCCATTTAAAAACCTATTTGTCATTTATCGATAATGCATAGCATTGTTTTTACTTTCAAATAAAGGATAAATGCCATTTATGTTTACTGTATCGGTTTTGATTTAATCTGTACTCAAAAGATGCATTTAATTGTTTTCATTAAACATATGTATATATATATATATATTTATAATTAAAGCATTTTCCCTTTAAAATCATTCGTTGTGGCAAATCTCGTCAAGTCTCGTTTTTCAATAATGATTTAATGAATTACAGGTCGAATGTAAACAGTTCTTTTTAGGTACGATAAGCACGCGTTAAAGCACGTTCTTATTACTTTATATAAAAGGTACTTAGTAACTATGTGAAAACATATCTGTTATCCCTCTCGATAAGAAATTAACCTTTAGCTGGCCCGGCATGGCCAGGTGGTTAAGTCGTTCGACTCGTAATCTGAGTCGCGGGTTCGAATCTGTCGCACCAAACATGCTCGCCCTTTCAGCGGTGGATGCGTTATAATGTGACAGTCAATCCCACTATTTGTTGGTAAAAGAGTAGCCCAAGAGTTGGCGGTGGGTGGTGATAACTAGCTGCCTTCCCTTTAGTATTACACTACTAAATTAGGGACGGCTAGCGCAGATAGTCCTCGTGTAGCTTTGCGTGAAATTCAAAAACAAACAACAAAAGCGCTAGCTAAGTTCACGTTCTTTCGTAGGTCGCTCGAAAAGAGTGTAAAAGTAGAAAGAGTCAACTGTTCCTGTACCCACTCATATATATAAATAACATAATGTTGTATCTTTAATATAAGACTAAGTAGAAATAATACAATGCGTTTTTCTTTACGTTACAAATTCCATAACGGGTCATCAAGTATTATAACCCATTATATAGAGATAACTGGCTTGTTTGTTTGTTTTTGGATTTTGCGCAAAACTACACGAGGACTATCTGCGATAGCCGTCCCTAATTCAGTAGTGTAAGAGCGGAGGGAAGGAAGTTAGTCATCACCATCTGCCGCCAACTCTTGAGCTACTCTTTTACCAACTAATAATGAGATAGACAGTACTATTATAACTCCCCCAAGCGCTGGGCGAACAAGTTTGGTGTGAGGAGGAATTTAAAGACTCTATGGCTGCTAAAGCAAGGTTTATCTAAACCTTGACAACATACTAAACTTTTCCTTAGAACGGTTTTATTTTTTTATTTAGATTATTATTTCAACATTTGTGTTTGTTCGTGTTATGTTCTAAGTTGTTATTGGTGTTATGTTTTAATTTGTTTTTTATCGGTGTTATGTTTTAATTTGTTTGTTATTGGTGTTATGTTTTAATTTGTTTGCTATTGGTGTTATGTGTTAATTTGTTACTAATTCGTGGTTTATTTTATTTGTTTGCTCTTTATGTTACATTTCATTTTCTTTATTATTTGTATTGTTTTGAAGCGCTTTTATGGTTTGTCCTCAGTAATTCGACAAATTTGAAGTTTACACAACAAATTTTCAGTTAGTCAAGTTATGACTGTTTTTCTTATCAAACAGTTTCTATCTACAAAGTTTCATCACCCCCTGTAGCTCAATGATAAACTGCAGAAATTATAATGTTAAAATTCGGAACTCGATCTCTGCGGTAAACACAAAGTAACTCGTGCTTAAATCACGCAACTTTACTCCGCACATCGCACGTGTCTTGTTTTAACTGTTATAATAATTACTGTAAATCGTTTTACAGATATTGTTAACCTAGATGTTTGTCTCGTTGTACCATTCTAAGTTTGTTTAACTTTCTAGCTTCTGCTAAGAAATACGTGGGTAAGAAGTTTAATTTCTTTTTGTTTAATGTGTGTGTGTGTTTTTTTCTTAGAGCAAAGCCACATGGGGCCATCTGCTAAGCCCACCTAGGGGAATTGAGCCCCTGATTTTAGCGTTGTAAATCCGTAGACTTACCGCTGTACTAGCGTGGAGGGGCATTTATTTTCTTTAATAAACAGCTTCTACTGTAAACTTTCAAGGTTGTGTATTGTTCCAATTACGTTGGCCTGACATGACCACATAGGGTTCTCGGCTCGCAACCTACGTGTCGCGGGCTCGACATCCGTCACCGAATATGTTTGCCTTTTCAGCTATGAGAGTGTTGTAATGTGACAGCCAATCCCTCTATTCAATTACAGTAGTCAAAAAGTTGGCAGTGAGTTGCCTAGACTAGTTGCCTTCCCTTTAATTTATCACATAGCACTCGAATATTTTTGCGTGAAGTTCAAGAAAAAAAAAACAAAAAGAAATAAACCAAAGAGCTTCAAGCATAACTCAGGTATAAATCAGTGTTAGTATTACTTATTATACAATGACTTCAAACACATCACAGATGGCCTAATATTTGTGCAGTGATATTCAGGGTTATATGCTACAATATTAATAAAGGGTGAGGCAATTGTCACTGCACAATTTTTCCAGTAAATGATTAGATTATAAAACTTTGCATTTTTTGCCTTGGAAAACTGAATACGGAGTATAATGAAAAGAAATAAAGGAAATGTTCCACTATCGTGTATCCCTAATGTACTGACAATAAATATTCTGTGGGGGGGGGATATAGTTGCTGTTTACACTCTGCAATGTTAAATCCGATGACCATTAGACTTAGCTCGATTGTGTAGAAATATGAAATCAGAGAAGTCTATTCAAGATTAAAACTATAACCATTAGATATACTTAAAGTAAAAAAACAAACCTGCATAAAGATCTTTTACCGAAAGTGTTATCGGTACAATGGTTCGGTAATAAACGATCTTAAAAACTTGTGTCACAGATATGGTAAATAATTAGCACGACTCAAAAGACAAGTGGAGAAAATAAAAGTCCCAAAGTTAACATTAAAGGTTGTTGTTGTTATTTTTGGAATTTCGCACAAAGCTACTCGAGAGCTATCTGTGCTAGCCGTCCCTAATTTAGCAGTGTAAGACTAGAGGGAAGGCAGCTAGTCATCACCACCCACCGCCAACTCTTGGGCTACTCTTTTACCAACGAATAGTGGGATTGACCGTCACATTATACGCCCCACGGCTGGGAGGGCGAGCATGTTTAGCGCGACGCGGGCGCGAACACCCTCGGATTACGAGTCACACGCCTTACTCGATATTTTAACATTTTAAGGAACTATATTTTAAATTTTACCGTTACGGTCCTCTGTCTGGATCTCGGAATTAACAGATTGAAATCCGTGTGTTATAAGTGTAACAGTTAATCCATGAGCGTGGACGATGGGTGGTAGGGCGCTGTTTACTACCTGTCTTCCCTCAGACTGATAGTTCAAAATTAAGGACGAAGGGGATAGGCTTAGCAGCTTCGAAAAAGACAGCTCAAGAGAAAATATGGACATTGCCCTGAAAAGGGCCAGAGTAACCCACAGTGCTCTGGCCCTAAAGCACTACAACTACAATATAGTAGTAGCCGAAGGGATGTAAGCTAGGAATGGAGGAAGTGGTCCTTCGCACCTGACCCTCCTGGACATTTAAAATCCAAGATACCCAAATACCCAGAAAGAAGAAGCGAAGCGGTTTAACAGCTTTATCATTGAAAGAAAATACAAATATTTCGTTATCTATTTATCTGATGTGAGAAACAACATACGAAGCTTTCGAAGTCTGTAATAAAGGTTGTGGGAGTAACGCTATATATGAACAAAGGATAATTTTGAACAACTGTTAACTATGAATAACTTTGCTTTATTACTTACACAGTTTATATATTGAAGATCTATGGTATTACTAGACGACACGAACTGAATGTTGGGTACCATGACAAGTTGAATAAACATGATTTTGCTAGCATTTTATGTAAGATTATATTCCCATAAGTGTATTATTTTAATTTAAACCTCGAAGTTGCAATGCACTTAGAATCATTTTGCACTCAACATCTTTCGCAAGGTTTTAAGTATGAAATAATGGTTTGGGTACAGAACTTGCTACTCAAGTAAATGTAAGGTTTTCCAGTTGATGGTCATATTTGTTGGATCTCATATCATACTCAGTTTAAAACAGTAGTCACTCGATGGAAAAACGATACTTTTATGGATTTTTATCGCTACAATTCGAGATTAGATTTCCCGTGGTAGACATAGCAGGTAGTCCAGCAATGAGATAAATTCCTTAGTTAAGACATTTCAAACATTACTCACAGCAATGAGATTAATTCCTTAGTTAAGACATTACAAACATTACTCATACTAATGAGATTAATTCCTTAGTTAAGACATTACAAACATTAATCACAGCAATGAGATGAATTCCTTAGTTAATACATTACAAACGTTATTCACAGCAATGAAATTAATTCCTTAGTTAAGACATTACAAACATTACTCACAGCAATGAGATTAATTCCTTAGTTAAGACATTACAAACATTACTCATACCAATGAGATTAATTCCTTAGTTAAGACATTACAAACATTAATCACAGCAATGAGATTAATTCCTTAGTTAATACATTACAAACGTTATTCACAGCAATGAAATTAATTCCTTAGTTAAGACATTACAAACATTACTCACAGCAATGAGATTAATTCCTTAGTTACTACATTACAAACATTACTCACAGCAATGAGATTAATTCCTTACTTAAGACATTACAAACATTACTCACAGCAATGAGATTAATTCCTTACTTAAGACATTACAAACATTATTTACAGCAATGAGATTAATTCCTTACTTAAGACATTACAAACATTACTCACAGCAATGAGATTAATTCCTTACTTAAGACATTACAAACATTACTCACAGCAATAAGATTAATTCCTTACTTAAGACATTACAAACATTATTCACAGCAATGAGATTAATTCCTTAGTTAAGACATTACAAACATTACTCACAGCAATGAGATTAATTCCTTAGTTAAGACATTACAAACATAACTCACAGCAATGAGATTAATTCCTTAGTTACTACATTACAAACGTTATTCACAGCAATGAAATTAATTCCTTAGTTAAGACATTACAAACATTACTCACAGCAATGAGATTAATTCCTTACTTAATACACTACAAACATTACTCACAGCAATGAGATTAATTCCTTAGTTAAGACATTACAAACATTACTCACAGCAATGAGATTAATTCCTTACTTAAGACATTACAAACATTATTCACAGCAATGAGATTAATTCCTTAGTTAAGACATTACAAACATTACTCACAGCAATGAGATTAATTTTTTACTTAAGACATTACAAACATTATTCAAAGCAATGAGATTAATTCCTTAGTTAAGACATTACAAACATTATTCACAGCAATGAAATTAATTCCTTAGTTAAGACATTACAAACATTACTCACAGCAATGAGATTAATTCCTTACTTAATACATTACAAACATTACTCACAGCAATGAGATTAATTCCTTAGTTAAGACATTACAAACATTATTCACAGCAATGAGATTAATTCCTTACTTAAGACATTACAAACATTATTCACAGCAATGAGATTAATTCCTTAGTTAAGACATTACAAACATTACTCACAGCAATGAGATTAATTCCTTACTTAAGACATTACAAACATTATTCAAAGCAATGAGATTAATTCCTTAGTTAAGACATCACAAACATTACTCATACTAATGAGATTAATTCCTTAGTTAAGACATTACAAACATTACTCACAGCAATGAGATTAATTCCTTAGTTAATACATTACAAACGTTATTCACTACAATGAGATTAATTCCTTAGTTAAGACATTACAAACATTATTCACAGCAATGAGATTAATTCCTTACTTAAGACATTACAAACATTATTTACAGCAATGAGATTAATTCCTTACTTAAGACATCACAAACATTACTCACAGCAATGAGATTAATTCCTTACTTAAGACATTACAAACATTACTCACAGCAATGAGATTAATTCCTTACTTAAGACATTACAAACATTATTCAAAGCAATGAGGTTAATTCCTTAGTTAAGACATTACAAACATTACTCACAGCAATGAGATTAATTCCTTAGTTAAGACATTACAAACATTATTCACAGCAATGAGATTAATTCCTTAGTTAATACATTACAAACATTACTCAAAGCAATGAGACTAATTCCTTAGTTAAGACATTACAAACATTATTCACAGCAATGAGATTAATTCCTTACTTAAGACATTACAAACATTATTCACAGCAATGAGATTAATTCCTTAGTTACTACATTACAAACATTACTCACAGCAATGAGATTAATTTCTTAGTTAAGACATTACAAACATTACTCACTACAATGAGATTAATTCCTTAGTTAAGACATTACAAGCATTACTCACTACAATGAAATTAATTCTTTAGTTAATACATCACAAACATTACTCACAGCAATGAGATTAATTCCTTACTTAATACATTACAAACATTACTCAAAGCAATGAGATTAATTCCTTAGTTAAGACATTACAAACATTATTCACAGCAATGAGATTAATTCCTTACTTAAGACATTACAAACATTACTCACAGCAATGAGATTAATTTCTTAGTTAAGACATTACAAACATTACTCACTACAATGAGATTAATTCCTTAGTTAAGACATTACAAGCATTACTCACTACAATGAAATTAATTCTTTAGTTAATACATTACAAACATTACTCACAGCAATGAGATTAATTCCTTACTTAATACATTACAAACATTACTCAAAGCAATGAGATTAATTCCTTAGTTAAGACATTACAAACATTATTCACAGCAATGAGATTAATTCCTTACTTAAGACATTACAAACATTACTCACAGCAATGAGATTAATTCCTTAGTTAAGACATTACAAACATTACTCACTACAATGAGATTAATTCCTTAGTTAAGACATTACAAGCATTACTCACAGCAATGAGATTAATTCCTTAGTTAAGACATTACAAACATTACTCACAGCATGAGATTAATTCCTTAGTTAAGACATTACAAACATTACTCACAGCAATGAGATTAATTCCTTAGTTACTACATTACAAACATTATTCACAGCAATGAAATTAATTCCTTAGTTACTACATTACAAACATTACTCACAGCAATGAGATTAATTCCTTAGTTAAGGCATTACAAACATTACTCACAGCAATGAGATTAATTCCTTAGTTAAGACATTACAAACATTACTCACAGCAATGAGATTAATTCCTTAGTTACTACATTACAAACATTACTCACAGCAATGAGATTAATTTCTTAGTTAAGACATTACAAACATTACTCACTACAATGAAATTAATTCTTTAGTTAATACATTACAAACATTACTCACTACAATGAGATTAATTCTTTAGTTAATACATCACAAACATTACTCACAGCAATGAGATTAATTCCTTACTTAATACATTACAAACATTACTCAAAGCAATGAGATTAATTCCTTAGTTAAGACATTACAAACATTATTCACAGCAATGAGATTAATTCCTTACTTAAGACATTACAAACATTACTCACAGCAATGAGATTAATTTCTTAGTTAAGACATTACAAACATTACTCACAGCAATGAGATTAATTCCTTAGTTAAGACATTACAAACATTACTCATACCAATGAGATTAATTCCTTAGTTAAGACATTACAAACGTTATTCACAGCAATGAAATTAATTCCTTAGTTAAGACATTACAAACATTACTCACAGCAATGAGATTAATTCCTTACTTAATACATTACAAACATTATTCACAGCAATGAGATTAATTCCTTAGTTAATACATTACAAACATTACTCAAAGCAATGAGATTAATTTTTTAGTTAAGACATTACAAACATTATTCACAGCAATGAGATTAATTCCTTACTTAAGACATTACAAACATTACTCACAGCAATGAGATTAATTCCTTACTTAAGACATTACAAACATTACTCACAGCAATGAGATTAATTTCTTAGTTAAGACATTACAAACATTACTCAAAACAATGAGATTAATTTTTTAGTTAAGACATTACAAACATTATTCACAGCAATGAGATTAATTCCTTACTTAAGACATTACAAGCATTACTCACTACAATGAGATTAATTCCTGAGTTAAGACATTACAAACATTACTCACAGCAATGAGATTAATTCCTTAGTTAAGACATTTCAAACATTACTCACATTTCATCATATATATTTATATAAGTTTGAGATTTATTACCCAAATATTGGTTATCTTCTTTTGTTCACGTTATGATGTTAATCATAGAAACATCATAAAGACTACGCTGACAGAAATTTATGTGTTTTCTGCTACAAAGTTATAGTTACGCAAGAATGTGACGTTACAAGTTGAGATTTCTGAAGACATACAGAAACAATCACACAATTAAAACGTGTTTTTATTTTATTTTATTTTTACCATCGTATAATCAGTTTTTGTAGCGAGATTAAAAAAGCTCCTTATTCATGATGATGAAAACCTACTGAAGTTAAAATGTATTGTTAAGACAACTGGTATGGGTATTAAAACTATAATTAAAATAAAGTATAGAACAACTTCTTAGGTCGTCTTCAAGTTAACAAAGAGAGTTTCCAAACAATCAACCTCTTTAGAATACACTTAAACTCTTAATTTTAGGCCCGCAACGAACAGATCGATATTTTTATTTCAGTGATAATTGAGACTAAACAAACAAAAACAGAGATATAGCCTCCAGTAATAAAATCACTCTGTATATGAGCTTTAACACACCATAACGATTCTCAGAGCATGCCAAATACGATACAGAGATTTCACCATTCTTTCAGACAACCAGATCCTTGAAAACCTGTGTTGTTGTTCGAGAGAATCAAATATCTGCCTCTACTTGTACAAAGTTGTTTTGTTCACTTAGAAATAACCCAGGGGAAATATGGACAGATGTTAGAAATCTCACACCGGATAATGGTCACAAGGGTCATTCGTTCTCCAATACCCTAAGGCGATCTAAGAGCACCGTGGTGAGTGGAAGCCCAACACCAAAATTAACTTCAGGAAATTACGATTTTTACGAGTTTGTCTTCCAACTGCTAAAGGCTGTGTTATGTAGAAATAAACAGTTCTATTAATATATCGAAAAACAGAGAGTTAAACCTGGTGATAAAGAAGCATGCGTATAAACATACAGGACGTTTTCATTTTTATTTAAAGTTCTTATGTCTGTCTATTTAACAGCAAGTATATGAATACGTGTGAACTTATATCTATGTATCATATAATGAATACATTTCACGTATTATTAAAGACTTATTTCTGGTACCATCGAAAAGGTTCTTTCTATGGCCTTTTCGTAAACTTTGTTTCATGTGCATACAGATGTTTACATTATTGTCAAACATTCATGGAGGGTTTACAGTTAACATTTTCTAATTTTTTAATTTATTTTTATAATGAGCCTCGAATAGAATAGAATCATGTACCACGAAATTAACACAGATTTATGCTGTACAACAAACTAACATACAGAGCAGCCTGAAATTGACAGCTTTCGATATAGAATCTTCTATCTTAGCAGAAAGCTGAATCATTGGTAATCAGATCAAAGCCCTCGTTCATTCCGTTCTGTAAAGCAAACATTCGTAAGCTCCGCCTTTTCTTTATGAACAGCCAATAAATTTGCGCCAGCTTCTGACAGAGTGCCACTGGGAGCACGGTCTTCCATAACTGATTTCATGCAACCATGGCATCTCCTGGGCCACCCATGTGTAACCGTTACGGACATCTGTTGGTTTTACCAGTAACTAATTAAAAAAGGAAAATTTATCTGGAAATTAACAAAAGTACTTAGTTAAAAAAAAAAAAAAATGAAAATGATAATATTAAAAATAAAAGCTTATTTTGAATGTATTTCAATGGTTGTTTTTAATACAAACTGTAAAGAATATATATGTAAGTATCTTTTTTTTTATCAAAATTACATTATACTGAATGTAAGATATTTTTATAACCCTGCCTAAAATTAAACGGCAAAATATGTCTTTATACTAATGTGCAATATATCTTTTGTGATTACCCGGCGGGTCAACGATAAATCTGTAGACTTAGAACGCTAAACTCTGGGGTTTGATTCCCGCGGTACACAGATCGCAAATAATAAATGAACCTTTGCGTTAAAACCAATATTTATGACTCTCTAACCAAACATAATTTTGTACATTGCTGAGTAACAAATGCAAAGTTAGAGAATAAGCTTTTTATGGATATAAGTTCGATACCTGTGAGGTCTATGATACGCAAAAAGAACAAAACAAAATGGCAAAACTTGAGCTGCTTAGCACAAATCTCTTGCGCTGAAAATATTTCGTTCTTTTGTTTGTTTGGTTTGAATTTTGCGCAAAGCTACACGAGGGCTACCTGCGCAGGCCGTCCCTAATTTAGCAATGTAAGACTAGAGGAAAGGCAGCTTTTCATCACCACCCACCGCCAACTCTTGGGTTACTCTTTTACCAAGGAATAATGTGATTGACTCTCACATTATAACGCCCTCACGGGCGATCATGTTTGGTGTGACGGGGATTCGAACCCACAACCTTGAGTGCCTTGACCAGAAATAATTCTGTAGATTCATAAACCAACAATAAAAGAGTTGTGGTTTACTTACAAAAGTTTTGGTTTTAAATGATAAAACTAAACTTTGTCGTTAATTTTTACTGTTTTCCTTCTTTAAATAAGGTTGTACCCTATTACAACATCGGTGTCAAAGTGTAGTAAAACACTTGTGAGTGTGGGTGTACTACATTATATATTCCTCAGTGTGAAAATGTAGTACATCATCTACTCATCCGTGTGAAAGTGTAGTACAACATCTACACATCAGTGTGAAAGTGTGGTACAACATCTACTCATCAGTGTGAAAGTGTGGTACAACATCTACTCATCAGTGTGAAAGTGTGGTACAACATTTAGTTCTAACTTATTTTAATATCTATCACTGAATATAAACACACACAAATAAACTTTACTTAAATCTGTTTTAACTTTCATCCGTGCCTTGTATTCTTGATGGCACAGTTTGTATACAGAACATAAAAACTAGCTCTGTCTTCTTATATGGAAATATTGTTTATTTCTTGTGCGAGTCATTTACTATTTAAGTTTAAAACTGACAAAAGTTGAACAAGTTAAAACACTTTTTTGGTATTCTTGCCTACAAAATAACGCGACTTTTATGGCATTTTGAGCTACAGTTTTCGGTGGTATTTCAAATAAAACTGAATTTAACCTTAAGCCAACGTGTATGATATTATGTTGTAGTGGAGTAGTGTATATTTGATGTATTGTTAACAATACTTTGTGTATGGCTATCATTTATTTATTTTCCTTTAATCTATTTGTTTTAATAGCATTCACTTTAGTAACGTAGGTTAGACTATAAACATTAAGAATTATCAAGCACGTGTAACAAAAGTGCATGGAAGATTGTTTACATAAACAAACGATACTTCTCAAACATCAAAGTGTTAACTTGTCTATCTGGACTACACATGGTCCTTTTTTCAACAGTCAACGTCGAATTATATTGATTGATTTATTTTATCTCTCATGAACCCTATCACCAATTAATTTGAAGAATTACAGCTGTATGCCCATTATAACTAACGTATATATGTATTTACATTGTATATATGGCGTTTTAAGTTAGTTACAAATACAGTTACTCTGCAGAGTGTTGGGTACTTTAAACAACGGTTCAGATACATATCACGTAAGAACAAGAAAGGAAAATTTGTTTCTTGCAGTGAGAAGCTTGGAACGGAATTTTGCACATCGGAGACACGTTTTTGGACACCACAGTTAACGCAGTGAGCGACTTAACGGAATGAGGGCGCTTTTTCTTCTTCTGTAAAATGTAAACAGGTATAGCGTATGAGATCGGCTAACCAGGAACATACTACAAAGTTGATACACAGACAAGTAAGTATTTCATTCACAAACAAATAACGAGAACAATATGGTTGTTTGTTTGTTTTGAATTTCGCGCAAAGCTACACGAGGGCTATCTGCGCTAGCCGTCCCTAATTTAGCAGTGTGAGACTAGAGGGAAGGCAGCCAGTCATCACCATCCATCGCCAACTGTTGGGCTACTCTTTTACCAACGAATAGTGGGATTGACTGTAATATTATAACGCCTCCACGAATGAAAGGGCGAGCATGTACGGTGCGACCGCGATTCGAACCCGCGACACTCGGATTACGGGTCAAACGCCTTGACCACCTGGCCATGCTGGGCCCGGAACAATATAGAGAACAGGTAAAACTACAAACTACACGACTTAGTTTAGATGTAGTTGAGAATGTTAACCTAGAAATGTTCTGAGATGACATCCTGATAAGGATATTTTGGAGTGACTCATTAATTTAAAAGTATTCTGAGATTTCTCAGTCTCAGATGACTCATTCAAAAGAAGTGTTTTGTAACGATTTACTGACTGGAAAAATATTTTGTAATAACTAACTCCATGAAGTGT